>NC_092453.1:5543371-6187371 GCF_036169615.1 Heliangelus exortis | reverse complement strand
GAAAATGTACACCACCTCCTGGCTACCCCAAGATGGGATGAGGAGCAAACCGAGGTCAAAGCCTCAAGAAAGAGTTTTTCCTGGTGGTGGTGATACAGTGGCCATTTCTAAAGTCACCTTTCCAGACACAGACTGTCCAGACAAAGGGACAGGATGGAGAGGTGGGCCCATGAAAACTTCATGAGGTTCAACAAGGACAAGCACAAGGTCCTGCACCTTTGCTGGGGCAATCCCCAGCACAAATACAGATTGGGCAGAGCATAGATTGAGAGCAGCCCTGAGGAGGAGGAGGACTTGGAGGTGCTGGTTGGTGAGAAGCTCAGCACCAGCTGGCAAGGTGTGCTGGCAGCCCAGGAAGCCAAGCATGTCCTAAGCTACAAAAAAACCAGCGTGGCCAGCAGGTCAGGGGAGGAGATTCTGCTCCACTCTGGTGAGACCCCACTGCAGTGCTGGGTCCAGTTCTGGAGCCCCAAGCACAAAAAGGACCTGGAGCTGTTAGAACAAGTCCAGAGGAGGCCACAAAGATGATCAGAGGGCTGATCATCAGGAGGTCCATAGGACAACCTAATCAGGTCTAATCAGGTGTGGCTTTGGAGTAAGGAAAGTTTTCTCAGGCCTTTTTTAATTTTGGTCGTGAAAGGCTGCAGGAATGGAGATGACACAAGCTCTCTGGTAGATGTGCTTGAGTGTCTTGATGAGGAGCCAGTTTTTGAGTTTTTCGTCCCTTTTTTCTGATGGCGCCCCTTGGTTCTCACCTTCCCGTCATGCACACCCCGGAAAGATCTGGCTCCACTTCTTGCTGATACCAAATGAGTTATCATAGAATCAAAGGATATGCCGAGCTGGAAGGGACCCATCAAGATGATCAAGTCCATCTCTCTCCTGTGTAGGGTACCCCCGGGATCACTCCATAAGTCTGAGGGCATCATTCAAACTCTTCTAGGACTCAGTCAGGCTTGGTTCTTTGGCTTCCTTTCATTTCCCTAATTTCTTCATTGATCACAGGAGTGAAGAAATCAAAACCAGTCCATTCTCTTCCCCTCATGACGATCCATAGACTGCAATGTAGTCTCCCCTCAGCCTTCTTTTCTCCCAAATGAACAATCCAAGTGATCTCAGCTGCTCCTCATAAGTCATCCATTCCAGACCCTTCACCATCTTTGTTTCTCTCCTTTGGACACTCTCCAACACCTTGATGCCTTTTCTATACTGGGGGTGCCCAAACTGCACACAGTACTCACGATGAGGCCATACCAGTGCAGAGTAGAGCAGGACAGTCACCTCCCTGGACTGGCTGGTGACACTGTGCTTGATGCACCCCAGGACATGGTTGGCCCTCCTGGCTGCCAGGACACACTGCTGGCACATCTCCAGTTTGCCATCAACCAGGACCCCCAGGTCCCTCTCTGCTCCCCAGCCACTCCTTCCCCAGTCTGTACTTGCCACCAGGGTTGCCCCATCCCAGGTGCAGAATTCAGCACTTGCCCTTGTGGTTGGTGATTCAGCACTTGCTGAACTTGTGGTTCAGAACTTGTCCTTCCTGTGCCTGCTGATTGCCCATCTCTCTAACCTGCTGAGGTCTCTCATCCACAAACTTTCTTCAGATTCCTTCCAGTCCTGCACCCAAGTCATTGATGAAGATGTTGAAGAGGACTGGGCCAAGGATGGAGCCCTGCAGGACCCCACTAGTGACCGGTTGTAGGTACAAAGGTAATATGCACAGACAGTACAAAACAATTGATGGAGACAAACTATTTGTCATACAAACCGTGGAATAAACATAGTCCCGAGCTATGCTAGATAAGCACGGGACTTCCTGAATATGCAGCCCCCTGATTGTGAGATTGTCTTGAAGGGATTAGTGGCATAGATAGGGTGTGAATTCTTTCCTTGAGATTGTGAGATAAGAAAAAGGTATATAACTGCATGTAAGGATACAAATAAACAGATTTAGTTTGCATCAAACTGTTGTCCCCGTCCTTGCTGCGGCAACCGGTCACCAGCCTGATGTGACCCCATTCACTGTCACTCTTTGTGCTCCACCTGTGAGCCAGTTGCTCACCCATCACATAGCACGGTTGTCCAGCTGTATGATGGACATTTTATCCAGGAGGATGCTATGAGAGACAGTACCAAAAGTCTTCCTGAAGTCCAGAAATATTACATCCACTGTCTTCCCTTGATCAGCTAGGTGGGTTACCCTGTCATAAAAGATTTGACCAAGCTGTATCCCCAAGTCATTCTCTGCAGGGCTGCTTTCAATCCATTAATCTCCCAGTCTTTACTGACAGTGGGGATTTCCTCCTCCCAGGTGCAGGACCTTGCACTTGGCCTTGATTAACTTCATGAGGATTTCACAGACCTCAAACCTCAAACTCAAACCTGTCCAGGTCTCTCTGGTTGTCATCCCTGCCCTCAAGTGAATCAACTGTGACACTGAGCTTGGTGTCATCTGCAAAGTTGCTGAGGAATCACTTGATCCCACCATCCCTGTCACTGATGAAGATGTTAATTAGTACTGGGGACATCCACTACTATTTAGAAGGTACCTTTAAGTCCAGAAGGAACACCCTTCATTATTGGTTTCCCTTGGACACTGATCTATTGACCATAACTGTCTGCATGAGGTCATCCAGCCATTTCCTTGTTCATCCAACTGTCCATCCATCAAACACATCCCCTCTAATTCAGCAATGAGAATGTTTTAGAGGATCATATCAAGTCTTGGTAGATGATGTCTGCAGCTTATGCCTTGTTCACTGCTGCAATTAGTCCAAGGTAGAAGGTCAGGAGGTTTGTGAGGCCCAGCTGGGCCTTTGTGAAGCTGTGTTCCTCTCTTCAGATCACCACTCTCTTTCCTAAATCACCAGGGAAAAGGTGATTTTAATATGGAAGGTGTGACTTAAGAGGATCTAATATCAAGGATTTGTCTGCTAATATGTGGAAGGGACATGTAGGGGTTAAAATTGGAGTAGCTGAGATGGAGATCTGAGGCAATGATTTGTAGAGGGACAGCGGAAATGGAGCCAGGATCAGGTTGGAGATATGTGTTCAGGAATCAGGGAACACAATGAGGAGGTCCCTCCCATTGAGTCATGAAGACCAGTGTGAACCCCCTTCCTAAACTCCTCAGAGTGTGACTGGACCCAAACATAACACCAGAGGAAGTCTCAGAAAGAGGACATCAGGTAAAGAAATCACTTCTGGGTCCTTTATTTTTTTTTAAAAAGCACATAGATAATATTCCAAAACCTTTCAAGAAGGTTCTGGTTAACAGTGGAAATGAAGGTACAGAATTGGAAATTTAGCGATGGGATTCCTTGTGCACAAGGAAGAATAAAGAGAACAAAATTAGTAATCACCATCAAAAACTTCCAGAAGGATGTCTGTAATGAGACACATTATGAATTAAATGAGATTCATTAAAAGTGATATAAATAAGAAATTGGGAATTTTATTACTTGTAAATCAATCCTCTCATCAGTTTACACAAAGCACCCTTGACCTCTTGGTTCCTCATGCTGTAGATGAGGGGATTCACTGCTGGAGGAACCACCGAGTACAGAAATGACAGCACCATGTCCAGGGATGGGGAGGAGGTGGAGGGGGGCTTCAGGTGGGCAAACATAACTGTACTGATGAACAGGGAGACCACAGCCAGGTGAGGGAGGCACGTGGAAAAGGCTTTGAGCCTTCCCTGCTCAGAGGGGATCCTCAGCACTGCCCTGAAGATCTCCACATATGAGAACACTATGAAAACAAAACAGCGAAAACCTAAGCAGGCGCTGACTACTGAAAACCAAATTTCCCTGAGGTGGAAGTGTGAACAGGAGAGCTGAGGATCTGGGGGATTTCACAGAAGAACTGGTCCAGGGCATTGCCCTGGCAGAGGGGCAGGGAAAATGTATTGGCTGTGTGCAGCAGAGCAGTGAGAAACCCAGTGCCCCAGGCAGCTGCTGCCATGTGGACACAAGCTCTGCTGCCCAGGAGGGTCCCGTAGTGCAGGGGTTTGCAGATGGCCACGTAGCGGTCATAGGACATGATGGTCAGGAGAGAAAACTCTGCTGAAATTAAAAATAGGAATACAAAAACTTGTGCAGCACATCCCCTGTAGGAGATGTCCGTGTTTTCCCAGAGGGAATCGGCCATGGCTTTGGGCAGAGTGGTGGAGATGGATCCCAGGTCGAGGAGGGAGAGGTTGAGGAGGAAGAAGTACATGGGGGTGTGGAGGTGGTGGTTACTGGCGATGGTGGTGATGATGAGGCCGTTGCCCAGGAGGGCAGCCAGGTAGATGCCCAGGAAGAGCCAGAAGTGCAAGAGCTGCAGCTCCCGCCTGTCTGCAAATGCCAGGAGGAGGAACTGGCTGATGGAGCTGCTGTTTAACATCTGCAGACTCTGGGCATATTGCACTGTCAGAAGATTCTAAAAAAGTAAAATCAGAGTTTTCTTAGAAAATCCATTCAGTTTCTCTTACTGGAAAATTTTTTACAGGACATCTTCTTGAGCTATGGTTGTTGCTGGCTGATGGTATCATAGGGAAAAGGGGCTGCACTCCTGGCTCTGCAGGAGTATGTGCTTCCCTACAGCAACTGGTATAAAGGAACATGGGGGGAATCTCAGATTAAGTCCACTCTTGACATCCAAGAGCTTTTCAGCATTATCACCCCCAATGCACCATCCTGCAGAGCAAAGCTGAGGGTAGTTTTTGTTTCCTCTCTTCTCCTTACCCCATAAAAAATGAGGAGTATTTTTAAGGCAGATATACCTGAGATATCTACTGGTCTTAAAGAAAAATCTTGAGGCCAAGTGTCAGTTTGGTAAATCAGTGAGGACTTGTGATCTCTCCATCACTTCTGGTCTCAGCTGTTTCCTTCTGGAGGGCAACCTACAGATCAAGAGGAACCCCAAAGAAAAGAAAACAGATAGTTTCAAAGTTTGTCACATGAAAACAGTGCTTTAAAAACGGGGTCACCTTCATCTCCAAGCTGAGGAACTGGGGTTGCAGAAAGCAGTTTCAGAAAGGTTTTCATTTTTCTTTCAGCTCCCCCCCACTCTCCCAGGGAATGTTCTTGTATGTCTCAAACCCTCAGCATTTATGCTGCACTCGGGGAGAACAGAGCAAGGCAAGAGGATTGCCTGCGGCTGCATGCAGAGAAGGGGGAGCTGGTCTGATGAAGGGAGGGTCAGCTCTTCCCCAGCCTCACAGAGGGCATTGCCCAGAGCTCCAGAGGGCAGAGGGGAGATGGACACCTCCTTGACATGGACACATCTGCTGCCTGGAGCTGCCCCACCCAGGAGCTGGTTCCTTGGCCCCCGTCTCCCTTCCTGCCCCTGCTCACAGAGCCCAGCCAGGCCCCTGGGTGCCCAGCTCTGCCCTGCAGCCACTCGGGGGGTGCAGGGGCTAAAGAAAAGGGCACACCACCCCTGAGGACAATGGAAAGGGGAGGCTGAGCTGAGCTGAGCTGCTGGAGGTGGTGGGTGGAGGCACTTCCTGAGGTTCCCAGTCCCCCTCCAGGTGATGCTTGAGGAGTCTCAGCCCCTTCTCTCCCCTGCACACCTGAGTTTCCATCCCCTCAAGCTGAGTCAGAGACAAGTGGAAGCAGAGCCTGAGGAGAGCCCAGAGTGGAGCAGGAAAGCCCTGCCCTGAAAAGACTCCTGAAAAGTCCCCTCAGAAATATTCTGGGCATCAGCTGGAGCTCTGAACAACCCTGAGTAATTCATCCCTCTCTCAACAGTACCAGGACCCTGCCTTGTCCTCCCTGTCTCCTGCCAGCCACAGCTTCTGCCAGCACCAGGGAGCTCCCCAGACAGGCTGAGAACTGCCCCTGGCAGGCAGGCAGCAGAGTCCCTGCCCCAGCACACAGCCCCTGGGCTGCAGGACCCTGCTCGGAAGGACAGCCCTGGGCACCCCGGCCTGCACACACCCCCTCAGCCCCTGCAGCCATCCCCAGCAGAAGGCAGCCCCATGGCCTCTCTCTCTGACGCTGCTCCAGGACAGCCCTGCTCTGCCAAACCTTTTCCTCCTGCCCACCAAAATCCTCCAGAAGGATCCCAGCAGCTGTGGCACAGGTTGCCAGCTGGAGAAGAAAGCCGCCCTCCAGGAAGCCCAGCTTTACTGCCCTGCAGCCAGAGACTCACCATGGCAGAGGCTGGGAAGATTTCTCCCCCAGGAAGCTCTCAGCTCTCCTCCCAGCCCAGGCTGCCTTTCTCCTCTCTCTCCCTCCTTTCCCCTGCCCTTCTGCCTGCAGGCAGTGCCCTCATCCCTGCTGCACTCTGCAGAGGAGCTGCTCCTGCCCAGAGCTCTCTCTCTGCAGCAGTCTCTGCTTGCCAGCAGCTCTCTCAGTCTCAGGAGCCTGGCCTAGCAGCACAGGATCAGCGCCAGACTTTGCCACTTGCTCAACTCTCTCGGGGCTCCCTCCAGCTCTCCCTGGGGCTCCCCAGGAACCCAATGTGAATGAAAAATTATAAATACAAGAAGTCCCCATTTTGAGAATATTTTTCTCTATCTTCTAATTGAAAAGGTTAATTACAACATTTAATTTTTATTCCACCATTAGTTACTAAAATGATTATTTTTTAAAAATTTTCTTTCTGGTGGGAAATCACCTTTTAAATTTGTCCCTATGTTTTAAGATTCATCCTAAAGAGTACAAGTGGTATACCATTGCTCCTCCCTGAATTTCCACAATATCTCAATCTAAGCATTGCACCTGGTGTCCCTTACTGCCCGACAAGGCAGAGGAGCTGAGGGAGTCCCTGATCAAACAGGTGAATGCACACTGGAGTCCATTCCAGTCCCTCCTCCCTGTCACATGCAGCAAGACAAACCAGGCAAGCCAGAGCAGTGCAGTCCCATTCAGGTCACCTAAACTTTTGTCCCAAATCCGGGTTTCATCATCCAGTGTGCATTAAGCCAATCAAACACACAGAGCTGAGATATTGGTTTTTTCCCAGCAATGACCAGGGTTGGGTGCTGGGTGGTAATTCCATAAAGGCAGCACTTCAACATCTGTAACACCAGTGAACCTCATCATTACAGATAACTCTGACACCACTGACTGATACAGAGTGAAAGGACATAATGTCAGATCACCAATTATAGTAGCAATTCTTTCTCTAGTAAAGAAACAAAACAGCATTAACAAGCCTTCATTGTCTTAGTCTTCATCACTGTGTCTTTTAGATGACCTGTAGCACTTGTCTTTCTTTTCTGGCAGTCCAAAATGCCCTAATTATTTTTTTCTCAGTTTTGGTCCTTCTGCAGACTTTGGAAACATTGAGATATTCTGTAATCTGCTTTTAGAGATTAGTTTTCCATAGTAACTACATTCATTTATCACATATACCCTTTGACTTGTAGAAAACAACTTTACAACTTGGAAAGTTACAGAGAGGGGTATGTTTATTCAGTGTCGGGCAAACGAGGGAATGATTCCTCCAGAATCCATGTGCACCCATCTCACAGTCATGCTTTTGTTGTATACACTGAGGTTTTACATATTCATGTAACTGCAGCACAACCACCTGCTGCTGGCACAACAGCACAGGACACAGAGGCAAACCCTGGCTGCTGACAGTGGGTATGTGATGGACACCTCAGGGCAGTTTAGACCATTTGGGCTCTGCTCTGAAAGCAGCTGATTTTCTTTTCAAGTCCCACTGCAAAGTCACACTAAAATGCTCCATATGGGTGTTCCCTAACTAAAAAAAATGAAATAGACCTGGTCCCATTCAGACACCTCCCCTGACGAGTGTGTCGCTGTGATAATCACTTCCTTGTTTTACCTTATATGGTTTGGAAGAATCTAAAGATGTGGAAGTTTGGAAACTCTAAAGCTTGGAAATTTTGGTGACCTGGTGGGTCTGGTGATGAGAGATGAGATCGTAGCTCTGGAAAAAACTCTTCTCACAGTGGGAGCAGCTTTAGGGTCGATCACCCCTATCGAGGCGCTGATGTCTCAGCAAATGGGAGCTTCTCCTGAAGCTCTTCCCACAGTCGGGACACTTGTAGGGACGTTCACCTGTATGGATCCGTAGGTGTCTGGTGAGGTTTGATATTTCTGTGAAGTTTTTCCCACAGTCAGGACACTCATATGGACGTTCACCTGTATGGATCTGCAGGTGTTGGGTGAGACCCCAGCTGGCTGTGAAGCCCTTCCCACACTGGGGACACATGTAGGGTTTTTCCCCAGTGTGCACATGTTGGTGATTAATCCAAGAGGTGCTATTGTTGAAGGCTTTCCCACAGTGAGTGTAGGGATACAACTTCTCTCCTGTATGGATGCGATGATGGCGTGATAAATTGGAGCTGTGGGAAAACTCCTTCCCACACTCCAGACACTTATAGGGTCTCTCTCCCATGTGGATGCGGTGATGCTCAGATAAATGGGATCTCTGGGAAAACTCCTTCCCACATTCAGAACATTTAAAGGGTTTCTCACCTGTATGGATCCGTTGATGCTGGATAAAAAGCCATCTCCTGCTAAAACCTTTCCCACAGTCAGGGCAGGTGTAGGACATGGTGCCTGTGTGATGGTGTCACCATTGGATCAGATCCGAGCTGTCGCTAAACCGTCTCCCGCAGTCAGGACATCTCTGGGGTCTCTCACCCCGATGGATTTTCTGATGGTGGAGATGGGCCCAGAAGATCCTAAACCTTTTCTCATGTTCCTGGCCATGGTCAAATTTTTCTCCTGGATGTATTCAGTGATTTTTCACTAATGTCAAACTTTGACTAAAAGCTTTCTGGTCCCGTGAGGTTTTTGCCCAGATTGAGCCACCCCGTGTCTGTGAAAGAAGCCATAGTGCAGTGACAAAGTAGAGGAGAGATTTTTGTTGGGTGAGGGCAGCCAAAACCTACATCAGTCCTATTGTGGGTGAAAATGGAGTGTGAGGTGGAATGAGGAGGTTACCCGTAGAGGTGGACACCCATTGATCATCCTTTACTTCATCTTTAGGAGCTACACTGGCACCAAAAACCCAAAGGGGAACTGGGTGTGACCCAGGGTACTGGGGTTTTGAGCCACTCCTAGCTTGAGTTGGGATCTTGGGGGTCCCTATCACAGCCCCCACCCCAGGATGAGTTGGGATTCCTTGGATGATGTGGGGGGAGACCCAACCACAGCTTATCCATCCTCGTCCGCCCTCACCCCAGGGAGAAGTTTCAGGCTCAGTTTGTTTCTGGTCCTGGGACAGAATTCACTCTCAAATAATTGTTTTCTGTTCAGAGCACCTGGAGTTTGGGGAGGCTGCAGACTCCAACTCTGTGAGTGCACAGGAAGGAGATCAGCAGTGTTGTGTTGGGTTCTCCCCAGCTCTGGAATGTGGGAACCACAGGGACCATGGGCTCCAGGCCAGGGCAGCTGCTCTGACCTGGCCAAGCCCAGTGTTCCACACCATGACCACCAACACCCTCCCTGCAGAGCAGGAAGGTGAAGGAGATGACCTTTGAAGGTCCCTTCCAGCCCAAAGCAGTATGGATCAGAACTGGGATGTTACTGGTGTGTCACTGGTGGCCCCCCAAGGCCCAGTGCCCCAGGTTGGAGGCACGGAAGCTGTGTGACTGTAATATTACTGGTCTGAACCTCCTTAATGCCCTGGGAGGACATTGGGAGGGACTGGGAGGGAAATGGGGGAGACTGGGAGGGAGTGGGAGGGGATGGGAGGAACTGGGAGGGGATCGGGGGGCACTGGAAGGGACTGGGAGGTTATATGGGGGGACTGGGAGAAGGTAAAGGGAACTGGGAGAGACTGAGGGGGTGCTGGGAGGGGACTGGGAGGAACTGGGATGAACTGGGAAGGGACTGGAAGGAACTGAGAGGGACTGGAAGGGTATTGAGAGGAGCTGAAAGGCAACGGGAGGGCACTGGGAGGGGATCGGGAGCACTGGGAGGGACCGGGGGGGGATTTGGGGTCCAGAGGGGTTCCGGGAGGTTTTGGTGGTGGCTTTTTTACCTCTCTCCTCCCACACCGCTTTTGGCGCAACCGCGTTGACGTCATAGAAAGCGCAACGGTGCCGCAGAGGAGGGGCGTTGGGAGAGGCGCAAAGCACGATGGGAGTTGTAGGCGAAGGGTGCGTGGTGAGCGGTGGCGTGCAAAGGCTGATGGGAAATGTAGCCCGGAATCCCCAAGGACTGACCCGACCCAAAACACCGCAGAAACAACCCAAAATCCCTACCAAATCACCCTGAAATGCCCTAAACTGGAGCCCAGCGGACACGGAAGGCCAAGAAGCACCAAATAGCCACCAAAGGTACACAGAAAAGGGGATTTGGGGGTAAAAATTTGAGGATTTGCTTTTAAAAAGGGGGTTAGGGTTTGAAAAATGGGCATTTGGGGTAAAAAAAGAAGGGATTTGGGGTGGAAAAGGGAGATTTAGGGTCTAAAAGGGAGGGTTTTGGTAAAAACTCAATGATTTAGGGTGGAAAATGTAGGATTTGGATCAAAAATGGGCATTTTTACATAAAAACAGAGGGATTTAGGGTGGAAAAGGTGTATTTGGAGATGAAAAGAGGGTTGGGCAGGCAGTCAGGTGTGGCTCAGGCATTTCCTGGAAATCTGTGCTTGATGCTGGTCCTGTCTGCCTCGGCCCCCACTCCCCCTCGGGACATTCCTCTGTCTCCATTGTGACCCTGAACAGGGAGCCTTGAGAACTCAGGTGGCAATGCTGAGGTGCAGGGGCTGTGCTGCTGCAAGGAGGCAGCCCCAATGCACCCAGAAATTGAAGGGGAGGAGGAAAAGATGGTCAGCAAATGATCATCACCCCTCTCCCTTTCCCCTCCTTCCCCTGCTACATCACTTGTCCTCGTTTGGCTTAGATGGCTCAGGTACCTCGTCTCTGGAATTCAGTTTTCCCTACTTTTCTCTCCCAAGTGCACACTATTTGTAAGTCTCCTGCCTAGCAGACCCTTCACAGCACCTTCAACAGCTCAGCTGGGAACTCCTGGAAATTCTTGTTCAGTGGAAAGAGATGGACTCTTCAGGGACAGAGTGGCCTGATGTAAACACTTGAAAAAATATTTGATTCTTGAGCAAGGATTATTTAGGCTTTTTTTCTTTTCAAGCTCACATATCAAACATGCTGCCACATTAACATATCTAAAGACTGGCAAACAGGAAAACAAATTCCTGGCGCCTGACATTTGGCCAGACCTCACGAAATTAGCATATCTTAACAAACTGATAAGGTAACTTGTCTTCGGGAAGTATGCTCAACTCTGGGAAAGCCTCATTTATCAACAACTCACACAAAAGGAAAAAAGACGGGGACCCGCTTTCCTTTGCATTATAAAAATCCCCCAGAAAGAACCGAAAAGGAGCCAGCAGCTCAGAAGAACCATGTGGAAGCCAGCTCCTGTGACTACGAACTCCAGCCAGCTCAGTGCAGAAAGGTGGGCAAGCAGCTCCGAAGGCCCAAGCGGAAAGCGGCGACGCGGCTTTTCGACTACAGCGGCAGCGCGGTAAAACGACTCCAACCCTCCCCCCCTCCGCTAGGACCTACTGGCAGTAAAACATTTTAAATAACCCCCTAAATTACCCCCTCGTTTCTTTCTTTCTTTCCTTAACGACCCGTCCCTCCAAAAGTAGCAAATTGTGTTTACCCTCTCTTAACTGTGATATTTTGTTTTCCCTTCCCTAAAAATAAACCCTTGTAACTTGTTTGTTTGAAACGTGTTAGCTTGCAATTTTATGCGTCATCTCTGAAGCAGAGGCTGAGAAATCCTCATAATCAAAATATAAAATAATAAACAGATCACGACATGGCCTCATTAGGAAAAAAGTGTTTCAGGGAGTTGAGACCCCTGATCCTGCTTAGTGTCCTTACTTCTGCATTCCCCTAAAGGCCTTTTCAGCATGGTGGAACTTTTCTCTCTCTCCCACTTTTCTGTTGCTTGAAAGCAGAATTTGTCTAATTCCTGTTCTGGGTACTACTGAGAATGACATCGTGTGTCTTAAGCTAAATGTGAGCAACTGAACATTCTCTTTCAATCCACAGAAACGGGCACATCCCTGTGGACACTCAGAGGAGATCTAGTCTTCTAAGAAGAGCAGTTTGACCTTCTCAGAGGACCTGTTCCTGCCCTTTCACTAAGAATGGAGGCCTTAAACAAAGTGTGAATTCATCCCCATGAGTCAGTGACTTCTGCCCAATTCTTTGTACAACAAACACAAATGCATGCTCAGGTACTCCACCTGCCAAGCAGGGAAAACAGTCCTACAGCACTTTGTGGAGAAAGAGGAATGAGAAAACTGCATATCACCAGTGGAGTTCCTCCTCCTGGGACTGAGTGATGTCCCCAGTCTTCAGGTGCCTCTCTTTCCCCTCTCTCTCATGATTTACCTGGTGATAATGTTTGGCAACCTCCTCGTTGTTGTGCTCCAGTGACAGATCAGCATCTTCACACGCCCATGTACTTCTTCCTGGGGAATTTCTCCGGTATGAAAATCTGCTATACCTCCACTATCCTGCCCAGGCTGCCGGCCAGCTTCCTAACCAGGGACAGTGAAGCCCAAAAAGGCCGAATAAACTGTTTAGAGACAAAGTTTTGAGTCTTTAAACAGCAAAGGTATTTATTCACGGATCCGGGGAACTCCCAGCTCACGCTGGACAGAGAGTTCACCCTCGGGGGGGGTAGGGTTAGGGTATTTATACAGCCTTTCATGCATATTCATAAGATTACGACAGGTAATTATAATATTCATAACAGGCGGAGTCTGGGCGGAACCAGGTGGAGTCTGGGCGGAACCAGGTGGATTCTGGGCGGAGTTGTTCTCTCGGGGATATGTCCCTCTTAGGGTTAAACTTCTATCTCCCTTGATTCCATGTGGCTTCATGTTGTTCTATGGATATCGGGCCCCAGCCATAACTTTTCTCTTATCTGCTGGTTGTGGCATCTTTATGTTCTCCTTGTGCAGATGTTCACATGCTTTTGGGGCCAAGCTGGCACCTCCCTGGCCTTGGCGGTGCCTTGATCTAAAACGAAATTTACACTCCCAATTATTTCTCAGGCAGAAAGCTAGCTTCGTTAGGCCTTGTTTTGCTTTTCGCTGTGACAGTGGAAAGCTGTTTTGCTCCTAACTGAAACAGTGGAAAATTACGAGTTTGGACTGCTTTGCCTGGTCTTTTCTACCGGTTATGATCACTAGTTCTAATTCTACATTAGATAAATTCACACAAACAACTTGGCCTGCTCTCCTTTTCCCACAGGAATTGATCTGTTGAGATCCTTTCCTGTTTCAACAGAACAATTCCTGCTCAAGGCTGCATGACACACTTCTTTTTCTTTGGCTGTTTTGCAGGTATTGAGTGATATCTGCTGGCCACGATGTCGGATGATCAAGACTTGGCCATATGTCAACCCCTGCTCCACACAAGCCTCATGAAGGGGAAGGTCTGTCTTCAGCTGGTGGCTGGCCCTTGGCTAGCAGGATGATGTAAACACTTTGAAAATACAAAATATGTCTCTCGAATCAGTATTTTTTCTGCTCTTTTAAAACATACCAAACATACTCTCAATTAACAGATCTTTACCTCACTATATCATGCCTGACAGGCACCTAAAGATAAGGGTGCTTATCAGGTCACTTCCTGGTACATGGTCCAGACAAAGACAATAAAATTAGCAAGACAACAAAGACTGAAAGATAAGAATAAATAAAAGATAAATTCTTGGGATGGCAAAAGTCTGTGTCATCTTTAGCAAGTCTGTGTGCCAGTGATTTATGAAAAGACAGACCCCTTTTTTGCTATATAAAAAACTCCAAGAGGAAAGGAGAAGACGCAGCTCTCTCTGCGCCCCCCCTTCTCTCGCCACTTCGGCTTCAGCTACGGGACAGCAACAGCGGAAGAAAGGAAAAGCGGAGAACATCAACCAAGCAGGAACAACGGATCCTACGCCCCCCACTCCAGCCAGAGGCCAGGGCCGGCGGACGGTTCTAAAACTTCATTGTTCTCTTGTTTTCTTTCCTTTTCTTAATGACTCTCTCCCCAAGGTGACTAATTTGTATTAATTCTCTCCTCTTGTAAACTTGTTTTTCCTTTTAAAGGTGGCATTATTGTCTCCTTTCCCTAAAATAAATCCTTGTAATTTGCTAAAATCATAAAGCCTGTTATTTTTGTAAATTCAGGCGACGTCTATGAGTAGTGGCTGGGTTTTCCTCACAATCAAAATATAAAATAATAGCTCGGATCGTAACACAGGATTACTGATGGCTACCGTAGTCACTGGACAGTTCTCCAGGTTACTGTTCTGTGGTCCCAATGAAATGAATCACTTCTTCTGTGGTTTTGCCCCATTGCTAGAGCTTGCCTGCAGTGACACCAGGGTGCTCAGACTGGTTACCTTCCTAATCTGTGTCCTGGATGTAGTCTTCCTCTTTGTGTTCCCATTGGGATCCTACATCCGCATCATAGCTGCCATCCTGAGGATCCCAACCACAATGGGGAGGCAGAAGGCCTTTTCCCCCTGCTCATCTCACCTCATCATGGTCATTGTTTTCTACAGCACCCCCATCATTGTCTACATGGTACCCAGGACAGCCCCACTGAGACAGCTCAACAAAGTGCTCTCCTTTTTCTACACCATCCTCACGCCCATGGTCAATCCCCTCCTCTACAGCCTGGGGAACAGGGAAGTCAAGAGGGCTCTTGGGAATGCACTCAGAAAAAACATGGCCTGAATTCATTGAGAGCTCATACTAGTTGTGATCCCCCAGGAAAGAACAGGTTGTGGTTGAGTCAAGTGTAGACAAATCATAAGTGTGGAAAAAAAAAAAATAATTTGTCCATCTGGTATAATGTTACAAGTGCAGAATCTTGCAAGTGTTGGGGAATGATAAGTGAGGGAAGGGAATCTCTGTCTCAAGGAAATACAGATCTGCTGTGGAAGGGTGTAAAAAATTCCCTGGCTTTCTTCTTTAAAGTAACAACAGTTGTGACCCCACAGGTGGGAGATGTAGAAATGCCACATTGTCATGGGATGGACCACTCTTTTTTGTCAATTTTGGTCATTTATCTTGCCTGCTTCTCCCTAAAAGAGTGTTGCAGGAGTGACCTCCTTACTCCTCTCTTTCTAGAGTGCAAGATGTTCTTCAGAACTGAGCTGTGTCTTTGGTTCTGCAGAACATTCTGTAGCAGTAGCTATAAACATTGAGCATTATCAGTCCCAGAAGCAGACTCTGACTGGAAAAAAACTTGCTGTTAATTTCAGCAATACAGCTGCTTACAAGACACTTAGATGAAAGCAAAACTAGAAGAGAGAAAATTAGCTCTATGCTGGCCAAAAACAGTACAGTCCATGGGCTGCAGATCCACATCTTCCCCTCCGTACTCCTCCATGGGCTGCAGGGGACAGCTGCCCTCTCCCCACAGCCTGCAGGGGAACTTCTGTTCTGGCCCTTCCTTCATTCACTGACCTTGGTGTCTTGTGGAGGGCTGGGAACAGGCTTCCACCTCCTTCTCCATGGACATCTTGGGCATTTTCTGCCACAGATGTTCCATGGTTACTCAGGGCAGCTGCTGACTCCTGAGAGAGGTGCTTTCCCAGATATGGGCACCCGAGGTGTCCACACCCCTTATATATGCCTATGGTCACCACAGAGAGCCCCATGACAATGGTGTCCAGGCACCAGACCCTTCATCACAAAGCCCTGGTGGTGGCTGTGGAGAAGCCGAGGTCTGGAACTGGCTTGGACTCTGTCACAGAACAATGGAATCATGGAATGGGTTGGGTTGGAAGGGTTAAAGATCACCTAGTTCTAACCCAACCATTTCCATGATTCCATGATCCCACTCAACTGAAGCCAACCCTGCCCCTGTCCCCATAGAATTCACTCAATAATTCCAATCAGCCTCAGTCAGCAGCACCCTCTCCTTGATTACTCAAGGATGAGCTTCCTGTGCTCCTCCAGCTGCATGATCCTACAGATCATTGCCATGACCCTCCAGATCATTCTGAATCACAGAATACCTCAGGCTGGAAGAGACCCCTGAGCATCTCCTTGTCTGAGTGCCCTGCTCAAGGCAGGATGAACCAGATGAGGTTGCTCAAGGGCTTCCCCAGCATGGCTTCATCCACAAAGTAGGTGAAAGTGCTTTTTGTCCCACCTCACAGGGAGATTATGAAGACACGTAACAGTGTTGGCACAAGTTCTGGACACTGAGGCACCGTCACTGCTTGCCAGGAGGATTTTGAATCCCTGATGCCCTTGTCTGTGGGGGTGAGGAGTGGCTGCGGAGGCAGAAGTGGGGGTGCTCTCTGTACCAAGAGCAGCTCTGCATCTCCCAAGAAGTGCTCATCCTCACCAGTATATGAGAAAAATTAACAGCAACCATCAGAAGATTAACAAATGAAATGCTATTGCTATTAAAATCTGGTGGAGTAAGCCTGAAATAAGATGGAGTGATATAAATTACCAAATTAAAACTGAAAGTGTAATTACTAACCAAGTTTTTAGCTCTCTATGAAACACCACTGCACCGTGCACCACAATATACATCAGTGTTGAGGACCATATTACAACGATGGCTCTTATGAAAAATAAACCACGTAGTAACACTAATCCCAGCTGCAAAAGCAGATATCACATACCCTGAATACCTAAGATATGGCACAATTGGTTTAATCTCCAACCCTGTGAAATTTCCAGAGAAAGTGTCCTGATTACCTCTCAGCAAAGCCATATTGGTATCCTCCCACTGGAGTTGGCATTCAAACGATTCAGGCAAATTAGTCAAAATTTGAACTGGGCTCAAGCTTATTAACTCAGGCCCCACGTTGTGCATCAATAAATCTGTCAGGTTTTAACACTGTCCTGGCAATTAAACCGAATGAGAGATCCTCTCTATTAATCCCCCTCCCCTCCCAGATAAAGGAAGGAGAATGATAAGGGAGAGAGACTTATGGGTTGGAAAGTAAACTACACAGCTTTAACTGAAACAGTAATAATAAAAAGGAAAAATTACTAAATATATACAAATATGCAGGAAAATTGATACCATGTTCCTCCCCCCTCTCCCCCAAAAACTCTCACATCACCACCGAGGCTGCAGGGCAGCCCTGGGAAAGTCCAGGCTGGACTCCTGGAATCAGCAGCAGTCGGCAGCTGGAGGCAGGAACACACAGATTCAAGCTGGTATGGATCAGGACCACAGGCAGAGGAATGGATGGAATCCTCCCAAGATGCTGAAGCAAACAGGGACAGGAGAAGAAGGGGAAGCAGGAAGGGGTTTGTCCATTGTGCTCCCTCAAATTTATACTGAGTACGATGTGTGTGGAATGGAATACTCTTTTTTGTCAATTCTGATCATTTATCTTGTCTGCTCCTCCGTAAAGGACGGTTGCAGTTGTGACCTCTTTACTCTTTTTCTTTTTTCTAGAACCCAAGATCTTCTCCAGAAGTGAGCATTGTCCTTGGTTCTGCACACCAGTCTCCAGCTGTAACTATAAACATCGAGTGTTATCAATCCCAGAAGCAGAAATTAACTTGCTGTTAATTTCAGAAGTGCAGCTACTTAGGAGAGCCTTAGCTGAAATCAAAATGACAAGACAGAAAATCACTTTTATCCTGGACCAAGCTAGGACACAAGTACATTTTTGGCACATGCTTCTCAAAAGCCAGGCACATGCAGCTCACATGCGTGGAACATGCCGTGCACACGCCTGGCACACGGTTGGCGCATGCATCCCACATGCCTGACACGAGCTTCTCGCACACATCTCAGGAGCTGGGTACACGCCTGGTGCTCGTGTCTGTCCTGGTTTGGGCCAGGATAAAGGTGATTTTCTGTCTTGTACTTTTACTTTTAACTAAGTCTCTTGTAAGTAGTTGCACTTGCTGAAATTAACAGCAAGTTTCTCAGACAGTGTGTGCTTCTAGGACTGATAACACTTGATGTTTATAGTTACTGATAGAGACTGGTATGCAGAGCCAAGGACACTGCTCAGCTCTGAGGAAAACGTTTACCCTCCAGAAGGAAGAAAGAGGTCCCACCCGCAGCCATCCTTTGGGGAGGAACAGACAAGATAGATGCCAGAGTTAACCAAAGAGAGTATTCCATCCCATATACGTCATCCTCAGTATAAATTTGAGGGAGCACGAGGGCCAAGCCAGATTTCCTGCTTCCAGCTTCCAGCTGCCTGCCCTTCCTGCCTTTCCTGCTTCCCTTCCTTCACCCAGCATCCTGGAAGGATTCCGTCCGTTCGTCTGCCTGTGGTCCTGATCCGTGCCAGCCCTTATCTGTGTGTTCCCACCTCCAGTTCCTGACTGCTGCCTACTCCAGGAGTACAGCCTGGACTTTCCCAGGGCTGCCCTGCAGCCTCGGTGGTGACGTGAGAGTTATTGGGGGAAAAGGGGGGAGGAACGTGGTATCCATTTCCCTGTATATTTGTATATATTTAGTAATTTTTCCTATTTATCATTACTGTTTCATTAAAGTTGTGTAGTTTACTTTCCAACCCATAAGTCTCTCTCCCTTAGGCTTTCTCCTTTCTTATCAGGGAGGAGAGAGAGATTAATAGAGAATGTCTGTTACTCGGTTTAATTGCCGGGCCAGTGTTAAACCGTGACAGAAGGTGAGAAGTAAAGTTGCCCACACAGTGTCAGCCCTAAGTGAACTTCTGTCACCTCTTCTCTAAAATGAAAATCATGAGATGATCTGAAAAAATATAAAAAAAAACCTCCCACAAACCATTTTCCTTAATCACATTATGAAATGTTCCTCCTTAACTACAGTGGGAAAACCTCTCCAATTAGCTCTACAAGTCTTGAAGATGTGAAGAATATCCCATGGAGAGCCATAGCTCTTTAGTGAACTCTGTATTTCAATGAGCCCCAGGGTGTGTTTGGTGCTGAGGGCATGATCCTCAGGTGCTGAGAGATGAATGAAGAAACTGCTCTAGAAGTCAGAAAGGAACCTGAAAATACCTTGAAGCTTTGATTGGCCCCACTGTGGGCCATTGCTGCCAGAGCCTCCCCATGGCCTTGTTAGAGCAGATCACTGGAGGCCATGATTGCAGGGAGGCAAAGGCTCTCTAAAAGTGCCTTTTATTTATTATTTTTTTGAAGCAGTGAGGACACTCTCTGAACCCCAGGCAATGGGAAGGCAGAGCCCATCCCTCCCTTGTGGGTCAGGATTCTTCCTGGGCACAGTGGGGTGTGAAGATCAATAATATCAGAAAATGTACACCACCTCCTGGCTACCCCAAGATGGGATGAGGAGCAAACCAAGGTCAAAGCCTCAAGAAAGAGTTTTTCCTGGTGGTGGTGATACAGTGACCATTTCTAAAGTCTCCTTTCCAGACAGAGACTGTCCAGACAAAGGGACAGGATGGAGAGGTGGGCCCATGAAAACTTCATGAGCTTCAACAAGGAGAAGCACAAGGTCCTGCACCTCGGTTGGGGCAATCCCCAGGACAAAATACAGGTTGGGAAGAACATGGATTGGGAGCAGCCCTGAGGAGGTGGAGGAGGGCTTGGGGGTGCTGGCTGATGAGAAGCTCAGCACCAGCTGGCAAGGTGTGCTGGCAGCCCAGGAAGCCAAGCATGTCTTGAGCTACACAAAAAGCAGCGTGGACAGCAGGTCAGGGGAGGAGATTCTGCTCTTCTGCTCCTCTCTGGTGAGACCCCACTGCAGTGCTGGGTCCAGTTCTGGAGCCCCAAGCACAAAAAGGACCTGGAGCTGTTAGAACAAGTCCAGAGGAGGCCACAAAGAAGATCAGAGGGCTGATCATCAGGAGGTCTCTTGGCCAACCTCCTGGTCTCATCAGGGGTGGTATGGTGTAAGAGAAAGTTTCTCAGGGTTTATTAATTTTTTGCTGAAAATCTTCAGGGATGGAGATGACAAAAGCTCTCTGGGAGACCTGCTGCAGTGCTTGAATGTCTTGAGGAGGAGCATGTGACCCCATTCACTGTCACTCTTTGTGCTCCACCTGTGAGCCAGTTGCTCACCCATCACATAGCACGGTTGTCCAGCTGTATGATGGACATTTTATCCAGGAGGATGCTGTGAGAGACAGTACCAAAAGTCTTCCTGAAGTCCAGAAATATTACATCCACTGTCTTCCCTTGATCAGCTAGGTGGGTTACCCTGACATAAAAGTTTTGACCCAGTAGGATACCCAAGTTGTTCTCTGCAGGGCTGCTCTCAATCATTCATCTCCCAGTCTTTCCTGACAGTGGGGATTTCCTCCTCCCAGGTGCAGGACCTTGCACTTGGCCTTGATTAACTTCATGAGGTTTCCACAGACATACTACTTAAATCTGTCCAGGTCCCTCTGGTTGTCATCCCTGCCCTCAAGTGAATCAACTGTGACACTGAGCTTGGTGTCATCTGCAAAGTTGCTGAGGAATCACTTGATCCCACCATCCCTGTCACTGATGAAGATGTTAATTAGTACTGGGGACATCCACTACTATTTAGAAGGTACCTTTAAGTCCAGAAGGAACACCCTTCATTAATGGCATCCCCCTGGACACATTGACTATTACTGCCTGCATGAAGTCATCAGGCCGTTTCCTTGTTCATCATACCCTCCATCCATCAAACACGCCTCCCTCCAATCTAGCAATGGGAATGTTGTAGGGGATCATCTCAAGCCTTGGTAGATGATGTCTGCACCTCTTCCCTTCTTCACTGCTGCAATTACTCTATGGTAGAAGGCCAGGAGGTTGGTGAGGCTCAGTTTGCCCTTGATGAAGCTGTGTTGGCTGCCTCAGATCTCCCTCTCACCCATAAATTTTGATATGGCTTGCAGGAGGATCTGTTCCATGATCTGACATCTGTTCAAGACAAAAACAGGCCTAGTCATCCTGACCTTTGTCATGTGATAAAAATACCAGGAAAAAATGATTTTAATATTAAAGTTTTAATATTAAGTTTTACTGAATAGGATCTAATTTCAAGGATTTTTCCATTACTATGTGGAAGGGACATGTAGGGGTGAAAATTAGGTGGCTGAGATGGAGATCTGAGGCAATGATTTGTAGAACACAGTGAAAATGGAGCCAGGATGAAGTGTGAGTGATTTGTTCAGGGATCAGGGAAAAGACTGAGGAAGGCCCTCCTGTTGAGTCCCGAGGGTCAGAGTGACAGAAATACTTTGCTTTCAAAACTCTTTCTTAGAGGGCTCCAAGTGCGACTGGATCCAACCCTTACACAGGAAGAATCTAAGAAATAGGACATAGGGTAAAGCAATGTGAATGTTGTAGGGGATCATATCCAGCCTCGGTAGATGATGTCTGCACCTCTTCCCTTCTCCACTGCTGCAATTACTCCATTGCAGAAGGCCAGGAAGTTGGTGAGGCTGTTTGCCCTTTGTGAAGCTGTGTTGGCTGCCTCAGATCACCTCCCTCTGCCCCATACATTTTAATATGGCTTCCAAGAGGATCTGTTCCATGATCTGACATCTTTTCAACAAAAACATGGACTTCTGACCCAGCCATCCTGACCTTTGTCATGTGACAAAGATATCAGGAAGAGGTGATTTTAATATAGAAGTTGTGAGTTAATAGGATTTGATGTCAAGGATTGCCCTGTTCCTATGTGGAAGGGATATGTAGGGGTTAAAATCTGAGTAGCCGACACAGGGATATGAGGCCATGATTTGTAGAGAGACGGTGGAAATGGAGCCAGGACAGGGTTGGAGTGATTTGTTCAGGGATCAGGGAAAAGAATGAGGAAGGGCCTCTCATTGAGTCATGAGTGAACCTCCTTGCTGTCTAAATGCCTTCTCAGAAGACTCCAGGTGTTGCTGATTCCAACCCTTACATCAGAGGAATCTCAGAAAAAGGACATCAGGTAAGCAAGTCACTGCTGAATCCTTTATTTGTTTCATTGCACAGAGAGCAAAGACCTTATTTAAAAAAAACCTTTCCAGCAGCCTCTTTGACACCAGAAAGAAAGATAAAGAACTGGAAATGATAGAGACAATGAGATTCCTCTTTGCACAGCATTATCACATGTGAAAAAGAACCAAAAGACTCCATTATCAGAAGCGGCTGAAGGCAAGCAGAGTCTATGATGAGACACATTATGAATGATATGAGAAACATTATTGTGGTCAGATAGGGTCTGGCGGACGGAAGATCTCGCGGTGTACGGAAAGCTAGGCCAAGCCCCTTCCCCCCCTAGAAGACAATAGCCTGAGGAATGCAGACGGAAGTGACACTGCACACCTTGAGCTATTTAAACCTGTGCAACCCCCAATAAAACGCCATTTGCCATCCATCACATTGATGTCTGTGTGCTTTTGGCCCGAGTGATCTGGGTGTGATCACCGTGTCGCACTTGAACCAGGCCGCCTTTGCCTTCCACGAAGGCAACATTCTGGTGCCGAAACCCGGGAATCAGCAGGTCGGGAATCTCGCCTGGATTTGAGTGGTCGACGGCCAGCGCGGCAGGACCGACACTGGCGGGGAGGACGCTCCCGGACCGACAAGGAAGCATGGAAGCCCTTGCCAAGGTCGTATCATTGTTGCAGAAACAATGGGGGATTGATTGTAAGATGAAAGATTTTACTTTCTTAATTACGAGGTTATTAGACCTTAAGGTTATAGATCAGCCGGTGGATATTCTCCATCCGGAGACATGGAATCGATGTACCATAGCTCTTGCCGAGGAAGCAAAATCCACGGGCAGAGCAAAAAATCTTAAAAATTGGGGTAAGGTCGAGCAGGCCTTGCGAAAGGCCATACAAGAGCGGGAAACCTGGAAGGCTGCCAGGGAATGCTTGCTGGCCACCCCGAGACCGGGGGTCGGGGCGGCCACACAAACGCCGTGCACCCCGGGCGCAGGCGATTTCGCCGAGCCTAAAGACCGGCGGGAGGACGATCTCCCACCCAGATCCCCGAACCCTGACCCACCTACCGAGGGCCAGGATTCGGCAAAATCCTTCTGGGAGGGATTGACCGAGGAGGCCAGGGCGGTTGAGGAAAGATCGAAATCCAAGACCGCATGGCCCCAGCCTCCCCCATATGTATTTGAAAATGGCGCCGAGCGGCTCGGGAGGAGGCGGGGCGAGGCTGCCTCCGGCGGGAGCGGGGCGGAAGCACCTGAACCGACGGGCGCGCACAAAGGGGAGGGGGAGGAGTGCGATAAGGAATGTGAAAAAGAATGTAAGAAAGAATGCGAACAGGAGAAGGGGGGCGGCACCGGCCGGGACTGGGAGGAATGCGACCGGGAGAAGCGGGGCGGCGCCGGTCGGGACGACAGTGTGAGTGTGAGTGCGTGGCAGAGAGGCAGTGAGAGCGACTTCGTGAGGCATTTGAAAGCTGCATTTAAAGTACCCGCCCCCCCGAGCAGGAGGCGGGGCGAGCCACGAGGGGGCGAGCGGCCCGCCCGCAAGGGGAGGGGGTGTGGGCGGGGCCGGAGCTCGAGGAAAAGGCACGGGAAACCGGAAGTGGCCTGCCAGACAAGCTCTGACTCCGAGCCCGACACTAGTTGGGACGAGCAGTCGGATAGCGATTCGACTTCTGAGGAGGAGGAAACGGGATTCTATAAGATTAAAAGCAAAAACATCCCCATCCGTTATAGAGAGGAACCCCAAAGGGAAAAATCTCCTCTCACGGATTGGAGAAAGATTAAGATGGCTTGCGCGGACTGGGCTCCGTCGGCCGCTCTGGCGTTCCCGGTCCGAGTGACCGACGGAGGGCAGCGAGTTTACTCGCCGGTAAACCCTAAGGATATACAGGCAGTTGTGAAAGCAATTACGGAAAAGGGGATCAATTCGGCCATGGTATCTACCCTAATTGACGGGCTTTTTGGGGGAGATGATATGCTGCCCTTTGATATAAAACAAACCTGCCGATTAATTTTCGACGGAGCTGGTATGATTGTTTTCCGACAAGAATGGGAAGAGAATTGTACCAAGGCCTTAGCCCTGGTGGGAGGGGCAGACCACCCATTACATGGCTCTAACCTGCAAAGATTAATGGGTACAGATCCGGCTCTGCTTACCCCCCAGACACAAGCCCAAGGCCTGCGGGCCCCCGAGGTTGCGGCAACCACTCGTGCCGCTAGGGACGCTATTCGTACAACGTCCAGATTTCTGGCCAAGCCATCGCCATGGTCCACATTAAGGCAAAAAGAAAGCGAGAGTTTTACGCAGTTCGTGGATCGCCTTCAGGCGGCCATTGACTCCTCATCTCTGCCATCAGAGGCAAAAGGCTCAGTCATGTTAGACTGCTTGCGTCAGCAGTGTAATGTGAGAACCAAAGAGATCCTGCGATCCATTCCAATAGGGGCAAGCATAGCAGACATGATTAAGCATGTCACCAACGAAGAGCATTTGGCCCCGATCCAAATGGCTGTTAGCACCACAATAGCCAATGTGCTAACATGTTTTAAATGTGGCCAAGCAGGCCATATGCTGGCAAACTGCCCCCAACAGGGGAACCCTTCAGTGGCGCCCCCATCACGTCAAAGCCAATTCCGAGGGCCATGTTGGGTCTGCGGAAAGCAGGGGCATCTTGCTAGGGACTGCAGAAACAAGAAACTCCAGGGAAACGGGCGGGGGAGGGGGCAGCCGGGCCGTACACAGCCTCCTCCCACCTGGGACATGAGGCGGCCCAACCACACCAACCCCGGACGTGGCGGGGTGCTCCCAAATTCGCTACCCCCCCAGGCATATCCGAACTTGCTACACACCCAAGAAGCGACCAATTCCATGGCCCAACCGGCGATCCAGCCAACCCTGCGTCTATTTCAGGGACAACAAGGACCACCCTTAGGGGGCGAGACCCCAGAGTGGCCCTTGCTGTAAAATGTGATAGTCCACCAGTGGTGTGGGGGACCTGTTCCCTTTATAATATCCCCAGGAGTATCACCATCGACATCCCTTTTCTAATCGACACTGGGGCAGATGTTACAGTTATTCCAGAGGTAAATTGGCCCCCACACTGGAAACTGGAAGGCCCTCCCATGGTGGGCGGAGTCGGGGGGTTAACCCAAGCTCGGAAGAGCGCCCAACTAATAGCAATCACGCTCCATACTGAACAGGGACCGGAGAAAACCATCACCCTTTCTCCATATGTTATGTCAGGGGTCCCACCCCTGCTGGGAAGGGACGCCCTAGCTCTATTAAAAGCCAGGGTGACAAATTTACTCTAAGGGCCACTGCCACACACCCGCTTCTACCAATTAAACTGACATGGAAATCATCTGACCCTGTGTGGGTGGAGCAGTGGCCCCTATCAAAGCCTCGAATGGACACTCTTCTTGAGTTAGTTGACCGTGAATTACAAAAAGGTCACATAGAGCCTTCCACTAGCCCATGGAATACCCCAGTTTTCGTTATACCCAAACGAACTGGTGAGGGATTTCGTCTCCTCCATGACCTGCGCGAAGTGAATAAAACAATCCAACCAATGGGTCCTGTCCAAACACTGTTGCCCATGAACTCCATGATACCAGAAGGGCAACCTTGTGCTGTTCTTGATATTAAAGACTGTTTCTTTTCTATACCTTTGCATGAGGAGGACAAGGAGCGGTTTGCCTTTTCAGTCGTGTTCCCAAACAGCCAACGCCCCAACCTACGTTTCCAGTGGAAGGTGCTGCCCCAAGGAATGATCAACTCACCCACTATCTGCCAAATTACAGTAGATCGGGCGCTGACACAGGTTCGACACAGTAACCCGACTGCCACTGCGGGAGCGGCAAAGAAAATGCGTGCAACCAATATGGTTGATAAACGAACTTCTGGTTTATTGCGCAGCAACTTTTGCTTATATAGTGCTTCCGTGACCACACCCCAGCCACCAACATAACTTTTTATTGGACACCCGGTGTGTTTACCTGTAGCACAGCGAATCCCTGGTGCAGGTAGCACCGGAGTATGGGCCGATCTAATTGGCCTCCCAAACATGGGGTTGGGCATAGCAAAGGGGTCGTACCTCCTACCTCTTCGAGAATATTCAGGAATATTCTCCAACATTCTCCGAGCCTTCCTAACATTCCACAACATTTCCCCCCTTTTCTTTTTGCACAAGCCCATGTTTGGTTTAAAATTTTGCAGTGCTAATTTTCAAACAAATACAGTGCAAATAACAAAAACGTGCAAAACTTAAGAATACATTCAGTAATATAGTGCCTTTTTAAAACAATCTAGAAACTACTCAAACCACTTAATTAATGAATCAAATAGATTGATACATTCAATGTTATAATGCCCTTTTGAAATAATCTAAAAACTATTCAAACCACTCAATTAATGAATCAAACAAATTGGTTAACAAGTTATCAAACAGATTTCGTTGTCTTCAAGTAAGAATCGACTTCGCATTAATAACATGTCTCTGTTTCATACAATCATTCATACTCACACACTCTTTAACAGAGCTCTGTTCAATATTAGGAAGGTCTGGCGTCCACTAATGCAGAGAGCCAAAAGAAGGATAGGAGAGACTTATCCGACGAAATGTAGTCGGGGGGCCCCTATAAGCGTCTCCAGGTCCCACCGGCTCATAGCATAACGGAGTCCTAGGACCTTCATAGTTGCCGAATTGTGTTAAATTTAAGATTGCAACATTCAACCACCACACTCACAACGGGCGAAGTTTTTTTTTTTTTTTTTGTTTTTTTTTTGTTTTTTTTTTTTGGTTTTTTTTTTTGGTTTTTTTTGTTTTTTTTTTTTTTTTTTTAGAAAAGCAGTATGTATTAATCTTACTATGTACTATGTCCTTTTTCTTTTCTCTTTTTCTTTTTCTCTTTTTCTTTTTGATTGATCTTGTAACTTCTTAATATACTTTTTATGTAACTATTCACAACCTTTTAGTACTTAATAGAGGTCCATGTCCTTGTACCTCAAACCATTCTTCAACAAAACCTTTATCTTTTTCATAATATTAACAGCTTTGGCAAATAACTTCTTAAGTATTACTTACATACAACTAAAACACATTACAATTATCAATATAATACAAAGTACGAGTAAACCAATCTTACATAAACCTTGAGGCCATCTGGTGAGGCCAAACCGATTGACTAATTCATCTATACCGAAAAATACTACATCTTGCTTGATATTTTGAGTATGTTCTACTAACTGTTGTGTCTACTTATGTATCAATTTAGAGTGATCACTCAAGTTCATATCACACATACCATCAAAATCTTCATAACCATGGCCATGAGCTAAAAACAAAAATCAATAGCAGCTCTATTTTCTAATACTGCATGTTGTACAGAAGATAAATCATCAGCTAATTCAGATAATACCTTGCTAGTATCACTAGCATACTTTACCACCCAACAACTCAACTTCTTCAGGTTCCGATGTGCACGAGCGGCAGCTGCTCCCGGCAAAAAATAGAAGTAACAATCACCTGTCATTTGGACCAAAGGTTAACATCATCATCACATCCCTGCGCTAGTATTTGGGCCAGGCCTCGCTTCCACCGCACACGATGGGTACTGTTCGGGTGTGCGTGAGGCATAGCTAAGCTCAGTTGACCAATGGTGCAAGGCCCTCCAACGGGATGGGATGGTATACCTAGCCATGCCCAATCTCCGCAAATTAAAAAGTACCCTGATGGTAATTTCCTAGGCAGCTGTGTCCCAGGCGATGGGTTAGTAGCACCACGGAGGGTGTAGTTGCACCACTGGCTGAAATTGCCCATTGGGAAAACATTGGTAGTAACGCATTGTCTCCTCATGACTTCTGTGCAATCAGTGGACAAGCTACTCATCCAGAGACAATAAGTGGCATTTAGAGAGTCTATAAGGCTTAATTCTTGGGGATTGGGCCCAGCGGGCAGACCACTAACCCAAGTGTCGTAATCACTTAAGCATGCAACTAGACTGGCCTTGGTGGAACATAGACTCTTGGTGTGAAATTGCACTTGTGTGTGGTTCATTGCTGCTTGAAACATTGGCCACGTCTCTTCAGAGGCTGGTACACCAACCAAATATGTAACAAAAGGCGATTGGGGTGGGGTTTTTCTTGGGGTGGGGTTTTTTTTTTTTTTTTTTTTTTTTTTTTTTTTTTTTTTGGTGGGTTGGTTGGTTGGTGTCATAGACTGGCACAAAAGGAAGTGGTGTTAAGCTGACGCACAAGGGTAACCCAGACATTCTGTCAAGGGTCGAAGTTCATGAAGGCAAAACAAAGTTTAAAATGACAATGAAACCTATGATGAAGTCAACACGGCAGTTTCTACCTTTGAACATGTTGAGCACTTAATACGGCTGTCTCTGCTCTTGAACTTATGCTTTCAAATTTGGCGGAGCAGGTGCTGGCTGAGTCCGCTTGCTGGGAACCTACAAGGTACCTGTAAGGGTGGAAACACACGTGACTTTTGCCTGAATATTTAACCTCTGCTGGTCTTTGCCATATACCCGTGGTGGGGTCTCTGTAGGTCACTGTAGGGGCTTCTGAAGAGTCCGCTTGTTGGGCTATCTTTTGGTCCCTGAATATACACAGGTAATTCAAGACAAATAGAGTCTTTGAATAATCGCTCCTGTGGGTCTTGTAAATCTGTGAATTTCTTCAGGTAGTCTTTTAATGTTTGATTTGCCCTCTCTACTATAACTTGACCTGTTGGCTAGTGGGGAATGCCTGTAATGTGCCTGATTCCCCACTTTTGAAAAAATCGAGCTAACTTGTCGCTAGTATATGCCGGTTTACTATCAGTCTTTATCTGCTCTGACACACCCATGACAGCGAAAACAAAGGATGAGATGTCCCATCACTTGCAACGCTTTCTCACCAGACTGAGCTGTAGCCCAAATAAAAATGACTATAAGTATCAACAGTAACATGAACATGTTTAAGCCTTCCAAATTCTGGTACATGAGTGACATCCACTTGCCATCTTTCATTTGGACCAAGATCTCGGGGATTAACTCTGAGGCCGAGACCAAGTCCCTTTTGGTTACACTGTGGGCAGGCTTTTACAATGCCTCTGGCCTCATCCATGGAAATCTGGAAGTGACGATGGAGTCCTCTGGCGTTCTGGTGAAAGGTAGCATGCGCATTCCTTGCCTTAGTAAATTCGTCCATGGGTACAGATAGCGAAAACAATCTGTCTGTTCGGGCATTGCCTTCTCCTAGGCCGTCAGACCATTGGCGACTCTGAATATGAATGATAGCATAAGGTTGATCTCTCTGTTGTATGGCAGTCCGCAGCTGACAAAATAAGTCATTTAATCGCCAGTTTGCGACGTCTTTGAGATATGCGTCCTCAATTCGCTGTACAACTCCCACAGCATAAAGGGAATCTAAGACAACATTAAGACGCACATTCAACCAACGTGAAAAGGCGTAAGCAATGGCTGCCAACTCTAGAGTCTGTAGGGTATCGTCCTCTTGTGAGGACAGGAGTTCATGGCAACATTGCTCCTTATCTTGCCAAGTCACTGCGGCTCGTTGTGAACATTTTCCTGCATCGGTAAAAACCGTTAGTGCATTTTGAAGGGGTTCCTCAGATCGTTTTGGAACAGGAATCCATTCATGCAGGGACATCCACTTTAACACAGTAGATCGCAACGGAGAGAGATCAATGGCTTGCGGTGCTTCTAGGAGACTTGACTGTAGGTCTGGAGAGTGCTGCAAATACCAGTCCAACTCTCCTTGCTTCATTGGAAGATAAATTGTGCTAGGTTCATCTCCAGTAATTTGTATAATACGGGTTCGGCCTTTACAAATTAGAAGGGCCAATACCTCAATCTTTGTTTGGATTGTAGTTTTTGGCTGTAGTGGTCCGAAGATCCATTCTAAGACACGGATATCAGCAGACCTAGTCTCCCCCTTTTTCTTTTTGGACTGCGTGAGAGCTCCGAGTAAATGTTGTTTACCCGTAAGGATGGTTAAGTCTATGGGTAAGTTTACATCATGGCGATCCACGGAGCACTGAGGTATTGTCAGGCCAATTTCAGTTATGGCCTGTTGTTGAGCTGCCAAAAGAGTAACAGGGGAGGCAGGATCGGTGCCTTTAAGAAATGGTCGTAACGGTTGTAGATGATCGTTTGTTATACCGATCACAGGGTGTAACCATTGAACATCACCTAGGAATCGTTGTACATCATGTAAGGTATTAAGAGTCAAATGGAGAGCAGCTTTTTGAGGTCTAACTTGTGACTCAGTAATATGCCATCCTAGGTACTTCCATGGTGGCGTACGTTGTATCTTTTCAGGTGCTATTTGGAATCCCTGGTGACTTAGCTGTTGTGTTAAAAAATGCTCTTGCTGCTCAGTAAATGGGTCTTGTTGTGCTATTAGGATGTCATCCGTGTAATGATAAATTAAGGCGTCTGGCCATACTTGCCGTACTGGCAATAATGCTGCATCTACAAACAATTGACACAAAGTTGGGCTGTTTTTCATGCCCTGTGGGAGCACTGCGCACTGAAATTGTGAAGCAGGGGCTTCTCTGTTAAGGGCTGGGAGTGTAAATGCAAATTGCTTTGTGTCTTGTGGGTGTATGTGTATGATGAAGAAGCAGTCTTTTAGGTCTACTATAAGTAGATGCCAACACTCTGGAAGCATCGCAGGGTTAGGCATTCCGGGCTGAAAAGCTCCCATTGCTTCCATCTGGGAATTAACTGCACGTAAATCATGTAGTAAATGGTACCTGTCAGACTTCTTTTTAATTACGAAGATTGGAGTATTCCAAGGGCTAGTTGATGGTTGTATGTGCCCTTGCTTTAGCTGTTCTTGTACTAAGATGTGTGCTTGTCTGAGGCTTTCTCGCTTCAGCGGCCACTGCTTGATCCATATTGGCTGTGATGATAACCATGTCAATGGGATCGGGAAAGCCCAAGGAGTGACTGCCAATAAAAATGGTCTCTTGTGATCAGGCGTGCTCCAATCTGACTTAGTATGTCTCGACCAACAAGGGCCTGTACGTTTGTGAGCGTGATGGTGATGAATCGAAGAGACGGCTGCTGCATCAGTTAATTGTCGTGTCAGGACTAGCCGGGCAATTCGAGTTCCTTTTAGAATTACCATAGGTGGTGTCCAAGTCATAGCTACAATACAAATTTTTCTAGTATGGTCACTGTCTATTACTCCTGGCAAGACAAACAAACTCTTAAGTCCAGCAGACGACTGTCCTAATAAAAGGGGTCCACATGGTTTTTCTTGACATTTCACTGGATCGGTGATACCTGTAGGGATCTTTTGGCGCTTGATGTCACTGCGAGTCACATCTACTGCGGTTGCCAGGTCCAGCCCGAGGCTTCCACTGGTTGCTGGTTGAAGGGAGGTGGGTGGCTGGAATTGTTGAAGGGAAGTGGAAATTGGCTGGTTGTCAAAGGGAGGTAGGGATGGCTGGTTGCTGAAAGGAAGTGCGGGTGGATGATTGCTGGAGGTAGGTGGGGGTAGCTGATTGTTGGAAGGGAGTGGAAGTGCCTGGTTGCTGGAGGGGAGTGGAAGCGGTTGATTGCTGGGAGGGAGTGGGAGTGCCTGGTTGCTGGAGGGGAGTGGAAGTGGCTGGTTGCTGTTGTTTGAAAGGGTCCACACTAGAGCCGCAGTTGGGGTCTTTGTGCCATGGCTCCTCGCGCTCCTCGATCCATTTCCCTGGTATCTGCAGACTTCGGTAGCATAAGTGTTCGTATTACAGTATTGACACCAGACTGTGGCTTTGTGACAATGCCTTCGAAGATGTCCAGTGTGTCCCCAGCGAAAACATTTGTCGGTTGATCGTTGCGGCTGTCTGGCGTCGGCAGGACGTAACGGGGCTAAGGCTGCTAAGGCTTGGTGCTGGATTGCAAGAGCTTGCTGCTGATGGATTGCAAGAGCTTGCTGTTGTGCTTGCTGTTGGGCTAAAAAGGCTTGTTGTTGGGCTACAAGAGCTTGCTGCTGGGCTTGCACCATACCTTTCCCTACATCTTTTATTGCCTCAATTAGCATTGCCTGAGTCCCTACTGGTACTCTAGATAACTGTTCCAGCATCTCCTCAATTGATGCTTCTGATGGCATGGAGGAAATTATATTTTTCGTGGGAGTATTGCTATTGTCTAGGATATACTGACGGAGCAATGTAGTTTTCATTTGATCTGGTACACAAGTCTGGTTGATGGCATCAGTGAGTTTATCTACAAACTGTGAGAATGGCTCATCTGTGCCTTGCTTAATTGACATATGAGATGGGACAACTGATGTAGTTCTAACTTTACTTATAGCTTCTCTCACAAATCTCATAAACTCTCTTATTATATGTAGGCCTAACCTTGCTTTTGCCTCAAAATTAGCATATAGTCCACAACCCATAAATTGATTTATTATTATCCCATACAGGGGGTCATTTTGTTCTCTAGAAATGTTTACGAATCTGTGACATAATGTTTGCCAGTGGGCTCGCCATAGCAGTAAAGGTGATTGAGTCATGATCATTCTCATAATTCCTTTTATATCCTCTGGGAGCAACAGTCCTGAGCCCCAGATATAACTTATCATTTACTTAACTAGTTCACCATGCAACTCGCATTCATTTATGGTAGTTCTTAATTGTGTTAGCAATTTCTAATTTAAAGAGTGATACTGCAACTCCACATTTCCGTGATTAGCTTTTGTATATATGATTGGGAAAACTTGTGGCAGGGTATCTAAAACTGAGGAAAAATCATAATCTTTATTATTAAGGGCTTGCTCATGCATTTGAGATCAATTAATCGTTAAGGTGCGGTAGTGCCGTGCAGCAGGCTTTTATTTCTGAAAAGCGGCTGCTTGTCGGCGGGGGGCGGGGGGGGGGGGGGGGGGGGGGGGAGGTAGGGCGGAGGGAGGAGGGAGGCGGGAGGAGGGAGGGAGGACTGGGAGGAGGAGGGAGAGGGGAGGGAGGAGGAGGGGTGCTGCGGGCCGGGAACGTCCCCGTCGGGTGATGTACGGCGTAGGGGTGGGGCCGAAGGCGGGGCCCAATGGGGGTCGGGACCAGCCCTGGAGCCACCCTCGCCGGATGACGCGGGACATAGGGTTTCCAGACTCTGATTCAGTCCGCTTCCGGCTCTGCAAGCGGTCACTTCCGTCCCGTCCGCACATCCCGAGCCACATGGCTCAAGATGGCCGGCACAGGCCACATCGGGGGGGGGGGGGGGCGGGCAGCGGGTTGCGTCGGAACTTCACTGGAAATTTTGAGCAAGCTGTACAACTATTTCGTCTCCCGTTGGGGGACAGGGATCGTAATCAACTCCTAATTGATGCAAATCTGGTATCGGCTGCCCTTTTAAGGTTGCCGAAGCTACAGCGGCGATTTTCTTCTCTGTCTGATAACGGTGCAAGCAAGTAATCATTGTATGCTACGGTTTCATTAACTTACGAGCTGTCTTATCCTCTTCTATTACCTTATACCACAAAATATCTCCTAAACTTTTCTATTCTTTCTCATCAAATAAGTTAGCAGGGTCAGTAAAAAACTGGTATGTGCGGCCGTATGCTACAAGCGCCGCCGGATCTTTTCTAAAATCCACATCTTTTATGGCACGTTTCTATAAGAAACTAATAAAAAAGGTCTAGAATAAAATAGAAATATAGAAAGTCTAGGGCTACTTCGTTCTCTATTTTCTGCGCGCTTAACTATCCCTTTATTATTTTGATGCAGCCTTAATCCGAGGCTTTTATGGGCTTTTTGTGCGAGTCTTTTGTGGGCTTTTTACAACTTTTTATAACTAAGAACCGGTAGCCCTTCCCCAGCAGCAAACAAACTCGTTCATTTTTCTTTAAGTTGCGAATCACCTCTCTACGCCTGCGTCGAGAGGAATTCATTGCCATCCGAAACGTTGCTTTTTCGGTGCTTTCTTGGAGCCCCGTTCCCAGCCAAGTTTTTTTTTTTTTTTTTTTTTTTGATTTCAGCGGTTTTACCTGCCGAGCTGTGATTGGTGCTATCGATGGTTTGGTCCTCCACCAGGCGTCCCTAGTGAAGATCGGTCTTCCGCAGGATTTGCCTGTTGATTTCGAAACTTTTCAGACTTTTTCAAGGCTCTTCAGACTTTCTGATTGTTCAGGGCCTGTAGCACGGTTCGGGCGCCAGTTGCGGGAGCGGCAAAGAAAATGCGTGCAACCAATATGGTTGATAAACGAACTTCTGGTTTATTGCGCAGCAACTTTTGCTTATATAGTGCTTCCGTGACCACACCCCAGCCACCAACATAACTTTTTATTGGACACCTGGTGTGTTTACCTGTAGCACAGCGAATCCCTGGTGCAGGTAGCACCGGAGTATGGGCCGATCTAATTGGCCTCCCAAACATGGGGTTGGGCATAGCAAAGGGGTCGTACCTCCTACCTCTTCGAGAATATTCAGGAATATTCTCCAACATTCTCCGAGCCTTCCTAACATTCCACAACATGCCACCATCATTCAATATATGGACGATATTCTAATTGCCGCACCCTCAGGAAGCCAGGTGGACCAGCTGGTGTCAATGATCTCAGAGACATTGAAAATACACGGATTCGAAATCGCAAGTGCCAAAATAAAAAAAGGGCCGTGTGTAAGCTTTTTGGGAGTGGGGATCACAAGTTCTTACGTAACTCCCCCCCAAGTGAAGATCCGTCGAGACGTTAAGACACTCCACGACATGCAAAAGTTAGTGGGGTCCTTACAATGGCTTCGAAATATCGTCCTGATTCCCCCTGAAACCATGGCACCTCTACATGATCTCTTAAAAGGACAGCACCCATGGGAATGGAAAACACTAACGGCAGAGGCAGAGAAGTCCCTCAACTTCATCGAGCAGCAGGTATCATCGAGCACGCTTGCCAGGTGGAACCCGAATATACCACTCGACCTGTACGTACACTTCACCAAAGGAGGGGGAGTAGGAGCACTGGCCCAGGGCCCTCCTGAAAAGGCTCAGCCAATACAATGGATAGTCCTGGGAAAGCCATCACGTGCATTCTCCCCAGGAGTGGAGTGCCTTGCTACCCTCATCATGAAGGGCAGAAAACTCGCCTTAAGACATCTAGGCATCGAACCTGCCAGGGTTTACTTACCCCTCCGCAAGCAGCTTCCAGTGCAATCAGTGACTCTGTCAGAGCACCTAGCGATAGCCCTCATAGGCTTTGGTGGAGAAGTCAGGTATGCTGCAAAACCTCCCTGGACTCAAATGCTAGCAATTGTCGACATCGACCTTCCACAGAAGGTCATGGACCGACCCCAGCCAGGACCCACGGTCTTTACGGACGCATCCTCGACCACCTCCACCGCGGCAGCTGTCTGGCTATCTGGAGAGGAGTGGCACTGTGTGAAAATGACCGATCGTGCTCTTTCAGTCCAACAGCTAGAAGCATCGGCTGTGGTATTAGCGTGCGGACTGTTCCCGACAGAACATCTCAACATAGTGACTGACTCAATGTTCGTGGCCAAACTCTGCTTGGCCATGTCGGGACCTGGTGTATCAACATCTACAGCAGCCCTGATGCTAGAAGACGCGCTCTTTTCCCGAAGGGGTACCATATCGGTCATCCATGTTAACAGCCACAACCCCATTAAAGGCTTCTTCCAAACCGGCAATGATAAGGCAGACGCTGCTGCGAAGGGACTGTGGACGCTGAGAGATGCCCGGCAGCTTCATGAGTCTCTCCACATCGGAGCCAAGGCATTAGCGAAGAGATGTGGGATTTCAGCCGCGGATGCAAAGCACGTGGTAGCTACGTGTCCTCACTGTCAGAAAGCACCACTGTGGTCCAGTGGAGTCAACCCCAGAGGTCTCAAAGCCTCTGAGGTGTGGCAGACGGACTTTACACTCTGCCAGTTGCTGAAACCTCGAGCGTGGCTAGCGGTGACTGTAGACACCTATAGTGGGGTGATCGTAGCCACCCAGCACCTCAAGACTGACTCCAAGGCGACCATCCAACATTGGCTGACAGCCATGGCATGGCTCGGAGTCCCTAGTCAAATTAAAACTGACAATGGTCCAAATTTTGTATCTAAATCAGTCCAAACTTTTGTCCAAAAATGGGGCATCACACTAGTACATGGCATCCCATATAACAGCACGGGACAAGCCATAGTCGAACGAGCGAACCAGACCTTAAAATCTAAATTGGAGGTATTGGCAAAAACAGAGGGCTTTACTGGCACAGTTCCCACAGGGGACCAAGCACGCCTGCTAGCGACTGCTCTATTAGCATTAAATCAGTTCCCCAGGGGAGACGAGGCAAACAGCCCTATCCAAAAACATTGGACCACTCGCGCATTAGAGGAAGGTCCACTGGTCGTAATCAGGAACGAGTTGGGGTTATGGGAATGCGGGTGGAGACTGGTCCTAACAGGGCGAGGGTACGCAGCTGTCAAAAAAGACGGCAAGGTTAAATGGTGTCCTCTTAAGTCCATTAAACCGGACCTTCAGGACAGAACTAATGACAATTCTTAGTTTTTGTCTACAGAACTACATCATTGGGCGCCCTCGTAGTCCATATTTTCCGGTGGCAGGAGACGACAACATGTCAGCGACCATCTCATCCACATCTCAAGCACCCGTACCTGTAGAACCCGCACGAAGGCGAGGCAACCCCCGTGGGGGGGGGCCACGATGCTTCTGTGCAAACATGTCGCTAATTATTTTTGTATTCAGATTTTGATCGCTCACAGGGTCCTGTGCCATCCGGAAGCGGACCGCGATTGACCACCCTGACTTCAACCTTGATAGGCCCAAGTACACTACTCATCTTGACATTGATCTTCGGACCCTGTATCCTGAACAGAATAGTATCATCCGTTCAAAGCCAGCTTGACAGTGTTGACATTCTGTTCCTAGAACACCAACAGCTGCTCTAGGATTACATTCGCATGTTACTACCCCAGAATAGCCCCAAACTACCTCTATTCTATTCTGTTACCCCCTACTAACTCATTCTAACCCCCATTCACTCATGGTGCTTTAAGTTTTTAACTCAGGGACGTGGGATATGTTTACATATATTTTCAAAGATTTGCACTGATATTCTATTTTTAAGATCATACTAACTTATAGATGGTAAATTTTTAACTAACATTATAAGTAGACTTTTGTGATTGCATTTTAACCTATTTAATTGTGCATGGGGGGGGGGAAATGTGGTCAGATAGGGTCTGGCGGACGGAAGATCTCGCGGTGTACGGAAAGCTAGGCCAAGCCCCTTCCCCCCCTAGAAGACAATAGCCTGAGGAATGCAGACGGAAGTGACACTGCACACCTTGAGCTATTTAAACCTGTGCAACCCCCAATAAAACGCCATTTGCCATCCATCACATTGATGTCTGTGTGCTTTTGGCCCGAGTGATCTGGGTGTGATCACCGTGTCGCACTTGAACCAGGCCGCCTTTGCCTTCCACGAAGGCAACACATTATCAATGTTATGCAAAAAAACCTGGGATTTTATTACTTATGGAAACAATCGTGTCACCAGTTTCCATACAGTACACTTGAGCTCCTGGTTCCTCATGCTGTAGATGAGGGGGTTCACTGCTGGTGGAACCAACGAGTACAGAAATGACAGCACCAGGTCCAGGGATGGGGAGGTGATGGAGGGGGGCTTCAGGTGGGCAAACATGGCTGTGCTGATGAACAGGGAGACCACAGCCAGGTGAGGGAGGCACGTGGAAAAGGCTTTGAGCCTTCCCTGCTCAGAGGGGATCCTCAGCACAGCCCTGAAGATCTCCACATAGGACAGCACTATAAAAAAAAAACCAGACAAATACTAAAAAGGAACCAATAAGATTAACCCAAATTTCCCTGAGGTGGGAGTGTGAGCAGGAGAGCTTGAGGATCTGGGGGAATCTCATAGGAGAACTGGTCCAGGGCATTGCCCTGGCAGAGGGGCAGGGAAAATGTATTGGCTGTGTGCAGCAGAGCAGTGAGAAACCCAGTGCCCCAGGCAGCTGCTGCCATGTGGACACAAGCTCTACTGCCCAGGAGGGTCCCGTAGTGCAGGGGTTTGCAGATGGCCACGTAGCGGTCATAGGACATGATGGTCAGGAGACAGTACTCAGATGAGATGAAGAAGAAAAGGAAAAAAAAGTCTGTGCAGCATATCCGTTGTAGGAGATGTCCGTGTTTTCCCAGAGGGAATTGGCCATGGCTTTGGGCAGAGTGGTGGAGATGGATCCCAGGTTGAGGAGGGAGAAATTGAGGAGGAAGAAGTACATGGGGGTGTGGAGGTGGTGGTCACAGGCGATGGTGGTGATGTTGAGGCCATTGCCCAGGAGGGCAGCCAGGTAGATGCCCAGGAAGAGCCAGAAGTGCAAGAGCTGCAGCTCCCGCCTGTCTGCAAATGCCAGGAGGAGAAAATTTGTGATGGAGCTGCTTTTGGGCATCTGCTGGTTTTAAGTTTTCGAGAGCTGTTTCAAGAGGAAAGACAATACTTTAGCTGACAATACTGTGAAAAATTAGACCTATTTCTCATACACCACCTCCATACTACACACATGAAATTATCTAGTTCTTCCTTGAAACCCATGGCTGCAGCCCTGGATGTTGATGTTTGTTTCAGGAGAAACAGGGACTCTGTTCCCTGGTTGCCAAGGAGTCAGCCCAGCTCTTCGAGGGGGGCTTCATGTGAAATCGTGAGCACATGGACCAATCCTAGAGTAGAAATTTTTCAAAAAAAATCATTGGTGATGCCAAAGCCTTTCAGCTTCTCTGCTCCCTCCATAAAGATACAGTTAGAGAAGATTTTTTTATTTTACAATTGTCCCATCACCTCTGGGGAGTGTTCTTGGACATCAGCAACCCTCAGCATTGCTGCAGCACTCAGGCAGAACAGAGTGAGCAAAGAGCATTGCCTGCAGCTGCATGCAGAGAAGGGGGAGCTGGGCTGTGTCTCTGTCTCTCCCTGCTGAGAGCAGAGGGACCCAGCTCAGAGCACTCAGTGTCTGACCCTTTCTCAAGGTCTCAGCACCCCGTTTCCACCCCAGGACACACGAGGCTCATTGTGCCCCCTGGAAGGCAGCTCCCAGCTTGGACAGACACCCCAAGGAGACAGCCCAGGGATGGAATGAGGGCATCTGATGAAGGGAGGTCAGCTCCCTGCCCAGCCTCACTCAGACTGCACTGCCCAGAGCTTCCCAGGGCAGAGCACAGCTGGACACCTCCTTGCCTGAAACCATCTGCATGGGAGGAGCCACAAGAGCTGTGCCTGCAGCTGAAACTCCCACTCCCAGCCTGACATCAACAGCAAGAGCAGCTGAGGGGGGCATGGAGAGAGGCAGAGGGAAGGTACTCAGGAAAGCCTTTCCCTCCCCCAGCCCTGCACAACCCCTCCCAGATGTTGATAACGCCTGGCAGGCACCTCCAGCCCCTGGGCAGGGGGAGGTGGGCACATGGCAGCACAGATGCACTTCAGCTCTCCTGTGAGCAGATGGAGGAGGAGGTGCCCAACACCCCAGACCCCACGGGCTGGCTGAGGGCTGTGCTGTCACACAGACCCTGATAAACCTGGGAAGGTGATGCTGGATGTATCTGTAGGGTAAGTGAGGGTGAAAGCACTGGATGAGGTTCCTAGCACACAGCAGGGTGGTTGTGTAGGGACTCCAGGACAGCCCCTGATCTCACCTCCCCAGATGAGGTTTTGTCCCACCCTGACAAAAAAGAGAATTACAGCCTGAGGAAAAACAAGTTTCGCAGCAGAAATCTATGCCCTGACCGTGCTAACGAAAATCCTCTCAGAAATATTTTAGTGTGATCTGGATCCAAGAGCATTGCTGTCCCAGAGAACCCTCTAAAACCAGAAGGACCCTGCCCTGTGCTCCCTGTCTCCTGCCAGCCACAGCTTCTGCCAGCACCAGGAAGCTTCCTGGGCAGGCTGAGAGCTGCCCCTGGCAGGCAGGCAACAGAGTCCCTACCCCAGCACACAGCCCTGGGCACTCTTGCCTGTACACACCCCCTCAGCCCCTGCAGCCATCCCCAGCAGAAGGCAGCTCCATGCCCTCTCCCTCTGACGCTGCTCTAGGACAGCCCTGCTCTGCCAAACCTTTTCCTCCTGCCCACCAAAATCTTCCGGAAGGATCCCATCAGCTGTGGCACAGGCTGCCAGCTGGAGAAGGAAGACCCCCTCCAGGAAGCCCAGCTTCACTGCCCTGCAGCCAGAGACTCACCATGGCAGAGGCTGGGAAGATTTCTCTCTCCCCTGCGGGAGCGAGAAAGAAAATGCGTGCAACCAATATGGTTGAAAAACGAACTTCTGGTTTATTGCGCAGCAACTTTCGCTTATATAGAGCTTCCGTGACCACGCCCCCACCACCAACACTCACTTTTATTGGACACCCAGTGTGTTTACCTATAGCACAGCGAATCCCCGGTGCAGGTAGCACCGGAGTATGGGCCGATCTAATTGGCCTCCCAAACATGGGGTTGGGCATAGCAAAGGGGTCACACCTCCCATCTCTTCGAGAATATTCGGGAATATTCTCCAACATTCTCCAAGCCTTCCTAACATTCCACAACATTTCCCCCCTTTTCTTTTTGCACAAGCCCATGTTTGGTTTAAAGTTTTGCAGTGCTAATTTTCAAACAAATATAGTGCAAATAACAAAACGTGCAAAACTTAAGGATACATTCAATAATATAATGCCCTTTTCAAAACAAATCTAAAGACTACTCAAACCACTCAATTAATGAATTAAACAGGTTCATGCATTGAATGTTGTAATGCCCTTGTAAAAATAATCTAATAACTATGCAAACCACTCAAGTGATGAATCAAACAAATCGGTTAAGAAACTATCAAGTAAATCTCGTCGTCTTAATCAAGTAAAAATGAGCTTCACATTTTAAACATATCTCTATTTCATACAATCATTCATACTCACACACTCTTCAACAGAGCTCTGTTCAATATTAGGAAGGTCTGGCGTCCACTAATGCAGAGAACCAAAGGAGGGATAGGAGAGACTTATCCGACGAAATGTAGTCGGGGGGCCCCTATAAGTGTCTCCAAGTCCCATTGGCTCATAACATAGTGGAGTCCTAGGACCTTCGTAGTTGCCGAATTAAATTGTTAAATTTTAGTATTGCAGCACTCAATCACTACACTCATACTCTTATAGTAAATGAAGTTGTTTTTTTTTTTTTTTTTTTTTGGTTGAAAAATCCCGGGTCTTATACCTAAGTAGCATGCTATCTATGTAAGTGTTCACAATCTTGTAGTACTTAGTAAAGGTCCATGTCCTTGCTCTTCAAGCCATTCTTCGGCAAAACCTTTATCTTTCTGTACAATCATAATATTGGCAGCTTTGGCAATTAATTTCTTAAGTATTGCTAACATACAACTAAGGCACATCACAGTTATCAATACAATAGAAAGTACAAGTAAACCGGTCCTACACAAACCTCGAAGCCATCCGGTGATACCAAACCAATTAACCAATCCATCTATACCGAAAAAACCTACATCTTGCTTAATATTTTGAGTATGCTCTACTAGCTGTTGTATCTCCTTATGTATCGATCTAGAGTGATCACTCAAATTCATACAACACATACCATCAAAGTCTTCACAACCGTGGCCATGAGCCAGAAGCAAAAAATCTATGGCAGCCCTATTTTCTAATACTGCATGTCGTACAGAGGACAAATCTTCAGCTAGTTCAGATAATACTTTGCTGGTCTCAGTAGCATGCTTTACTACCCAACAACTCAACTTTTCCAGGTTTCGATGTGCACGAGCGGCAGCAGCTCCCGGCAAAAAGATAGAGGTGACAATTATCTGCCATTTGGACCAAAGGTTAACATCGTCATTACATCCCTGCGCTAGTATTTGAGCCAAGCCTCGCTTCCACCGCACACGATGGGTGCTGTTCGGGTGTGCGTGAGGCATAGCTAAGCTCAGCTGACCAATGGTGCAAGGCCCTCCGACGGGATGGGATGGTATACCTAACCATGCCCGATCTCCGCAAATTAAAAAGTACCCTGATGGTAATTTCCTAGGAGGCTGTGTCCCAGGCAGTGGGTTAGTAGCACCACGGAGGGTATAGCTGCACCACTGGCTAAAATTACCCATTGGGAAAACATTGGTAGTAACGCATTGTCTCCCTATGGTTTTTGTGCAGTCAGTGGACAAGCTACTCATCCAGACACAATAAGTGGCATCTAGAGAGTCTAAAAGGCTTAATTCTTGGGGATCGGGCCCAACAGGCAGACGATCAACCCAAGTGTCATAGTCACTCAAGCATGCGACTAGACTGGCCTTGGTGGAACATAGACTCTCAGTGTGGAATTGCACTTGTGTGTGGTTCATTGCTGCTTGAAACATTGGCCACGTCTCCTCAGAGACTGGCACGCCGACCAAGCACGTTAGAAAGGGCGATTGGGGTGTTGCTAGACTGGCACAAAAGGAGGTGGTGTTAAGTTGACGCGCAAGGGTAACCCAAACATTCTGTCGGGGATCGAAGTTCGGGAAAGCAAAACAATGATAGTTTGAAATGACAATGAGACCTATAATGAAGTTAGGACGGCAGTCTCTACTTTTGAGCATATTGGGCACTTAAGGCGGCTGTCCCTGCTCTTGAACTTGTGTCTTCTGATCCTGCGAGGCGGGCGCTGGTCGAGTCCACTTGCTGGGGACCCACAAGGTACCTGCAGGGGTGGAAACACACATATGACCTCTACCTAAATATTTAACCTCTGCTGGGCCTTGCCATATACCCGTGGCGGGATCCCTGTAAGTCACATATATTGGGGCTGCTGAGGGGTCAGGTTGTTGGGCTATTGTCCCATGAGTATACGCGGGCGCGAACTTTTGGTCCCCGAATACACACAGATAATTCAAGACAAATAGAGTCTTTGATAATCGCTCTTGTGGGTCTTGCAAATCTGTGAACTTCGTCAGGTAATCTTTTAGTGTTTGATTTGCCCTCTCTACTATAGCTTGACCTGTTGGCGAGTGGGGAATGCCTGTAACGTGTTTGACTCCCCACTGTTGAAAAAATCGGGCTAACTTGCCACTAGTGTATGCTGGTCCATTGTCAGTCTTTATCTGCTCCGGCACACCCATGACGGCAAAACAAAGGGTGAGATGTCGCATCACTTGCAACGCTTTCTCACCGGACTGGGCTGTAGCCCAAATGAAATGACTGTAAGTATCAATAGTGACATGAACATATTTAAGCCTTCCAAATTCTGGCACATGAGTGACATCCATTTGCCATCTTTCATTTGGACCAAGACCTCGGGGATTAACTCCGAGGCCGAGACCGAGTCCCCTTTGGTTACACTGTGGGCAGGCTTTTACGATGCCTCTGGCCTCGTCCATGGAAATCTGGAAGTGGCGATGGAGTCCTCTAGCATTCTGGTGGAAGGTAGCATGCACATTCCTTGCTTTAGTAAACTCGTCCATGGGTACGGATAGCGAAACCAGTTTGTCTGCTCGGGCATTGCCTTCTCCTAGGCCATCAGACCATTGGTGACTCCGAATATGAATGATAGCATAAGGCTGGTCTCTCTGTTGGATGGCAGCCCGCAGCTGACGAAATAAGTCATTTAGTCGGTGGTTTGTCACGTCCTTGAGATATGCGTCCTCAATTCGCTGTACAACTCCCACAGCATATAGGGAGTCTGAAACAACATTAAGGCGCACATTCAACCAACGTGAAAAGGCGTAAACAATGGCTGCCAACTCTAGAGTCTGTAGGGTATCGCCCTCTTGTGAGGGCAGGAGTTCATGGCACCATTGCTCTTTATTCTGCCAAGTCACTGCGGCTCGTTGTGAACGTTTTCCTGCATCGGTAAAAACCGTTAATGCATCTCGAAGGGGTTCCTCAGATCGTTTTGGAACAGGAATCCATTCATGCAGGGACATCCACTTTAACACAGTAGATTGCAGCGGGGAGAGGTCAATGGTCTGTGATACTTCTAGGAGACTTGTCTGTAGGTCTGGAGAGTGCTGCAAATACCAGTCCAACTGTCCTTGTTTCATTGGAAGATAAATTGTACTAGGTTCATCTCCAGTAATTTGAATGATACGGTTTCGACCTTTACGAATTAGGAGGGCCAGTACCTCAATCTTTGTTTGGATTGTAGTTTTTGGCTGTAGTGGTCCGAAGATCCATTCTAGGACACGAATATCAGTAGACCTAGTCTCCCCCCTTTTCTTTTTTGACTGCGTGAGAGCTCCGAGTAAATGTTGTTTACCCGTAAGGATGGTTAGGTCTATGGGTAAGTTTACATCACGGCGATCCACGGAGCGCTGAGATACTGTCAGGCCAATTTCAGTTATGGCCTGTTGTTGAGCTGTTGAAAGAACAACAGGGGAGGCCGAGTCGGTACCTTTCAGGAGTGGTCGTAACGGTTCTAGGTGATCGTTTGTTATGCCGATCACAGGGCGTAGCCATTGAACATCACCTAGAAATCGTTGCACGTCATGTAAGGTATTAAGGGTCAAATGGAGAGCAGCTTTCTGAGGTCTAACTTGTGACTCAGTAATATGCCATCCTAGGTACTTCCATGGTGGTGTACGCTGTATCTTTTCAGGTGCTATTTGAAGTCCCTGGTGACTCAGTTGTTGTACTAAGAAGTGTTCTTGCTGCTCGGTAAATGGGTCTTGTTGTGCTATCAGGATGTCATCCATGTAGTGATAAATCAAGGCGTCTGGCCATGCTTGCCGTACCGGCAGTAGTGCTGCATCTACAAACAGTTGACACAAAGTTGGGCTGTTTTTCATGCCCTGTGGGAGCACTACCCACTCAAATCGTGAAGCAGGGGCCTCTCTGTTAAGAGCTGGAAGTGTAAATGCAAATCGTTTTGTGTCTTCTGGGTGTATATGTATAGTAAAGAAGCAGTCTTTTAGGTCTACTATAAGTAAATGCCAACGCTCTGGGAGCATCGCGGGGTTAGGCATCCCGGGCTGAAGGGCTCCCATTGCTTCCATCTGGGAATTAACTGCACGTAAGTCATGTAATAAACGGTACCTGCCGGACTTCTTTTTAATTACGAAGATTGGAGTATTCCAAGGGCTAGTTGATGGTTGTATATGCCCTTGCTCTAGCTGTTCTTGTATTAAGATGTGGGCTTGTCTGAGGCTTTCTCGCTTCAGCGGCCACTGCTCGATCCATATTGGCTGTGATGATAACCATGTCAATGGGATCGGGAAAGCCCAAGGAGTGACCGCTAATAAAAACGATCTCTCGTGATCAGGCGTGCTCCAATCTGGCTTAGAACGTCTCGGCCAACAAGGGCCTGTACATTTGTAGGCAATGGCATGATGGTGATGAATAGAGTGCATGTACGGTTATCAAGGGTAAGACGAATTTTTTGTGTGCTTCGTTTTACCTGGGCTGCGCCTCCTACCCCTTCAACTCCGGACATCATTGGAGCAGCTGGCCAATGTCGAGGCCATAGCTTTTCATCCACAATAGTGATGTCTGCTCCTGTGTCCAGTAGCGCTGTAAGGTGACATTGGTTCTGCTGATGTTCTAGTAATATTGGAACTTTGGGGCGTTCATCCATAGGGACGCACAGTAGGGCCATTTGTCCTGTAGAGCCAAACGCTGCTGTTCAGCGTGGAACTGTCGAAGAGGCGGTTGCTGCATCAGTCAATTGTTGTGTCGGGACTAATTGGGCAATTCGAGTCCCTTTTGGAATTATTATAGGCGGTGTCCAAGTCATAGCCACAATACAAATTTCTCCCGTATAGTCACTGTCTATTACTCCTGGCAAGACAAACAAACCCTTAAGTCCAGCAGATGATCGTCCTAATAAGAGGGCTCCACATGGTTTTTCTTGATACTTCACTGGGCCGGCGATACCCGTAGGAATCTTTTGGGGCTTGCTGTCAATGAGAGTCACATCTACTGCGGTTGCCAGGTCCAGCCCGAGGCTTCCGCTGGTTGCTGGTTGGAGGGAGGAGGCTGGTTGGAGTTGTCGTTGAAGGGAAGCGGAATTGGTTGGTTGTCGAAAGGAGGTAGGGATGGCTGGCTGCTGAAGGGGAGTGCGGGTGAATGATTGGTGGGGGTAGGTGGGGGTAACTGATTGTTGGCGGGCATTGGAAGTGGCTGGTTGTTGGGGGGAAGTGGAAGTGGTTGATTGCTGGGAGGGAGTGGGAGTGGTTGGTTGCTGGGAGGGAGTGGGAGCGGTTGGTTGCTGGAAGGGAGTGGGAGCGGTTGGTTGCTGGAAGGGAGTGGAAGCGGTCGGTTGCTGGAAGGGAGTGGGAGCGGTTTGTTGCTGGAAGGGAGTGGAAGCGGTCGGTTGCTGGAAGGGAGTGGAAGCAGTTGGTTGCTGTTCGAAGGGGTCCACACTAGAGCCGCAGTTGGGGTCTTTGCGCCGCGGCTCCTCGCGCTCCTCGATCCGTTTCCCTGGTGTCTGCAGGCTTCAGTGGCATGAGTGTTTGAATTACAGTGTTGACACCAAACTGTGGGTTTGCGACAGTGCTTTCGAAGATGTCCAGTGTGTCCACAGCGAAAACATTTGTCGGGTGATCGTTGCGGCTGTCTGGTGTCGGCAGGACGTAACGGGGCTAAGGCTGCAAAGGCTTGCTGCTGGATTGCAAGAGCTTGCTGCTGGTGAATTGCAAGAGCTTGCTGTTGTGCTTGCTGTTGGGCTATAAAGGCTTGTTGTTGGGCTGCAAGAGCTTGCTGTTGGGCTTGCACCATACTTCTCCCTACACCTTGTATTGCCTCAATTAACATTGCCTGAGTCCCTACTGGTACTCTAGATAGCCGTTCCAGCATCTCCTCAACTGATGCCTCTGATGGCATGGAAGAAATTATATTTTTTGTGGGAGCATTGCTATTCTCTAGGATACACTGACGGAGTAATGTAGTTTTCATATGATCTGGTACACAAGCCTGGTTGATGGCATCAGTGAGTTTATCTACAAACTGTGAGAACGGCTCATCTGTGCCTTGCTTAATTGACATATAGGATGGGATAGCTGGTGTGGTTCTAACTTTACTCATAGCTTCCCTCGCAAGTCTCATGGATTCTCTTATTATGTGTGGGCCTAGTCTTGCTTGTGCCTCGAAATTGGCATATTGACCACAACCCATAAGTTGATTTATTGTTACCCCATACAGGGGGTCATTTTGTTGTCTATGAATTTCTACAAATCTGTGGCATAATGTTTGCCAATGTGCTTGCCATAGCAGTAAAGCCGATTGAGTCATGATCATTCTCATAATTCCTTTTATGTCCTCGGGGAGCAACAATCCTGAGCTCCAGATATAACTTATCATTTGCTTAACTGGTTCACCATGCAACCCGCATTCATTTACAGTGGCCCTTAATTGCGTTAGTAGTTTCCAGTTTAAGGAGTGGTACTCTGCCTCCACATTTCCCCGATTATCTGCTGTATAGATGATCGGGAAGGCTTGTGGAAGGCTGTCCACAATTGAAGATAAATCATAATCTTTATTTTTAAGGGCATCCTCATATATTTGTGACCAATCAATCGTTAACATTCGGCAGTGCCGTGCAGCAGGCTTTTGTTGTTGAGAAGCGGCTGCTTGCGGCAATGGGGGGGGAGCCGGCTGGTCGAGGGAGGGGGAGGGGAGGGGGGGGGAGGCGGGGTGGAGGGAGACGGAGTGGAGGGAGGCGGAGTAAAGGGAGGTGGCGTGGAGGGAGGTGGAGTGGGGGGAGGTGGGGTGGAGGGAGGCGGGATGGGGGGAGGCGGGGTGAGGGGAGGCGGGGTGGGGGGAGGCGGGGTGAGGGGAGGCGGAGTGGGGGGAGGCGGAGTGGAGGGAGGCGGAGCGGGGATGGTGCGGGTCAGGAATATCCCTGAGTTCGTCCCCATCAAGTGACGTAGGGGGCAAGGGCGGGGCTGGAGGCGGGACTTGTTGGAGATCGGGACCGGCCCCGGGACCACCCTCGCCGGATGACGCCGAATGTAGGGGCGGGGCCGAGGGCGGCGCCGAGTGGAGACTAGGTCCGTCCCCGGAACCGTCCCCTGCAGGAAGGGCGTGGCGCGGCGTTTTTGGGTTCTGGTCCAGTCCGCTTCCGGCACTGGGAGCGGTCACTTCCGTCCCGTCCACAGCTCCCAAGCTACGTGGCCCAAGATGGCCGACACAGGCCACGTCAGAGGGAGGTGGGGGAGGGGCGGCGGGTTGCATCGGAACTTCACTGGTATTTTGAGCAAGCTGTACAATTATTTTTTCCCCCGTAGGGGGGCACGGATTGTAGTCAATTCCCAATTGATATAAGCCAAGTAACGGCTGACCGTCTAAGTTTATAGTGGCTACTGCAGCAATTTTCTTTTCTGCCTGATGACGCTGTATAGCGGTAATTATTGCAAGCCACGGTTTTGCTAATTTACGAGCTGTCTTGTCCTCATTTATTACCTTAATCCATAAAATATCTCCCAAACTTTTCCATTGTTTCTCTTCAAATATCTGAGAAGGGTCAGTAAATAGCTGATGGGTGCGGCCGTATGCTACAAGCGCCGCCGGATCTTTTTTAAGATCCACATCTTTTACGGCACGTTTCTGTAAGAAACTGATAAGGAGATCTAGGGCTACTTCGTTTTCCATTTGCGCTTAATTATCCCTATGTTATTTCGGTGCGAGTTTAATCCAAGCCTTTTACGACTCTTAATATGAGCCTTTTATGGGCTTTTACGACTTTTTATGACTAAAAACCGGTAGCCCTTCCCCAGCAGCAAGCAAGCTCGTCCATTTTCTCTTTCGGCTGTGAATCGCCTCTCAACGCCTGCGTCGAAAGGAATTTATTGCCCTCCGAAAGATTACGTTTTGATGATTTCCAGAAGCCCCCGTACCCAGCCAAATTATTTGGTTTCTGCGGTTTTACCTGCCGAGCTGAAATTAGTAGTGTCGACGGTTCGGTCTTCCACAAGGCGTCCCCAGTGAAGATCGGTGCTCTGCAGGATTCATCTGTTGATTTCAAAACTTTTCAGGCTTTTTCAAGGCTCTTCAGACTTTCTGATTGTTCAGGGCCTGTAGCACGGTTCGGGCGCCAGTTGCGGGAGCGAGAAAGAAAATGCGTGCAACCAATATGGTTGAAAAACGAACTTCTGGTTTATTGCGCAGCAACTTTCGCTTATATAGAGCTTCCGTGACCACGCCCCCACCACCAACACGCACTTTTATTGGACACCCAGTGTGTTTACCTATAGCACAGCGAATCCCCGGTGCAGGTAGCACCGGAGTATGGGCCGATCTAATTGGCCTCCCAAACATGGGGTTGGGCATAGCAAAGGGGTCGCACCTCCCATCTCTTCGAGAATATTCGGGAATATTCTCCAACATTCTCCAAGCCTTCCTAACATTCCACAACACTCCCCCTAGCCCAGGCAGCTCAGCTCTCCTCCCAGCCCAGGCTGTTTTTCTTCTCTCTCTCCCCTGCCCTTCTGCCTGCAGGCAGTGCCCTCAGCCCTGCTGCGCTCTTCAGAGGAGCTGCTCCTGCCCAGGGCTCTCTCTCTGCAGCAGTCTCTGCTTGCCAGCAGCTCTCTCAGTCTCAGGAGCCCAGCCCAGCAGCACAGGATCAGCGCCAGACTTTGCCACTTGCTCAACTCTCTCGGGACTCCCTCCAGCTCTCCCTGGGGCTCCCCAGGAACCCAATGGGACACACACTGAAGTCATCGCTCGTGTCCCCTCCCTCCCTCCTTTCCAGCACAGCCACTTCCCCTCTAGAGACACAACCTCTGCTTCTCCCACTCTCCCACTGGACACCCAGGCAGTGCCAGAGGGAATCTCCTTTCCCTCCTCTTCCCAAGCAAGCCACGGGTGACACTGGAGGTGCCAGGGGCTGTCCAAGACATGTGTGGGTCCCCAGCTCCAGCCCCTCAATGTCCTTGTTGTTGTGAGGGGCCCGGGACTGACCCAGGATTTTAGGTCCAGCCTCACCAGTGATGAGTACAGGGGAACAATCAGCTCCCTCCTCCTGCTGCCTACACTGTTTCTGATGCAGCCCAGGATTCTGGTGGCCTTCTTGGCCACCTGGGCACATGCTGGTCTGTGTTCAGTCAGCTGTCAACCAGCACCCCCATATCCTTCTCTGCCAGGCATGTTTCTAGCTTCTCCTCCCATAACCTGCACCGTTTACTGGGGACTTTTGACCAAAATGGAGGACCTGGCACCTGGCCTTGTAAAACCTAAAAAAATTATCCTTGTAAGGTTCTGAAAAGAGGGAAAGAACAAGAAGTCTCACCCCAAGGGTGATCCCTGTGTTAAAGTTTTACCCAGAGTGGTTCTGGATCAGTGCAGGATTTTGTTTTCAAGGAAAAGCCAGTGAGAACAGAGGGATAGCAGAGAAGGTCTGGAAATGCTGGGGTGAGATTTAGGTGAGAAAGCAGGAAGGGTGGCAACAGCCTGAAGGGAAGGAGCTGCAGGCATGGACTGTGTAGGACAGCCTGCAGGAGAGGTGGCCAAGGGCTCTGTCAAGGAGTGAGGTCATTGTCCCCTTGGCCACCTGGAGGTGTCAGGGCTGGTCCAACCTCAGTCAGGGCAGCTGCTCAATTGAGCGGCCAAGCACAGCCCTGTGGGGCTACAGGAAATGTCAGGGCACTCCAGCACAACCACCTGCTGCTGGCACAATAGCACAGCACTGTCACATCCCATGGCCTGACCCAGACAACAGCCAAAGGAGATTCCATCTCCCAGGCCAGAGTTTCCCTTTGAGGGAAAAGTTACCCTTGGAGGGCAAAGAGTGACAGCCTCCTGAGACCATCCAAATACCCCTTGATCAGATTAAGATGAAATGACATTCAAGGTCTTTTTCTCTACAGTCAAAATATCAGTTCTGTTCCTCTAACAAAGTTTTTTTTCGAGCAATTTTTAGGGAACACAAATCACTGAAAGTTGTGTGTGAATATATATATTATAAAAGCACAAAAGTAGATACTTCAGTGTTCAGGCTGTGCAATCACAAAGGCTGATTGCTTGCATCACAAAAACCATATATTCAAATGACATCTCAACAATCCAATCCCCTCACCCCATGAGTCCAAATATCACAAGGCATGATGATATCATAAGGCCATATCATAAGGCAATGATATCATCAACTTAGCATCTTCACTCCAGCTTCTTCAATTCAGGCAGTGGTGATATGTATGATGTTCAGAGTCCTTGTTCTTCAAGCAATGTCACCTCCAAAGCTAAGGGTACTTTAGCAACACCCTTGGGACTTTCTCTACCTTTGAATTTAGTTCTCCAAAAGCACTTTAAATTCAATTTTTCAAAAGGTGCATTGGACAAAGTGATGTGTTTTAGGATCGGGCACTACAAATTAGAGAATTATTGGTGGCATTATAGGCAGTAACTATGTACAATGATCACAAACTTCATAACAGTAGAGCATAACAAAACTAAATAAGAATGAAAAATTTTCACATATGAAAATTATAAATACAGAAAGTCCCATTTTGAGAATATTTTTCTCTATCTTCCAACTGAAAAGGTTAATTACAACATTTAATTTTAATTCCACCATTAGTTACTATAACGATTAATTTTTATATTTTCTTTGTGGTGTGAAATCAAGTTTTGGAAATCACGACATGAAGCGGTTCCCGATCTGACTATATTTTGTTCTCAACAAGAAGTTGAAATAAGCATAAATGGTGTGATGGAGCTTGTAAAAGGAGGTCAACTTGACCCTTCATGCTTGGAAAAAAATAGAATGTACGAGGGCTGAAGGAAGGGGCAGGACACTCATGAAAACGACAAAAATGTTGTAAAGCTATGAAGGGAGGGAATTAGAAAGTCCAAAGACCAGCTAGAAATTCATCTGACCTGCATGGTTAAGGATAACAAGAAAAGCTTTCATAAATACATGAACAATAAAAGAAGGACGAGGGTGACCCCCATCACCGGACAGATGTAGGAAGACTACTGGGTTGATACACAGGGATCTTGGAATTAAACTGTACTGGAGATTTACAGTGGCACTTCTTTGCAAGCAGAACAGAGGGAGGGATGCCTTATAACACACACTGCACATGGTCTGTACAAGGGTGTTTGATGATAGGCACACACAGAAATTGCAGGAGCACCGCCAGGGGTGTGCCTCAGAGTCTGGGATGGATGCTTCTGATCCCATCCCACATCACACTTAAGTCTGTCCATGAGTTTTTACCCATCCCAGCAAAACTCCATACTGTACCCTGGGGAAGTTTCCACAAAGGTGGTATGGGCAGTCCTTTTGGAGTGATCATGAGAAATACAAGTCTGCTCTGTCACATCCCTTCACACCCAGACAGTTCTATGACTTTATGATGGAACTTCTCTTGGTAGTCCAAAACCTTCGCAAAGGTCACCTTGGGAGGTTCAGACTGGAGGGAAAGCACAAGAAGTCTCACAAAAAAGTTATCCTTGCAGTAGAGGTTTACCTAGAAGGGTTCTGGATCAGCCCAGGGTTTCCTTTTAAAGGCAAAGCTGGTGAGAGCAGAGAGACAGCAGAGGTCTGGAAATGTTGGGGTGAGAGTTAGGTGGGAAAGCAGGAAGGGTGACAACAGCCTGAAGGGAAGGAGCTGCAGGCATGGACAGTGTAGGACAGCCTGCAGGAGAGGTGGCCAAGGGCTCTGTCAAGGAGTGAGGTCATTGTCCCCTTGGCCATAGTAGTGTCCTGGGCCACTAATTCTGGTGAGAGGAAACTTTCTGTTGAGGCTCTCAGGATCTGCCTTCCCAGGGCCTGGGGTCAGGGCTTGGCCTTTCTGCTGCATCCAACAAACCAAAGGGTTTTCTCAGCATTACAGCCACCAGCACAGGGCCTTTGCCTCCTGCAATCATGGCCTCCAGGGATCTGCTCTAACGAGGCCATGGGGAGGCTCTGGCAGGCTCAGGGGGCCCCATCAGTGTGTGAAACTATTTTGGGTTTTGCTTCTGACTTTGACATTCAGAGATTGTTTTCGTTCTTCTCTCAATATCTGAAGTTCATGTAAAGAGCCTCAAAAGCCCAAAGGAGCTCTTTATCTTTTGTTTTTTCATTCATGTCTTCAAGACCTATAGAGCTTTATGGAGTTGTACATTTTTTTACAGTGGATATCAGGAGGAAGATTTCAAAGTGCACATTTGCACTTTTAATTGAAAAAGGGAATATTTCATTACTTTGTACTTCAGAGGAGAGGTTCTAGCAGCATTCTCCAAGTGATAATGACCCAGAGGGTCTCCTCAGGAGGTCTGAACCAGAAGGAGAAGCAGTTCCTTGAGGTCTGACCCTGGATGGACACCCTTGCTCCTCACCTCCTGTTACGATCCGAACTATTATTTATATTTTGTTTACGAGGAAAATTCAGCCACTACTCATAGATGACGCGTGAATTTACAAAAATAACAAGGCTTTATGATTTTAACAAGTTTAAAGGATTTATTTAGGATTTATACAATTAGTTACTTTGGAGAGAAGAGTCATTAAGAAGAGAAAAGAAGGAGAGAGTAATCAAGATATTATCACCGTCTGCCGGCCCTGGCCTCTGGCTGTAGTCGGGTGCGTAGGGTCTGTTGCTCCTGCCGCTTCTCTGTCCCGTAGCTGAAGCCGAAGTAGCGAGAGGGGGGGGGGGGGGGGAAGAAAAGCCGCGCGCTTCTCCTTTTTCTCTTGGAGTTTTATACATCAGAAGGAGTTCTGTCTTTCCATAAATCACTGGCACACAGACTTGCTAGAAATAACACAGATTTTGCCATCTCAAGAACTTCTTTTTTATTTATTATTATCTTTCAGTCCTTGTTACCCTGCTCAATTTATTACCTTTGTCTGGACCGTGTACCAGAAGGCGACTGGATAAGCAGGCTTATCTTTAGGAGCTTGTCAAGCATGATATAAAACAGAAGCTAGTTAAGTTTGGGGAAAAAAAATCTGTTAATTGAGGATGTTTGGTATATTTTAGAAAGAGCAGAAAAAATACTGATTCGAGATACATATTTGTATTTTCATAGTGTTTACATCATTTCACCCCGTGGCTCTTGAGTCAGTATTATTTTTTCTTTATATGTATATATATCCCATTTGGTGTGGTTATCTTGTGTCGTGCGGCTCTTTTTGGAATCTGTGCTTTTTAGCAGGCCGATTCCATCTCTGAGGTTTCCATTAACGAACAACCGGGAATCGCGCCCTGCCTGACAACAGTTCTTCCCACTGCACGTCTTACCTGGCTCAAAAGCCAGTATATTTTTAACGTGTATTTGTGGGGGGTGGTTGTCTGTTGTACCACACATTTGCCACATCGTATATACCTCACCATATCACGTCACCTCACAATATCACGTTACCTCACCCTGTGGGTTTTGAGACCATTGGAGTGTGTTGTTGAGATGAATACATACATATACATACACAAAAGAAAAAAAAATTGCATTTTGTGTTGCGCCAGCATTGGGAAGTTTTGCAACCAATCATGTAGACGTCACCGACACAAAAAGCTTAAAAGGTAGCAGTGAACATATATGAAAACATGCAAAGGAGCAATTCCACATGAATAAAGTATGTGCTTGTACATGGCAATTTTGTTCATTTATAATATGTATAGAAATCATAGAATCATAGAATCATAGAATCATAGAATCATAGAATCCTAGGGGTTGGAAGGGACCTCGAAAGATCATCTAGTCCAACCCCCCCTGCCAGAGCAGGGCCCCCTAGAGTACATCGCCTAGGAACGTGTCCAGGCGGGTTTTGAATGTCTCCAGTGAAGGAGACTCCACAACCCCCCTGGGCAGCCTGTTCCAGGGCTCTGTCACCCTTACAGTAAAAAAATTCTTTCTGATATTCAACTTGAACCTCCTATGCTCCAACTTGCACCCATTACCCCTTGTCCTATCACTGGTCACCATAGAGAAAAGCCTAACTCCATCTCCCTGACACTCACCCCTTACATATTTGAAAACATTGATGAGGTCACCCCTCAGTCTCCTTTTCTCCAAACTAAAGAGACCCAGCTCCCTCAGCCTTTCCTCATAAGGGAGATGCTCCACTCCCTTAATCATCTTAGTAGCTCTGCACTGGACTCTTTCAAGCACTTCCCTGTCCTTCTTGAACTGAGGGGCCCAGAACTGGACACAATACTCCAGGTGCGGCCTCACCAATGCAGAATAGAGGGGGAGGAGAACCTCTCTTGACCTACTAACCACACCCTTTCTAATGCACCCCAGGATGCCATTGGCCTTCTTGGCCACAAGGGCACACTGCTGGCTCATGGTCATCCTCTTGTCTACAAAGGAGAATACTGAGTGTTACAGAATCTTAAGAATTAAATTAGGAGGAGAAAGATATTGATTACATATCAAAACTTGGTAATAACAATAGCAATATTGAAAAAAAAAAAAAAAAGAATTATAATAACAATAATAATAGAAAAAGATACAATGGAAAAATTACTAAGACATAACATAGGCCCATTTCATACACATACAAATTACATCTGATATTATACCACCAATAAAATGTATTGCAGGTAACAGCAATCCAGGAGCAATCAGGGACAAAATCATGATGTTATAAATTACTTTACCTAGGCTAAAGAGGTGGCTAGCCTCCCAGCCAGCAGTAAGTAATTTCTTCCAGTGTCAGTTTCAGAGTAGCCAAGTCTGAAACTGTACACCAGGGGTGTTTTGCTTTGATGTCCTAGGATTACTGATGTCTGAAGTCACATTAATTCAATCTCATTCTGTCTTACTACACAAAACCTAATTACACAAGGACCAAAAAAACCCAAAACATTGGTTTACAGAATACAGGGTAAAAGATAACTTAAACCTTATTCCACACAGATTATCCAGTTTGTGCTAATTTTGTGCTGTTTATTATTCATGTCAGTTGCCACCCATGTGTTTGAATTCAGCGCACTTTGCAAAATGAGTTTAATTCTACCTATGTTAGGTAAATTCACACAAACGGCTTGGCCTGGCTGCAAGGTTCCTCTGAAGTTCCTGGGAGGCTGCTTCTCAGTGTTGTTATCTTGATTAGGCGATTGAGAAAGAATGCTGTGAGTCTGGGACAACCATTAACGCCCCACCGATTGTTTATTGTGGTAATAGCATAATTCAGCCTCTCATCCCATTTGCTTTCCTGTGGCCTAAGGAGCTTTTTTATTAACCCATTCGTGCATTCTACAATTCCATTCGCCTGTGGGTGATATGGAATATGAAATGTCCAGTTAATATTTTCACTCTTTGCCCATTGCTGGACCAAGTGGGAAGTGAAGTGAGTCCCATTATCAGATTGTATACTGTTAGGTTTAGGCAAAATTCCAAAGACCTTTTTCAGGAAAGAAACAGTATTTTCCCCATTTGCTTTTGCATAAGCTTCAGCACAAGTTAACCCAGATATAACTTCTACCATTACAATAACATACTGTTTGTTTCCTGACTTTCGGAAGGGTCCTATATAGTCTACTTGTCAAGTAGACCATAATGTTTTACCATCTCTGAGGTCTAAGTTATCAGCTGTCAGAGGGTGTTCCCCCAACCGAATTTTACACAAAACACAAGCAGAAATAATTGTTTTACATTGCTCACGCGACACAGACCATCCACGTGATTGTGCTTCTTTATACAAATCAAAGATACCAGAATGACCCCTTTTGCAATGAAGCCATTCCAACAATTTTCCCCATTCTTGGACTTCACCTTGGTTAAGAGCATCTCTGATTTCAATTACACTAATTCTTGCCAATTCATCAACTTGGTTATTATATTTGCTTGCTTCATCTTTCAAATCGGATTGGTGAGAAGGTACCCAGCCTACATGAAAATTGGGATTTTGTTTAGCGATTTGCAGAATTTCCTTCCATTTCTCTGTATGCCATACAGGTATGCTATTAATTTCCCAGTTATTAATTTCCCAAAAAGTTACCCATTCAACACAGCCTTTAAATACAGCAAAAGAATCTGTATGGATATATACAGGTTCTGTAGTGGCTTTTTCTTTTACAAATACATTCAAAACAGCATCCAGTTCGCCTACCTGTGCACTGCCTTCATCTTGATTAATTATTTGTTCTCCCGTGGAGGGTTTAATTGCAGCAGATTTAAAAAAACATGTTTTCCCCTGTCTTCTGGAAGAAGCATTGGTGAACCAGGCATTATGCATGCTGCTTTCAAATTCTGGGGCTTCCTTAATGGGGCTAGGAGTTTTCATTAGTAAATCCTTTTCATTTGTGGAGTCAAGGGGTTCCTGAATTTTTAACTGGTTTTCTGGCCCTTCTACAATTTGAAACAGCTCAGCAAAATATTCAGTTTGACTGTACCATTTCCTGATCGTTCCTTTCTGAGAAATCCCATCAGGGGGCAGTTTACCAGATAATACCTGGGTAAGCACTTTAAAGGGTCCTTGCAGTATAACCTTTTGGTTTTTTAATTATTTTACTTATCTCCTTAAGGGCAGTACTCACTGTGAGAAGGCCTTTTTCCAAAATAGTATATCTCTTTTCTGAATCTTTTAATGACTGTGAATAACAAGAGACGGTTCCGGACAGACCTTTTTGCCAGAAATTATAAGATAACGCACTGTTGGAAAAACCCCATTCAATTATTATCGGATCATCAGGGTGGAGAGGTCCCAGGGTCTGAAAGGTTTGTGCCTCTAGGAGTAGAAGTTTTAAAGCTTCCTCATGGTTGTGATTCCACTCCCATAGGCGATGCTTTTTCAGCAGGTCGTATAGAGGCCTGGCAATGATTGACAAGTCTGGTATGTGCTTTCGCCAATATTGCAAAGTCCCCATAATTTCCTGCAATTCCTTTTTGTTGTGTGGGATGAGTCTCGCCGTGGGAGTCAGTTGAGCTAGTGCTGGCTCGGATAGTATCAGGAGCTAACTTTGATCCGTCCGGCTCTGGAATTCTCCCCCGGAAACCACACCTACCGAACCCGGGCATGCGCGCCTGGGCTAGCCCCAGCTGGGCACAGGCGGGGGGGGCACCGTCTGGGCACTTGCTGCCTACATTTCCCCCCTTTTTTTTTTTTTTTTTTTTTTTTATGGGGGAAAAGATGACAAATACGCGAAGATCTTAGCTGCGTGGTGCCTCGTTTTTCAGAGCCGGTGGTACTGGTCTGCAGGGAGAGGTTGGTGAAGACAACGAAGCCGCAGAAGCTGAGGGTTAAAGGCATCATCTGCAAAGCCTGCAGGCTCCTGGGGGTGATCAACAGGATGGTGGAGCTGGGCTTTTCCCAGCAGTGTATGGCAGGAGGACCAGAGACAAGGAGCAGGAGTAGAAACATAAAGAGCTTGGGGTTAAGGATTCCCTCGTACAGCCACTTTAGTTTAGGGGCTGCTTTTATCTTCGCAGCCTTCCGTGGGGCCGGGGGCGGCGTCGGGGGTAGCTCTCCGCGGCAGCCGGGGGTGCCGCCAGCCGCAGTTTCTGCCCCATCATTTTCCGGTGTTTTGACTTCCGGGCCGATATCCGATAGGAGTTCGGTCACGGTTTGGTGGGGCTTCCCGGACATGCCCTTTATGGCAGGCTTGCCCGCGGTCAGCCCCAGATACACTTGTTCGTTTTTTCCTTCCTCCGGGGGTGGCGCCGACGGGGCTGCGCTTGGCACTGTCCCGGGCTCCCCCCCCCTCGGAGGGCGGCGCCGGCGGGGCTGCGCTCGGCGCTGTCCCGGGCTCCCCCCCCTGGGGGTGCCGAGGGGGTTACTGTGGGCATTTCCTTCAGGGGAAATACCTCGGACTTTCGTAATGGGGCCGTGGCGGTGGCCATTGCCACTTCTATTTCGGCTTTCAAGCAAGCTAATAGATTGCAAACGGTTCGCCAGGTGTTGTCCGCACCAACAATGTCGCCGTTGATCTCCCCATAGTGGAGACTTGCCAGCAGATCATGCACCTCCCCCCGGAGGTTCCAGGCGGTTTCGGGACCCGGGTAGCGGAAGGGTTCCTGCCTTTTCGCCTGGGTTACAATCTGCTCGGCAACGGCGGTGCCGGTAGGTTTGCTTGCATAGGAGCCCATCGTCGGATTTACTGATGACGATGTCGAAGGGAGGAAAGGGTTTCTCTTACCCAAATCTTTCAGGGTATCGAACGGTCTGTGGAGAAGGGTCACTTTCGGATGAAACGCTCGGGGAGACAGTTTAGACCGAAATTAATGCTCGCATTCTCCACCAGATGTTGCGTGGGATGAGTCTCGCCGTGGGAGTCAGTCGAGCTAGTGCTGGCTCGGATAGTATCAGGAGCTAACTTTGATCCGTCCGGCTCTGGAATTCTCCCCCGGAAACCACACCTACCGAACCCGGGCGTGCGCGCCTGGGCTAGCCCCAGCTGGGCACAGGCGGGGGGGGCACCGTCTGGGAACTTGCTGCCTACACCTTTTTATTTGTCAGTGCTTTTATTTCCCCTAAGTGAGAAAGTGTATCAATAGGAATGGTCCATGTTCCAGCTTTCCAGTTGATCACCAGAAATTTGGTTTCTTGGGACGGAAGTTGTCTTTTTTCCTCAGGTATTTCAATTTGTAAGCTTGTTAAGTGCCTAATTATGGCATCATAAACTGTTCTCACAGCTTGCTCAGTTTTACCACCTATCAGTACATCATCAATGTATTGGTAAATCTTCACATCTGGGTTATTTTTTATTTCTGTGATATTTTCCAGCTCCTGTGCAAGAGCATGGTGAGCCAGCGTGGGAGAATGTTTATAGCCCTGAGGCAACCTGGTAAAGGTATACTGTAAGCCATCCCAAGTAAAAGCAAAGTATTTTTGATCTTCAGGGTCAATTGGAATCTGGAAAAACATATCTTTCACATCCAGAGATGCAAGCATTGGGTGAGCTGCTTCCTGGATTTCTAGCACCAGATCTGCTATATTTGGGACAGCTGCAGTTAATTTTTCAGTATTAGCATTCAATTTTCTATAATCTACAGTCATTCTCCATTTGCCATTTGGTTTTCTTTTGGGCCAAATCGGGGAAGTGTAAGGTGAATGGCAAGGCACAATTATACCTCTCTGTTTCAAGTCAGAAATTACTTCTCTGATATCTTCTTTTGCTGCTAAGGGAATAGGATACTGTCTAACATTTGTAATTTTGCTTTGGGGGAGGCGAGGAGCAGTTTTTAGCAGTCTAACATTAAGGGTGGGAGTACCAAAATTCCAATAGCATCCATTTTCATCTCTCCATGACCTGCCAATCAATACATCCATTCCTAACAAATTGTAAGGAATGTTATCCACAATCATCTGGGTTCGAATTAACTCCTCGTCTCCTGGTAGCTTTAAGGAAACTTTAGCAGTCTTTTGTAACACAGGAGAAGAATTAATGCCACATTTTTTGGCCACATCAGATTTTAGTGTAGAAATTTGAGCTCCTGTGTCAATCACAAATGTTACAGGATAACATTTTGGTCTTACTGCACAAGTAAGCGCTAAATCACCTTTTTTATTTAAGGTTAATCTTAGCACATTTTGCCAGTCTTTTGGAGAGCTGGATATTTTGGAATTTGATTGATCATTATTTTCAGACCAATCATTTTGATTTGTAGGGATGGTTTACCAAGGTTTATTTAGGAGGTCAGTAGAATTTACTGAACTGGGATCAGGACCTGTCTCCTCTCTCTGCCGTCTTTTTGCTTTCTTTTTAGTAGCAGAGAGAGGGCTTTTTAGTTTCCCAAATTTTGGGAAGTTCCAGGCCTTTCCCCCGAATTTGACCTGGTGGGCCACTCTTCTACCAAGGCTTTTAGATGGCCATAGGTAAAATTGTGACTTAAGAGTGAAGGAGGGACGCCTTTTCGCTTAGCTTCCTCTTTAAGCTTTGCAAAAGGTCACAATTCACCCGGTGGTGAACTATTTCTGTCTCGGGGGGACCTATTTTGACGGGGGTTAGTATTATTGTTAGTATTGTTATTGTAATTATTGTTATTATTTCTATTGTTATTATTTCTCTGTCTGCCTCCTCTATTTACAACTGTCCATTCACCCCGTGATTCCTCCTGCTGGTAAGGGGGAATTTGGGGGGGCATGGCAGTGGCAGCAGCATAAGTCATTTTTTGGTTGTTATTATAATTTGCAGAAGTTTGGAAAACTTTTACAGTAGTGTCAGCTTCCGGGGCCATATATTTACGTCCAAATTCTGTCAATTCTGTGAGCAGATCAGACCAGGTATAGTTTGTGCTTTGTGATGTTTCAATTCTAGTCTTAATCTGTAGGGCTTTACTCTGCAATTGTGCAGGTAAGCCTCGGATTAAGATATCCATTCTTTCAGGTTTTATTTTCAGCATAAGTGGGTCCTCTTGTTTCATCACCAAAGCATGTTCATATATCATTTGAATTATGCAGGCTTTGTGAATATTATCCCATAACTGGGAGAGGCCTCCATGCAGCACATGGGGCTCTCCCCTGGCTATGGGGTCAGTGAAACCCACGTTATAAGCTGCTCTTTGCGTCAGGGACCAGGGGGCTCGGTTATTACCGGTAATTAACATTATTCCCGGACCCCAAATGCCGGAAGCTTCTTTTTCATATAGCAAGATATTATCTCCACCCGAAGCTGAAACTCTCACTATATAATCTATATCAGTTTCCAAGGGCAATCTGCTAAATTGTCTTTTTAATTGGGTCAGCTCCAGAGGAGAGTATGGCAACTCTTTGTGAGTAACTTGTTCAAATTCTGTTTCCATGTCACATGTATGTTCTACTTTTATCACAGGGCATAGGCGTTTATGTGGTATAGGCATGCTCTCATCTTCTGAGCTATCAGAAGAATCACGGCAAGGGGACGAAGCAGCTGAGGCACTTTCGCTCCTAATGGTGATCTGATTTACTTTCCCCTCTAATTTGTTAAATCTCTTGGTTCCAGTTTCTATAAAACTGTTGACCAAGTGGCACAGGTGAGCTACTTCTCCCTCCGAGGAGTCAGGAGAGGTACTTCTCTGGATATTGGTAGGTTTTGGCTGGGGTTTTGTTTTTAAAATGGAGAGCCGCTTTTTCCCCCTTTTGGGTGCAAAACGCACCGGTTTTTTACGTGGTCTTTCAGGAGAGACATACTCCCCATTGTCTGTTGTATATTCAGAGGCTGATGGAGCGCCATCTAGCATCAGTTTAGGGTTAGTACAGATTTCAGAATTTGATTTCCCTGGCAGCTCCTCAGATTTTACACCACTTTCAATATTTTCTAATTTTTGGCGTAATTCTTCGTTCTCCTGCCAAATTATAGTAGTCAAGGTGAGAAAGGCACGTGCATAGAAATAATCTACACCCATTTTTTTCAACTTTTTCTTAATGTCTTTATCCAGAGCGGATTTGTTTTCCAAACTTGTTATCGTTTTAGCAATGGAAGTAAAATTTCTACTCTTATAATCTTTATAAAGCGCATCATAGAGAATTTTCTTAGGGATATAGTTATGGGTTTTGAGGAACTCCCTGAATGGGCGAATAAAGGCAATTTCACAAATCTCATTTTCGTCAAAGGAGGTCAAACCACTAGGGCTAGCAGAACACATTATAGACTACATTTAAATTGTTTTAAATTTTCTTAAAGGTTAGTTTTGCAATTCAGGCGTCAGTCTAAGAGCAGGCTCTGATATTTTCCTCAACAATATCCTGTCCGTGACGCTAATTAAATGTTATGATCCGAGTTATTATTTATATTTTGTTTGCGAGGAAAATTCAGCCACTACTCATAGACGACGCGTGAATTTACAAAAATAACAAGGCTTTATGATTTTAACAAGTTTAAAGGATTTATTTAGGATTTATACAATTAGTTACTTTGGAGAGAAGAGTCATTAAGAAGAGAAAAGAAGGAGAGAGTAATCAAGATATTATCACTGTCCGCCGGCCCTAGCCTCTGGCTGTAGTCGGGTGCGTAGGGTCTGTTGCTCCTGCCGCTTCTCTGTCCCGTAGCTGAAGCCGAAGTAGCGAGAGGGGGGGGGGGGGGGGAAGAAAAGCCGCGCGCTTCTCCTTTTTCTCTTGGAGTTTTATACATCAGAAGGAGTTCTGTCTTTCCATAAATCACTGGCACACAGACTTGCTAGAAATAACACAGATTTTGCCATCTCAAGAACTTCTTTTTTATTTATTATTATCTTTCAGTCCTTGTTACCCTGCTCAATTTATTACCTTTGTCTGGACCATGTACCAGGAGGTGACTGGATAAGCAGTCTTATCTTTAGGAGCTTGTCAAGCATGATATAAAACAGAAACTAGTTAAGTTTGGGGAAAAAAAAATCTGTTAATTGAGGATGTTTGGTATATTTTAAAAAGAGCAGAAAAAATACTGATTCGAGAGACATATTTTGTATTTTCAAAGTGTTTACATCACCTCCCTAACCCCACCACTGCTCTCCTTGGCCCCTGGGACTTGCATCACTTCTCCTCCCATCAGACTTCTCCCCTGGTCTCTGCAGCTGGATGGTTCAGTTCCTTTGCACCAGCTCCCCCCTCTTTTCCTTAGAGAACTGCTGCACACAGGCACAACAGGAGTTTTCCTCATTGCAAACAAAGCAAAGCAAAGCATGATAAAGTTTCATGGCCAATCAAGCACACCCCTTAACCATATGCTAAGTACGAGCTGAGGTCAACTTTCTACAAGGGATAATCTTATGAGAAAAAGATGGACACAAACACAATGACAGAGTTGGCTAAGGAGGCAATAAGAGTGCTGAAATGTTTGTGAGCTTTGACTCCCTAAAGCTGAGAGCATCAGCATAGGTGAGAGGAATGGGAATGAGCAAAGAGGAGTATTTAATGATTAAGGTTTCACATTCATGGATCAGCTGCATGATAACATCCATGCTCATCCACCCCTCCCACATGACCACATCCGTGTGTTTCATATGTTCTTGGATGGATTTGGTGGGCCCACCAAGCTGTAAAATAATTCACCTTTATCTTGCCAGTCGAGACCTACCTTAGCCGCACTGATCTTAAGAGCCTGACCCACGTGCTTGTTCTTTGGATATTCTTCTGTGTCCCACCTCTCAGGTACATGATGAACTTATACAAAAAGATTCTGTGGATGGGACAAAGCACCTTGCAAGCATGAAGCAGCTCAGATCTGCCAGTTGCTCTGCTCCCATTGTGTACCGATGCCCACTGAGCACTAGAAACTGTTATGACTAAAATTAAAAAGTCTTTTGCATGTCGTCATGATCCAAAATTAGTTTTCAGAGGTTTTGTGGTAAATAACTCTTTCCAGCATTTTGGTATATTAGGGCAATGGGATGGCAAAAATTTCTGGATGCTAGAGTGGCAATTTTTATCACATCATTCCACCAAACAATATGGTCTAGATTTGAAATGTTATCGCAGGTGATTGCAAAACTGTATGTGCTAGAGGTCTTTTTTCATTAGATGTTGCTATAATACATATCCCTATTACAAAACAGGATTTTCATACAGCTATTCAAATATCACTGTCTTTTCATATTTCCTTAGCAGATTACCCTGGAGAGATACAGTTCAACTTGCTGAGTCACAAATTGTTCCAGTCCCTGCAAGAGTTAACAATCTAGCATTCTTCTATTTTATCAACAGTACCACCAGAGAGAGCTCCTACTCTATTCCTGGATGGATCTGCTGGCTCACACAAAGCAGGGGTAGCTTGGCATGACTCTGCTTCAGACCGATGGCCATCACATGTCGTGCTACAGGAAGGATCAGCACAGGTCATAGAATTGTGTGCAGTGACAGAAGCCTTTTAATTATTTTCAGGGACAGATATTAATATTGCAGTGGATTCTCAGCATGTTTATGGAGTGTTAGTTAGAATAGATGCTTGCTGCCTTTCTGCCTTTCCAGACATGCTCAGCATTTTTTCCCCTGGAACTGTAAATTTTTTATTCATACTTTTTAAATGAAAAATACCATATGGATGTTCTAGCAAGCTGCTGACACTCATTCTGAGATATAAATAATATTGTACCACCATTTGCCAAAGGAAAGTTCTTAGCAGTTGTTGAAATGCAGAAATATTGCTCAGAGGAGCTGAAGTATATTTGGGGGCTCTACTTCTGCCTCTCTCTCTTCTCTTCTTCCCCTCCCTGTTTCAGTCTTCAAAGCTCTTGGAGTGAAAGTTTCATTGAGTCACAGAATACCTCAGGCAGGAGGAGACCCCTGAGCATCATCTTGTCTGAGTGCCCTGCTCAAAGGAGGCTGAACCAGATAAGATTTTTCAAGGTGTCCCTCAGCGTGGCTTCATCCACAAAGGGGCTGAGAGTGCCTTTCTTCCCACCCCCCAGGGCATTATAAAGGCAGGTAACATCACTGGATCAGTGCTGGTCTATGAGGCACCATCACTACCTGACAGGAGGCCTTTCAATCAACGATGGCATGTAAGTGACCATCATCATCTAGTGAACTTCCCACCCACGCTATATTCCAGGTCTTCAACCCAGACATCACCAGTCTGGCTATTAAGGGACAATGGTAGACCATGTCAAAGCATTTACTGTAGTCCAGGTGCACCCCATGACCTTCTTTCCCCTGCCCACTCTCTTTCAGCAATCCCTTTTTTGTCCTGCAGGAGCATTGGTCCCATCACCATCCCAGGGACAGAGGTGATGTTGACCAGCAGGTAATTCTCCCCATCCCCCTTCCTGTCCTTCATGGTTGACAGAAATGTCCCTATCCAAGGTGCAGTTGATCTCTCAGGACAGACCTTCCTGTCCATGAATCTTACAGGGAAGGTGACAGGAATCCCGGCACTTAAGACAAGATGTGGCCACCAGCAGGAAACACTCAAAGCTGCCAAAGGTTCATAAAATAGCGCTGAGGCCACTGTGGGCAGAGATGGTGTCCAGCAGCTGGGACAGGATGGTGGACCTTGGCTGAAGGAAGCAGATCCCAGTGCTACTTTCAGGTGGCTTCCCAGGGGACGTTAGTGTCCAGGTGAAGTGACCTGAGGACACGGTCTGGTGTTGGTTGTGCTCCCACAGAGCCTTCTCTCTGCTGAGCACCTCTGGGCTGGCCTGGCAAAGCATCCCTGCACCCTGTCCCCAGGCTGCCCCCCACCCAGAGCTGGGGGTGCTGCTCTGCAGAGCACGGGGCTGGGGTGCCCAGGGCTGCCTCTGTTCATGGGCTGTGCTGGTCAAGCTGGGAGGCAGACCCAGCTGATGGTGCTCACTGCCACTGACCACCTCCCACACAAGCTCTTGGGTGCCCATGGAGGGTGCTCAGAGGTGCCCTGCCTGATTCCAGTGCCATGGGCTGTCTTTATTGCACAACATTCACCATCCCTGAGGGTTCTGGACACCAAAGAAGTGACAAAGGTGTTGCAGGTGGCGGGGGAGGTGAAAATTTAGAAGTAGTTATGCTAAGGTTTGGACTGGTCAAGCAGGACAGAAAAGCAGGAAACTGACAAGGAAAGTGTTAATGTGCTGAGAAGAGGGGAACAGTTTATCAACAAGGAATGCGCTGGGAAGAGGGGAACAGCTTATCAAAGGGGATTAGTCGAGCATGAACATGAAGAAAAGTAAACTGACATTGAAGATAAGGGTTATTACGCATGTAAGGGGGGTTGATGGTGGGAGACAGTCAAAACAATATCTTAAATTGAAAAAGTATGAGATTTGCGGTTCGTAGATGTCTCTCTATTGTTATCTGCATGTAACTGTTTCGCAACTGAAATTCCGCACGAAGGCTTCATTGTAAAAAGGGTATAAAAGCTGAACCGAAAACGGGGATCATTGGAATCCTGATTTGGGACGCTAGTCCTCAGGTTTCCCGGGGCCCCGAAAAAAGCACCGCATAAACTGGCACTCTGTTGGTTTGTGTCTTGACTACGGGCAACAAAGGAACCAGCCCTTAGTCCCCAACCCTCCCCCCCAGGTACCATGATGGCATCACAGGGAGCCACCAGATAAAGCAGCAGAGCAACAACCTCTGCAGAGTCAACTCCTTGGGCAGCTTCTTGAGAGCAAGTGTGGAAGAAGAGCTGAGCTGAGGAGATCCCCTGTGATGATGGAAGGGCTGTTCTAGAGGCCAGCTCTGTCACACCAGTGCCCGTGTCCTGTCCCTGCCTGCGGGCACAGGACTGTCACAGTGCAGGGCTGTGACCAAGCTGCCAGAGCACTCAGGCCTTACCCAAGGGTGCAGAAGGAGACTGTGGAGCTGGAAAGTGGACAGCTTGGTGAAGCCCAAAAGGCCTAATAAAACTGTTTAGAGACAGAGTTTTAAGTCTTTAAACAGCAAAGGTATTTATTCAGAAAGCTAGCTTCATTAGGCCTTGTTTTGCTTTTCACTGTAACAGTGGAAAATTGTTTTGCTTTTCACTGTAACAGTGGAAAATTGTTTTGCTTCTAACTGAAACAGTGGAAAATTACGAGCTTGGACTGCTTCACCTGGTCCTTTCTCGGTTTATCCTTGAATTGTACCGGTTATGATCACAAGTTCTAATTCTACATTAGGTAAATTCACGCAACTTGGCCTGCTCTCCTTTTCCCACAGGAACTGGTCTGTTAAGATCCTTCTCTGTTTCGTTTCCCCCCTTTCCTTAGAACTTACGAATTCTTTCGTCAAGTTCCAAGGAAGTGTTTCAATGGGTGCGAGTTACTGCCCACATTACTTGGGTAATATTATTCAACTTGCAAATTCACTACACTATGATATAAAGTGTATCTAGCTTCAATTAGTTACATTGTGGCTACAAGAACAGAATAATCAAATAATAATAATAATCAAGATTACAGCCTACAAACCTAGTAAAATTGCATGCACAAAAATTAGTACTCATGACAATGATCGATAAAGATATTAATGCATAGCGTTCGAATACATGCACCGCCATACATTTTACCGTTTACATGCTAAATCTGTGATCAGTTGTTATTATGGGATACATATACTTATCCGGAGTCCAGGTACCAACACTAAGGATCGCAAGTTCGTAGTGTCGGGCTCCTTCAGGAGTGCTCTTGGCAATGTTCAGGGGCCTTTTTGACCTGGGAGTAGTGGATCCAGGTGGGTCGTTCCTTAATTCGAACTGCAGTGAAGGTGGTGAACAACACTTGGAAGGGTCCTTCCCACTTTTCTTGCAGAGGTTTTCCTGAAAGATTCTGCACACATACCCAATCACCAGGATTAAAAGGATGCAGTTTACACTCAGGTTGCTTAGGTTGGTGATCCATCACCACCGTGGCATTTTTATCAAAGTGCTTTCCCACAACTATAACATAATCATACACATATTGATTACCTATTTGATCTACAGCCTCACTATTTACAGTCTGCATTGCATAAGGTCTCCCATATAAAATTTCAAACGGGCTCAGTTTTTCTTTTGAGCGGGGCTTCACCCTTAGTCTGATTAGAGCAATAGGTAAGGCTTGGTACCACTGCAAGTTAGTTTCCTGGCATATTTTTGCAATTTGTTGTTTAATAAGATGATTCATCTTTTCTACTTGCCCACTAGCTTGAGGTCTATAAGGTGTATGCAATTGCCATTTGATTTGCAGTGCCTTACTTATTGCTTGTACAATTTTAGCACAAAAGTGCGAGCCTCTGTCTGAGGAGATGCTCCTAGGCACCCCGAACCTCGGAATGATTTCATTAAACAAGACTTTAGTTACTTCTCTTTCTTTGTTTGTTCTGCATGGGAATGCTTCAGGCCACCCAGAAAATGTATCTGTCAAAACCAAGAGGTATTTATACCCCCCTTTCCTTGGGAGTTCAGAGAAATCAATCTGCCACACTCCCCCTGGGAATTTTCCTCTACCAGTTACCCCCTGGTGTACCTTTGTTCCCGTGTTTGGATTATTTTTCAAACAGCGTTCACATTGGGATGTGACCTGTTTCACTGCTGTGAATAGCTTTGGCCCTGCTATTCTAACTTTTAAATGCTGATAAAGAGGATCTAACCCCCAGTGGGCCTTGTCATGTTCTGTTTTTACAAATTACCATATTAATTTCTCTGGCAGCACTAGCTGTCCTGTTTCTAGCTGACCCCATCCACTATCTAACATTTTACCTTTGTTTCTTTGTATCCACTTATGGTCTGATTCCTGGTACTCTGGTTGAAAATTAGTATCTAATTCTTCTGGTACCAGGGCCAAGACTAAATCTTTGGCCCTTGCAGCAGCTAATTTAGCTTCTGCATCTGCTGTTCTGTTACCCCTTTCTGGAACGGTCTTGCCTTTCAGGTGTCCCTTACAATGCATTATGGCCGCTTGGGTTGGGAGCTGAACAGCCTCCAGCAACTGTAGGATTTCTTCTGCATATTTTATGGGTTTTCCCTGGGCAGTCAGCAGTCCCCACTCCTTCCAGATTGCCCCACGGGCATGCACGATGGAGAAAGCATACTTAGAATCCGTCCATATATTAATTCTTTTCCCTTTTGCCAGCTCGAGGGCTCGGGTAAGAGCTATTAGTTCGGCCTTCTGCGCCGAAGTTCCTGCAGGCAAAGGACCCGATTCAATTACCTGCTCTGTTGTAGTTACTGCGTAGCCAGCCATCCTTAATCCCTGTTTTACGAAGCTACTGCCATCCGAGAACCAGTCATCTGCTCCTTCGAGTGGTTCTTCTTGGAGATCCGGGCGGCTGGAGTACACTGCCTCAATGGTTCCTAGGCAGTCATGCTCAATTGGCTCTGCTGACACTCTTCCTTCTAGGAATGATGCTGGGTTGACAACGTTAGTCACTTGAATGGTTATGTCATCTGACTCAACTAAAATTGCCTGGTACTTTAGGAACCGGGAAGGTGACAGCCAATGGCCACCTTTCTGCTCCAGTACTGTGGATACAGTGTGGGACAGTAATACAGTCATTTTCTGGCCCATAGTGAGTTTTCTGGCCTCTTCTATGTTTATGATCACTGCAGCCACTGCCTTCAGGCATGTGGGCCATCCTTTACTTACTTCATCTAGCTGCTTAGAGAAGTAAGCCACAGCTCTTTTTTATGGCCCCAACTGTTGAGCTAGGACTCCTAAGGCCATTCCCTGGCGTTCATGTGAGAACAGCCAAAATGGTTTCGTTACATCAGGAAGGCCCAATGCCGGGGCTTTCATCAGCTCTTGTTTCAGTCTTTTGAAAGCTGTTTCTGCTTCAGGAGTCCAGACTAGGATATTTTTAGACTCTTTCAACAAATCATACAGAGGTTTGGCATGTATCCCGTACTGATACATCCACAAGCGACACCAACCTCTCATTCCTAGGAAGGCTCGCAGGTCTCTCACCATTTCAGGTCTGGGCATCTGGCAGATGGCTTCTTTCCTCGCTGTTCCTAGGGATTGCTGTCCTCCAGAGATCTCGTATCCTAGGTAGACCACCTTTTCTTGCACCAGCTGTACTTTCTGTTGGGAGACTCGATAACCGTTTAGGCCCAGGAAATTTAACAACGAAATTGTCCACTCAACACATTGCTCTTCTGTTTCAGTTGCTATCAGTAAATCATCCACATATTGCAGAAGAGTGCCCTCTCCTGGTGGCCGTTCCCACTGTTCCAATTCTTTGGCCAATTGATTTCCAAATATTGTAGGACTATTTTTATAACCTTGAGGTAACACTGTCCAGGTTAGTTGTGTTTTCCTTCCTTTACCAACAAACTCCCATTCGAAGGCAAAAATCTTTTGGCTTTCTGAGGCTAAGGTAAGGCAGAAGAATGCATCTTTCAGATCTAACACTGTAAACCAAATTAGATTATCTTTTAGTTTTGTCAAGAGTGTGTAAGGATTAGGTACCACCGGGTGCAAAGACTTAGTAATTTCATTTACCGCTCTCAAATCTTGTACCAGTCTGTAAGTCCCATTTGGTTTCTTGACTGGTAATATTGGTGTACTGAAATCTGATTCACATTCTATCAATAGCCCTAATTCTAAAAACCTCTCTATCAATGGCTCGATTCCCTTCCTATCTTCTAGCCTCAGGGGGTATTGTTTTCTGTTTACTGGTTTAGCCCCTGGTATTAATTCGATAACGATGGGGAAAGCCTGTTTTGATTTCCCAGGTATATCAGTTGCCCACACCGACGGATATGTTCCGTCTGTGATTCGGTTGATGTTATGATTATCAGATTCTGGTTTAACACAACTGATAGACTCAGGGCTGCTATCAATTGCTCTTCGTTTACCTGGAGTTCAAGTTTATCTTTATCAAATTTTATTACGGCCCCTAAATTCTCTAACAAGTCTCTTCCTAGTAGAGGTTTTGGAGAATTAGGTAAGTATAAGAATTGATGAATCCCCATCTGTTTCCCAATTCTGTATTTAAGAGGTTTCAAGAAGAAACCTTTTCTGCTTGGCCTGTTGCCCCCAAAACATGTACAAATTCATCAGATTTTGGCATTAATTCTTGATTTAAGACTGAATAGGTAGCTCCAGTGTCAATTAAAAAATCCAGTTCCTTTTTACTTTCCCCTAGCTCTATTTTAACTAGTGGGTCTGCTTGGGAATGACTCACTGGTCCCCTCCAGTTACCACTATCATGAGCAACCAGAACAACAGATGCCCCTCCAAGTTCTCTGTTTAGTTTATGGCATTCTCGTTGCCAGTGTCCCATTTGGCGGCAATAAAAGCATTGATTTGGGTCTCCCTTATTTTGCTGGAACCTTCCTCTCCCTCTAATTGGATAACCACGCCCTCTACCTCTAGCATTTGCCTCTGGAAGCTTTGGAGTTGAATATACTGCTGCCATAATTCTGGCAAGTTTCTTACCCTCTTTTTCTTTTTCTTGTTCCCTATTGTTGTACACTTTCCAGGCCTCATTCATTAAAATTTCCATATCTCTATTTGCAGGATGTTCAAGTTTTTGTAATTTCTTTCTGATATCTGCACAACACTGCCCCATTACCAATCCCAGCAGTTGTTGTTTACCTATTTCTGACCCAGGATCTAAGGGGGTATATTGTCCCATTGCCACTCTAAGCCTGTCTAAAAAGTCTGTTGGTGTTTCATTCTGTCCTTGTCTTACTTCAAATAGGGCTCCTCAGTTTACTGCTTTTGGTATTGCTCTTCGCAAGCCCTGTGCAACTAACCTTCTGTATTGCAGCAATAAATCATATTGGAGCGGGTTGTTTGGATGCAAGTTTGGATTACTAGTTGGAAATACTACATCCACAGGCTCCCGTAGCACTGCAGCCTGTTCCCTTCCAGTTTTTAAAACAAGTTCTTTTTCCCTCTCTGATAATTCAGATAGCATTAGATCAATATCCTCCCAATCAGCGTCTAAATTCTTTGCTATTAATTCAAACCTTCTAGTGACCCCTTCTGCGTCTCTCCTCAAATTTTTCACTTCCTCTCTCCAATTGTTAAGGTCGCTTGTGGTAAATGGTATTTTTATGCATGCTTGTTCTCCTAATTTGGGCATTACTTGTCGAAGAGGGTATAGTTCTCTGGGACCTCTTTTTCCTTGTTCTCTGGGATTTCTTTTACTCCCTCTACTTCACCCTCTCTGGTCTGAGCTTTTGTCTTTATTTCTGCTCCTGCTTTTTCTGCCTCCAGTCTTGCTTTCTCTGCTTCCAGTTTCACCCTCTGCTTCAGCTTTAGCTTCCACCCTAGCTTTCTCTGCTTCTAGTCTTGCCCTCTCTGCTTCAGCTTTGGCTTCTACCTTAGCTTTCTCTGCTTCTAGTCTCGCCCTCTCTGCTTCAGCTTTGGCTTCTACCTTAGCTTTCTCTGCTTCTAGTCTCGCTTTCTCTATTTCCAATTTTGTTCTTTCTTCTCCTATCTTTGCCATTTCTGCCTCCCTTTCCTTTTCCTTTCACTCGGTTGCCCTTGTGTAATATGGATGGTTAGTCCCTTCTCTGGGATCATCTCCCAGGTTTTGGGTGTCTGCTCTGTTCTCTCTCTTCTTCACCCTTTTCCCTGTCTCCTGCAGGGCTTTCTCCTCGTCTTTGTCTCCCCCTACCGGCTTTCGTGGAACACTTTTCAATTCTTCTCTTTTCTTGCTTCCCAATTCTGCGGAGCTACTGCCGCTTTCCTGTTGTGATATTGGCAGCGGTACTCCACATCCTGGCACAAGGGGCTGATATTCTTGGAGGCTAATGGTACTTTCCGCTTCACTATTTTTTCCTTTCAACTTAAGGCATCGTTTCCCTATGCTACAAGCATCACAATAGCGTTCCTTTAACTTGCTGTTTTTCTGATCCCGTTCTAGTGCTAAAACAAAGGGATCTTGAGGTGATACATTTATTCCACAATTTTTTTGCCATTCCGGCTTATCCCTTAAGGTAAAGAGCATGTCTGCATACATTACTTCATCCCACTTTTCCATTCTACAGAGAAACAGCAGAAGTTGTAGGATGGTATTATAGCTTAAACTTCCCCCCGGTGGCCATTTTTCTCCATCATCTAGTTTATACAGAGGACACCAACCTTGACAATATTTCACAAGTGTCTTTTTCTTTATATTTCATAGAATTAGAATCATAGAATTAGCCGGGTTGGAAGGGACCTCAGAGATTTCCCCCCGGAATTCCACCTAACTCCTTCCAATGCTTTAAAATGCATCCCAAGGGGGTTTTAGCATTAATTTCCTTATTCTGTTAAGTCCCCATCATGCCTACTCCAGAGGTTACAACTGTGGGGGCCCTTTCTGGATTATCAAATTCTATTCAGATTTCAGCAACTTACAGTTTCAACACCTTACTCAACTTATTCTAGCATTCAAGAGCACTTCTTATTTTGTTTTAACAATCCACATTCACACCAATCGCTTCGTCCGTCTCTGGCTGGCCCCCTCGCGGGTGACACGGAAACGCAAATCGGGAGTCCGCACTCTCTTCGCAATTAAATTGCGTCTCAATCACTCACTTTCACACACACATACACACTTTCAGTCAGAACTTTGCACAGGTAAAATTTACACAGAATTCACATGTTGCTCTACTGCCTGGGTCACAAGATGTCGCTATAGACCGCGAATACCTGCCAGTGTCGCAGCAGCCCCCGGGGACCCCCCCCCCGCAAAGACAAAGCTATAAAACTTTTCTTCGATAGGGACGCGTAATCACTCAAGACACTTAATTCTCTTAAAAGAGGCGCAACAAACACCCAGAACACTTAATTCTCTTAAAAGAGGCGCAACAAACACTCAAAACACTTAATTCTCTTAAAAGCAGAAGATAGCACAATCAACAACCAACATATAAGCGAGGGATCCCAGAATCAATGATCACAGCATTAGCAAAAGCCTGTTTTCAGTACCGTACAATTCTCCTGGGGACTCAAACCCCGAAAGGGACTCAAACCCTTCTCCTTGAAAATCAGGGTTAACCGGACTCAAACCGCTTAACCCTGAAATGTATTTCACACTGCAGTGGAAGGACTTAAATTCTCCGGGGGACTCAAACCCCGGAAGGGACGAACTCAGAGCTAGGCTGGACTCCAATCCGTCAGCCTGGGGGCGTCCCCCGCGTCCCTGTAAATCCTGGGGGACTCGAACCCCCACAAATCCTAGGGGACTCGAACCCCTATAAATCCTGGGAGGACTTGAACCTCCCTTTCCCTGGAGGCCTCAAAACCCAAACAAATATATATATAAATACCTTTTCAGTATGAGGAAGGTCTGGTGTCCATTGGCGCGTAGGAGCCAGGGGAGTAGGGGAGGCTTATCCGACAGAATTCTTCGGGGGGCCCCAAGAGCGTCCCCGGATCCCCCTGTATCACGGCACGACGGAGTCCAGTCCTGCCGCGGTCGCCAAATTGAAGCCAAAAAGGCCTAAGAAAACTGTTTAGACACAGAGTTTTAAGCCTTTAAATAGCAAAGGTATTTATTTGCGGATCCGGGGAACTCCCAGCTCGCGCTGGACAAAGAGTTCCAAGGGTTAAGGGAAAGGGTTAGGGTATTTATACAGTAAAAGGAGAGGTTACAACATCTTTACATTCTCATTTCTTGCTGACTTCATTATATTGGTACAAGGTGATATCAGACCCTAGTCATAACTTTCTTCTTATCTGTTGGTGGTGACATCTTTTATGTTCTTCTTGTGCAGATGTTCACATTCTTTGGTGCCCAGCTGGCGCCTAAATGGCCTTGGCAGTGTCTTGTTTTAAGAACAAGACCTACACTTTTAATTATCTTCGAGACAGAAGTTAATCCCGTTCTGGCCTTGTGTTTGGTTACATTGTTCTAGTGGAAAATGACAAGTCTCAGCTGCTTTGTTCACTTCTTTCCCAGTTTAACCCTGAATTTTACTGCTTATGAATACAAATTCATTAACATATATTACAAGTTTTAATTCTACATAAAGCAAATTCACACAAACAGCTTGGCCTGATCTCCTCTCCTTACAGGAGTTAATCCTGTCAGGATCCTTCTCTTTTTCACTCCCTGGGACTGAGGTCCCATTGACAGCTCTGTAGTTTCCCCGATCATCCTTCTGTGCCCTCTAATATATGGGGATTACATCATCAGATTTCCAGCCTTCTGATGTCTCTCCAGTGAGCCAGGACTGATGATCAATGATGGAAAGTGGCTTGGCAAGCACTGCCACCAGCTCCTTCAGCACTCTTGGGTGCATCCCATCCCGTCCCATACATTTATGTACATCCTCATGGTGCAGCAGGGCACTGACCATCTCCTTCTGGATTATGGAGGAATCTCCCTGCTCTTGGTCCCTGTCTCCTAGCCTAGGGAGTTAAATTCCCTGAATATAACTGTCCCTGCTACTAAAGACTGAGGCAAAGAAGTTATTAAGCACTTCAATCATTTCATCGTCTTTTGGTATCATGTTCTCTCCTACATCTATCAGGTAATGGGGGGGTCATCTTCCTCCTCGTCCTGGTTGGGGGGGTCTGAAACAGACTCCAAATAGAAGATCTCCCTTACTTGCCTTCCCTTTTTTCCTTACCCATAAACATTCAACTTTGTCATCCCTGGAATCAAGCTCTATGAAGTCAAAACATTCCCTAACATACAAAGCCACACCACTACCTCTCCTTCCTTTCCTATCTTTTCTGAAGAGCTTCTATCCATTCACTGCAGTGTTCCAGCTCTGACAGTCATCCCTCCACATTTCTGTGATGACAACTACATCACAGCTGTCCTGCTGTGCAATGGCTTCCATCTTGTCCTGTTTGTTGCCCATGCTCTGTGCATTGGTGTAGATGCACCTCATTTGGCCTCCTTTTGTCTGGGAGAAGCCCAAATCTCCTCTTGATTATACTCCAATATTTCCATAGCCCCCAACCTCACACCAACTCCTGTGTTCCCCCAGCCATATGCAGTGCCCTTCTCCTCCTTCACCAAGACACAGGACTGGGAGCCCTTGCTTGCACACCCTTCTCCCACAAGTGCTGGTATGTCACATTCAGGCTCCTCTCCAGTGACCCCACTTTCACCCCTGGTGCCCTTCATACCTAGTGTAAAGCTCTGCTATATAGCCCTGATATCTCCTGTCCTAAACCCCTTTTACCTCTGTGGGATAATCTCTTCCCATCCCCTGTTAGGAAGCCTGGTCTCCTGTAAATCAAACCTTGGTCAGAAGAACTGATCACTGGAGAAGTAAGGAGGAGGGTCAGCAGAACTGTCACCTTGGAGGTTTGGCAGGCAAATTTTGGCCTCTTTCAGAGTCTGGTTGAGAGAATCCCTTGGGAGGCAGTCCTAAAGGGCAGGGGATTTCAGGAAGTCTGGACACTGCTCAAGAAGAAACTCTTAAAGGTGAAGGATCAGATGGCCCCATGTGCTGTAAGATGAACTGGTGGGGAAAGATGCCCAGCCTGGCTGAATAGAGAGATCTGGTTAAAAATCATCTAAAAAAGGAGAGTTTGTGGCCTTTGGAAAAAGGAGCAAGACACTCATGGAGACTTAAAAGCTGTCAGGAAGCTACAGAGGGAAAATATAATAATGGCCAAACCCAGTGTGAAATTGATCTGGCTGCTGCCATTGAAGAACATAAACAATATTTCTATGAATACATTAGCAACAAAAGGAGGGTGAAGGAGAATCCTCATTCTTTATTGGATGCATGAAAGAAACAGTGACCAAGGGTGAGGAAAAGGCTGAGGTACTTAATGCCTTCTTTGTCCCAGCCTTCAGCAGTAGGACTGTTGCAAGTAGCGAAAGAAATAGAAATTTAGAAGTAGTTATGCTAAGGTTTGGACTGGTCAAGCAGGACAGAAAAACAGGCCCTGGGAACGGGTCTTGGAAAGTAGCAAGGAATGTGCTGGGAAGAGGGGAACAGTTTATCAAAGGGGATTAGTCGAGCATATAGAACATGAAGAAAAGTAAACTGTCATTGAAGATAAGGGTTATTACGCATGTAAGGGGGGTTGGTGGTGGGAGTCAGTTAAAACAATATCTTAAGTTAAACAAGTATGAGAGATTTGTGGTTTGTGGATGTCTATCTATTATTATCTGCATGATGTATGTAACTGTTTTGTAAATGAAGTACATGAAATTCCGCACGAAGGCCTCATTGTAAAAGGGTATAAAAGCTGAACCAAAAATGAGGATCTTTGGAATCCTGACTTGGGACGCTAGTCCTCAGATTTCCCGGGCCCCGAATAAAGCACCGCATAAACTGACACTCTTGGTTTGTGTCTTGACTTCGGGCAACAGTTTTCTGGCGACCCAGATGGGACTCCGGAGGCGGCTGGGGCGGTTCACGTGCTGATCCACTCCAAGCCGGCACCAGGTGATTCCTGGAGGAGACATCAACCCGTGCCCGACCCCACGCCTGACGGACGACCATAAGGTAAGCCCGAAGGTGCTTTATTCCTTATAGGTCGGTTGGTATTAAAGGTTGGTTATTTGGAAGCCTAGGCGCTGGTCGTAAGACACAGCAAGTAGAAAGCTGTGCAGATCCAGCACTTGCCACTCTTGGCGACGAGTATAGGCAAGTTTGGTATTTGGTATAGGGATTTGGTAATCGGCCGTATATTGGTTTTGTGTGTGTGAGTGCGCGCAACTACGAGTGTCAGCATGCTACCGTTTAAAACTTTCAGAGCTCTGTCTTGTAACGAAAAAGATGTTCCTGAGGATTCGCCTCTCGGTTGTCTGTTAAAACATTGGAAAGAGGGTAATTTTAGGCAGGAATTGCGGAAGAAGACGCTGATTGATTATTGTAATCATGTGTGGCCTGAATATGAAACGGGGGGAATGCAGTGGCCACGGAATGGTACAATAACTCCTGAAATATTAAGTCCTACGATGAGCTTCTTGCGGGAAAATGAGAAATGGGATGAAATACAGTATTTGGATTTGTTCTATTACCTAAAAGGAAAACCTGAGTGGCAAAAGGCTTGTGGATTGTTGGTGTTAAAAACCATGGAAGTAGAATATGATAAATGCGCTGGTTGTAAAGAGCGTAAAATACGGTTCTCGGAGGAGGAGGAGGATGTGTCTTTGTTGGTCTCCCCAAGTGCGCCACCACTTCCACCTCCAGAGGCTCCCCCGGTAAATCCGGCTAGAGCCCCTCTTCCTTCCTCATCCGAGGAGGAGGAGCAGGAGGATTGGGTTGATCAGCTGAGAACGCCGCTCGCGGAGCGGACTCGGAGAGGGCGGCTGGGGAGAGAAGGCGGTTTGTCGCAGCCTCAGTTGATGGCTCCGCTGCGAGAGGCAGTAGGAGTGGATGGAGGGAAAGTGACGATAAAGGTTCCTTTTTCGCCGAACGATTTAATAATATGGAAGCAATCGGCGGGGGCGTATAGGGAAAATCCTGAGAAAGTGGCTCGGGTTGCGAAAATGGTAATAAAGACTCAGAATCCTGATTGGAATGATTTGCAGGTGGTGCTGGAATGGGGAGAGGCTTTGGGGGTTTTGGGAACCAGGGTACAGGGGGACGTGGAAGGTTAGGACCTAACCAGTGTGCCTTTTGTAAAGGACTGGGACACTGGAAAAATGAGTGCCCACTTAATCAGGGAACCCCGATGAGTGAAGGCTTCCCGGGCAATGGAGCAAATCCCGACAACGGAGTAGGAAGCGGAATGAATCCATTCGCGGGAAATCCACAAGGTGTCGCTCAAGCCTTTATGATGGGGAATTACCAGAATCAGAGCTGACTAGACCGGGATCTGAAAGTCATCTTAGAAGTTGAAGGGGAACCGATGGAATTCAGGATAGATACAGGGGCTAGTTACTCGGCAATGAACAAATTAAAGGGACCTCTAAGTGGCTCTACGGTGTTGGTTGTTGGGGTATCTGGGGAGACTGAAGAAAGGACATTCCTGCGGCCACTCGATATAAAATTTGGGGGAAAGGAATTTGATCATCAATTTCTGTATATGCCAAACAGCCCAAAGTCTCTGCTCGGGAGAGACTTGCTTTCAGCATTGCAGGCAAGAATTATTTTTGAAAAGAGTAAAGTAAAACTAGAAATACCAGAGGAAAACCTGGCAAAACTGTTTGTGATCAAAGAAGTAGGGAAGGAAGAGATACCACCGGAAATTGAACAAGCAGTCGCGCCATGGGTTTGGGAGACAGGGACCCCAGGTAAATCAAAAGCGGCAGTACCAGTAGTAGTGGAATTAAAAGAAGGGGCTCAACCAGTGAGGGTACGGCAGTACCCCATCAGCCTGGAAGCTAGGAAGGGAATAGCCCCCATGATAACTCAATTCTTAGCTCTAGGAATTTTACAGGAGTGTGAATCTGAATTCAACACCCCCATCTTCCCGGTCAAAAAGCCTAACGGCAATTACAGGTTAGTACAGGATCTAAGGGTAATCAACTCTATCACCAAAGATATACATCCCGTGGTGGCAAATCCGTACACATTGTTAACATCTGTTTCTGAGAAATTTCAGTGGTTTACAGTAATTGATTTAAAGGATGCCTTCTTCTGCATACCCCTGGCACCTGAAAGCAGAAACATCTTCGCATTCGAGTGTGAAAACCCCGACACGGGACGGAAGCGCCAACTCACATGGACCAGGCTTCCCCAAGGATTTAAATCCTCGCCCACTATATTCAGTAACCAGCTGGCCAAGGAACTTGAGGAATGGAATACCACCCAGTTAAAAGATTCACCTTTCTCTTATGTGGTGTTGCAGTATGTGGATGATATTTTCCTGGGTACCACAGAGCAAGGTCTTTGCCTCAAGTTAACCATTGCATTGCTGAATATGCTGGGACAGGCTGGATACCGGTTATCCAGAGAAAAGGCACAGCTGGTCAAACAAAAGGTCATTTATTTAGGATGTGAAATTTCACAGGGAGTTCGTCGTTTGGGAGTGAATCTCATTCAAGCCATATGTGCAATTCCAGTACCCCGCAATAACCAGGAATTAAGATCTTTTCTAGGAATGATTGGCTGGTGTCGACTGTGGATCCCCAACTTCGGGTTGACAGCCAAACCACTGTATGAGGCTGTGAAGGAACCGAGATTTAAGTGGGGACCCACGGAAGATAAAGCGTTCCAGGAATTAAAACAGGCCCTCAAGGAAGCACCTGCCCTGGGCTTGCCGGATTTAACCAAGGACTTTCAACTGTATGTACATGAAAGGCAAAAGCTAGCCTTGGGGGTGCTCACTCAAAAATTGGGGTCTTGGAAAAGGCCGGTTGGGTACTTTTCCAAACAGTTGGACTCAGTAAGTGGAGGATGGCCAGGATGCCTAAGAGCAGTGGCAGCCACAGTAATCCTGATCCAGGAAGCACGCAAGCTAACATTGGGCAAGCACATGACAGTTTATGTACCCCACATGGTCATAACAGTATTAGAACGAAAGGGGGGCCATTGGCTCTCATCAAGCAGGATGCTCCAATACCAGGCCCAGCTGAGGGAACAGGATGATGTGGAACTAAAAATAACAAATCACCTTAACCCAGCAGAGTTTCTCAGGTTCACCCAGGAAGAAGGAGAGCTGGAACATGACTGCGTGGAGGTAATTGAACAAGTGTACGCCAGCCGGAAGGACCTGAAAGATGAGCCACTGCCGGACCCTGATTGGGAACTGTTCACGGACGGGTCCAGCTTTGTGGAAAATGGTACCAGGTATGCAGGGTATGCAGTGGTCACCTTGCAGCAGATAGTGGAAGCAAAAGCATTGCCCCCGGGCACGTCAGCGCAGAAGGCAGAAATTTGGGCTATGGTAAGGGCCCTGGTGCTGAGCCAAGGGAAGAGAGTCAACATATGGACTGATTCCAAATATGCATTTGGAGTGGTACATGTGCATGGGGCTCTGTGGAAGGAGCGAGGACTTTTTAATTCGCAGGGGTCGTCAATCGAACACAGGGAAGAGGTAATCATGTTACTGGAAGCAATTTACAAACCATCGGCAGTTGCGGTGATGCACGTCAAAGGACATCGGAATGATCCAGGAAAAGAGTCCCAGGGAAATCGACAAGCGGACCAAGTGGCAAAGCAGGCTGCCAGAAAGGTACGGACTCAATTAGCTTTGCTACCGGTTCGAAGCAACCCTGCCGCTGCACACATGGAAGACAAACCACATTACTCACCAGAGGACGAGAAGCTGGCTCAGATGTTGCAGGCACGAAAGAACATCAAGGGTTGGTATGTGACCCCAACAGGACAGGTGATCCTGCCAGTAAGGGTCATGAAGACAGTATTGGAAACAAAACATAATAAGTGTCATTGGGGTGCAGAGGCAATGGTAAAATTTTTGAAAAACGAAATATTCTCAAACCAGATGTTAACATTGGCAAAAAGGGTAAATGCAATGTGTCCGGTGTGTATCAAAAACAACCCAGTGGTAAGGAGGCAGGTTCAAATGGGTAAGTTGCAGGTAGGTCCCCAACCAGGAGATTATTGGCAGATAGATTTCTCTGAGTTACCAAAAGCCCAAGCATACAAACACCTGCTGGTGTATGTGTGCACATTCTCGGGATGGCCAGAAGCTTTCCCTTGCAGGACTAATCAGGCAAAAGAACTGGTAAAAACACTTCTGAAAGAAATCATCCCTAGATTTGGGGTGCCGTTAGGGCTATCATCGGATAGGGGTCCTCATTTTACTGCAGGGATCGTGCAGGAGATTTCTGTAACGTTAGGAATAACTTGGAATCTGCACACGCCCTGGAGGCCCCAATCAAGTGGTAAGGTAGAACGGATGAATCAAACACTGAAAAACCAAATTAAGAAAATTTGCCAAGAAGCAAAAATCCAGTGGCCACAGGCATTGCCTTTAGCTCTGTTAAGGGTTAGGATCAAACCAAGGGAAAGAATAGGGGTAAGTCCGTACGAAATCTTGTACGGCAAACCCTACCATGCTGCTACCTACCAGGGGGACCCTCATTTGGTGTGGGTTCAGGTGATATTAAATTATGTGTTGTCTCTAAATAAGACTCTTACAGCACTCAGAGGAAGGAGCATTGCAGTGGAACCGACCCCTACCCTTGGAAAATCCGGCCCACGACATCCTTCCGGGAGACCGAGTCTACATAAGGAACTGGTCAGTGGAGCCACTGAAGGAGACATGGGATGGTCCCCACCAGGTGATCATGACCACCTACATGGCTGTCAAGGTCGACGGGATCGACAACTGGATTCACTACACCAGGGCCAAGAAGGTCCCTACGCAATGGTCGGTAGAGCCTTTGTCTCCAACAAGGATGGTGTTCAGAAGCAAACCTTAGGGATACTGATTTTCCTAAGCTTGATTGTGTTAACAGAAACCTTTGTAAAGGTTAATGTACCGGAATCTTATCTGTTGAGACCTGAGGGATCTGATGTTAATCTGACCTGTTTGTTTACTGATGACCAGGGAGCTGGATCCGCCGAAATTATCGTGGGGTGGAGATGGGTTACGGAGGATGAACTGATTACGGAAGGGGTAAAGACAGTTTGGGATGAGTCGCGCCAGGAAGGAGCAACTATCCTGCAGATACCCAATGTGACCCGGAAAAACGAAGGGAAGTATACTTGCTTAGTGCAGGTATGGGACAGTTTTGATTATGGGGATGTGCAGCTTCTTACAATAAATACATCCTATGTGGAAAAAGACAGGAGGGTGACGCGACAGGTTACTGACATCGGAGAATTGACCAAGGGCAGAGGCCAAGAAAATTTGGTAATAGGATTGATCAGAGATTTCGGCCTCATGCAAAATGTAACAGAAATTACAGCTTGTTTACCATTACCCCAGGCAGCAGGTGAACCCATACCATGGGGAATAATACCTGTGACTGAAATGCCGGAGTCATTGAGGAATGTTTCCTGGACATGCCAGTTTGTCCCTAAGGCAGTAGAGGCATGGAAGGATTTATGTATGACTATCCGAGTAATGACCGAAGCCGATTGTAAGTTGAAGTCTAACTATTATGGCTGGATTCAAAACACAAGATGTCTAATCAACTTCCCGATAGATGAAGCATGTAAAAAAGTCACGATAAGGATAAGCATTGTTGCGTACACATCCCAAATGTCACTCAGGAGGTAGAAAAAGATATTAGTCAATTGAAACAAATTGAGGGCAGGGTCCACGATGTTCAAAAAGAGGCAGAACATAATTGGGTTGGAGCAGTATTCAGCTCCCTGGGGATCCAGGTCTCCGGTTGGATATCATCAATTGTACAATATGGAATCATGATAATTATAATCATTATGGTTGCTTTAGTAGTATACAAGTGTCTTTTAGGAATGATTGCAAAGGAAGGCCGACACACTCGGAGGGTCATGAAGGCCATAACCCGAAGAGGGGTGATCCTCCCACAAGACAACTCACCCCCACCCACCTAACATGAAACCAGCAGCTTGAGAGGTTGAGCATCCTTGCGAAAGAAGATCGAAGGATGCTCAAAAGGGGGGACTTGTTGCAAGTAGCGAAAGAAATAGAAATTTAGAAGTAGTTATGCTAAGGTTTGGACTGGTCAAGCAGGCCAGAAAAACAGGCCCTGGGAACGGGTCTTGGAAACTAGCAAGGAATGTGCTGAGAAGAGGGGAACAGTTTATCAAAGAGGATTAGTCGAGCATATAGAACATGAAGAAAAGTAAACTGTCATTGAAGATAAGGGTTATTACGCATGTAAGGGGGGTTGGTGGTGGGAGTCAGTTAAAACAATATCTTAAGTTAAACAAGTATGAGAGATTTGTGGTTTGTGGATGTCTATCTATTGTTATCTGCATGATGTATTTAACTGTTTTGTAAATGAAGTACATGAAATTCCGCACGAAGGCCTCATTGTAAAAGGGTATAAAAGCTGAACCAAAAATGAGGATCTTTGGAATCCTGACTTGGGACGCTAGTCCTCAGGTTTCCCGGGCCCCGAATAAAGCACCGCATAAACTGACACTCTGTTGGTTTGTGTCTTGACTTCGGGCAACAGGACCACTTGTTCCTGGGGTACCCAGTCCCCTGAGCTGGCAGACAGGGACAGGGAGCAGAATGGAGCCCCCATGATCCAAGGGGAGATGGTCAGTTACCTCTTGCACCAGCCAGAAACACACAAGTCTATGGGGCCAGATGGGACCCACACAAAGGTACTGAGGGAGCTGGCAGAAGTCCTCACCAAGCCTCTTGTCATCATTTATCAGCAGGCCTGGCTGACTGGGGAGGTGTAAGTAGACTGGAGATTGACAGCTGTCATCCCCACCTACAAGAAGGTCCAAAAGGAGGATCCAGGGAGATACAGAGCTCTCAGCTTGACCAGTGCCAGGGGAGGGGATGGAGCAGATGGTCTGAGTGCCATTACACAGCATGTGCAGGACAGCCAGGCGATGGGGGGCAGACAGCGTGTGTTTAAGAAAGGTGGGGAGTGCTTGACCAACCTGATCTCCTTCTGTGACAAGGTGACCACTGATTGAATGAGGGAAAGGTGGAGGATGTTGACTACCTTGACTTTAGTAAAGATTTCAGCAGTGTTGTCCACAAAATCCTTCTGCAGAAACTTGCTACATCTGGCCTAGAGCAGTGGCCTCTTCAGTGGGTCAAACCCTGGCTGATGTCTGGGCCCAAAGAGTTGTGGTGAGTGGAGCTCAGTCCAGCTGGTGGCTGCTCACCAGTGGTGTTCCCCAGGGTGCTGGGACTGCTCTGGTTCAATCTCTTTACCAATGATGTGGACAAGGGGGTGAGTGCACCCTCAGGCAGTTTGCACATGTCACCAAGCTGGGTGGGAGTGGGTATCTGCCAAGGACTAGAGAGGTTCTACAAAAGGGACCTAGACAGGATGGGTCGATAGACTGAGGAGAAATGGTTGAGCCTGTACCAGTCTGTACCAGAGCTGAAAGTCCTGCATTTTTGTCAAAACAGCCCTAGGAAATGCTAAAGACCTTGGAGGGGCTGCTGGAAAGCTGCCTGGAAGGGAAGGACCTGGGGGTGCTGGTTGACAGTTGACTGAACATGGACCAGCATGTGCTCAGCTGGCCAAGAAGGCCACCAGTATCCTGGGCTGCATCAGAAATAGTGTGGGCATCAGGAGCAGGAAGGTGATTGTTCCCCTGTACTCATCACTGGTGAGGCTACACCTTGAATCTAGGGTCAGTCCTGGGCCCCTCACAAAAAGAAGAACATTGAGGGCCTGGATCTGGGGACCCACACATGTCTGGGACCACCCCTGGAACCTCCAGTGTCACCAGTGAGTGGGAAGAGGAGGAAAATGAGATTCCCCCTGGCACTGCCTGGGTGTCCAGTGGGAGAGTGGGAGAAGCAGAGCTTGTGTTTCTAGAGGGGAATTGGCTGTGCTGGAAAGGAGGGAGGGAGGGGACATGAGCGATGACTTCAGTGTGTGTCCCACTGGGTTCCTGGGGAGCCCCAGGGAGAGCCCCGAGAGGGTTGAGCAAGTGGCAAAGTCTGGCGCTGGTCCTGTGCTGCTGGGCCGGGCTCCTGAGACTGAGAGCTGCTGGTAAGCAGAGAGTGCTGCAGAGAGAAAGCTCTGGGCAGGAGCAGCTCCTCTGCAGAGCGCAGCAGGGCTGAGGGCACTGCCTGCAGGCAGCAGGGCAGGGGAGAGGAGGGAGAGAGAGGAGAAAGGCAGCCTGGGCTGGGAGGAGAACTGAGAGCTGCCTGGGCTGGGGGAGAGAGAAATCTTCCCAGCCTCTGGAATGGTGAGTCTCTGGTTGCAGGGCAGTGAAGCTGGGCTTCCTGGAGGGGGTCTTCCTTCTCCAGCTGGCAGCCTGTGCCACAGCTGATGGGATCCTTCCGGATGATTTTGGTGGGCAGGAGGAAAAGATTTGGCAGAGCAGGGCTGTCCTGGAGAAGCATCAGAGGGAGAGGGCATGGGGCTGCCTTCTGCTGGGGATGGCTGCAGGGGTTGAGAGGGTGTGTGCAGGCCGGGGTGCCCAGGGCTGTCCTTCAGAGTAGGGTCCTGCAGCCCAGGGGCTGTGTGCTGGGGCAGGGACTCTGCTGCCTGCCTGCCAGGGGCAGCTCTCAGCCTGCCCGGGGAGCTCAGGGCTGCTCACAGCTCTAGCTGATGCCCAGAAGATTTCTAAGGGGACTTTTCAGGAGTCCCTTCAGGGCAGGGCTTTCCTGCTCCACTCTGGGCTCTCCTCAGGCTCTGCTTCCACTTGTCTCTCCAGGGCATGGAAAGCCCTTTCTGCATTCTGAAGAAGGCACAGAGACCCCAGTTCTCCTCAGCCCTTGTCTGAGCTGCTCCTGAGCCCCTGCACAGCCCGAGATTCCCCTGGACAGGTCCTGCTGCTGCCAGGAGGGGTCTGCAGGGTAGAGCTGAGCACTCAGTGCATGGGATGGGGGCTGTGAGCACTGACAGGGAGGAGAGATGGCGACAGAGAAAGAGCTGCAGGCAGCAGAGATGGGCAGGGATTGAGAGGGAGCTGCTGCCTGGAAGATAATGGCAGGGGGGATTCCTTCACCTCCCAGCCATCCCCTGAAGAGCTGCTGCCCTCCCTAGAGCTAAACCCTGCTCTCTGTCACACAGCACAGTCCCCCAGCCCTTCAGATCATGCACACTGAATTCTGAGGCTCCTTCCAGCAGGCCCCCCACCAGAGAGGAGAAATGCTGGAGTCTCTGCCTGTGTCTCCCTGTCCCAACTCTCTTAGCAGCAGAATTTGGCAGGTTCCCCTCTTGCCCCTGCTGCTGCTGCCCTTGTTGTTCCCCTTCTTTTTGCTTGGCTGGGGGGTGAAAATTTGGGTGAAGCTCAGACACTGATGCTGCAGGTCCTGTCCTGCTGCTACGTCCATGGAGGAAAAGCATCCAAACCACCTAAGATTTGGGGCTGTGGAGCTGAAGGGTGTGGCCTTGGGGTTAGCCCACCCTCCTTTCAGGATACCCTATCTTTAAGGCCTTTGCCTCTATGTGCAGTTGAGAGTAGGACTGATGGACAGAGCGGCTGCCCTCACTCTGCACTAAGGGACAATCCCTTTGCCTCTCAGCACCCTCAGGGTTTCACTTGCAGAGCATCACAAATGCTGAAGGATTTGTGACAGGGAAGAAGCAGTTTGTGGGTCTCAGAGAACAAACAACAAAATATTTTTTAAAATAGTCTTCTGTGTTTGCTCCCTGTCTTTTCTCCCGTGGCAGTGCACCATTCCCAGAGGCATCAGATGTCCATCAGCAGCTCCATCAGCCAGTTCCTCTTCCTGGCATTTGCAGACAGGCGGGAGTGCCAGCTCTTGCACTTCTGGCTCTTCCTGGGCATCTACCTGGCTGCCCTCCTGGGCAACGGCCTCATCATCACCACCATCGCCTGTGACCACCACCTCCACACCCCCATGTACTTCTTCCTCCTCAACCTCTCCCTCCTCGACCTGGGATCCATCTCCACCACTCTGCCCAAAGCCATGGCAAATTCCCTCTGGGACAACACGGACATCTCCTACAAGGGATGTGCTGCACAGCTCTTTTTCTTTTTATTATACATCACAGCTGAGTACTGTATCCTGACTGCAGGGGGATGGTCTGAAAGGCGGGGGCGTGCGGCGCTGCTGTATGCACAACCCCATGTTTTGACTGTTCAGAGTTACAAGGACACCCTGTCCTGGACGTTAGATTAGGAGAAGGCACAAAGTGAAAAACAAGTGGCTTCTACCCCTGCACCAATAGGATTTGCTTTTGCTGCGTGTGAATGGCACCGCGTGACCTGTAGCAGGTAGTTTTGGTGTGCGGTGGAGTGGGCGTGACCACTGTAACAGTATATAAGCGGTTTTCGTACGTAATAAAAGTCCTTTTTTCTGGAAGCATCGACTATACCTCTGTGAGGACTCATCTTTGTCTTCCGCGCTGAACCCCTAAGGGCACCACCTCTTGCATCAAAAAGAAAAGAGTGGAACCATATTTACTGATTCTAGATATGCATTTGGAGTGGTCCTCACCTTTGGAAAAATATGGGAAGAGAGAGGATTAATTAATACACAGGGAAAAAATCTAGTACATCAGGAACTAGTAGTAAGAATCTTAGAGGCATTAAGGGGACTGTTATGATCCAAGCTATTATTTTATATTATATTATTATTGTTGTTGTTGTTGTTGTTTCTGTTGGTTTTTGTTGTTGTTATATTATGTTATTATTATATTATTATTATTTATATATTATTATTTATATATTTTGATTGTGAGAAAAAATTAGCCACTACTCATTTACATTACACGAATTTACAAAAATAAAAGGCTTTATGATTTAAGCAAATCTTTGAAAAACACGTTTACAAGAAGAGAAAATTTACGCAAATTAGTTACTTTGGGGAGAGAGTTGTTAAGAAACAGAAAGAAAAACAAGAGAGCAATTAAGTTTTATCACTGTCTGCAAGTGGTGAGAGAGAAAGGGGGGGGGGAGAGAGCTGTCTTTTCATAAATCACTGGCACACAGACTTGCTAAAGATGACACACATATTTGGCCATCCCAAGAACTTCTCTTTTATTTAATATTATCTTTCAGTCCTTGTTACCTTGCTAAATTTATGAACTTTGTCTTGATGATGTACCGTGAGGCGACCTGATTAGCAGTCTTATCTTTAGGTGCCTGTCAAGCATGATACAAAACAGAAGCTAGTTAAGTTTGGGGTAAAAATCTGTTAGTTTAGATATGTTTGATATATTTAAAAAAAAAAAAAAAAAAAAAAAAGAGCAAGAAAAAATACTGATTCAAGAGACATATTTCACCCCATGGCTCTTGAGTCAGCAATTTTTTTTTAATGTGTATATATATATGTATGTATGTATATATGTATGTATGTATATGTTTGTGTGTGTGTATATATATATATCCCATGTTGTGTGTTTATCTTATGTCGTGTGTCTCTTTTTGGAATCTGTGGTTTGGTTTTGGTTTTTTAGCAGGCTGATTCTGTCTCCGAGATTTCCATTAAGGAGCAGTTGGGAACCGCGCCATGCCTGGCAACATTTCTTCCCACTGCATGTCTTTCCTGGCTCAAAAGCCAGCATATTTTTAACCTGTGTTTGTGAGGAGTGGTAAACTGTTGTACCAGACATTTGCCACATCGTATTTACCTAGCGCTTACATGCGCAAACACATTGGGGTACAAAAGCATTAAGCGATCATATTCTCAAACAATTTGGGTGCATTTGTCAAAAGATTAATAGAAAAAAATATTTAAACAAGTGGCTATGGGTGGAAGACAAATTGCCTACAGACCTTTTGAAAAAGTACAAGTTAATTTCACTGAGCTACCAAGAGTTGGGAGGATTAAATATTTATTAGTGATAGTAGATAATTTAACACGATGGGTAGAGGCCTACATGGTATTGACTCTGACCAAGGCACACATTTTACCTCGAAAGTGATCAAGTTATTATGCAAATCATTGAGTATACATTGGGAATATCACACTCCCCGGCATCCACAAAGCTCGGACAGGGTGGAAAGAATGAATCTATTAAGCAACAATTGGCAAAATTAATGGTTGAAACTCAAATGCCTTGGACAAGATGTCTACCATTGGCACTTTTCACAAAGTGAAAATGGATAATCATTGTATGAAATGTTATATGGGATGTCTTATTGTCAGGGAATGCCATTGGAATATAATATAATAGAAGATGAAAATATCAGAAAATATAGTGTAACTCTGGGAAAGCGGTTAAATGAATTAAGGGAGATGGGAATATTGGTGCAAACACCTCCCTTGGGATTCGCAATACACCAATTTCAACATGGGGATAAAGTTTTGATAAAGACCCGCAAAGAGGAAAGCTTATCCCCTCTCTTGGAAGCACCTTTTCTTGTTTTGTTGACTACAGATACTGCAGTCCGTACAGCTGAGAAGGGGTGGATGCATGCGTCTTGAGTCAAGGGACCCGTGAAGGAATGGACAATCACTTCAGCTCCTGGGGATCCTAGGCTGGTCTTGAAGAAAACTTGAACAGATAAGTAACCTGGGAATTTTATATGGTAACTCCAGAAAAAAGATCCCCTGAGATAATTAATGTTTATCTGAAAATTGATATTCTAGGGCTGACATTAGGCGATACACAAGTAATGAGTCCTCAATGAAAAGTAATGGACAGGATAAAGGCAAGACCGGGTAGGGCATTGAGGCCGCATCTGCAGAAGGTCTGCCAAGGGCGGAAATCCCTTTGGGCTGTGACCGCTGGGCATCATGACCCTTACCGGACCTTTCCTGGTCCTTATGGGACTGATTTCCCTGACTCACTCCACCGGCTGTGATCAATGCATAACTGCAACTCGAAGAGGACAAATGGTCTCCCAGACCTTAATATACCACACACTGTATGAATGTAAAGGTCAGCAAAGAAGGAAATAAAACCACATGCTATGATCCAAAAGAACTCCCCTATCAGTATCGGGTGGAAATCAGGGCAAATTCAGCAGAAGGTAGGCTGATTGCAAAGAGCGAAGTTATAGCCAATTTAAGCTACCCGGTATGGGTAACTTTTGATGCCTGTAATACTATTGATGATGACCCATGTACTAGTTGTGGTAATTTGGGCTGGAGGAGGTATTACAGTGAAAGTGAAAAATATATATATATTCCCCAGGCCTGAGAAATCAATGCCTTCCAATTGTTACAGTTGTGATGCATAATATCTCGACAGGAGTTATTATTATTGTGGTGGTACAGGATGGAGTTGTGCCTGCTGGAGTACAGCTCCCAAATGGGATGGCCTCAACAATGCAAAGGGACCCCGTTGGAAGCAGTAATTAAAAGGGGAGTAGTTCTCCCCAACTGTACCATAATAAAAGAAAAATCTAGGGAATCAATGCAACACAGATTATTGTTTCATTCATTTTATCATGAACTGGAAACTGGAGTGAAATATGAAATTCCCACAGCTGCTAAAAACCTTTTTGTAAATCTTGCTGAAAATAGTGCCAAATCACTAAACGTTACTGTTATGTATGTGGAGGTACCAGTCAGGGGGAGAGATGGCCCTGGGAAGCTATGGAGAGTAACGTAACTGACCCTAGAACCTGGAAACATCTGGAAAGGGCAACAGGGAACAGTAATGGGTCTTACAAACCTCTATAATTGGAAGAAGTTGCTGGCAAAATTTGGGGGCTGGCATACCAGTAGGTAACCTTGAGTGTGAAGGAGGTTACCTCTGGAATGAAATGACAAAAAGGTGGGATAAATGGGTGTCCTAGTTTGGGCCAGGATAAAGGTGATTTTCTGTCTTGTACTTTTGCTTTTAGCTAAGTCTCTTGTAAGTAGTTGCACTTGCTGAAATTAACAGCAAGTTTCTCAGACAGTGTGTGCTTCTAGGACTGATAACACTTGATGTTTATAGTTACTGCTAGAGACTGGTATGCAGAGCCAAGGACACTGCTCAGCTCTGACGAAAACTTTTACCTCCCAGAAGGGATAAAGAGGTCCCACCTGCAGCCCTCCCTTGGGGAGGAACAGACAAGATAGATGCCAGAGTTAACCAAAGAGAGTATTCCATCCCATATACGTCATCCTCAGTATAAATTTGAGGGATCACGAGGGCCAAGCCAGATTTCCTGCTTCCAGCTTCCGGCTGCCTGCCCTTCCTGCCTTTCCTGCTTCCCTTCCTTCACCCAGCATCCTGGAAGGATTCCGTCCGTTCGTCTGCCTGTGGTCCTGATCCGTGCCAGCCCATATCTGTGTGTTCCCACCTCCAGTTCCCGACTCCCAAGGGAATCCCAAGGGATTCTCTCAACCAGACTCTGAAAGAGGCCAATTTTTGCCTGCCAAACCTCCAAGGTGACAGTTCTGCTGACCCTCCTCCTTACTTCTCCAGGGATCAGTTCTTTTGACCAAGGCTCGATTTACAGAAGACCAGGCTTCCTAACAAGGGATGGGAAGAGCTTATCCCACAGAGGGAAAAGGGATTTAGGACAGGAGATATCAGAGCTAATTAGCAGAGCTTTACACTAGGTATAAAGGGGGCCAGGGGTGAAAGTGGGGTCACTGGAGAGGAGCCTGAATGTGACATACCAGCACTTGTGGGAGAAGGGTGTGCAAGCAAGGGCTCCCAGTCCTGTGTCTTGGTGAAGGAGGAGAAGGGCACTGCATATGGCTGGGGGAACACAGGAGTTGGTGTGAGGTTGGCGGCTATGGAAATATTGGAGTATAATCAGGAGGTGATTAGGGCTTTCCCTCCAAAAATGAGGCCCAGCTGAGGTGCATCTACACTAATGCACAGATCATGGGCAACAGGATGAGATTGTTGCAGGTGGCGGGGGGGGTGAAAATTTAGAAGTAGTTATGCTAAGGTTTGGACTGGTCAAGCAGGACAGAAAAGCAGGAAACTGACAAGGAAAGTGTTAATGTGCTGAGAAGAGGGGAACAGTTTATCAACAAGGAATGTGCTGGGAAGAGGGGAACAGCTTATCAAAAGGGATTAGTCGAGCATGAACATGAAGAAAAGTAAACTGACATTGAAGGTAAGGGTTATTACGCATGTAAGGGGGGTTGATGGTGGGAGACAGTTAAAACAATATCTTAAATTGAAAAAGTATGAGATTTGTGGTTCGTGGATGTCTCTCTATTGTTATCTGCATGATGTATGTAACTGTTTCGCAACTGAAAGGTTTCATTGTAAAAAGGGTATAAAAGCTGAACCGAAAAGGGGGATCGTTGGAATCCTGACTTGGGAAGCTAGTCCTCAGGTTTCCCGGGCCCCGAATAAAGCACCGCATAAACTGACACTCTGTTGGTTTGTGTCTTGACTACGGGCAACAGTTTTCTGGCGACCCAGATGGGACTCCGGGGGCGGCTGGGGCGGTTCACGTGCTGATCCACTCCAAGCCGGCACCAGGTGATTCCTGGAGGAGACATCAAACCGTGCCCGACCCCGCGCCCGACGGACGACCATAAGGTAATCCCGAAGGTGCTTTATTCCTTATAGGTTGGTTGGTATTTGGTTGGTTGGAAGCCTAGGCGCTGGTCGTAAGACACGGCAAGTAGAAAGCTATGCAGATCCAGCACTTGCCACTCGCGGCGACGAGTATAGGCAAGTTTGCTATTTGGTTGGTATTTGGTATTTGGTAATCGGCCGTATATTGGTTTTGTGTGTGTGAGTGCGCGCGAATACGAGTGTCAGTGTTTTGTGTGTGCGGGTGCACAAGTTCGGGTGTCAGCATGCTACCGTTTAAAACTTTGAGAGCTCTGTCTTGTAACGAAAAGGATGTTCCTGAGGATTCGCCTCTCGGTTGTCTGTTAAAACATTGGAAAGAGGGTAATTTTAGGCAGGAATTGCGGAAGAAGACGTTGTTTGATTATTGTAATCATGTATGGCCTGAATATGAAACAGAGGGAATGCAGTGGCCGCGGAATGGTACAATAACTCCTGAGATATTAGGTCCTATGATGAGTTTCTTGCGGGAGAATGAAAAATGGGGTGAAGTACAGTATTTGGATCTGTTTTATCATCTAAAAGGAAAACCTGAGTGGCAAAAAGCTTGTGGATTGTCGGGGTTAAAAACCAGGGAAGTAGAAAGTGATGAGTGTGCTGGTTGTAAAGAGCGTAAAATACGGTCCTCGGAGGAGGATGTGTCTTTGTTGGTGCCCCCAAGTGCGCCGCCGCCCCCACCCCCTGAGGCTTCCCCGGTAAATCCGGTTAGAGCCCCTCTCTCTTTCTCACTCAAGGAGGAGGTAGAGCAGGGGGGGGGGGAGGGGGTCGAACAGCCGAGAACGCCGCTTGCGGAACGGACTCGGAGGGGGAGGTTGGGGAGAGGAGGCGGTTTGTCGCAGCCTCAGTTGATGGCTCCGCTGCGGGAGGCAGTAGGAGCAGATGGAGGAAAGGTGATGATAAAGGTTCCTTTTTCGCCGCACGATTTAATGATATGGAAGCAATCGGCGGGGGCGTACAGAGAAAATCCTGAGAAAGTGGCTCGGGTTGTGAAAATGGTAATAAAGACTCAAAATCCTGATTGGAATGATTTGCAGGTGTTGTTAGACACTATTATGGATTCTACAGAAAAGGAGATGGTGTTTAGGGCGACGACAAATCGGGCAAGGGAATTGATTAGAATGCAGGTAGCACAAGGTTCGGTAAATGATTTGGTACCAAGGGAGGACCCCGAATGGAATCCCAATTCATCGGCGGGATACAGAGCGTTAAAAAACTACCAGGATTTACTGGTAGAAGAGGTCCGTGAGGGGATTCCAAAAACGATGAATTGGTCTAAGTTGTATTCTGTGAGGCAGGATAAGGGGGAATCCCCATCGGCATTTTTAGAAAGGCTAAAGGAAACAGCGCGGAGGTACACGGATTTGGATGTGGAAGCTGAATCGGGAAAAATGCAACTGGCGTTGATTTTTATGGGTCAATCTCAGGAGGATATTAGGAAAAAGTTGCAGAAGCTAGAGGGAGAAGATACACGGAATTTGGAGAAGTTATTGGAGGTTGCATGGAAGGTATATAATAATAGGGAAAAGGAGACAACAAAGAAACAGCAGGCAAGCATGCTGGCGGTCTTGCGGCAAGCGGCGGGTGGAAACAATGGAAATAATAGAGGTTGCGGTTGCGGCAGGGGGAGAGGTGGTGTTCCGATGCGTGGAGGCTTTGGGGGTTTTGGGAACCAGAGTGCAGGGGGGCGCGGAAGGTTAGGACCTAACCAGTGTGCCTTTTGTAAAGGACTGGGACACTGGAAAAATGAGTGCCCACTTAATCAGGGAGCCCCGATGTGGGGGGGAGGCTTCCCGGGCAATGGAGCGAATCTCGGCAACAGGGTAGGAGGCGGATTGAATCCGTTCACGGGAAATCCACAAGGTGTCGCTCAAGCCTTTATGATGGGGAACTGCCAGAATCAGAGCTGACTAGATAGGGACCTGAAGGTTATTTTAGAAGTCGGAGGGGAACCGATGGAATTCAGGATAGATACAGGGGCCCAGGTTTCCCGGGCCCCGAATAAAGCACCGCATAAACTGACACTCTGTTGGTTTGTGTCTTGACTACGGGCAACAAGATGGAAGCCATTGCACACCAGGACAGCTGTGATGTAGTTGTCATCACAGAAATTTGGTGGGATGACTGTGACAGCTGGAACACTGCAGTGAATGGATAGAAGCTCTTCAGAAGAGATAGGAAAGGAAGGAGAGGTGGTGGTGTGGCTCTGTCTGTTAGGGAATGTTTTGACTGCATAGAGCTTGGTTCCAGGGATGACAAAGTTGAATGTTTATGGGTAAGGAAAAAAGGGAAGGCAAGTAAGGGAGATCTTCTATTTGGAGTCTGTTACAGACCCCCCAAATGGGACAAGGAGGCCGATGACCCCACCATCACCTGATAGATGTAGGAAGGAACATGATACCAAAAGATGAGGAAATGGCAGAACTGCTTAATAACTGCTTTGCATCAGTCTTTAGTAGCAGGGACAGTTATATTCAGGGAATTTAACTCCCTAGCCTAGGGGACAGGGACCAGGAGCAGAGAGATTCCTCCATAATCCAGCAGGAGATGGTCAGTGTCCTGCTGCATCATGTAGATGTGCATAAATCTGTGTGACCGGATGGGATGCACCCAAGAGTGCTGAAAGAGCTAGTGGCAGTGTTGCCCGAAGTCAAGACACAAACCAACAGAGTGCCAGTTTATGCGGTGCTTTATTCGGGGCCCCGGGAAACCTGAGGACTAGCGTCCCAAATCAGGATTCCAACGATCCCCCTTTTCGGTTCAGCTTTTATACCCTTTTTACAATGAAGCCTTCGTGCGGAATTTCAGTTGCGAAACAGTTACATGCAGATAACAATAGAGAGACATCTACGAACCGCAAATCTCATACTTTTCAATTTTAGATATTGTTTTGACTGTCTCCCACCATCAACCCCCCTTACATGCGTAATAACCCTTATCTTCAATGTCAGTTTACTTTTCTTCATGTTCATGCTCGACTAATCCCCTTTGATAAGCTGTTCCCCTCTTCCCAGCGCATTCCTTGTTGATAAACTGTTCCCCTCTTCTCAGCACATTAACACTTTCCTTGTCGGTTTCCTGCTTTTCTGTCCTGCTTGACCAGTCCAAACCTTAGCATAACTACTTCTAAATTTTCACCTCCCCCGCCACCTGCAACAGCAGTGCTTTCCAAGCCACTTTCTATCATTGATCATCAGTCCTGGCTCACTGGAGAGACATCAGAAGGCTGGAAATCTGATGATGTAATCTCCATATATAAGAAGGCACAGAAGTATGATCGGGGAAACTACAGAGCTGTCAGTTTGACCTCAGTTCCAGGGAGGTAGATGAAGCAGATCATCCTGGTTGGATGGCCATGCTCAAAGAGTTGTGGTCAATGGAGTTAAATCCAGATGGTGGGGGGTCACGAGTGGTGGCCCCCTGGGCTCAGTGCTGGGGCTGCTTCTGTTGCACATCTTTATCAAGGACCTAGCTGAGGGGATAAAGTGCACCCTGAGTAAATCTGCAGGTGACACTGGGGTGGAAGTGTTGTGTGCCTGAGTGTAGGGAGGCTCTGCAGAGGGATCTGGACAGGCTTGATGGATGGGCCAAGGCCAAGTGCATGAGTTTCACTAAGGCCAAATGTCAGGTCCTGCACTTGGGCAACACCAACCCCCAGCACTACAGGCTTGGGGAGGAGTGGCTGGAGAGCTGCCCAGCAGAGAGGGACCTGGGGGTGCTGATTGACAGCAGGATGAGTATGAGCCACCAGTGTTCCCAGGTGTCCAAGAAGGCCACCACTATCCTGGCCTGATTCAGGAAGAGTGCGACCAGTAGGGACAGGGAGATGATCTTACCCTTGTCCTCAGCCTTGGTGAGGCTGCACCTCGAGCACTGTGTGCAGTTTGGGGCACCACAGGAGAGGAAGGACATGGAGGTGCTGGAGAGGGTGCAGAGAAGGGCAACCAAGCTGATCAGGGGTCTGGAGAAGAGGAATAATGAGGAGAGGCTGAGGGAACTGGGATTGATCAGCTTAAAGAAGAAGAGGCTGAGGGGAGACCTCATTGCTCTCTACAACTACCTCAAAGGAGGTGGTAGTGAGACAGACACTGGCCTCTTCTCTCTTGTGACCAGTGATAGGACAAGAATAAATGGGTCAAAGCTCCATCAGGGGAGGTTCAGGTTAGATAACAGGAAAAACTTCTTCACAGAAATGATGCAAGATGTGGCGACCTTAGGGGTTCGGCGCAGAAGTCAAAGATGAGTCCTCACAGAGGTATAGTCGATGCTTCCAGAAAAAAAAGAGTTTTATTACATACGAAAACCGCTTATATATTGTTACAGTGGTCACGCCCCCCTCCACTGCACACCAAAACTACCTGCTACAGGTCACCCGGTGCCGTTCACATGCAGCAAAAGCAAATCCTATTGGTGCAGGGGTAGAAGCCACTTGTTTTTCACTTTGTGCCTTCTCCTAATCTAATGTCCAGGACAGGGTGTCCTTGCAACTCTGAACAGTCAAAACATGGGGTTGTGCATACAGCAGCGCCGCACACCCCTGCCTTTCAGACCATCCCCCGGCACAGAAAGAGTTGTGGAGCATTGGAACAGGCTGCCCAGGGAGGTGGTGGGGGCACCATCCCTAGAGGTGTTGAAAAGACAGGTAGAGGAAGAGCTACAGTGGGTGGTTTAGTGGGTAGCGGTTGTAGGGTGGACAGCTGGACTTGACGATCTTACAGGTCTTTCCAACCTTGATGATTCTGTGATTCTAGGGAGGGAGATCTCTATTATTTCATCATCACTGTGCCCAAGATGGCCTCCAACCATCATATCAACAGCAACTCCTTCTGTGTTGGTAAACACCAGTTTCATTGCGATGTCTTCTCTGGTTGATGGTGTCAGGATGTTTCAGGATGGTCTCTTCCACACTCCAGGAATCTCCAGGACTGTTCCCTCTCTGCTGTGCTGCATTTCCAGCACACAACTGGGAAGGTGAAGTGAAAACAAGGTCTCAGCTATTGCAGTTATACTTCATCTGCCTCTTCATCCTTGATGGGTCCTCTAGAGCCATGTTGGTTCTTACTAATAAGATTGTACACATTTTGACATCCCCAAGATAGAAGAAATTTTTGAAAAATTTACTACTTACACCTAGGAGATACACATAGGATATACATAACAAATATCCTTATAAAGAGGAAATAGACTGCCCACAGGTCAAAGCAGCCACACTTGGAAAAGCTCTAATGTATCTGAAAGAATCTGAAGAATCTGTAAGAGATGTGATCTATACCGATGATGAGACAGTAGATCCTTATCACATGCCACGCCCTAAGCCTGTGAGGCAAAGGTTTGTGCATGCTGCACCATCCCCATTTAACCATACACTATCAGTAATGTTATGGGTTCCTGGAGAAATGGAACCAACTGTGGGTGATGGGATTAAAAGAGCACAAGAATATGAAGATGCTCTCATGGCTCCTCCATCATGGCCAGCACCATCGCTTGTCCTATTCTGCTTGATAATAACAGGGCACCCCACTATGAGCAACATGCCTGGAAAACTTTACAGCAAGTCAAAAATACTTTAAAAGAGGGAGGATTAAAGACGAAGAGCGGCAGGGCCGCTCTGGACTGGCTATTTACCTCTGTCACCAATAGCCCCCACGATTGTCACAATTTGACCAGGTATCTGCTCACCTCCTCCCATCAAATCATTTGGGCCAAGGAGTGGGAGCGCCTGGCTCACTTAGAAGCAAACCGTCCTCGAGCACCTGGGGACCTGTTATTAGGGGTGACCACTGAAAAGTTCATAGGTTAGGGATGCTTTGGGGATGTCCAGGTTCAGCTTCACTTTCCAGCTGTACTCCACCACACCGCTGCACGATTAGCAAGACAGGCCTTCTATGCTGTGCCAGAGGCCACTCCGCTTCCCTCATTTACCTCTATCAAGCAAGGAATGACTGAATCATTTTGTGGAAAAAATCCGCGGAGGCTTAAGGACGACACGCAGTCACCAATATGGTTAAAGTGAAGTCATTTATTAACAGTGGACACTCACTTATTATAGAGCCTTTGTTTATATAACGATATCTTGCAGGTGGCTATATCTTGGACACAAATTCTGTTCTCACAGAACTTCTGCTGGCTTCCTCATTATCCTGTTATTTCTTCTTTTCTACTGCCAGCTCCCTTATCTTTTTCCCATAGCTCATCTTTCAGTAACCTTGCAACTGGGCCTCAAGGCCCTTAGTTTAACTAAAGCTAAATAGTCAGGATTGCTCACATGTCTGTTTTCTTCCAGACAGTTTCCCAACATATCCCCCTTTTTGTTTTTGAGCAATCCTGACTTATTTCATCATGTGAGATAACATGCTAATAATACACTGCCATAAACAGCATACTAAAAATACAAAAGCATTAAAACCAATAATAACAAATATAATTGATAAACCTTGTCTAATTAAATCTCTAAGATATCGCCATATCCTTAAGTGATTTAACCATTCATTTAACCCAATATATGCAACAGTTAATTTTTCATGTTATCTTAATCAATCGTTTTTGGTTGTGAATTGACTCTGAATGATCAGATAAATTCATGAAAATACACTCCATCAAAGTCTTCACAAACATAACCTAAAAGCTAATAATAAAAAGTCAGTGGCAGCACGATATTGTAAAACTGCATGTCTGACACTATCAACATCTTTTAGCATCTGTGTTAAAATACCAGAAGTTAAGTTCATCTACTTAGCAGTGCAACAGAATAGTACAATCAACAATCAACAATCAACACATAGACAAGGGATCCCATAATATACATATAAACAATCACATGAATTACAACATTAACAAGAACCTATTATCAATACAATATGAAAAGCACATTTCACACTGCAGTGGAAGGACTTAAATACCTTTTTAGTATGAGGAAGGTCTGGTGTCCACTGGCACGTAGAGCCAAGAGGGTAGAGGAGGCTTATCTGACAAAAATTCATTAGGGGGCCCCAAAAGCGTACCCAGACCCCTCCCGGGTCACGGCACAGTGGAGTCCGGGTTTCCTTCATGGTTGCCAAATTGAGGCTCAAAAAGGCCTAATAAAATTGTTTAGAGACAGAATTCCAAGCGTTTAAACAGAAAAGGCACACTCTTCGCCCCCCTCCTTTTTTTTTTTTTTTTTTTTTTTTTCTCTGCTGCGGTGTCTGTACCAGGAGCAGCTCTCACTCCCCACCGCAACTCTCGGCCTCTGAAAAGGCATACTCATTCTCATAAAATCTGGTGAAGTTAGCCTAAAATTAAATGAAGTGGTACAGTCTCCCAAACCAAAACTCAAGTGTAATTACCAAGGTTTTTTTTTTTGTTTTTTGTTTTATTTTATCTCTGTATGAAACACCAATGCACCATGCACCACAATATAAATCAATATTGAGAACCATATTGCAATGATGGTCCTTAAGCAGCTTTATCTGCTTCTAGCGTTTGCTCAGAAGCTTCTAACAATTGGGCTGCTGTAGCACCTTTTGGGAGTAGTCCTAATGCACGTTTAGTTTTTTTCATTAGCATTGTCATATGCTGACATATAAAAAATTTTGTTTTCATCTCTTCTGTCAAATCGGGATGTATGTGATATTACCACTGAATATAAGTGATCCACAAATTTTGGATATGGCTCTACTCCCCCCTGTTTAATATTTGTAAAAGAGGGAGTTGCTTGTGCAGGATCATGAACAGTTTGCAAAGCTTTATACGCCAATTCTTGTGAAAGTTGTAACACTTCAGTTTGAAACCATTCCTGCAAATCTGCACATACAAAAGGACCAGCACCGAGTAACATTTGTGCTTGCACTCCGTATAATGCATCGGTGTTCTGTCTAGGAATCACAGCTTCATTTTCACACAGCATTTGCCATTTATGATGAAATTGCAATTGTTGAGAAGGAGTTAACAGAGTATTAATGAGCATTTTTGTGTCATATGGCGTCAACAATTGAGCAGTAAAAAGACTGCAAAATAGATTGAGCAAATGACAATTTCAGACCATACTGTGTAATGGCAGCTTTGGCTTCTTTTATCATTTTCCAATCTAATGTGACCCATTGACCTCCTCCTCCTGGTCCCACAATCACTGGAAAAGCCATCGGACCCATATTGGGAACCATTTCTCCTTCAAGTATAGCATTTCGAATAATTCCCTTCCACCTAGTTACTGGATACACACTTCCACACCACCCCCACCCCCCCCACTATCCCCTCTACCACCCTCCCCTCCCCATGTTGGATCTGGAAGAGGTGGAGCAGTGGGTGTTAAAGGGTTAAGGGAAGTAGGAGCAGGGATAGGGAATGGATCAGGGGATAAAAATGGATTAGTGCCCCTGGGTTGTTCAGGGTGTACCCCGGAGCAAAAAACTAGGGTTTTTTCCGGGGTATACTCATCCTTCGTCTCCAGTTCTTTCAGTTTCTTCAGCAGTTCCCTGAGTTGCTTGTCTCCGAGTCCCAGTTCTTTCCTTGGTTGTTGCTCTATAGCAGGCACTGATGGTGTTGACAGGTGAAGCAGAGGATTAATTGATGGCAACTGTGGTCAAGAAGATAAATCAGGCATCGGAGGTGGAGAGGAAGGCAGCGGTGGCAGAGTGTTCGGGAGCCATGGCAGGCGGGCAGGACGAGGGGGTCTGCATTCCAAGGTTCCTCGCCTGTGTTCTGTGGCTTCTCTCCCTCTGGGTCCTCAGACGATTCTGGTGTTTTCGGTCGCTTTTCATTTTGCTTCTCAGTCCAATTTTTACTTTTCATCCGACCCCCCAGGGTCAAATGGCAAAGTTGGCTGAGCTTGAATCAGTATAGTCCCTTCAGGTGCTGGTGGGGGTATTTTAGGTGTCTCAAATAACTGTTTAGAGGTCAAGTCCATATTTTGAGCATTCATCGGTACTGGTAGATCAGGCGTTAAGGCAGCAAACGCTGAGGCTGCTTCTCTTTAACTTTTCGTTTCTTTTAAGGTTTCTCTAATCAATTTCCAGAGTGTCGCTAAGCGTCGTGCCTCCTTATCTCCATCGCTAATTTTATCCCATAGGGCAGTACCTATGGCTTCCCAAGTAGGTAACTCAAAAACGGTACCCATTGAGGGGATCAAGTCTTTATCCTGTGCCCATTTCAGTAATTCTCGTAAGGTCCTGCCTTCGTATGATAAACCTCTCTTAGAGAGAATACATTGGAGGAGCTTAACTACTGCCTCTTCTTCTTTAGAGAGTGTAGACCCCATCTCCTCCCCAGCCGCTCACCTTTTTCTTGGCAAGATTCTTCAATTCCGAGGTACCTCTTTCGTTCGGTAGCCGGGCACCAGCTACATAGACCGCCGGAGCAGCAGTCTCCTTTTGACTGGCTTCTCCCCTCCTGCCGCACTGTTCCTTCGGTCGGCTTTCTCGCTACCCTCTCATCCCAGCTGTCTTCATCACTCCTGGAAGCAACAGCGAGAGGGTCCCTGTTCGGGCGCCAAATGTGGAAAAATCCGCGGAGGCTTAAAGGACGACACGCAGTCACCAATAAGGTTAAAGTGAAGTCATTTATTAACAATTCACACTCGCTTTATATAGAGCCCCTGTTTATATAATGATATCTTGCAGGTGGCTATATCTTGGACACAAATTCTGTTCTCACAGAACTTCTGCTGGCTTCCTCATTATCCTGCTATTTCTTCTTTTCTACTGCCAGTTCCCTTATCTTTTTCCCATAGCTCATCTTTCAGTAACCTTGCAGCTGGGTCTCAAGGCCCTTAGTTTACTCTAACTAAAGCTAAACAGTCAGGATTGCTCACGTCTGTTTTCTTCCAGACAGTTTCCCAACACCATTTCAGCAATTTGTTGACCGACTTCATCAATCTATCATGGTCCAATCTGACCTAGACCCAGAACAGAAAGCGTCCATGCTTAAGTTATTAGCATTTGAAAATGCAAACCTAAAGATGAAGGCGCTATTTTCCACTCTGTCGAAAACTGCTGATGTTGCAGAAATTTTTGAGGTTGCTGCCAGGGCAGTTCAGATGCAACAAAGTCAGGGCATGGCTGGTGCCTTTGCTGCTGCCATGGAGACTACCCAAAGACTTCTCGCAGCTGTTGTACAAGAAATAGGCAACTCCGAGAGATTCGCTCCTGCCTGTTATCGATGCGGGGCCAAAGGGCATATGAGAAAAGATTGCCCTGTCACAGTATGGTGTGATCAGTGCCAAAAAGATACTCACAATAGCTCAGTGTGCAGATTTGCATGCATGGTTTGAAATTGAAGTGTTACAACTTTTTTTCATTAAAAAAAAAAAAAAAAAAAAAAAAAAAAAAGGAGGGGGGGAGAGAGGTGTGTTCCTTTGCAAAACTAAAGGCTTGGAATTTTGTCTCTAAACAATTTTATTAGGCCTTTTTGGGCCTCAATTTGGTGACCATGGAGGAAACCAGGACTCTACCATGCCGTGACCCGGGAGGGCTCTGGGGACGCTTTTGGGGCCCCCCAATGAATTTTTTGTCGGATTTTTGTCCCCTACCCCCTTGTCTCTATGTGCCAGTTGACACCAGATCTTCCTCATACTAAAAAGGTATTTAAGTCCTTCCACTGCAGTGTGAAATGTGCTTTTCGTATTGTATTGTATTGTATTGATAGGCTTTTGTTAATATTATAATTCATGTGATCGTTTATATGTTGATTATGGGATCCCTTGTCTATATGTTAATTGTTGATTGTGCTATTCTCTTCCAATGCTAAGCAGATGAACTTAACTTCTGGTATTTTAACACAGACTGCCTATAAAGATCCCTCTACAGGTCAATGGGTAGGACCTAAGTCGTTATTATTTACTGGAAACTGTTATAGTTGTGTCTCCACAGATTCCGGACCACTTTGGGTACCCAGTAAATGGACACGCCCTGCCATGACTGTACGCCCAAGGGACAGGCCTGCATCCATCGACGACGACGGCGCGTAGGGGCAAGATCTGTTTCACAACCTGTGGACGAATTTGTTCGACTTGTTACCCAGGTAGCTTTATGGGTTGCTTAGAGAAGGTGTTAGATTGCTAGTGTATGGATTCTGTAGATTGCTTGTTGTTTGTATTCTTTTTGCTTGAAAGTTAGCATTGCAAAACCATTAATCAAACATGGCTTGTGCAAAAGAAAAAAAAAGGGGGATGTGCAGGGGGATGGTCTGAAAGGTGGGGGCGTGCGGCACTGGTGTATGCACAACCCCATGTTTTGACTGTTCAGAGTTACAAGGACACCCTGTCCTGGACGTTAGATTAGGAGAAGGCACAAAGAGAAAAACAAGTGGTTTCTACCCCTGCACCAATAGGATTTGCTTTTGCTGCGTGCAAACTGCACTGGGTGACCTGTAGCAGGTAGTTTTGGAGTGCGGTGGAGGGGAGCGTGACCACTGTAACAGTATATAAGCGGTTTTCGTACGTAATAAAAGTCCTGTTTTCTGGAAGCATCGACTATACCTCTGTGAGGACTCATCTTTGACTTCCGTGCTGCATCCTGTCGCATCACCTGACCATCATGTCCTACACCTCTACGTGGCCATCTGCAAACCCCTGCACTACGGGACCCTCCTGGGCACCAGAGCTTGTGTCCACATGGCCGCAGCTGCCTGGGGCACTGGGTTTCTCACTGCTCTGCTGCACACAGCCAATACATTTTCCCTGCCCCTCTGCCAGGGCAATGCCCTGGACCAGTTCTTCTGTGAAATCCCCCAGATCCTCAAGCTCTCTTGATCACACTCCTACCTCAGGGAACTTGGTCTTCTTGTGGTCATTGTCTGTTTGTTTTTTGCGTGTTTTGTTTTCATCATGGTGTCCTATGTGGAGATCTTCAGGGCTGTGCTGAGGATCCCCTCTTAGCAGAGAAGGCACAAAGCCTTTTCCACATGCCTCCCTCACCTGGCTGTGGTCTCCCTGTTTATCAGCACTGGAATCTTTTCCTCCCTGAAGCCCCCCTCTATCTCCTCTCCATCCCTGGATCTGGTAGTGGCAGTTCTGTACTCGGTGGTTCCTCCAGCAATGAACCCCCTCATCTACAGCATGAGGAACCAGGAGCTCAGGAATACCCTGAGGAAACTGATGACTGGATTGTTTTCAAAATTATTAAACTGACTGACTTTTGCAATCCGCTCATCATAAAACTCTATAAAGGACAAACTAACCTTCAGCTATCTATATTCGTTTTGGTTATAATGAGGGTTAATTTTTTTCTTGTTTAATTTTTCTAATATTCACATAAGTGTCATTATCTCTGACATTTCTCATTATGTGTCTCTTCTTGTGTTTGACACAGAGACATATCTTGTCCATATACATATCTTGTAATTGTAGCACATGCTTTTCCAATTGATTTTTTTTGGTCTTTAGATGGTGTTTAACTGACCCATCAAAGGCTCCTTGCAGATGAGCTTTTACAACATCCCACTCATGTAATGATCTTTTCCATTCTAAGGATGTGACACCCAGATCTCGCTTATGATATTCCCAGTCCCACTGTGACATTCCATGTGTCTGCAGTGCAGCTTGGTGTTCACCCAGCCAAATCACACTAGCCTCTAGCACATCCAGTCTCACCAGAATTTCCTCATCTATTGCTGGTTCCATTTTCATATCCCTGGTCACGTTTCACAGCGCATGTTTAACTTCCTGTGCCGTTTGAATTGATGTCGTTAGTGCTGTGACCAAAGCAGCCCTGGAACTGATAATGACAATCGCTGATATAATGGCAAATATTAGCCAGCCTATAAATTGCCTGGTCCTTCTCTAAACATCTCTTCCATTGCTGTGTAACACTCTTATGATATGATCCAATCCATTTTCACTTTCCCACATCCTGGTCGAGTTCACAGGAAACCACAGTTCAGACCTTCGTTGGAACAGTATCACTAAAAAATTATTTCTTTTATCTTCAGGCTGAATACATGTCTTAGAAGTGATATTCTTAAAAGCTAATTCAAAGTAACTAGTCTTCAGTCTAATATCTGAATTGTCTACATTAGTAATCCCATATACATAAAGATGAGTAGTACAAAGAGCCATAGAGTGATCATACCCATAAAAACCTCGGGATTATTGCTTTTGTCTCGAGTAATCTGAGCCTTAGTTCTGTTTACAAAAGGCAATGCTGGTCACTACAGATTAGCTTGGACCATGCTGCCAGAATGGTTTCAATACATTTGCAATATGGGTCCAAAATATCCATTGTTGTCCCACTCAGTAGAATTGACCCTCATGAAGGTTCCAAAGGGACATTCCATCTATGATGGAACATAGATGTTCCATCTATGATTTCTGCTTTTTTCACAGTATAATTCAGGTTTACTCATCCAGGAAATAATCCCATACATGGTTCCCAAGTAGCATGTGTGATCACATGAATTTGCTTAACAACTTTACAATAAGAATCATAGAATTGGCTGGGTTGGAAGGGACCTCAGAGATCATCAAGTCCAACCCTTGATCCACTACAGCTGCAGTTACTAGACCATGGCACTGAGCGCCACATCCAGTCTCTTTTTAAATATCTCCAGGGACGGAGAATCCACTACTTCCCGGGGCAGCCCATTCCAATGCTCGATCACCCTCTCAGTAAAGAAATTCTTTCTAATGTCCAACCTAAACCTCTCCCAGCACAACTTGAGACCGTGCCCTCTTGTCTTGCTGAGGGTTGCCTGGGAAAAGAGATGAACCCCAACCTGGCTACAGCCTCCTTTCAGGTAGTTGTAGAGAGTGATGAGGTCTCCTCTGAGCCTCCTCTTCTCCAGGCTGAACAGCCCCAGCTCCCTCAGCCTCTCATAGGATCTGTGCTGGAGTCCCTTCACCAGCCTAGTTGCCCTCCTTTGGACCTGCTCCAGGACCTTGATATCCTTCCTAAACTGAGGGGCCCAGAACTGTAGTCAGGTAGGGCCTAGCTAGGGCCTGGTGGTCGGAAGATATCGTGTTGTATGGGAAGACAGGGCCTCTCTCTCTTATCAGTAGTAAGATAGTGATGTAAGCGGACAGGAATGTCTCTGTAAGCCTAAGCTATATAAGGCTGCATCACCTGTGAATAAATGCCATTTTGCCTATCTACCACATTGGTGTCTGTGAGCATGATGGACAGAGTTCACCGTTCCTGAACCAGGTCGCCACGCCTAATGATAGGCAACACAGAACTGGACACAGTACTCGAGGTGTGGCCTCACCAGCGCTGAGTACAGGGGCAGAATCACTTCCTTGGACCTGCTGGCCATGCTGTTCTGGATACAGGCTAGGATGCCATTGGCCTTCTTGGCTACCTGGGTACACTGTTGGCTCATGTTCAGCTTCCTGTCAATCCAGACTCCCAGGTCCCTCTCTGTCTGGCTGCTCTCCAAATAATAATGAATTCTACGAGTCAAAATATATTCTTGTCCTGTAACTCCTGGTAAGTAAATACTAGTGAAATTAGTAATCTTAGTCACACGTACAGCTAATATGTGTCATTGAGGAGTAAATGTGACACAGAATGTGTGATTGTTAGCATTGATAACATAGACAGGCCAGATATCTACTGTATAAGAGACATTATACAAAGTTATATTTTCTCTCACTTGACTCACTGTTGGCTGTACCCAGATGCCACCTGCCCAAGTGGTATCATTGTTGGTGATTGGAAAAGATGCATCCCACCATGTCAATGGTCAAAATAGTGGTGGATTCAGCAGATGAGCCCAGTGCACTGCTCTGCCTTTTTCATCTGCTTTGATTGTTGTCAGTGGTAGAGACACTGACCACATTGACCAAATGGTCCCTGGATTCATCCCTGCTAATTGTTAGGTGGTGGTGGCAGTTGATGATGAATCCACTTTGCTGGAAGCCAATATGGTCCTGTAGAGAGAGAAACACAGCCATAACCACGACCCCACATCAGTAATGGTACTGGACCCAACCATTTCTCTGAATGGATGTCCTTATACCACATTTGAGGATGAACTTCTGTTTTAATAATCTGTTTTTGTTTTTTGGTTTTTTTTTATTTGCTGTGTAACTGTTATCCTCTCTATTAAAGAAATTGAGTACAAACATTGCTTTGTTAATTTCTCATGGGGCGTAGCATTTGATCTAAATGTGCCTTTTAATTTACTTAGCATATGCTTCAATGTAAGATGGGACCTTTCCACTATACTTTGCCCAGCTGGTGAATGAGGTATGCCAGTATGATGTGTAATACCCCATTCTTTAAAAAATCCCAGAAGAGCAGCAGATACATATGCAGGACCATTATCAGTTATAACGACAGATGGCAGACCCATAGTAGCAATTGCTTTGAAAAAATGTAGGTGTTCATCCTTTGCCTTTTCACCTACATGAGCAGTGGCCACCATGAAATGAGGATAGATATCTATTGATACATGCACACAGTTAAGATGACTGAATTCAGAAATGTGTGAAACATCTGATTGCCACACCTCATGATGCTGTAGCCCCGTAGGAACAGCTGTTAGCCAAGTGGGAGCTGGTGTAACTAATTGACAGTCAGGACACATTTGAACAATTTCTTTGGCTTGTCTTACTGTGATGCCAAATTGTTTCACTAAATTTCTGTAAATATTATGATAGAAATTAAGCATAAGCATGCTTGTTGCAATACATTTGGCACTGGCACTACTGCTGCTAATGAGTTTGTGATCCTGTTGCCTTCAGTGATGGGTCCTGGTACCTGTGTATGAGAACAGATGTGCATAACATATTAATTGTGATTTCAGGTGTTTACCAATTGCAACAATTCTGAAAACAGATTAAAGAAAGATCTAATGTTAGATAAGTTTAAGGCAGCAAGCATCTATTTTAACTAACACTCCATAAACATACTGAGAATCCACTACAAGATTAATATCTGTCCCTGAAAATAATTAAAAGGCTTCTATCGCTGCACACAATTCTATGCCCTGTGCTGATCCTTCCTGTAGCACGACATGTGATGGCCATTGGTCTGAAGCAGAATCATGCCAAGCTACCACTGCTTTGTGTGAGCCAGCAGATCCATCCAGGAAGAGAGTAGGAGCTCTCTCTGGTGGTACTGTTGAGAAAATAGAAAAATGCTGGATTGTTAACTCTTGCAGGGACTGGAACAATTTGTGACTCAGCAAGTTGAACTGTATCTCTCCAGGGTAATCTGCTAAGGCACTATGAAAAGACAGTGACATTTGAATAGCTGTATGAAAATCCTGTTTTGTAATAGGGATATGTATTATAGCAACATCCAATGCAAAAATACCTCTAGCACATAATCAGAGTTTTTCAGTCACCTCAGGTAACATTTCAAATCTAGACCATATTATTTTGGTGGAATGATATGATAAAAATTGCCACTTAGCATCCAGAAAGTTTTTCCCTCCCATTGCCCTAATATACCAAATGGCTTGAAAGTGTTGTCTATCACAAAGACTCTGAAAACTAATTTTGAATATAACGATGTGCAGAAGTTTTTTTCATTTTAGTCATAACAGTTTCTAGTGCTAGAGATGCCTCAGGATTCAATTGACTGGGTGATGTAAGATTGGTATACCCCTTGAATAAATCAAATAATCTAGATACCGTCTCAGTAGTGATACCAAGGAAAGATCTTATCCATTTTATTAACCCCAATAATTTTTGCAGATCATTCAGAGATTGGACATTGTTTTCAATTGTCAATTTTTGTGGGGAAACCCAGATTTCTGTTATTTCTATTAGGTTTTTCCAGGGTGGTTCTTACTGAATTTTTCCAGGAAGTATCTGTAAGCCATAATTTTCCTTACATTTGGTAATTAATGGATAACATTTTTTAATTTGACCTTCAGCAACTGCACAAAGAAAAATATTATCATATAATGAGAGATCATAATCCTAGGATGAGCTCGACGAACTGGCTTCCATGCTGAATGCACAACAATTTGTTTTACCACACTATGATCAGATCTGTCATTATCTCACCCCTTTGTGCCCCACATTAGGCCCAAATAAAGACTATTGTGATTGAATCCCAGCCAGACACTGAGCACCACGCAGCCTCTGACTCAGCTTTCCCATAGCCGTGGGGTGGAGGAATGGATTGAGACAAGAAGAGTTTAATGACTGATTGATTAATAATTAAATAATCCTCTTTGCTCATTCCCATTCCTCTCACCTGTGCTGATGCTCTCAGCTTCAGGGAGTCAAAGCTCACAAACATTTCAACACTCTGATTGCCTCCTTAGCCAACTCTGTCACTGCGTTTGTGTCCATCTTTTTCTGTCTCCTGACACAAAGGATTTCCCATAAGATTATCCCTTGTAGAAAGGTGACCTCATTAGGGGCAGCTCATACTTAGCATATGGTTGAGGAGTGTGTTTGATTGGCCATGAAACTTAATCATGCTTTGCTTTGTTTGCAAAGAGGAAAACTCCTGCTGTGCCCGTGTGCAGCAGTTCTCTAAGGGAAAGAGGGGGAGCTGGTGCAAAGGAGCTGAACCATCCAGCTGCAGAGACCAGGGGAGAAATCTGATGGGAGGAGAAGTGATGCAAGTCCCAAGGGCCAAGGAGAGCAGTGGTGGGATTGGGGAGGTGAGGAACAAGGGTGTCCATCCAGGGTCAGACCTCAAGGAACTGCTTCTCCTTCTGGTGCAGACCTCCTGAGGAGACCCTCTGGGTCATTATCACTTGGAGAATGCTGCTAGAACCTCTCCCCTGAAGTACAAAGTAATGAAATATTCCCTTTAAATAAGAGTGTAAAAGTGCACTTTGAAATCTTCCTCCCAAAATCCACCAGGAAAAAAAATTTAAAACTCGCGGGAGATCCATTGTTAGGAAACTGTCTGGAAGAAAACAGACATGTGAGCAATCCTGACTCTTTAGTTTTAGGTAGAGTAAACTAAGGGCCTTGAGACCCAGTTGCAAGGTTACTGAAAGATGAGCTATGGGAAAAAGATAAGGGAACTGGCAGTAGAAAAGAAGAATAACAGGATAATGAGGTAGCCAGACGAAGTTCTGTGAGAACAGAATTTGTGTCCAAGATATAGCCACCTGCAAGATATCGTTATATAAACAGGGGCTCTATATAAAGCGAGTGTCCACTGTTAATAAAAGACTTCACTTTAACCATATTGGTGACTGAGTGTCGTCCTTTAAGCCTCCGCGGATTTTTCCCACATTTGGTGCCCAAACAGGGACCCTCTCGCTGTTGCTTCCAGGAGCGATGAAGACAGCTGGGATGAGAGGGTAGCGAGAACAACCCAGGGACACTAATCCATTTTTATCCCCTGATCCATTCCCTATCCCTGCTCCTACTTCCCTTAACCCTTTAACACCCACTGCTCCACCTCTTCCAGATCCAACATGGGGAGGCGAGGGTGAGGGGGGGGATAGTGGGGGGGGGGTGGGGGGTGGAAGTGTGTATCCAGTAACTAGGTGGAAGGGAATTATTCAAAATGCTATACTTGAAGGAGAAATGGTTCCCAATATGGGTCCGATGGTTTTTCCAGTGATTGTGGGACCAGGAGGAGGAGGTCAATGGGTCACATTAGATTGGAAAATTATAAAAGAAGCCAAAGCTGCCATTACGCAGTATGGTTTGAAATTGTCATTTGCTCAATCTATTTTGCAGTCTTTTTACTGCTCAATTGTTGACGCCATATGACACAAAAATGCTCATTAATACTCTGTTAACTCCTTCTCAACAATTGCAATTTCATCATAAATGGCAAATGCTGTGTGAAAATGAAGCTGTGATTCCTAGACAGAACACCGACGCATTATACAGAGTGCAAGCACAAATGTTACTCGGTGCTGGTCCTTTTGTATGTGCAGATTTGCAGGCATGGTTTCAAACTGAAGTGTTACAACTTTCACAAGAATTGGCGTATAAAGCTTTGCAAACTGTTCATGATCCTGCACAAGCAACTCCCTCTTTTGCAAATATTAAACAGGGGGGAGTAGAGCCATATCCAAAATTTGTGGATCACTTATATTCAGTGGTAATATCACATCCCGATTTGACAAAAGAGATGAAAACAAAATTTTTTATATGTCAGCATATGACAATGCTAATGAAAAAAAACTAAACGTGTATTAGGACTACTCCCAAAAGGTGCTACAGCAGCCCAATTGTTAGAAGCTTCTGAGCAAATGCTAGAAGCAGATAAAGCTGCTTAAGGACCATCATTGCAATATGGTTCTCAATATTGATTTATATTGTGGTGCATGGTGCACTGGTGTTTCATATAGAGATAAAAAAAAAACCAAACAAAACTTGGTAATTACACTTGAGTTTTGGTTTTGGAGATTGTACCACTTCATTTTTTTTCAGGCTGACTCCACCAGATTTTAGTAGCAATAGCATTTCATTTTTGAATCTTCTAGTGGTTGTTGTTAATTTTTCTCGTATATTGGTGAGGAGTAAGAAAAAAAAAACAAAAAAACCAAAAAACCCCACAGTTATGAGAACGAGTATGCCTTTTCGGAGGCCGAGAGTTGCTGCGGAGAGTGAGAGCTGCTCCTCGAACAGAGAGCACGCCCACTTCTTCCTCTGCAGCCGCTTCTCGCCCCCCCTCACACAAGGGCACAACTCAGATACGGCTGGTGAGCATTGCCAGTGTATCTGTTACAGCTGCAGCTGCTGTCTCTACCCCCACTGACACTGCTGCTGCTCAGAAAATGAGCCCTGCTGTTGCAAGTAGCGAAAGAAATAGAAATTTAGAAGTAGTTATGCTAAGGTTTGGACTGGTCAAGCAGGACAGAAAAACAGGCCCTGGGAGCGGCTCTTGGAAACTAGCAAGGAATGTTCTGAGAAGAGGGGAACAGTTTATCAACAAGGAATGTGCTGGGAAGAGGGGAACAGCTTATCAAAGGGGATTAGTCAAGCATACAGAACATGAAGAAAAGTAAACTGACATTGAAGATAAGGGTTATTACGCATGTAAAGGGGGTTGATGGTGGGAGACAGTTAAAACAATATCTTAAGTTGAAAAAGTATGAGAGATTTGTGGTTTGTGGATGTCTTTCTATTGTTATCTGCATGATGTATGTAACTGTTTCGCAACTGAAATTCCGCACGAAGGCCTCATTGTAAAAGGGTATAAAAGCTGAACCGAAAACGAGGATCATTGGAATCCTGACTTGGGACACTATTCCTCAGGTTTCCCGGGCCCCGAATAAAGCACCGCATAAACTGACACTCTGTTGGTTTGTGTCTTGACTACGGGCAACAGTTTTCTGGCGACCCAGATGGGACTCCGGGGGCGGCTGGGGCGGTTCACGTGCTGATCCACTCCAAGCCGGCACCAGGTGATTCCTGGAGGAGACATCAACCTGTGCCCGACCCCGCGCCCGACGGACGACCATAAGGTAAGCCCGAAGGTGCTTTATTCCTTATAGGTTGGTTGGTATAAGGGTTGGTTGTTTGGAAGCCTAGGCGCTGGTCGTAAGACACAGCAAGTAGAAAGCTGTGCGGATCCAGCACTTGCCACTCGCGGCGACGAGTATAGGCAAGTTTGGTATTTGGTATTTGGTATATGGTATTTGGAATTTGGTGTAGGTATTTGGTAATTGGCCATATATAGGTTTTGTGTGTGTGAGTGCGCGCGAATACAAGTATCAGCGTTTTGTGTGTGTGAGTACGCAAGTACGGGTGTCAGCATGCTACCGATTAAAAGTTTTAGAGCTCTGTTTTGTGACGAAAAGGATGTTCCTGAGGATTCGCCTCTCGGTTGTCTGTTAAAACATTGGAAAGAGGGTAATTTTAGGCAGGAATTGCGGAGGAAGACTTTGATTGATTATTGTAATCATGTATGGCCTGAATATGAAACAGAGGGAATGCAGTGGCCGCGGAATGGTACAATAACTCCTGAGATATTAAGTCCTATGATGAGTTTCTTGCGGGAAAGTGAAAAATGGGATGAATTACAGTATTTGGATTTGTTCTATTATCTAAAAGGAAAACCTGAGTGGCAAAAAGCTTGTGGATTGTTGGAGTTAAAAACCATGGAAGTAGAAAGTGATGAATGTGCTGGTTGTAAAGAGTGTAAAATACGGTTCTTGGAGGAGGAGGAGGATGTGTCTTTGTTGGTTCCCCCAAGTGCGCCGCCGCTCCCACCCCCTGAGGCTCCCCCGGTAAATCCGGTTAGAGCCCCTCTTCCTTTCTCACCCAAGGAGGAGGTAGGGCAGGAGGATTGGATTGATCAGCCGAGAACGCCGCTTGCTGAGCAGACTCGGAGAGGGAGGCTGGGGAGAGAAGGCGGTTTGTCACAGCCTCAGTTGATGGCTCCGCTGTGGGAGGCAGTAGGAGCAGATGGAGGAAAGGTGATGATAAAGGTTCCTTTTTCGCCGAACGATTTAATGATATGGAAGCAATCGGCGGGGGCGTACAGGGAAAATCCTGAGAAAGTGTCTCGGGTTGTGAAAATGGTAATAAAGACTCAGAATTCTGATTGGAATGATTTGCAGGTGTTGTTAGACACTATTATGGATTCTACAGAAAAGGAGATGGTGTTTAGGGCGACGACAAATCGGGCAAGGGAATTGATTAGAATGCAGGTAGCACAAGGTTCGGTAAATGATTTGGTACCAAGGGAGGACCCCGAATGGAATCCCAATTCATCGACGGGATACAGAGCGTTAAAAGACTACCAGGATTTACTGGTAGAAGGGGTCCGTGAGGGGATTCCAAAAACGATGAATTGGTCTAAGTTGTATTCTGTGAGACAGGATAAGGGGGGAATCCCCATCGGCATTTTTAGAAAGGCTAAAAGAAACAGCGCGGAGGTACACGGATTTGGATGTGGAAGCTGAATCGGGAAAATTGCAGCTGGCGTTGATTTTTTTTTTTGATGGATCAATCTCAGGAGGATATTAGGAAAAAGTTGCAGAAGTTAGAGGGAGAAGACACACGGAATTTGGAGAAGTTATTGGAGGTTGCATGGAAGGTATATAATAATAGGGAAAAGGAGACAACAAAGAAACAGCAGGCAAGCATGCTGGCGGTCTTGCAGCAAGCGGCGGGTGGAAACAATGGAAATAATAGAGGTCGCGGTTGCGGCAGGGGGAGAGGTGGTGCTGCAATGGGTAGAGGCTTTGGGGGTTTTGGGAACCAGGGTACAGGGGGATGCGGAAGGTTAGGACCTAACCAGTGTGCCTCTTGTAAGGGACTGGGACACTGGAAAAATGAGTGCCCACTTAATCAGGGAGCCCCGATGAGGGGAGGCTTCCCGGGCAATGGAGCGAATCCCGGCAACGGGGTAAGAAGCGGATTGAATCCGTTCACGAGAAATCCGCAAGGTGTCACTCAAAAGTCATCTTAGAAGTCGAAGGGGAACCGATGGAATTCAGGATAGATACAGGGGCTAGTTACTCGGCAATGAATAAATTAAAGGGACCTCTAAGTGACTCTACGGTGTTGGTTGTTGGGGTATCTGGGGAGATTGAAGAAAGGACATTCCTGCGGCCACTCGATATAAAATTTGGGGGAAAGGAATTGATCATCAATTTCTGCATATGCCAAACAGCCCAGAGTCTCTGCTCGGGAGAGACTTGCTTTCAGCATTACAGGCAAGAATTATTTTTGAAAAAGGTAGGGTAAAACTAGAAATACCAGAGGAAAACCTGGCAAAATTGTTTGTTATCAAAGTAGGGAAGGAAGAGATACCACCAGAAATTGAACAAGCAGTCGCGCCATGGGTTTGGGAGACAGGGACCCCAGGTAAATCAAAAGCGGCAGTACCAGAAGTAGTGGAATTAAAAGGGGCTCAACCAGTGAGGGTACGACAGTACCCCATCAGCCTGGAAGCTAGGAAGGGAATAGCCCCCATGATAACTCAATTCTTAGCTCTAGGAATTTTGCAGGAGTGTGAATCTGAATTCAACACCCCCATCTTCCCGGTCAAAAAGCCTAACGGCAATTACAAGTTAGTACAGGATCTAAGGGTAATCAACTCTATCACCAAAGATATACATCCCGTGGTGGCAAATCCGTACACATTGTTAACGTCTGTTTCTGAGAAATTTCAGTGGTTTTCAGTAATTGATTTAAAGGATGCCTTCTTCTGCATACCCTTGGCACCTGAAAGCAGAAACATCTTTGCATTCGAGTGGGAAAACCCCGATACGGGACGGAAGCGCCAACTCACATGGACCAGGCTTCCCCAAGGATTTAAACCCTCGCCCACTATATTCGGTAACCAGCTGGCCAAGGAACTTGAGGAATGGAAGACCACCCAGGTAAAAGATTCACCTTTCTCTTATGTGGTGTTGCAGTATGTGGATGATATTTTCCTGGGCACCGCAGAACAGGGTCTCTGCCTCAAGTTAACCATTGCATTGCTGAATATGTTAGGACAGGCTGGATACCGGGTATCCAGAGAAAAGGCACAGCTGGTCAAACAAAAGGTCATTTATTTAGGATGTGAAATTTCACAGGGAGTTCGTCGTTTGGGAGTAAATCGCATTAAAGCCATATGTGCAATTCCAGTACCCCGCAATAACCAGGAATTAAGATCTTTTCTAGGAATGATTGGCTGGTGTCGACTGTGGATCCCCAACTTTGGGCTGACAGCCAAACCACTGTATGAGGCTGTGAAGGAACCGAGACTTAAATGGGGACCCACGGAAGAAAAAGCGTTCCAGGAATTAAAACAGGCCCTCAAGGAAGTGCCTGCCCTGGGCTTGCCGGATTTAACCAAGGACTTTCAACTGTATGTACATAAAAGGCAAAAGTTAGCTTTGGGGGTGCTCACTCAAAAATTGGGGTCTTGGAAAAGGCCGGTTGGGTACTTTTCCAAACAATTGGACTCAGTAAGTGGGGGATGGCCAGGATGCCTAAGAGCAGTGGCAGCCACAGTAATCCTGATCCAGGAAGCACGCAAGCTAACATCGGGCAAGCACATGACAGTTTATAAACCCCACATGGTCATAACAGTATTAGAACAAAAGGGGGGCCATTGGCTCTCATCAAGCAGGATGCTCCAATACCAGGCCCAGCTGAGGGAACAGGATGATGTGGAACTGAAAATAACAAATCACCTTAACCCAGCAGAGTTTCTCAGGTCCACCCAGGAAGAAGGAGAACTGGAAAATGACTGCGTGGAGGTAATTGAACAAGTGTACGCCAGCCGGAAGGACCTGAAAGATGAGCCACTGCCGGACCCTGATTGGGAACTGTTCACGGACGGGTCCAGCTTTGTGGAAAGTGGTATCAGGTATGCAGGGTATGCAGTGGTCACCTTGCAGCAGATAGTGGAAGCAAAAGCATTTCCCCCGGGGGCATGTCAGCGCAGAAGGCAGAAATCTGGGTTATGGTAAGGGCCCTGGAGCTGAGCCAAGGGAAGAGAGTCAACATATGGACTGACTCCAAATATGCATTTGGAGTGGTACATGTGCATGGGGCTCTGTGGAAGGAGCGAGGACTTCTTAATTCGCAGGGGTCGTCAATCAAACACAGGGAAGAGGTAATCATGTTACTGGAAGCAATTTATAAACCATCGGCAGTTGCGGTGATGCACGTCAAAGGACATCGGAACGAACCAGGGAAAGAGTTCCAGGGAAATCAACGAGCAGACCAAGTGGCGAAGAAGGCCGCCAGAAAGGTATGGACTCAATTAGCTTTGCTACCGGCCCGGAGCAACCCTGCCGCTGCACACATGGAAGACAAACCACATTACTCACCAGAGGACGAGAAGCTGGCTCAGATGTTGCAGGCACGAAAGAACATCAAGGGTTGGTATGTGACCCCAACAGGACAGGTGATCCTACCGGTAAGGATCATGAAGACAGTATTGGAAAGAGAACATAATAAGTGTCACTGGGGTGCAGAGGCAATGGTAAAATTTTTGAAAAACGAAATATTCTCAAACCAGATGTTAACATTGGCAAAAAGGGTAAATGCAATGTGTCCGGTGTGTAGGATAGGGGTAAGTCCGTACAAAATTTTGTAAGGCAAACCCTACCATGCTGCTACCTACTAGGGGGACCCTCATTTGGTGGGAGATCAGGTGATATTAAATTATGTGTTGTCTCTGAATAAGACTCTTACAGCACTCAGAGGAGCGTTGCAGTGGAATCGACCCCTACCCCTGGAAAATCCGGCCCACGACATCCTTCCAGGAGACCAAGTCTACATACGGAACTGGTCAGTGGAGCCACTGAAGGAGACATGGGACGGTCCTCACCAGGTGATCATGACCACCTACACGGCTGTCAAGGTCGACGGGATCGACAATTGGATTCACTACACCAGGGCCAAGAAGGTCCCTACGCAATGGTCGGTAGAGCCTTTGTCTCCAACAAGGATGGCGTTCAGAAGCAAATCTTAGGGATACTGATTTTCCTCAGCTTGATTGTGTTAACAGAAACCTTTGTAAAAGTTAATGTACCAGAATCTTATCTGTTGAGACCTGAGGGATCTGATGTTAATCTGACCTGTTTGTTTACTGATGACCAGGGAGCTGGATCCGCCGAAATTATCGTGAGGTGGAAATGGGTTACGGAGGATGAACTGATTACGGAGGGGGTAAAGACAACTTGGGATGAGCCACGCCAGGAAGGAGCAACTATCCTGCAGATACCCAATGTGACCCGGAAAAACGAAGGGAAGTATACTTGCTTAGTGCAGGTACGGGACAGTTTTGATTATGGGGATGTGCAGTTTCTTACAATAAATACATCTTATGTGGAGAGAGAGGAGGGTGACGCGACAGGTTACTGACATCGGAGAATTGACCAAGGGCAGAGGCCAAGAAAATTTGGTAGTAGGACTAATCAGAGATTTCGGTCTCATGCAAAATGTAACAGAAATCACAGCTTGTTTACCATTACCCTGGGCAGAAGGTGAACCCATACCATGGGGAATAATACCTGTGACTGAAATGCCGGAGTCATTGAGGAATGCTTCCTGGACATGCCGGTTTGTCCCTAAGACAATAGAGGCATGGAAGGACTTATTTATGACTATTCGAGTAATGACCGAAGCTGATTGTAAGTTGAAGCCTAATTATTATGGTTGGATTCAAAATACGAGGAGATGTCTAATCAACTTCCCGGTGGATGAAGCATGTAACAAAGTTCCGGTAAGGACTCTTACCACACGAAATGAGATGAGCTGTCAAAATATTACTCAGAATAAGGACATGTGGAAAGATTGGAAGACCTTGTGGGGACCCAGTATCTTAGAATATTACACTTATCTCGGGAAAGTACAATGGTGCATTCAATGGTCAGGGAATAGAAACCAGTCATATTATAAGGCCCCTATTACATCTATCTCCTCCAAACAGTTTCAAGCCCAAACAGAGGAATGGAATTGTACAGAAGTATTTACATGTGACACTCCGGAAGATCAAATAGGACTAGTACCAGTAAAGATGGCACTGAAGTGGGGATGTGAATGTAGGGGATATAATCATACCATAAGTATGAGACAAGGGATGGAACCTATAGATTGCAGGCACACAACGGTTCGCAGTCCTGGGAATTTGGTATGGGTCTTGGGACATGGCCAATGGACATCTCACCTACCCTTAGATGGGCTAACCACGCAAATTACCTTGGGTGTACCGACCCTGTGTCCATTTTGGAAACAATCAAAGTTAACGTCAAAAGAGATACGAAAGAGACAGAGAAGAGATATTAGTAAAGACCTGGATGCTGTAGGATTGGATAAAGAAGATGGGTGGCATGAACCCTCTTCAGGGGTCAAATTTGAGTGGGTACTGGAATCTTTGTTTACACCAATTTCCACTTATCGGAATCGGGAAATATTGTTCAGATTATTGGGACAGACAGAAAGGTTGGCAGCAGTAACGAAGAAAGGATTTAAGGACCTGAATTTACAGCTACAGGCCACAACTAGGATGTCCATACAAAATAGAATGGCATTGGACATGATATTACTAAAAGAGCATGGTGTCTGTGGGTATCTGCACGATAAGGGTGAGCTTTGTTTTGTACACATCCCAAATGTCACTCAGAAGGTAGAAAAGGATATTAGTCAATTGGAACAAATTGAGGGCAGGGTCCACGATGTTCAAAGAGAGGCAGAACATAATTGGGTTGGAGCAATATTGAGCTCCCTGGGGATTCAGGTCTCCGGTTGGATATCATCAATTGTACAATATGGAATCATGATAATTATAATCATTATGGTTGCTTTAGTAGTATACAAGTGTCTTTTAGGAATGATTGCAAAGGAAGGCCGACACACTCGGAGGGTCATGAAGGCCATAACCCGAAGAGAGGTGATCCTCCCACAAGACAACTCACCCCACCCGCCTGACAAGAAACTAGCAGCTTGAGAGGTTGAGCATCCTTGCGAAAGAAGATCGAAGCATGCTCAAAAGGGGGGACTTGTTGCAAGTTGCGGAAGAAATAGGAATTTAGAAGTAGTTATGCTAAGGTTTGGACTGGTCAAGCAGGACAGAAAAACAGGCCCTGGGAGCGGCTTTTGGAAACTAGCAAGGAATGTGCTAATGTGCTGAGAAGAGGGGAACAGTTTATCAACAAGGAATGTGCTGGGAAGAGGGGAACAGCTTATCAAAGGGGATTAGTCAAGCATACAGAACATGAAGAAAAGTAAACTGACATTGAAGATAAGGGTTATTACGCATGTAAAGGGGGTTGGCGGTGGGAGACAGTTAAAACAATATCTTAAGTTGAAAAAGTATGAGAGATTTGTGGTTTGTGGATGTCTTTCTATTGCTATCTGCATGATGTATGTAACTGTTTCGCAACTGAAATTCCGCACGAAGGCCTCATTGTAAAAGGGTATAAAAGCTGAACCGAAAACGAGGATCGTTGGAATCCTGACTTGGGACGCTAGTCCTCAGGTTTCCCGGGCCCCGAATAAAGCACCGCATAAACTGACACTCTGTTGGTTTGTGTCTTGACTACGGGCAACACTGCTGCAGACACCACAGCAGAGGAAAAAAAAAAAAAAAAAAAAAGGGGGGGCGAAGAGTGTGCCTTTTCTGTTTAAACGCTTGGAATTCTGTCTCTAAACAATTTTATTAGGCCTTTTTGGGCCTCGATTTGGCAACCATGAAGGAAACCCGGACTCCACTGTGCCGTGACCCGGGAGGGGTCTGGGGACGCTTTTGGGGCCCCCCGATGAATTTTTGTCAGATAAGCTTCCTCTACCCTTTTGGCTCTACGTGCCAGTGGACACCAGACCTTCCTCATACTAAAAAGGTATTTAAGTCCTTCCACTGCAGTGTGAAATGTGCTTTTCATTTTGTATTGATAATAGGTTCTTGTTAATGTTGTAATTCATGTGATTGTTTATATGTATATTATGGGATCCCTTGTCTATGTGTTGATTGTTGATTGCACTATTCTGTTGCACTGCTAAGTAGATGAACTTAACTTCTGGTATTTTAACACAGATGCTAAAAGATGTTGATAGTGTCAGACATGCAGTTTTACAATATCGTGCTGCCACTGACTTTTTATTATTAGCTTTTAGGTTATGTTTTTTAAAGACTTTGATGGAGTGTATTTGCATGAATTTATCTGATCATTCAGAGTCAATTCACAACCAAAAACGATTGATTAAGATAACATGAAAAATTAACTGTTGCATATATTGGGTTAAATGAATGGTTAAATCACTTAAGGATATGGCGATAGCTTAGAGATTTAATTAGACAAGGTTTATCAATTATATTTGTTATTATTGGTTTTGATGCTTTCGTATTATTAGTATGTTGTTTATGACAATGTATTATTAGCATGTTATCTCACGTGATGAAGTAAGTCAGGATTGCTCAAAAACAAAAAGGGGGATATGTTGGGAAACTGTCTGGAAGAAAACAGACATGTGAGCAATCCTGACTATTTAGCTTTAGCTGGAGTAAACTAAGGGCCTTGAGACCCAGTTGCAAGGTTACTGAAAGATGAGCTATGGGAAAAAGATAAGGGAGCTGGCAGTAGAAAAGAAGAAATAACAGGATAATGAGGAAGCCAGCAGAAGATCTGTGCGAACAGAATTTGTGTCCAAGATATAGCCACCTGCAAGATATCGTTATATAAACAAAGGCTCTATATAAAGCGAGTGTCCACTGTTAATAAACGACTTCACTTTAACCATATTGGTGACTGCGTGTCATCCTTCAAGCCTCCGTGGATTTTTCCCACAATCCATAGGTCTTGAAGACATGAAAGAAATTATAAAAAGGTAAAGAGTTCCCCTAGGCTTCTCTGGATCATTAAATGAACCTCAGATACTGAGAGAAGAATGAAAAAAATCTTTGATATTGTCGAAGTCAGAAGCAAAATCCAAAATACCTTTACACACTGACGGGCCCCCCTGAGCCTACCAGAGTTTCCCCATGGCCTCGTTAGAGCAGATCCCTGAAGGCCATGATTGCAGGAGGCAAAGGCCCTGTGCTGGTGGCTGTAATGCTGAGAAAACCCTTTGGTTTGCTGGATGCAGCAGAGAGGCCAAGCCCTGACCCCAGGCCCTGGGAAGGCAGATCCTGAGAGCCTCAATAGAAAGTTTCCTCTCCCCAGCCTTGGTGGCCCAGGACACTGCTATGGCCAAGGGGACAATGACCTCACTCCTTGACAGAGCCCTTGGCCACCTCTCCTGCAGGCTGTCCTACACCGTCCATGCCTGCAGCTCCTTCCCTTCAGGCTGTTGTCAGCCTTCCTGCTTTCCCAACTGACTCTCACCCCAGCATTTCCAGATTTTCTATGTTGTGTCTCTGCTCTCCCTGGCTTTGCCTTGAAAACAAAATCCTGGGCTGATCCAGAACCCCTCTGGGTATGCCTCTAACACAAGGATACCCTGGGATTGAGACTTCTTGTTCTTTCCCGAAAGTCTGAACCTTCCGAGGTGACCTTTGTGGAGGTTTTGGACTACCAAGAGAAGTTCTATCATAAAGTCATAGAACTGTCTGTGTGTGAAGGGATGTGGCAGAGCAGACTTGTATTTCTCATGATCACTCCAAAAGGACTGCCCATACCACCTATGTGGAAACTTTCTCATGGTACAGTCTGGACTTTTGCTGGGATGGGTAAAAAGTCAGGGACAGAATTAAGCGTGACATGCTATGATAAGAGTGCGTGCCTCAGAGTGTGGGATGGATGGTTCTGATCCCATCCCTCTAATCAGTCTTGCTCTGGGCTGGGGATTTAGTAATGTCCCAGGACATTCCTCTTATCGCTGTTTGTCAGATTTTGTTAGGCCTGGTTTGTTTCTTTCCTAGGGAAACAATTGCTCCTCTAAAAGATAATCTGACCCTCAGTCCTTTCACTCTGTACCAGTCAGTGGTGTCAGAAGATCTGTCGAGCATTTTCTGGTACCGTGTGGTTTCAGTCCCTCTCTGCAGCAGGGCCAGGTCTGGCACTAAGGTTGGATCCAGCAGCACCTTGGCTCTTCTCTGAGGAGTTGAGAAAACAAGGGGGTGTGAGCTGTGTCTCCCAGGGTGCCCTCCCTGGGTCATGACAAGTGCCCACCAAGACCTTTCCCATGGGGCTGCTCCCAGCCAGGCAGCCCCAGCCTGTGCCATGGCCCAGGTGAGTCCCCTGCAGGGGCAGACACTGGCACTTCTCCTTCTGAGATTTCTCTCCAGATGAGCTCTGCTGGTCCTTGATGCCTTTCATGCAGGCACAGCCCAGGACAGGGTGCACTCCTGCTGGAGACATCTCTATCTGATGGGATGGCCTCAGCAGTCCCTGGTGCTGTGTCACCCCGTGGCCGTCCTTTTGGGAAGCATCTCCAGCTCCTGGAGAAACCATGTCATCTGTGGGGCTTCAGCGACAGCTCTGCCCCAGGCTCTGCTGGGCTCTGGGCCAGGAGTGAGCTCGGGCAGGGCTGGGAGTTCCCCCCATGCAGGCACTGAGCCCAGAAGGAGGATGGAGATGCTATGGCAGAAAGACTCAGCCTCAACTGAGGACACCCATGGCTTTCTCTGCCAGGGTTTCACTTGCCAGCCCAGAACAGCTCCCTCCAGGCTCTCCCATCTCCCCTCCCCTCTCTCCCAGCACAGTCCAGTTGCTGCTGGCCCCACACCAGTGCCCACCCCAGGCTGTTCTGGGCAGTCCCACCACAGCCCCAGCCCCTTTGAAGGGTACAGCAGCTCCTGGAGGGCAGAGAGAGCTCAGAGCCCCAGATGGGTGACCATGCATGGCAAAAGGAGCAGGAGGCACCCTGTGTCCCCTGCTCTCCTCTCCAGGAGATCCGCAGAGCTCTGCAGCCACTCGGGACTATCCCCTCTCCACAGCCCAGCACAAGAGCCCTGGCCCTTGTGCTCCTCAAGAGCTCTGACTGCTCCAGGCACAGAGCAGCCTTCCCAGGGCTGCTGCAGCCAGAGAGGGGCTTTCACTTCCCATTCATTCCTGATACACTGAGCAGGGACAGCAGACAAAACAAATGTTTTTTACTAAAATCCAGCAGAGGCTCTCCAGGTACACAATGTTTCTTGGTCAAATAGGTGGATGGATGCGGGAGAGGCAAAGAAAATACGTGCAACCAATATGGTTGATAAACGAACTTCTGGTTTATTGCGCAGCAACTTTCGCTTATATAGTGCTTCCGTGACCACGCCCCGCCACCAACATAACGTTTTATTGGACACCCGGTGTGTTTACCTGTAGCACAGCGAATCCCTGGTGCAGGTAGCACCGGAGTATGGGCCGATCTAATTGGCCTCCCAAACATGGGGTTGGGCATAGTAAAGGGGTCGCACCCCCCATCTCTTCGAGAATATTCAGGAATATTCTCCAACATTCTCATAACCTCTCTAACATTCCAAAACATATCCCCCCTTTTCTTTTTGCACAAGCCCATGTTTGGTTTAAAATTTTGCAGTGCTAATTTTCAAACAAATATAGTGCAAATAACAAAACGTGCAAAACTTAAGGATACATTCAATAATATAATGCCCTTTTAAAACAATCTAAAAACTACTCAAACCACTCAATTAATGAATCAAACAGGTTGATACATTCAATGTTGTAATGCCCTTGTAAAATAATCTAATAACTATGCAAACCACTCAACTAATGAATCAAACAAATGGGTTAACAAATTATCAACCAGATTTCGTTGTCTTAATCAAGTAAGAATCGACTTCACATTAATGACATGTCTCTATTTTGTACAATCATTCATACTCACACACTCTTTAACAGAGCTCTGTTCAATATTAGGAAGGTCTGGCGTCCACTAGTGCAGAGAGTCAAAGGAGGGATAGGAGAGACTTATCCGACTAAATGTTGTCGGGGGGCCCCTATAAGCGTCTCCAAGTCCCACCGGCTCATAGCATAGTGGAGTCCTAGGACCTTCGTAGTTGCCAAATTGAATTGTTAAGTTTAGGATTGCAGCATTCAATCACTACATTCATAGCAAACGAAGTCGTGGGGTTTTTTTTTTTTTGTTTTATCCCGGGTCTCATACCTAATTAATATACTATTTATGTAAGTGTTCACAATCTTTTAGTACTTAGTAGAGGTCCATGCCCTTGTTCCTCAAGCCATTCTTCGGCAAAACCTTTATCTTTTTGTACAATCATAATATTGGCAGCTTTGGCAATTAACTTCTTGAGTATCGCTAACATACAACTAAGGCACATCACAGTTACCAATATAATACAAAGTACGAGTAAACCAGTCTTACATAGACTTCGAAACCATCCGGTGATGCCAAACCAATTGACTAATTCATCTATACCAAAAAACCCTACATCTTGCTTGATATTTTGAGTATGCTCTACTAACTGTTGTATCTCCTTATGTATCGATTTAGAGTGATCACTCAAATTCATACAACACATACCATCAAAATCTTCACAACCATGGCCATGAGCCAAAAGCAAAAAATCAATAGCAGCCCTATTTTCTAATACTGCATGTCGTACAGAGGACAAGTCTTCAGCTAATTCAGATAGTACTTTGCTAGTATCACTAGCATGCTTTACTACCCAACAGCTCAACTTCTCCAGATTTCGATGCGCACGAGTGGCAAAAAGATAGAAGTGACAATTATCTGCCATTTGGACCAAAGGTTAACATCGTCATTACGTCCCTGCGCTAGTATCTGGGCCAGTCCTCGCTTCCACCGCACACGATGGGTACTGTTCGGGTGTGCGTGAGGCATAGCTAGGCTTAATTGACCAATGGTGCAAGGCCCTCCAACGGGATGGGATGGTATACCTGACCATGCCCGATCTCTGCAAATTAAAAAGTACCCTGATGGTAATTTCCTAGGAAGCTGTGTCCCAGGCGATGGGTTAGTAGCACCACAGAGGGTGTAGTTGCACCACTGACTGAAATTGCCCATTGGGAAAACATTGGAGGTAACGCATTGTCTCCCCATGACTTCTGTGCAATCAGTGGACAAGCTACTCATCCAGAGACAATAAGTGGCATTTAGAGAGTCTACAAGGCTTAATTCTTGGGGATTAGGCCCAACAGGCAGATGACTAACCCAAGTGTCATAGTCACTTAAGCACGCAACTAGACTGGCCTTGGTGGAACATAGACTCTCGGTGTGGAATTGCACTTGTGTGTGGTTCATTGCTGCTTGAAACATTGGCGATGTCTCTTCAGAGGCTGGTACACCAACTAAATACGTAATAAAAGGCAATTGGGGTGTCGCTAGACTGGCACAAAAGGAAGTGGTGTTAAGCTGACGCGCAAGGGTAACCCAGACATTCTGTCAAGGGTCGAAGTTCAGGAAGGCAAAACAATCAAAGTTTAAAAAGACAATGAAACCTATGATGAAGTCAACATGGCAGTTTCTATCTTTGAACATGTTGAGCACTTAATACGGCTGTCTCTGCTCTTGAGCTTATGCTTTCAAATTCGGCGGAGCAGGTGCTGGCTGAGTCCGCTTGCTGGGAACCTACAAGGTACCTGCAGGGGTGGAGAGACACGTGACTTTTGCCTAAATATTTAACCGCTGCTGGTCCTTGCCATATACCTGTGGTGGGGTCCCTGTAGGTCACATACAGTGGGGCTTCTAAAGGGTCAGCTTGTTGGGCTATTGTCCCATGAATATATGCTGGCGCTAACTTTTGGTCCCCGAATATACACAGATAATTCAAGACAAATAGAGTCTTTGAATAATCGCTCCTGAGGGTCTTGTAAATCTGTGAATTTTGTCAGGTAGTCTTTTAATGTTTGATTTGCCCTCTCTACTATAGCTTGACCTGTTGGCGAGTGGGGAATGCCTGTAACGTGCCTGATTCCCCACTGTTGAAAAAATCGAGCTAACTTGCCGCTAGTATATGCCGGTTCATTGTCAGTCTTTATCTGCTCCGGCACACCCATGACGGCAAAACAAAGGATGAGATGTCGCATCACTTGCAACGCTTTCTCACCAGACTGAGCTGTAGCCCAGATAAAAAGACTGTAAGTATCAATAGTGACATGAACATATTTAAGCCTTCCAAATTCTGGTACATGAGTGACATCCATTTGCCATCTTTCATTTGGACCAAGACCTCGGGTATTAACCCCGAGACCGAGACCAAGTCCCTTTTGGTTACACTGTGGGCAGGCTTTTACAATGCCTCTGGCCTCATCCATGGAAATCTGGAAGTGACGATGGAGTCCTCTGGCGTTCTGCTGGAAGGTAGCATGCGCATTTCTCGCCTTAGTAAATTGGTCCATGGGTACAGATAGCGAAACCAATCTGTCTGCTCGGGCATTGCCTTCTCCTAGGCCATCAGACCACTGATGACTCCGAATATTAATGATAGCAAAAGGTTGATCTCTCTGTTGGATGGCAGTCCGCAGCTGACGAAATAAGTCATTTAATCGCCGGTTTGTGACATCTTCGAGATATGCGTCCTCAATTTGCTGTACAACTCCCACAGCATATAGGGAATCTGAGACAACATTAAGACGTACATTCAGCCAGCGTGAAAAGGCGTAGACAATGGCTGCCAACTCTAGAGTCTGTAGGGTATCGTCCTCTTGTGAGGACAGGAGTTCATGGCACCATTGCTCCTTATCTTGCCAAGTCACTGCGGCTCGTTGTGAACATTTTGCTGCATCGGTAAAAGCCGTTAGTGCATCTTGAAGGGGTTCCTCAGATCGTTTTGGAACAGGAATCCATTCATGCAGGGACATCCACTTTAACACAGTAGACCGCAATGGGGAGAGATCAATGGTTTCCGGTGCTTCTAGGAGACTTGACTGTAGGGCTGGAGAGTGCTGCAAATACCAGTCCAACTCTCCTTGCTTCATTGGAAGATAAATTGTGCTAGGTTCATCTCCAGTAATTTGTATAATACGGTTTCGGCCTTTACAAATTAGAAGGGCCAATACCTCATTCTTTGTTTGGATTGTAGTTTTTGGCTGTAGTGGTCCAAAGATCCATTCTAGCACACGAATATCAGCAGACCTAGTCTCCCCCTTTTTCTTTTTGAACTGCGTGAGAGCTCCGAGTAAGTGTTGTTTACCCGTAAGGATGGTTAAGTCTATGGGTAAGTTTACATCATGGCGATCCACGGAGCACTGAGGTATTGTCAGGCCAATTTCAGTTATGGCCTGTTGTTGAGCTGTTGAAAGGGTAATGGGGGATGCAGGATCGGTGCCTTTAAGAAGTGGTCGTAACAGTTCTAGATGATCGTTTGTTATACCGATCACAGGGCGCAACCATTGAACATCACCTAGGAATCGTTGTACATCATGTAAGGTATTAAGAGTCAAATGGAGAGCAGCTTTTTGAGGTCTAACTTGTGACTCAGTGATATGCCATCCTAGGTACTTCCATGGTGGTGTACGTTGTATCTTTTCAGGTGCTATTTGGAGTCCCTGGTGACTTAGCTGTTGTGTTAAAAAGTGCTCCTGCTGCTCAGTACACGGGTCTTGCTGTGCTATTAGGATGTCATCCATGTAATGATAAATTAAGGCATCTGGCCATGCTTGCCGGACTGGAATTAATGCTGCATCTACAAACAATTGACACAAAGTTGGGCTGTTTTTCATGCCCTGTGGGAGCACTACCCACTCAAATCGTGAAGCAGGGGCTTCTCTGTTAAGGGCTGGGAGTGTAAATGCAAATTGCTTTGTGTCTTGTGGGTGTATGTGTATGTTGAAGAAGCAGTCTTTTAGGTCTACTATAAGTAGATGCCAACGCTCTGGAAGCATCGCGGGGTTCGGCATTCCAGGCTGAAGAGCTGCCTTTGCTTCCATCTGGGAATTAACTGCATGCAAATCATGTAGTAAACGGTACCTGCCAGACTTCTTTTTAATTATTAAGATTGGAGTATTCTAGTTGATGGTTGTATATGCCCTTGCTCTAGCTGTTCTTGTACTAAGATTTGTGCTTGTCTGAGGCTTTCACGCTTCAGCGGCCACTGCTCGATCCATTTTGGCTGCGATGATAACCATGTCAATGGGATCGGGAAAGCCCAAGGAGTGACCGCCAATAAAAATGGTCTCTTGTGATCAGGCGTGCCCCGATCTGACTTAGTACGTCTCGGCCAACAAGGGCCGGTACGTTTGTAGGCAATGGCATGATGGTGATGAATAGAGTGCATGTACAGTTATCAAGGGTAAGACAAATCCTTTGTGTGCTTCGTTTTACTTGGGCTGCGCCTCCTACCCCTTCAACTCCAGACATCATTGGGGCAGCTGGCCAGTGACGAGGCCACAGCTTCTCATCCACGATAGTGATGTCTGCTCCTGTGTCCAGTAACGCTGTAAAGTGACACTGGTCCTGCTGATCTAATAATATTGGTGCTTTGGGGCGTTCATCCATTGGGATGCATAATAAGGCCATTTGTCCTGTAGAGCCAAACGCTGCTGTTCGGCAGGGAACTGTCGAAGAGACGGCTGCTGCATCAGTTAATTGTCGTGTCAGGACTAGTTGGGCAATTTGAGTTCCTTTTGGAATTACCATAGGTGGTGTCCAAGTCATAGCCACAACACAAATTTCTCCAGTATAGTCACTGTCTATTACTCCTGGCAAGACAAACAAACCCTTAAGTCCAGCAGACGATCGTCCTAATAAAAGGACTCCACATGGTTTTTCTTGATATTTCACTGGATCGGTGATACCCGTAGGGATCTTTTGGGGCTTGCTGTCAATGAGAGTCACATCTACTGTGGTTGCCGCGTCCAGCCCAAGGCTTCCACTGGTTGCTGGTTGGAGGGAGGTGGGTGGCTGGAGTTGTCGTTGAAGGGAAGTGGAAATTGGCTGGTTGTCGAAGGGAGGTAGGGATGGCTGGTTGCTAAAAGGAAGTGCAGGTGGATGATTGCTGGAGGTAGGTGGGGGTAGCTGATTGTTGGAAGGGAGTGGAAGTGGCTGGTTGCTGGAGGGGAGTGGAAGTGGCTGGCTACTGGGGGGGAGTGGAAGTGGCTGGTTGCTGTTGTTCGAAGGGGTCCACACTAGAGCCGCAGTTGGGGTCTTTGTGCCGCAGCTCCTCGTGTTCCTCGATCCGTTTCCCTGGTATCTGAAAACTTCAGTACCATGAGTGTTCATATTACAGTGTTGACACCAGACTGTGGCTTTGCGACAATGCCTTCGAAGATGTCCAGTGTGTCCACAGCGAAAACATTTGTCGGTTGATCGTTGCGGCTGTCTGGTGTCGGTAGGACGTAACGGGGCTAAGGCTGCAAAGGCTTAGTGCTGGATTGTGAGAGCTTGCTGTTGCTGGATTGCGAGAGCTTGCTGTTGTGCTTGCTGTTGGGCTATAAAGGCTTGTTGTTGGGCTACAAGAGCTTGCTGCTGGGCTTGCACCATACCTTTCCCTACATCTTGTATTGCCTCATTTAACATTGCCTGAGTCCCTACTGGTACTCTAGATAACCGTTCCAGCATCTCCTCAATTGATGCTTCCGATGGCATGGAGGAAATTATATTTTTCGTAGGGGTATTGCTGTTCTCTAAGACACACTGACGGAGCAATGTAGTTTTCATTTGATCTGGTACACAAATGTGGTTGATGGCATCAGTGAGTTTATCTACAAACTGTGAGAACGGCTCATCTGTGCCTTGCTTAATTGACATGTAAGATGGGACAACTGGTGTAGTTCTAACTTTACTCATAGCTTCCCTCGCAAATCTCATGGACTCTCTTATTATATGTGGGCCTAATCTTGCTGGTGCCTCAAAATTAGCATATTGTCCACAACCCATAAATTGGTTTATTGTTATCCCATACAGGGGGTCATTTTGTTCTCTAGGAATTTCTATGAATCTGTGACATAATGTTTGCCAGTGGGCTTGCCATAACAGTAAAGCTGATTGAGTCATGATCATTCTCATAATTCCTTTTATGTCCTCTGGGAGCAACAGTCCTGAGCCCCAGATATAACTTATCATTTGCTTGACTGGTTCAGCATGCAACTCGCATTCATTTACGGTAGCTCTCAATTGTGTTAGCAATTTCCAATTTAAAGAGTGATACTCCGCCTCCACATTTCCCTGATTAGCTGTTGTATATATGATCAGGAAAACTTGTGGCAGGGTATCTAAAACTGAGGATAAATCATAATCTTTATTGTTAAGGGCCTCCTCATGCATTTGCGACCAATTAATCATTAAGGTGCGGAAGTGCCGTGCAGCTGGCTTTTAATTCTGAAAAGCGGCTGCTTGCTGTTGGGGGGGGGGGGTGGGGGGGGGCGTGGGGGGAGGGCTGCGGGCCAGGAACGTCCCCGTCGGATGATGTACGGCATGCGGTGGGGCCGAAGGTGGGGCCCAATGGAGGTCGGGACTAGCCCTGGAGCCACCCTCGCCGGATGTCCCGTGACATAGGGTTTCCGTTCATTTTTCTTTCAGTTGCGATCGCCTCTCTACGCCTGCGCCGAGAGGAATTTATTGCCCTCCGAAACATTGCTTTTTCGGTGCTTTCCTGGATCCCCCGTTCCCAGCCAAGTTATTTGGTTTCAGTGGTTTTACCTGCCGAGCTGTGATTGTTGCTATCGATGGTTCGGTCCTCCACAAGGCTTCCCTAGTGAAGATCGGTCTTCCGCAGAATTTGCCTGTTGATTTCGAAACTTTTCAGACTTTTTCAAGGCTCTTCAGACTTTCTGATTGTTCAGGGCCTTTGCACGGTTCGGGCGCCAGTTGCAGAAGCGGCAAGGAAAATGCGTGCAACCAATATGGTTGGTAAACGAACTTCTGGTTTATTGCGCAGCAACTTTCGCTTATATAGTGCTTCCGTGACCACGCCCCGCCACCAACATAACGTTTTATTGGATACCCGGTGTGTTTACCTGTAGCACAGCGAATCCCTGGTGCAGGTAGCACCGGAGTATGGGCCGATCTAATTGGCCTCCCAAACATGGGGTTGGGCATAGTAAAGGGGTCACACCCCCTATCTCTTCGAGAATATTCAGGAATATTCTCCAACATTCTCCAAACCTCTCTAACATTTTACAGCAGGATGCATTACTCCAGGTGAGGTGAATCTCTAGGTGGCAGAATCCCCTCTCTCAATCTGCTGGACACTCTTCTTTTGACGCAGCCCAGGATGTGATTGCCCTTCTGGCCTTCTGCATGTGTGCACTTTTGGCTCATGTCCAGCTTTTCATCCACCAGCACCCCCAAGTCCTTTTCTGCAGGGCTGCTTTCTAAAACCTCACCCTCCAGCCTGTCCTGATGGTGAGTATTGTTCTGATACAGGTGCTGCACCCTGCACTTGGTCTTATTGAACCTCAGGAGGTTCACCTGGGTCCACCTCTTCAGTTTGTCCAGCTCAATATTATGAATTCTGCTGATGCACAGCACAAATCTGGCTGCAGGATTTTTTTCTGGCTTTCACAGTTTTGTACCTCATTCTAAGTGCTGAGGGTACAAGGGACAGTAATTTGCAAACCCTATCTGCCCCATTGCAAACCTGAGTAGGATTCATCCTAGAACATGAGTATACATCGATACAAAATCATCCAAGTTTCAGCTGAAGCTTCCTTAGAATTCTCAAGCTGAATTCATCTGCCTGGTTTCTTACTTTCATAACCAGCCTCCTGCTTCCAAGCAGCAAAGAGTCAGCAAACAGTTTGTATCAATACAACCACCCACAATTTCCGAGTCCTTTCCTTTTAGGGGATGATCTTTTTTGACTAACCTGATGTCCTTCAACAAAGGGATGACTAAATAACTAGATGAAGGGAGAGCAGTGGATGTCATATAGCTTGACGTCAGTAAAGCTTTAGACACGGTCTCCCAAACCATTCTCATAACAAAACTCAAGAAATGAGGAACAGATGATTGGACTGTGAGGTGGATTGGTTACTGGCTCAACGACAGAGTTCAGAGGGGTGTGATGAGTGGCACAGAGTCACGTCGGAGCCCTGTGGCCAGTGGTGTTCCCCTGGGATCAGCACTGGGCCCATTTCTGTTCAATCTCTTCATCAGCAACCTGAATGAGGGGATGGAGTGTAACTTCAGCAAGTTGCTGATGATAAGAAGCTGGGAGAAGTGGCTGAGATTAAATCCAAAAGAGTTGATCCAGAACTTGTGCCAAAAATTCTGACTCTCTTAATAATCCCCCTGTGGGGTGGGACAAAAGGCACTTTCACCCCCTTGGTGAATGAAGCCACGCTGGGGAAACCCTTGAGCAACCTTGTCTTGTTCATCCATCCTTGAGCAGGGCACTCAGACAAGGAGATGCTCAGGGGTCTCTTCCAGCCTGAGGTATTCTTTGATTCAGAATGACCTGGAGGGTCATGGGAATGATCTTTGGGATCATGCAGCAGCAGGAGCATGGGAAGCTCATCCTCGAGCAGGTCCAAGAGACACTACTGCTGAGTGAGGCTGATACTGTGGATGGGATTAAGAAGTGAGTTCCATGGGGACAGGGGCAGGGTTGGCTTCAGTTGAGTGGGATCATGGAATGGGTTTGGTTGGAACTAGATGATCTTTAACCCTTCCAACCCAACCCATTCCATGATTCCATTGTTCTGTGACACAGTTCCAGCCAGTTCCAGTCCTGGGAGTCTCCAAAGCCACCACCAGGGCTTTGTGATTCAGGGTCTGGTGCCTGGACACCATTGTCATGGGGGTCTCCATGGGGGTACATAAGGGGTGTGGAGATGTGGAGTGCCCATATCTGGGAGAGCACCTCCCTCAGGAGTCAGCAGCTGCCCTGGGTGACCATGGAATGTCTGTGGCAGAAAATGCTCAAGATGTCCATGGAGAAACAGGTGAAAGCCTGCTCCCAGCCCTCCACAAGACACCAAGGTCACTGAATGAAGGAAGGGCCAGAACAGAAGTTCCCCTGAAGGCTGTCGGGAGGGGGCAGCTGTCCCCTGCAGCCCATGGAGGAGCACGGAGGGGCAGATGTGAATCTGCAGGCCTGGAGCACCCTGCACCAGAGTGATTTCTGTTATTAACTGAAACATGTAACATTTTAGAAAAAAATCACATTTGAAAAACATGAGTATGGTTGGAAAAAGGGGCAGGAATGTGAGATGGCTTTTGTCTCTCTGTCTCTTGATTTCTAGTGAGTTCCATTGTAGGAAAAAATCCACGGAGGCTTGAAGGATGACACGCAGTCACCAATATGGTTAAAGTGAAGTCGTTTATTAACAGTGGACACTCGCTTTATATAGAGCCTTTGTTTATATAACGATATCTTGCAGGTGGCTATATCTTGGACACAAATTCTGTTCGCACAGATCTTCTGCTGGCTTCCTCATTATCCTGTTATTTCTTCTTTTCTACTGCCAGCTCCCTTATCTTTTTCCCATAGCTCATCTTTCAGTAACCTTGCAACTGGGTCTCAAGGCCCTTAGTTTACTCCAGCTAAAGCTAAATAGTCAGGATTGCTCACATGTCTGTTTTCTTCCAGACAGTTTCCCAACATTCCATGGGGACAGGGACAGGGTTGGCTTCAGTTGGGTGGGAGGTGTCCCTACCCATGCATGCAGGGGGTTGGAACAAGATGATCTTGAACCCTTCCAAGCCAACCCATTCCATGATTCTATGATTCTGTGACATGGTCCCAGACAGTTCTAGACCTGGGCTCTTGACAGCACCACCAGGGCTTTCTGATGGGGTAGGTGCAGTTTCTCAGCTGTTCCCTTTACAGTTGAGACCCAGGCCCGATGAGGAGCCATGAGAGCATCTTCATATTCTTGTGCTCTTTTAATCCCATCACCCACAGTTGGTTCTATTTCTCCAGGAACCCATAACATTACTGATAGTGTATGGTTAAATGGGGATGGTGCAGCATGCACAAACCTTTGCCTCACAGGCTTAGGGCGTGGCATGTGATAAGGATCTACTGTCTCATCATCGGTATAGATCACATCTCTTACAGATTCTTCAGATTCTTTCAGATACATTAGAGCTTTTCCAAGTGTGGCTGCTTTGACCTGTGGGCAGTCTATTTCCTCTTTATAAGGATATTTGTTATGTATATCCTATGTGTATCTCCTAGGTGTAAGTAGTAAATTTTTCAAAAATTTCTTCTATCTTGGGGATGTCAAAATGTGTACAATCTTATTAGTAAGAACCAACATGGCTCTAGAGGACCCATCAAGGATGAAGAGGCAGATGAAGTATAACTGCAATAGCTGAGACCTTGTTTTCACTTCACCTTCCCAGTTGTGTGCTGGAAATGCAGCACAGCAGAGAGGGAACAGTCCTGGAGATTCCTGGAGTGTGGAAGAGACCATCCTGAAACATCCTGACACCATCAACCAGAGAAGACATCGCAATGAAACTGGTGTTTACCAACACAGAAGGAGTTGTTGTTGATATGATGGTTGGAGGCCATCTTGGGCACAGTGATGATGAAATAATAGAGATCTCCCTCCCTAGAATCACAGAATCATCAAGGTTGGAAAGACCTGTAAGATCGTCAAGTCCAGCTGTCCACCCTACAACCGCTACCCACTAAACCACCCACTGTAGCTCTTCCTCTACCTGTCTTTTCAACACCTCTAGGGATGGTGCCCCCACCACCTCCCTGGGCAGCCTGTTCCAATGCTCCACAACTCTTTCTGTGCCGGGGGATGGTCTGAAAGGCAGGGGTGTGCGGCGCTGCTGTATGCACAACCCCATGTTTTGACTGTTCAGAGTTGCAAGGACACCCTGTCCTGGACATTAGATTAGGAGAAGGCACAAAGTGAAAAACAAGTGGCTTCTACCCCTGCACCAATAGGATTTGCTTTTGCTGCATGTGAACGGCACCGGGTGACCTGTAGCAGGTAGTTTTGGTGTGCAGTGGAGGGGGGCGTGACCACTGTAACAATATATAAGCGGTTTTCGTATGTAATAAAACTCCTTTTTTTCTGGAAGCATCGACTATACCTCTGTGAGGACTCATCTTTGACTTCTGCGCCGAACCCCTAAGGTCGCCACATCTTGCATCATTTCTGTGAAGAAGTTTTTCCTGTTATCTAACCTGAACCTCCCCTGATGGAGCTTTGACCCATTTATTCTTGTCCTATCACTGGTCACAAGAGAGAAGAGGCCAGTGTCTGTCTCACTACCACCTCCTTTGAGGTAGTTGTAGAGAGCAATGAGGTCTCCCCTCAGCCTCTTCTTCTTTAAGCTGATCAATCCCAGTTCCCTCAGCCTCTCCTCATTATTCCTCTTCTCCAGACCCCTGATCAGCTTGGTTGCCCTTCTCTGCACCCTCTCCAGCACCTCCATGTCCTTCCTCTCCTGTGGTGCCCCAAACTGCACACAGTGCTCGAGGTGCAGCCTCACCAAGGCTGAGGACAAGGGTAAGATCATCTCCCTGTCCCTACTGGTCGCACTCTTCCTGAATCAGGCCAGGATAGTGGTGGCCTTCTTGGACACCTGGGAACACTGGTGGCTCATACTCATCCTGCTGTCAATCAGCACCCCCAGGTCCCTCTCTGCTGGGCAGCTCTCCAGCCACTCCTCCCCAAGCCTGTAGTGCTGGGGGTTGGTGTTGCCCAAGTGCAGGACCTGACATTTGGCCTTAGTGAAACTCATGCACTTGGCCTTGGCCCATCCATCAAGCCTGTCCAGATCCCTCTGCAGAGCCTCCCTACACTCAGGCACACAACACTTCCACCCCAGTGTCACCTGCAGATTTACTCAGGGTGCACTTTATCCCCTCAGCTAGGTCCTTGATAAAGATGTGCAACAGAAGCAGCCCCAGCACTGAGCCCAGGGGGCCACCACTCGTGACCCCCCACCATCTGGATTTAACTCCATTGACCACAACTCTTTGAGCATGGCCATCCAACCAGGATGATCTGCTTCATCTACCTCCCTGGAACTGAGGTCAAACTGACAGCTCTGTAGTTTCCCCGATCATACTTCTGTGCCTTCTTATATATGGAGATTACATCATCAGATTTCCAGCCTTCTGATGTCTCTCCAGTGAGCCAGGACTGATGATCAATGATAGAAAGTGGCTTGGAAAGCACTGCTGTTGCAGGTGGCGGGGGAGGTGAAAATTTAGAAGTAGTTATGCTAAGGTTTGGACTGGTCAAGCAGGACAGAAAAGCAGGAAACCGACAAGGAAAGTGTTAATGTGCTGAGAAGAGGGGAACAGTTTATCAACAAGGAATGCGCTGGGAAGAGGGGAACAGCTTATCAAAGGGGATTAGTCGAGCATGAACATGAAGAAAAGTAAACTGACATTGAAGATAAGGGTTATTACGCATGTAAGGGGGGTTGATGGTGGGAGACAGTCAAAACAATATCTAAAATTGAAAAGTATGAGATTTGCGGTTCGTAGATGTCTCTCTATTGTTATCTGCATGTAACTGTTTCGCAACTGAAATTCCGCACGAAGGCTTCATTGTAAAAAGGGTATAAAAGCTGAACCGAAAAGGGGGATCGTTGGAATCCTGATTTGGGACGCTAGTCCTCAGGTTTCCCGGGGCCCCGAATAAAGCACCGCATAAACTGGCACTCTGTTGGTTTGTGTCTTGACTTCGGGCAACAGTTTTGGCGACCCAGATGGGACTCCGGGGGCGGCTGGGGCGGTTCGCGTGCTGATCCACTCCAAGCCGGCACCAGGTGATTCCTGGAGGAGACATCAACCCGTGCCCGACCCCGCGCCCGACGGACGACCATAAGGTAAGCCCGAAGGTGCTTTATTCCTTATAGGTCGGTTGGTATTTGGTATTTGGTATTTGGTTGGTTGGAAGCCTAGGCGCTGGTCGTAAGACACGGCAAGTAGAAAGCTGTGCAGATCCAGCACTTGCCACTCGCGGCGACGAGTATAGGCAAGTTTGGTATTTGGTTGGTATTTGGTATTTGGTTGGTATTTGGTATTTGGTTGGTATTTGGTATTTGGTATTTGGTTGGTATTTGGTATAGGTATTTGGTAATCGGCCGTATATTGGTTTTGTGTGTGTGAGTGCGCGCGAATACGAGTGTCAGCGTTTTGTGTGTGTGGGAGCGCAGGTTCGGGTGTCAGCATGCTACCGTTTAAAAGTTTTAGAGCTCTGTCCTGTAATGAAAAGGATGTTCCTGAGGATTCGCCTCTCGGCTGTCTGTTAAAACATTGGAAAGAGAATAATTTTAAGCAGGAATTGCGGAAGAAGACATTGATTGATTATTGTAATCATGTATGGCCTGAATATGAAACAGAGGGAATGCAGTGGCCGCGGAATGGTACAATAACTCCTGAGATATTAGGTCCTATGATGAGTTTCTTGCGGGAGAATGAAAAATGGGGTGAAGTACAGTATTTGGATCTGTTTTATCATCTAAAAGGAAAACCTGAGTGGCAAAAAGCTTGTGGATTGTCGGGGTTAAAAAACAGGGAAGTAGAAAGTGATGAGTGTGCTGGTTGTAAAGAGCGTAAAATACGGTCCTCGGAGGAGGAGGAGGATGTGTCTCTGTTGGTGCCCCCAAGTGCGCCGCCGCTCCCACCCCCCGAGGCTTCCCCGGTAAATCCGGTTAGAGCCCCTCTCCCTTTCTCACTCAAGGAGGAGGTAGAGCAGGGGGGGGGGGAGGGGGTCGAACAGCCGAGAACGCCGCTTGCGGAACGGACTCGGAGGGGGAGGTTGGGGAGAGGAGGCGGTTTGTCGCAGCCTCAGTTGATGGCTCCGCTGCGGGAGGCAGTAGGAGCAGATGGAGGAAAGGTGATGATAAAGGTTCCTTTTTCGCCACACGATTTAATGATATGGAGGCAATCGGCGGGGGCGTACAGGGAAAATCCTGAGAAAGTGGCTCGGGTTGTGAAAATGGTAATAAAGACTCAAAATCCTGATTGGAATGATTTGCAGGTGTTGTTAGACACTATTATGGATTCTACAGAAAAGGAGATGGTGTTTAGGGCGATGACGAATCGGGCAAGGGAATTGATTAGAATGCAGGTAGCACAAGGTTCGGTAAATGATTTGGTACCAAGGGAGGACCCCGAATGGAATCCCAATTCATCGGCGGGATACAGAGCGTTAAAAAACTACCAGGATTTACTGGTAGAAGAGGTCCGTGAGGGGATTCCAAAAACGATGAATTGGTCTAAGTTGTATTCTGTGAGGCAGGATAAGGGGGGAATCCCCATCGGCATTTTTAGAAAGGCTAAAGGAAACAGCGCGGAGGTACACGGATTTGGATGTGGAAGCTGAATCGGGAAAAATGCAACTGGCGTTGATTTTTATGGGTCAATCTCAGGAGGATATTAGGAAAAAGTTGCAGAAGCTAGAGGGAGAAGATACACGGAATTTGGAGAAGTTATTGGAGGTTGCATGGAAGGTATATAATAATAGGGAAAAGGAGACAACAAAGAAACAGCAGGCAAGCATGCTGGCGGTCTTGCGGCAAGCGGCGGGTGGAAACAATGGAAATAATAGAGGTTGCGGTTGCGGCAGGGGGAGAGGTGGTGTTCCGATGCGTGGAGGCTTTGGGGGTTTTGGGAACCAGAGTGCAGGGGGGCGCGGAAGGTTAGGACCTAACCAGTGTGCCTTTTGTAAAGGACTGGGACACTGGAAAAATGAGTGCCCATTTAATCAGGGAGCCCCGATGTGGGGGGGGGGCTTCCCGGGCAATGGAGCGAATCTCGGCAACAGGGTAGGAGGCGGATTGAATCCGTTCACGGGAAATCCACAAGGTGTCGCTCAAGCTTTTATGATGGGGAATTGCCAGAATCAGAGCTGACTAGATAGAGACCTAAAGGTTATTTTAGAAGTCGAGGGGGAGCCGATGGAATTTAGGATAGATACAGGGGCTAGTTACTCGGCAATGAACAAATTAAAGGGCTCTCTTAGTGACTCCACGGTGTTGGTTGTTGGGGTATCTGGGGAGATTGAAGAAAGGGCATTCCTGCGGCCACTCGATATAAAATTTGGGGGAAAAGAATTTGATCATCAATTTCTGTATACGCCGAACAGCCCAGAGTCTCTGCTCGGGAGAGACTTGCTTTCAGCATTACAGGCAAGAATTATTTTTGAAAAGGGTAGGGTAAAACTAGAAATACCAGAGGAGAACCTGGCAAAATTGTTTGTGATCAAAGAAGTAGGGAAGGAAGAGGTACCACCAGAAATTGAACAAGCAGTCGCGCCATGGGTTTGGGAGACAGGGACCCCAGGTAAATCAAAAGCGGCAGTACCAGTAGTAGTGGAATTAAAAGAAGGGGCTCAACCAATAAGGGTACGGCAGTATCCCATCAGCCTGGAAGCTAGGAAGGGAATAGCCCCCATGATAGCCCAATTCTTAGGTCTAGGAATTTTGCAGGAGTGCGAATCTGAATTCAACACCCCCATCTTTCCGGTCAAAAAGCCTAACGGCAATTATAGGTTAGTACAGGATCTAAGGGCAATTAACTCTATCACCAAAGATATACATCCCGTGGTGGCAAATCCGTACACATTGTTAACATCTGTTTCTGAGAAATTTCAGTGGTTTTCAGTAATTGATTTAAAGGATGCCTTCTTCTGCATACCCCTGGCACCTGAAAGCAGGAACATCTTTGCATTCGAATGGGAAAACCCTGATACGGGACGGAAGCGCCAACTCACATGGACCAGGCTCCCCCAAGGATTTAAATCCTCACCCACTATATTTGGTAACCAGCTGGCCAAGGAACTTGAGGAATGGAAGACCACCCAGGTAAAAGATTCGCCTTCCTCTTATGTGGTGTTGCAGTATGTGGATGATATTTTCCTGGGTACTGCAGAACAGGGTCTCTGCCTCAAATTAACCATTGCATTGCTAAATATGTTAGGACAGGCTGGATACCGGGTATCCAGAGAAAAGGCACAGTTGGTCAAACAAAAGGTCATTTATTTAGGATGTGAAATTTCACAGGGAGTTCGTTGTTTGGGAGTGAATCGCATTCAAGCCATATGTGCAATTCCAGTACCCCGCAATAACCAGGAATTAAGATCTTTTCTAGGAATGATTGGCTGGTGCAGACTGTGGATCCCCAACTTTGGGTTGACAGCCAAACCCCTGTATGAGGCTGTGAAGGAACCAAGATTTAAGTGGGGACCCATGGAAAATAAAGCGTTCCAGGAATTAAAACAGGCCCTCAAGGAAGCACCTGCCCTGGGCTTGCCGGATTTAACCAAGGACTTCCAATTGTATGTACACGAAAGACAGAAATTAGCCTTGGGGGTGCTCACACAAAAATTGGGATCTTGGAAAAGGCCGGTTGGGTACTTTTCCAAACAATTGGACTCAGTAAGTGGGGGATGGCCAGGATGCCTAAGAGCAGTGGCAGCCACAGTAATCCTGATCCAGGAAGCACGCAAGCTGACATTGGGGAAGCACATGACAGTTTATGTACCCCACATGGTCATAACAGTATTAGAACAAAAGGGGGGTCATTGGCTCTCATCAAGCAGGATGCTCCAATACCAGGCCCAGCTGAGGGAACAGGATGATGTGGAACTAAAAATAACAAATCACCTTAACCCAGCAGAGTTTCTCAGGTCCACCCAGGAAGAAGGAGAGCTGGAACATGACTGCGTGGAGGTAATCGAACAAGTGTACGCCAGCCGGAAGGACCTGAAGGATGAGCCACTGCCGGACCCTGATTGGGAACTGTTCACGGACGGGTCCAGCTTTGTGGAAAGTGGTATCAGGTATGCAGGGTATGCAGTGGTCACCTTGCAGCAGATAGTGGAAGCAAAAGCATTGCCCCCGGGCACGTCAGCGCAGAAGGCAGAGATTTGGGCTATGGTAAGGGCCCTGGAGCTGAGCCAAGGGAAGAGAGTCAACATATGGACTGACTCCAAATATGCATTCGGAGTGGTACATGTGCACGGGGCTCTGTGGAAGGAGCGGGGACTTCTTAATTCGCAGGGGTCGTCAATCAAACACAGAGAAGAGATAATCATGTTACTGGAAGCAATTTATAAACCATTGGCAGTTGCGGTGATGCACGTCAAAGGACATCGGAACGAACCAGGGAAAGAGTTCCAGGGAAATCAACGAGCAGACCAAGTGGCGAAGCAGGCCGCCAGAGAAGTATGGACTCAATTAGCTTTGATACCGGCCCAGAGCAACCCTGCCGCTGCACACATATAAGACAAACCACATTATTCACCGGAGGACGAGAAACTGGCTCAGATGTTGCAGGCACAAAAGAATATCAAGGGTTGGTATGTGACCCCAACAGGACAGGTGATATTACCGGTAAGGATCATGAAGACAGTATTGGAAAGAGAACATAATAAGTGTCACTGGGGTGCGGAGGCAATGGTAAGATTTTTGAAAAACGAAATATTCTCAAACCAGATGTTAACATTGGCAAAAAGGGTAAATGCAATGTGTCCGGTGTGTATCAAAAACAACCCAGTAGTAAGGAAGCAGGTTCAAATGGGTAAGTTACAGGTAGGTCCCCAACCAGGAGATTATTGGCAGATAGATTTCTCCGAGTTACCAAAAGCCCAAGCATACAAATACTTGCTGGTGTATGTGTGCACATTCTCGGGATGGCCAGAAGCTTTCCCTTGCAGGACCAATCAGGCAAAAGAAGTGGTAAAAACACTTCTGAAAGAAATCATCCCTAGATTTGGGGTACCATTAGGGCTATCATCCGACAGGGGTCCTCATTTTACTGCAGGGATCGTGCAGGAGATTTCTGTAACGTTGGGAATAGTTTGGAATCTGCACACGCCCTGGAGACCCCAATCAAGTGGTAAGGTAGAGCGGATGAATCAAACACTGAAAAACCAAATTAAGAAAATTTGTCAAGAAGCAAAAATCCAGTGGCCACAGGCATTGCCTTTAGCTCTGTTAAGGGTTAGGATCAAACCAAGGGAAAGGATAGGGGTAAGTCCGTACGAAATTTTGTATGGCAAACCCTACCATGCTGCTACCTACCAGGGGGACCCTCATTTGGTGGGAGATCAGGTGATATTAAATTATGTGTTGTCTTTGAATAAGACTCTTACAGCACTCAGAGGAACGTTGCAGTGGAATCGACCCCTATCCCTGGAAAATCCGGCCCACGACATCCTTCCAGGAGACCAAGTTTACATACGGAACTGGTCAGTGGAACCACTGAAGGAGACATGGGACGGTCCTCACCAGGTGATCATGACCACCTACACGGCTGTCAAGGTCGACGGAATCGACAACTGGATTCACTACACCAGGGTCAAGAAGGTCCCTACGCAATGGTCGGTAGAACCTTTGTCTCCAACAAGGATGGTGTTCAGAAGCAAATCTTAGGAATACTGATCTTCCTAAGCTTGATTGTGTTAACAGAAACCTTTGTAAAAGTTAATGTACCAGAATCTTATCTGTTGAGACCTGAGGGATCTAATGTTAATCTGACCTGTTTGTTTACTGATGACCAGGGAGCTGGATCCGCTGAAATTATCGTGAGGTGGAAATGGGTTACGGAAAACGAGCTGATTACGGAGGGGGTAAAGACAGCTTGGGATGAGCCGCGTCAGGAAGGAGCAACTATCCTGCAGATACCCAATGTGACCCGGAAAAACGAAGGGAAGTACACTTGTCTAGTGCAGGTACGGGACAGCTTTGATTATGGGGATGTGCAGTTTCTTACAATAAGTACATCTTATACGGAAAGGGAGAGGAGAGTGACGCGACAGGTTACTGATATTGGAGGATTGACCAAGGGCAGAGGCCAAGAAAATTTGGTAGTAGGACTAATCAGAGATTTCGGTCTCATGCAAAATGTAACAGAAATCACAGCTTGTTTACCATTACCCCGGGCAGCAGGTGAACCCATACCATGGGGAATAATACCTGTGACCGAGATGCCGGAGTCATTGAGGAATGCTTCCTGGACATGCTGGTTTGTCCCTAAGACAGTAGAGGCATGGAAGGATTTATGTATGACTATCCGAGTAATGACCGAAGCCGATTGTAAGTTGAAGCCTAATTATTATGGCTGGATTCAGAATACGAGGAGATGCCTAATCAACTTCCCGGTGGATGAAGCATGTAACAAAGTTCCAGTGAGGACTCTTACCACACGAAATGAGATGAGCTGTCAAAATATTACTCAGAGTAAGGATATGTGGAGAGATTGGAAAACCTTATGGGGACCCAGTGTCTTAGAATATTACACTTATCTCGGAAAAGTACAATGGTGTATCCAATGGTCAGGGAATAGAAACCAGTCATATTATAAGGCCCCTATTACATCTACCTCCTCCAGACAGTTTCAAGCCCAAACAGAGGAATGGAATTGTACAGAAGTATTTACATGTGACACTCCAGCGAGTCAAATAGGTCTAGTACCAGTAAAGATGGCATTGAAGTGGGGATGTGAATGTAGGGGATATAATCATACTATAAGTATGAGACAAGGGATGGAACCTATAGATTGCAGGCACACAACGGTTCGCAGTCCTGGGAATTTGGTATGGGTCTTGGGACATGGCCAATGGACATCTCACCTACCCTTAGATGGATTAACCATGCAAATTACCTTGGGTGTACCGACCCTGTGTCCATTTTGGAAACAATCAAAGTTAACATCAAAAGAGATACGAAAGAGACAGAGAAGAGATATTAGTAAAGAACTGGATGCTTTAGGATTGGATAAAGAAGATGGGTGGCATGAACCCTCTTCAGGGGTCAAATTTGGATGGGTGCTGGAATCCTTGTTTACACAAATTTCCACCTATCGGAATCGGGAAATATTGTTCAGATTATTGGGACAGACCGAAAGGCTGGCAGCAGTAACGAAGAAAGGATTTAGGGACTTGAATTTACAGCTACAGGCCACAACTAGAATGACCATACAAAATAGAATGGCATTGGACATGATATTACTAAAAGAGCATGGTGTCTGTGGGTATCTGCACGATAAGGATAAGCATTGTTGTGTACACATCCCAAATGTCACTCAAGAGGTAGAAAAGGATATTAATCAATTGGAACAAATTGAGGGCAGGGTCCACGATGTTCAAAGAGAAGCAGAGCACAATTGGGTTGGAGCAATATTCAGCTCCCTGGGGATCCAGGTCTCTGGTTGGATATCATCAATTGTACAATATGGAATCATGATAATTATAATCATTATGGTTGCTTTAGTAGTATACAAGTGTCTTTTAGGAATGATTGCGAAGGAAGGCCGACACACTCGGAGGGTCATGAAGGCCATGACCCGGAGAGAGGTGATCCTCCCACAAGATAACTCACCCCGCCTGCCTGACAAGAAACCGGGAGCTTGAGAGGTTGAGCATCCTTGCGAAAGAAGATCGAAGGATGCTCAAAGGGGGGACATGTTGCAGGTGGCGGGGGAGGTGAAAATTTAGAAGTAGTTATGCTAAGGTTTGGACTGGTCAAGCAGGACAGAAAAGCAGGAAACCGACAAGGAAAGTGTTAATGTGCTGAGAAGAGGGGAACAGTTTATCAACAAGGAATGCGCTGGGAAGAGGGGAACAGCTTATCAAAGGGGATTAGTCGAGCATGAACATGAAGAAAAGTAAACTGACATTGAAGATAAGGGTTATTACGCATGTAAGGGGGGTTGATGGTGGGAGACAGTCAAAACAATATCTAAAATTGAAAAGTATGATATTTGCGGTTCGTAGATGTCTCTCTATTGTTATCTGCATGTAACTGTTTCGCAACTGAAATTCCGCACGAAGGCTTCATTGTAAAAAGGGTATAAAAGCTGAACCGAAAAGGGGGATCGTTGGAATCCTGATTTGGGACGCTAGTCCTCAGGTTTCCCGGGGCCCCGAATAAAGCACCGCATAAACTGGCACTCTGTTGGTTTGTGTCTTGACTTCGGGCAACACTGCCACTAGCTCTTTCAGCACTCTTGGGTGCATCCCATCCGGTCACACAGATTTATGCACATCTACATGATGCAGCAGGACACTGACCATCTCCTGCTGGATTATGGAGGAATCTCTCTGCTCCTGGTCCCTGTCCCCTAGGCTAGGGAGTTAAATTCCCTGAATATAACTGTCCCTGCTACTAAAGACTGATGCAAAGCAGTTATTAAGCAGTTCTGCCATTTCCTCATCTTTTGGTATCATGTTCCTTCCTACATCTATCAGGTGATGGTGGGGTCATCGGCCTCCTTGTCCCATTTGGGGGGTCTGTAACAGACTCCAAATAGAAGATCTCCCTTACTTGCCTTCCCTTTTTTCCTTACCCATAAACATTCAACTTTGTCATCCCTGGAACCAAGCTCTATGCAGTCAAAACATTCCCTAACAGACAGAGCCACACCACCACCTCTCCTTCCTTTCCTATCTCTTCTGAAGAGCTTCTATCCATTCACTGCAGTGTTCCAGCTGTCACAGTCATCCCACCAAATTTCTGTGATGACAACTACATCACAGCTGTCCTGGTGTGCAATGGCTTCCATCTTGTTGCCCGTAGTCAAGACACAAACCAACAGAGTGTCAGTTTATGCGGTGCTTTATTCGGGGCCCGGGAAACCTGGGCCCCTGTATCTATCCTGAATTCCATCGGTTCCCCTCCGACTTCTAAAATAACCTTCAGGTCCCTATCTAGTCAGCTCTGATTCTGGCAGTTCCCCATCATAAAGGCTTGAGCGACACCTTGTGGATTTCCCGTGAACGGATTCAATCCGCCTCCTACCCTGTTGCCGAGATTCGCTCCATTGCCCGGGAAGCCCCCCCCCCACATCGGGGCTCCCTGATTAAATGGGCACTCATTTTTCCAGTGTCCCAGTCCTTTACAAAAGGCACACTGGTTAGGTCCTAACCTTCCGCGCCCCCCTGCACTCTGGTTCCCAAAACCCCCAAAGCCTCCACGCATCGGAACACCACCTCTCCCCCTGCCGCAACCGCAACCTCTATTATTTCCATTGTTTCCACCCGCCGCTTGCCGCAAGACCGCCAGCATGCTTGCCTGCTGTTTCTTTGTTGTCTCCTTTTCCCTATTATTATATACCTTCCATGCAACCTCCAATAACTTCTCCAAATTCCGTGTATCTTCTCCCTCTAGCTTCTGCAACTTTTTCCTAATATCCTCCTGAGATTGACCCATAAAAATCAACGCCAGTTGCATTTTTCCCGATTCAGCTTCCACATCCAAATCCGTGTACCTCCGCGCTGTTTCCTTTAGCCTTTCTAAAAATGCCGATGGGGATTCCCCCTTATCCTGCCTCACAGAATACAACTTAGACCAATTCATCGTTTTTGGAATCCCCTCACGGACCTCTTCTACCAGTAAATCCTGGTAGTTTTTTAACGCTCTGTATCCCGCCGATGAATTGGGATTCCATTCGGGGTCCTCCCTTGGTACCAAATCATTTACCGAACCTTGTGCTACCTGCATTCTAATCAATTCCCTTGCCCGATTTGTCGTCGCCCTAAACACCATCTCCTTTTCTGTAGAATCCATAATAGTGTCTAACAACACCTGCAAATCATTCCAATCAGGATTTTGAGTCTTTATTACCATTTTCACAACCCGAGCCACTTTCTCAGGATTTTCCCTGTACGCCCCCGCCGATTGCTTCCATATCATTAAATCGTGCGGCGAAAAAGGAACCTTTATCATCACCTTTCCTCCATCTGCTCCTACTGCCTCCCGCAGCGGAGCCATCAACTGAGGCTGCGACAAACCGCCTCCTCTCCCCAACCTCCCCCTCCGAGTCCGTTCCGCAAGCGGCGTTCTCGGCTGTTCGACCCCCTCCCCCCCCCCCTGCTCTACCTCCTCCTTGAGTGAGAAAGAGAGAGGGGCTCTAACCGGATTTACCGGGGAAGCCTCGGGGGGTGGGAGCGGCGGCGCACTTGGGGGCACCAACAAAGACACATCCTCCTCCGAGGACCGTATTTTACGCTCTTTACAACCAGCACACTCATCACTTTCTACTTCCCTGGTTTTTAACCCCGACAATCCACAAGCTTTTTGCCACTCAGGTTTTCCTTTTAGATGATAAAACAGATCCAAATACTGTACTTCACCCCATTTTTCATTCTCCCGCAAGAAACTCATCATAGGACCTAATATCTCAGGAGTTATTGTACCATTCCGCGGCCACTGCATTCCCTCTGTTTCATATTCAGGCCATACATGATTACAATAATCAATCAACGTCTTCTTCCGCAATTCCTGCCTAAAATTACCCTCTTTCCAATGTTTTAACAGACAACCGAGAGGCGAATCCTCAGGAACATCCTTTTCGTTACAAGACAGAGCTCTCAAAGTTTTAAACGGTAGCATGCTGACACCCGAACTTGTGCACCCGCACACACAAAACACTGACACTCGTATTCGTGCGCACTCACACACACAAAACCAATATACGGCCGATTACCAAATACCAAATACCAACCAAATAGCAAACTTGCCTATACTCGTCGCCGCGAGTGGCAAGTGCTGGATCCGCACAGCTTTCTACTTGCTGTGTCTTACGACCAGCGCCTAGGCTTCCAACCAACCAAATACCAACCAACCTATAAGGAATAAAGCACCTTCGGGATTACCTTATGGTCGTCCGTCGGGCGCGGGGTCGGGCACGGTTTGATGTCTCCTCCAGGAATCACCTGGTGCCGGCTTGGAGTGGATCAGCACGTGAACCGCCCCAGCCGCCCCCGGAGTCCCATCTGGGTCGCCAGAAAACTGTTGCCCGTAGTCAAGACACAAACCAACAGAGTGTCAGTTTATGCGGTGCTTTATTCGGGGCCCGGGAAACCTGAGGACTAGCTTCCCAAGTCAGGATTCCAACGATCCCCCTTTTCGGTTCAGCTTTTATACCCTTTTTACAATGAAACCTTTCAGTTGCGAAACAGTTACATACATCATGCAGATAACAATAGAGAGACATCCACGAACCACAAATCTCATACTTTTTCAATTTAAGATATTGTTTTAACTGTCTCCCACCATCAACCCCCCTTACATGCGTAATAACCCTTACCTTCAATGTCAGTTTACTTTTCTTCATGTTCATGCTCGACTAATCCCTTTTGATAAGCTGTTCCCCTCTTCCCAGCACATTCCTTGTTGATAAACTGTTCCCCTCTTCTCAGCACATTAACACTTTCCTTGTCAGTTTCCTGCTTTTCTGTCCTGCTTGACCAGTCCAAACCTTAGCATAACTACTTCTAAATTTTCACCCCCCCCGCCACCTGCAACAATCTCATCCTGTTGCCCATGATCTGTGCATTAGTGTAGATGCACCTCAGCTGGGCCTCATTTTTGGAGGGAAAGCCCTAATCACCTCCTGATTATACTCCAATATTTCCATAGCCGCCAACCTCACACCAACTCCTGTGTTCCCCCAGCCATATGCAGTGCCCTTCTCCTCCTTCACCAAGACACAGGACTGGGAGCCCTTGCTTGCACACCCTTCTCCCACAAGTGCTGGTATGTCACATTCAGGCTCCTCTCCAGTGACCCCACTTTCACCCCTGGCCCCCTTTATACCTAGTGTAAAGCTCTGCTAATTAGCTCTGATATCTCCTGTCCTAAATCCCTTTTCCCTCTGTGGGATAAGCTCTTCCCATCCCTTGTTAGGAAGCCTGGTCTTCTGTAAATCGAGCCTTGGTCAAAAGAACTGATCCCTGGAGAAGTAAGGAGGAGGGTCAGCAGAACTGTCACCTTGGAGGTTTGGCAGGCAAAAATTGGCCTCTTTCAGAGTCTGGTTGAGAGAATCCCTTGGGATTCCCTTGGGAGTCGGGAACTGGAGGTGGGAACACACAGATATGGGCTGGCACGGATCAGGACCACAGGCAGACGAACGGACGGAATCCTTCCAGGATGCTGGGTGAAGGAAGGGAAGCAGGAAAGGCAGGAAGGGCAGGCAGCCGGAAGCTGGAAGCAGGAAATCTGGCTTGGCCCTCGTGATCCCTCAAATTTATACTGAGGATGACGTATATGGGATGGAATACTCTCTTTGGTTAACTCTGGCATCTATCTTGTCTGTTCCTCCCCAAGGGAGGGCTGCAGGTGGGACCTCTTTATCCCTTCTGGGAGGTAAAAGTTTTCGTCAGAGCTGAGCAGTGTCCTTGGCTCTGCATACCAGTCTCTAGCAGTAACTATAAACATCAAGTGTTATCAGTCCTAGAAGCACACACTGTCTGAGAAACTTGCTGTTAATTTCAGCAAGTGCAACTACTTACAAGAGACTTAGCTAAAAGCAAAAGTACAAGACAGAAAATCACCTTTATCCTGGCCCAAACTAGGACACCCATTTATCCCACCTTTTTGTCATTTCATTCCAGAGGTAACCTCCTTCACACTCAAGGTTACCTACTGGTATGCCAGCCCCCAAATTTTGCCAGCAACTTCTTCCAATTATAGAGGTTTGTAAGACCCATTACTGTTCCCTGTTGCCCTTTCCAGATGTTTCCAGGTTCTAGGGTCAGTTACGTTACTCTCCATAGCTTCCCAGGGCCATCTCTCCCCCTGACTGGTACCTCCACATACATAACAGTAACGTTTAGTGATTTGGCACTATTTTCAGCAAGATTTACAAAAAGGTTTTTAGCAGCTGTGGGAATTTCATATTTCACTCCAGTTTCCAGTTCATGATAAAATGAATGAAACAATAATCTGTGTTGCATTGATTCCCTAGATTTTTCTTTTATTATGGTACAGTTGGGGAGAACTACTCCCCTTTTAATTACTGCTTCCAACGGGGTCCCTTTGCATTGTTGAGGCCATCCCATTTGGGAGCTGTACTCCAGCAGGCACAACTCCATCCTGTACCACCACAATAATAATAACTCCTGTCGAGATATTATGCATCACAACTGTAACAATTGGAAGGCATTGATTTCTCAGGCCTGGGGAATATATATATATTTTTCACTTTCACTGTAATACCTCCTCCAGCCCAAATTACCACAACTAGTACATGGGTCATCATCAATAGTATTACAGGCATCAAAAGTTACCCATACCGGGTAGCTTAAATTGGCTATAACTTCGCTCTTTGCAATCAGCCTACCTTCTGCTGAATTTGCCCTGATTTCCACCCGATACTGATAGGGGAGTTCTTTTGGATCATAGCATGTGGTTTTATTTCCTTCTTTGCTGACCTTTACATTCATACAGTGTGTGGTATATTAAGGTCTGGGAGACCATTTGTCCTCTTCGAGTTGCAGTTATGCATTGATCACAGCCGGTGGAGTGAGTCAGGGAAATCAGTCCCATAAGGACCAGGAAAGGTCCGGTAAGGGTCATGATGCCCAGCGGTCACAGCCCAAAGGGATTTCCGCCCTTGGCAGACCTTCTGCAGATGCGGCCTCAATGCCCTACCCGGTCTTGCCTTTATCCTGTCCATTACTTTTCATTGAGGACTCATTACTTGTGTATCGCCTAATGTCAGCCCTAGAATATCAATTTTCAGATAAACATTAATTATCTCAGGGGATCTTTTTTCTGGAGTTACCATATAAAATTCCCAGGTTACTTATCTGCGGGAACGGCAAAGAAAATGCGTGCAACCAATATGGTTGATAAACGGACTTCTGGTTTATTGCGCAGCAACTTTTGCTTATATAGTGCTTCCGTGACCACACCCCAGCCACCAACATAACTTTTTATTGGACACCCGGTGTGTTTACCTGTAGCACAGCGAATCCCTGGTGCAGGTAGCACCGGAGTATGGGCCGATCTAATTGGCCTCCCAAACATGGGGTTGGGCATAGCAAAGGGGTCGTACCTCCTATCTCTTCGAGAATATTCAGGAATATTCTCCAACATTCTCCAAACCTCTCTAACATTCCACAACATATCCCCCCTTTTCTTTTTGCACAAGCCCATGTTTGGTTTAAAATTTTTGCAGTGCTAATTTTCAAACAAATACAGTGCAAATAACAAAAACGTGCAAAACTTAAGGATACATTCAGTAATATAGTGCCCTTTTAAAACAATCTAGAAACTACTCAAACCACTCAATTAACGAACCAAACAGGTTGATACATTCAATGTTGTAATGCCCTTTTGAAATAATCTAAAAACTATTCAAACCACTCAATTAATGAATCAAACAAATTGGTTAACAAGTTATCAAACAGATTTCGTTGTCTTCATCAAGTAAGAATCAACTTCGCATTAATAACATGTCTCTATTTCATACAATCATTCATACTCACACACTCTTTAACAGAGCTCTGTTCAATATTAGGAAGGTCTGGCGTCCACTAGTGCAGAGAGCCAAAAGAAGGATAGTAGAGACTTATCCGACGAAATCTTGTCGGGGGGCCCCTATAAGCGTCTCCAGATCCCACCGGCTCATAGCATAACGGAGTCCTAGGACCTTCATAGTTGCCGAATTGTGTTAAATTTAAGATTGCAACATTCAATTACTACATTCATAACGGGCGAAGTCTGGTTTGTTGTTGTTTTTTTTGTTTTGTTTTTTTTTTTTTTTTTTAAAAAGCAGTATGTATTAGTTTTACTATGTACTATGTCCTTTTTCTTTTTCTCTTTTTATTTTTGATTAATCTTGTAACTTCTTAATATACTTGTTATGTAACTATTCACAACCTTTTAGTACTTAATAGAGGTCCATGTCCTTGTACCTCAAACCATTCTTCAACAAAACTTTTATCTTTTTCATAATATTAACAGCTTTGGCAAATAACTTCTTAAGTATCACTAACATACAACTAAAACACATTACAATTATCAGTATAATACAAAGTACGAGTAAACCAATCTTACATAAACCTTGAGGCCATCTGGTGAGGCCAAACCAATTGACTAATTCATCTATACCGAAAAATACTACATCTTGCTTGATATTTTGAGTATGTTCTACTAACTGTTGTATCTACTTATGTATCAATTTAGAGTGATCACTCAAGTTCATACCACACATACCATCAAAATCTTCATAACCATGGCTATGAGCTAAAAACAAAAAATCAATAGCAGCTCTATTTTCTAATACTGCATGTTGTACAGAAGATAAATCATCAGCTAATTCAGATAATACCTTACTGGTATCACTAGCATACTTTACCACCCAACAACTCAACTTCTTCAGGTTCCGGTGTGCATGAGCGGCAGCTGCTCCTGGCAAAAAATAATCACCTGCCATTTGGACCAAAGGTTAACATCGTCATCACATCCCTGCGCTAGTATTTGGGCCAGGCCTCGCTTCCACCGCACAGGACGGGTACTGTTCGGGTGTGCGTGAGGCATAGCTAAGCTCAGTTGACCAATGGTGCAAGGCCCTCCAACGGGACGGGATGGTATACCTAACCATGCCCAATCTCCGCAAATTAAAAAGTACCCTGATGGTAATTTCCTAGGCAGCTATGTCCCAGGCGATGGGTTAGTAGCACCACGGAGGGTGTAGTTGCACCACTGGCTGAAATTGCCCATTGGGAAAACATTGGTAGTAACGCGTTGTCTCCTCATGACTTCTGTGCAATCAGTGGACAAGCTACTCATCCAGAGAAAATAAGTGGCATTTAGAGAGTCTATAAGGCACAATTCTTGGGGATTGGGCCCAGCGGGCAGACCACTAACCCAAGTGTTGTAGTCACTTAAGCACGCAACTAGACTGGCCTTGGTGGAACATAGACTCTCGGTGTGAAATTGCACTTGTGTGTGGTTCATGAGTGCTTGAAACATTGGCCACGTCTCTTCAGAGGCTGGTACACCAACCAAATATGTAACAGAAGGCGATTGGGGTGGGGTGGGTTTTGTTTTTTTTTTTTTTTTTTTGGTTGGTTGGTTGGTTGGTTGGTGTCATAGACTGGCACAAAAGGAAGTGGTGTTAAGCTGACGCACAAGGGTAACCCAGACATTCTGTCAAGGGTCGAAGTTCATGAAGGCAAAACAATCAAAGTTTAAAACGACAATGAAACCTATGATGAAGTCAACACGGCAGTTTCTATCTTTGAACATGTTGAGCACTTAATACGGCTGTCTCTGCTCTTGAGCTTATGCTTTCAAATTCGGCGGAGCAGGTGCTGGCTGAGTCCGCTTGCTGGGAACCTACAAGGTACCTGCAGGGGTGGAGAGACACGTGACTTTTGCCTAAATATTTAACCGCTGCTGGTCCTTGCCATATACCCGTGGTGGGGTCTCTGTAGGTCACTGTAGGGGCTTCTGAAGAGTCCGCTTGTTGGGCTATCTTTTGGTCCCTGAATATACACAGATAATTCAAGACAAATAGAGTCTTTGATAATTGCTCCTGTGGGTCTTGTAAATCTGTGAATTTCGTCAGGTAGTCTTTTAATGTTTGATTTGCCCTCTCTACTATAGCTTGACCTGTTGGCGAGCGGGGAATGCCTGTAATGTACCTGATTCCCTACTGTTGAAAAAATCGAGCTAACTTGTCGCTAGTATATGCCGGTTTACTATCAGTCTTTATCTGCTCTGACATACCCATGACAGCGAAACAAAGGATGAGAAGTCGCATCACTTGCAACGCTTTCTCACCAAACTGAGCTGTAGCCCAGATAAAATGACTATAAGTATCAATAGTAACATGAGCATGTTTAAGCCTTCCAAATTCTGGTACATGAGTGACATCCACTTGCCATCTTTCATTTGGACCAAGATCTTGGGGATTAACTCTGAGGCCGAGACCAAGTCCCTTTTGGTTACACTGTGGGCAGGCTTTTACAATGCCTCTGGCCTCATCCATGGAAATCTGGAAGTGGCGATGGAGTCCTCTGGCATTCTGGTGGAAGGTAGCATGCGCATTCCTTGCCTTAGTAAATTCGTCCATGGGTACAGATAGCGAAAACAATCTGTCTGTTCGGGCATTGCCTTCTCCTAGGCCGTCAGACCATTGGTGACTCCGAATATGAATGATAGCATAAGGTTGATCTCTCTGTTGTATGGCAGTCTGCAGCTGACGAAATAAGTCATTTAATCGACAGTTTGTGACATCTTTGAGATATGCGTCCTCAATTCGCTGTACAACTCCCACAGCATAAAGGGAATCTAAGACAACATTAAAATGCACATTCAACCAACGTGAAAAGGCGTAAACAATGGCTGCCAACTCTAGAGTCTGTAGGGTATCGTCCTCTTGTGAGGACAGGAGTTCATGGCACCATTGCTCCTTATCTTGCCAAGTCACTGCGGCTGGTTGTGAACATTTTCCTGCATCAGTAAAAAACGTTAGTGCATTTTGAAGGGGTTCCTCAGATCGTTTTGGAACAGGAATCCATTCATGCAGGGACATCCACTTTAACACAGTAGATCGCAACGGAGAGAGATCAATGGCTTGCGGTGCTTCTAGGAGACTTGACTGTAGGTCTGGAGAGTGCTGCAAATACCAGTCCAACTCTCCTTGCTTCATTGGAAGATAAATTGTGCTAGGTTCATCTCCAGTAATTTGTATAATACGGGTTCGGCCTTTACAAATTAGAAGGGCCAATACCTCAATCTTTGTTTGGATTGTAGTTTTTGGCTGTAGTGGTCCAAAGATCCATTCTAGCACACGAATATCAGCAGACCTAGTCTCCCCCTTTTTCTTTTTGGACTGCGTGAGAGCTCCGAGTAAATGTTGTTTACCCGTAAGGATGGTTAAGTCTATGGGTAAGTTTACATCATGGCGATCCACGGAGCACTGAGGTATTGTCAGGCCAATTTCAGTTATGGCCTGTTGTTGAGCTGCCGAAAGAGTAACAGGGGAGGCAGGATCGGTGCCTTTAAGAAGTGGTCGTAACGATTCTAGATGATCGTTTGTTATACCGATCACAGGGCGTAACCATTGAACATCACCTAGGAATCGTACATCATGTAGGGTATTAATAGTCAAATAGAGAGCAGCTTTTTGAGGTCTAACTTGTGACTCAGTAATATGCCATCCTAGGTACTTCCATGGTGGCGTACGTTGTATCTTTTCAGGTGCTATTTGGAATCCCTGGTGACTTAGCTGTTGTGTTAAAAAATACTCCTGCTGCTCAGTAAACAGGTCTTGTTGTGCTATTAGGATGTCATTCATGTAATGATAAATTAAGGCATCTGGCCATGCTTGCCGTACTGGCAATAATGCTGCATCTACAAACAATTGACACAAAGTTGGGCTGTTTTCCATGCCCTGTGGGAGCACTGCGCACTCAAATTGTGAAGCAGGAGCTTCTCTGTTAAGGGCTGGGAGTGTAAATGCAAATTGCTTTGTGTCTTGTGGGTGTATGTGTATGATGAAGAAGCAGTCTTTTAGGTCTACTATAAGTAGATGCCAACGCTCTGGAAGCATCGCGGGGTTAGGCGTTCCGGGCTGAAAAGCTCCCATTGCTTCCATCTGGGAATTAACTGCACGTAAATCATGTAGTAAACGGTACCTGTCAGACTTCTTTTTAATTACGAAGATTGGAGTATTCCAAGGGCTAGTTGATGGTTGTATGTGCCCTTGCTTTAGCTGTTCTTGTACTAAGATGTGTGCTTGTCTGAGGCTTTCTCGCTTCAGCGGCCACTGCTTGATCCATATTGGCTTTGATGATAACCATGTCAATGGGATCGGGAAAGCCCAAGGAGTGACTGCCAATAAAAATGGTCTCTTGTGATCAGGCGTGCTCCGATCTGACTTAGTATGTCTCGACCAACAAGGGCCTGTACATTTGTGGGCATGATGGTGATGAATCGAAGAGACGGCTGCTGCATCAGTTAATTGTTGTGTCAGGACTAGCTGGGCAATTCGAGTTCCTTTTAGAATTACCATAGGTGGTGTCCAAGTCATAGCTACAATACAAATTTTTCTAGTATAGTCACTGTCTATTACTCCTGGCAAGACAAACAAACTCTTAAGTCCAGCAGACGACTGTCCTAATAAAAGGGGTCCGCATGGTTTTTCTTGACATTTCACTGGATTGGTGATACCCGTAGGGATCTTTTGGGGCTTGATGTCACTGCGAGTCACATCTACTGCGGTTGCCAGGTCCAGCCCGAGGCTTCCACTGGTTGCTGGTTGGAGGGAGGTGGGTGGCTGGAATTGTTGTTGGATGGAAGTGGGAATTGGCTGGTTGTCGAAGGGAGGTAGGGATGGCTGGTTGCTGAAAGGAAGTGCAGGTGGATGATCGCTGGAGGTAGGTGGGGGTAGCTGATTGTTGGAAGGGAGTGGAAGTGGCTGGTTGCTGGAGGGGAGTGGAAGTGGCTGGTTGCTGTTGTTCAAAAGGGTCCACACTAGAGCCACAGTTGGGGTCTTTGTGCCGTGGCTCCTCGCGCTCCTCGATCCATTTCCCTAGTATCTGCAGACTTCGGTAGCATAAGTGTTCGTATTACAGTGTTGACACCAGACTGTGGCTTTGTGACAATGCCTTCGAAGATGTCCAGTGTGTCCACAGCGAAAACATTTGTCAGTTGATTGTTGCGGCTGTCTGGCGTCGGCAGGACGTAACGGGGCTAAGGCTGCTAAGGCTTGGTGCTGGATTGCAAGAGCTTGCTGGTGGGCTTGCTGTTGGGCTAAAAAGGCTTGTTGTTGGGCTGCAAGAGCTTGCTGCTGGGCTTGCACCATACCTTTCCCTACATCTTTTATTGCCTCAATTAGCATTGCCTGAGTCCCTACTAGTACTCTAGATAACTGTTCCAGCATCTCCTCAATTGATGCTTCTGATGGCATGGAGGAAATTATATTTTTCGTGGGAGTATTGCTATTGTCTAGGATACACTGACGGAGCAATGTAGTTTTCATTTGATCTGGTACACAAGTCTGGTTGATGGCATCAGTGAGTTTATCTACAAACTGTGAGAATGGCTCATCTGTGCCTTGCTTAATTGACATATGAGATGGGACAACTGGTGTAGTTCTAACTTTACTTAAAGCTTCTCTCACAAATCTCATAAACTCTCTTATTATATGTAGGCCTAATCTTGCTTGTGCCTCAAAATTAGCATATAGTCCACAACTCACAAATTGATTTATTGTTATCCCATACAGGGGGTCATTTTGTTCTCTAGAACTGTTTACGAATCTGTGACATAATGTTTGCGAGTGGGCTCGCCATAACAGTAAAGGTGATTGAGTCATGATCATTCTCATAATTCCTTTTATATCCTCTGGGAGCAACAGTCCTGAGCCCCAGATATAACTTATCATTTGCTTAACTGGTTCACCATGCAACTCGCATTCATTTATGGTAGCTCTTAATTGTGTTAGCAATTTCTAATTTAAAGAGTGATACTGCAACTCCACATTTCCGTGATTAGCTTTTGTATATATGATTGGGAAAACTTGTCGCAGGGTATCTAAAACTAAGGAAAAATCATAATCTTTATTATTAAGGGCTTGCTCATGCATTTGAGATCAATTAATCGTTAAGGTGCGGTAGTGCCGTGCAGCAGGCTTTTATTTCTGAAAAGCGGCTGCTTGCGGCGGGGGAGGGAGGGGGGGAGGTGGGGGGGGGGAGGGAGGAGAGAGGGAGGGCGGGCTGGGAGGAGGAGGGAGAGGGGAGGGAGGAGGAGGGGTGCTGCGGGCCGGGAACGTCCCCGTCGGATGATGTACGGCGTAGGGGTGGGGCCGAAGGCAGGGCCCAATGGAGGTCGGGACCAGCCCTGGAGCCACCCTCGCCGGATGAGGCGGGACATAGGGTTTCCGGACTCTGATTCAGTCTGCTTCCGGCTCTGCAAGCAGTCACTTCCATCCCGTCCGCACATCCCGAGCCACATGGCTCAAGATGGCCGGCACAGGCCACATCAGAGGGAGAGGGTGGGGGTGGGGGGGGACAGCGGGTTGCGTCGGAACTTCATTGGAAATTTTGAGCAAGCTGTACAACTATTTCGTCTCCCGTTGGGGGACAGGGATCGTAATCAACTCCTAATTGATGCAAATCTGGTATCGGCTGCCCTTTTAAGGTTGCCGAAGCTACAGCGGCGATTTTCTTCTCTGTGTGATAACGGTGCAAGCAAGTAATCATTGTATGCTACGGTTTCATTAAGTTACAAGCTGTCTTATCCTCTTCTCTTACCTTATACAACAAGATATCTCCTAAACTTTTCTATTCTTTCTCATCAAATAAGTTAGCAGGGTCAGTAAAAAACTGATATGTGCGGCCGCCGGATCTTTTCTAAAATCCACATCTTTTATGGCACGTTTCTATAAGAAACTAATAAAAAAGGTCTAGAATAAAATAGAAATATAGAAAGTCTAGGGCTACTTCGTTCTCTATTTTCTGCGCGCTTAACTATCCCTTTATTATTTTGGTGCAGCCTTAATCCGAGCCTTTTATGGGCTTTTTGTGCGAGTCTTTTGTGGGCTTTTTACAACTTTTTATAACTAAGAACCGGTAGCCCTTCCCCAGCAGCAAACAAACTCGTTCATTTTTCGAATCACCTCTCTACGCCTGCGTCCAAACTCGAATTGCCCCCAAATTTTGCCAGCAACTTCTTCCAATTATAGAGGTTTGTAAGACCCATTACTGTTCCCTGTTGCCCTTTCCAGATGTTTCCAGGTTCTAGGGTCAGTTACCTTACTCTCCATAGCTTCCCAGGGCCATCTCTCCCCCTGACTGGTACCTCCACATACATAACAGTAACGTTTAGTGATTTGGCACTATTTTCAGCAAGATTTACAAAAAGGTTTTTAGCAGCTGTGGGAATTTCATATTTCACTCCAGTTTCCAGTTCATGATAAAATGAATGAAACAATAATCTGTGTTGCATTGATTCCCTAGATTTTTCTTTTATTATGGTACAGTTGGGGAGAACTACTCCCCTTTTAATTACTGCTTCCAACGGGGTCCCTTTGCATTGTTGAGGCCATCCCATTTGGGAGCTGTACTCCAGCAGGCACAACTCCATCCTGTACCACCACAATAATAATAACTCCTGTCGAGATATTATGCATCACAACTGTAACAATTGGAAGGCATTGATTTCTCAGGCCTGGGGAATATATATATATTTTTCACTTTCACTGTAATACCTCCTCCAGCCCAAATTACCACAACTAGTACATGGGTCATCATCAATAGTATTACAGGCATCAAAAGTTACCCATACCGGGTAGCTTAAATTGGCTATAACTTCGCTCTTTGCAATCAGCCTACCTTCTGCTGAATTTGCCCTGATTTCCACCCGATACTGATAGGGGAGTTCTTTTGGATCATAGCATGTGGTTTTATTTCCTTCTTTGCTGACCTTTACATTCATACAGTGTGTGGTATATTAAGGTCTGGGAGACCATTTGTCCTCTTCGAGTTGCAGTTATGCATTGATCACAGCCGGTGGAGTGAGTCAGGGAAATCAGTCCCATAAGGACCAGGAAAGGTCCGGTAAGGGTCATGATGCCCAGCGGTCACAGCCCAAAGGGATTTCCGCCCTTGGCAGACCTTCTGCAGATGCGGCCTCAATGCCCTACCCGGTCTTGCCTTTATCCTGTCCATTACTTTTCATTGAGGACTCATTACTTGTGTATCGCCTAATGTCAGCCCTAGAATATCAATTTTCAGATAAACATTAATTATCTCAGGGGATCTTTTTTCTGGAGTTACCATATAAAATTCCCAGGTTACTTATCTGTTCAAGTTTTCTTCAAGACCAGCCTAGGATCCCCAGGAGCTGAAGTGATTGTCCATTCCTTTACGGGTCCCTTGACTCAAGACGCATGCATCCACCCCTTCTCAGCTGTACGGACTGCAGTATCTGTAGTCAACAAAACAAGAAAAGGTGCTTCCAAGAGAGGGGATAAGCTTTCCTCTTTGCGGGTCTTTATCAAAACTTTATCCCCATGTTGAAATTGGTGTATTGCGAATCCCAAGGGAGGTGTTTGCACCAATATTCCCATCTCCCTTAATTCATTTAACCGCTTTCCCAGAGTTACACTATATTTTCTGATATTTTCATCTTCTATTATATTATATTCCAATGGCATTCCCTGACAATAAGACATCCCATATAACATTTCATACAATGATTATCCATTTTCACTTTGTGAAAAGTGCCAATGGTAGACATCTTGTCCAAGGCATTTGAGTTTCAACCATTAATTTTGCCAATTGTTGCTTAATAGATTCATTCTTTCCACCCTGTCCGAGCTTTGTGGATGCCGGGGAGTGTGATATTCCCAATGTATACTCAATGATTTGCATAATAACTTGATCACTTTCGAGGTAAAATGTGTGCCTTGGTCAGAATCAATACCATGTAGGCCTCTACCCATCGTGTTAAATTATCTACTATCACTAATAAATATTTAATCCTCCCAACTCTTGGTAGCTCAGTGAAATTAACTTGTACTTTTTCAAAAGGTCTGTAGGCAATTTGTCTTCCACCCATAGCCACTTGTTTAAATATTTTTTTCTATTAATCTTTTGACAAATGCACCCAAATTGTTTGAGAATATGATCGCTTAATGCTTTTGTACCCCAATGTGTTTGCGCATGTAAGCGCTAGGTAAATACGATGTGGCAAATGTCTGGTACAACAGTTTACCACTCCTCACAAACACAGGTTAAAAATATGCTGGCTTTTGAGCCAGGAAAGACATGCAGTGGGAAGAAATGTTGCCAGGCATGGCGCGGTTCCCAACTGCTCCTTAATGGAAATCTCGGAGACAGAATCAGCCTGCTAAAAAACCAAAACCAAACCACAGATTCCAAAAAGAGACACACGACATAAGATAAACACACAACATGGGATATATATATATACACACACACAAACATATACATACATACATATATACATACATACATATATATATACACATTAAAAAAAAATTGCTGACTCAAGAGCCATGGGGTGAAATATGTCTCTTGAATCAGTATTTTTTCTTGCTCTTTTTTTTTTTTTTTTTTTTTTTTTTTTAAATATATCAAACATATCTAAACTAACAGATTTTTACCCCAAACTTAACTAGCTTCTGTTTTGTATCATGCTTGACAGGCACCTAAAGATAAGACTGCTAATCAGGTCGCCTCACGGTACATCATCAAGACAAAGTTCATAAATTTAGCAAGGTAACAAGGACTGAAAGATAATATTAAATAAAAGAGAAGTTCTTGGGATGGCCAAATATGTGTGTCATCTTTAGCAAGTCTGTGTGCCAGTGATTTATGAAAAGACAGCTCTCTCCCCCCCCCCTTTCTCTCTCACCACTTGCAGACAGTGATAAAACTTAATTGCTCTCTTGTTTTTCTTTCTGTTTCTTAACAACTCTCTCCCCAAAGTAACTAATTTGCGTAAATTTTCTCTTCTTGTAAACGTGTTTTTCAAAGATTTGCTTAAATCATAAAGCCTTTTATTTTTGTAAATTCGTGTAATGTAAATGAGTAGTGGCTAATTTTTTCTCACAATCAAAATATATAAATAATAATATATAAATAATAATAATATAATAATAACATAATATAACAACAACAAAAGCCAACAGAAACAACAACAACAACAACAATAATAATATAATATAAAATAATAGCTTGGATCATAACAGTCCCCTTAATGCCTCTAAGATTCTTACTGCTAGTTCCTGATGTACTAAATTTTTTCCCTGTGTATTAATTAATCCTCTCTCTTCCCATATTTTTCCAAAGGTGAGGACCACTCCAAATGCATATCTAGAATCAGTAAATATGGTTCCACTCTTTTCTTTTTGATGCGAGAGGTGGTGCCCTTAGGGGTTCAGCACGGAAGACAAAGATGAGTCCTCACAGAGGTACAGTCGATGCTTCCAGAAAAAAGGACTTTTATTACGTACGAAAACCGCTTATATACTGTTACAGTGGCCATGCCCCCCTCCACCGCACACCGAAACTACTTGCTACAGGTCACGCGGTGCCATTCACACGCAGCAAAAGCAAATCCTATTGGTGCAGGGGTAGAAGCAACTTGTTCTTCACTTTGTGCCTTCTCCTAATCTAACGTCCAGGACAGGGTGTCCTTGTAACTCTGAACAGTCAAAACATGGGGTAGTGCATACAGCAGTGCCGCATGCCCCCGCCTTTCAGACCATCCCCCTGCACATCCCCCTTTTTTTTTCTTTTGCACAAGCCATGTTTGATTAATGGTTTTGCAATGCTAGCTTTCAAGCAAAAAAAAGAATACAAATAACAAGCAATATACAGAACCCATACATTAACAATCTAACACCTTCTCTAAGCAACTCATAAATCTACCCGGGAAACAAGCCAAACAATTTGGTCCACAGGTGACAACAGATCTTGCCCCTACGCGCTGTTGTTGTCGATGGATGCAGGCCTATCCCTTCAGCATACAGTCATGGCAGGGTGTGTCCATTTACTGGGCACCCAAAAAAGTCCAGAATCTGTGGAGACACAACTATAACCTTTTCCAGTAAATAATAACAGCTTAGGTCCTAGCCATTGACCTGTAAAGGGATCTTTATAGGTAGTCTGTGTTAAAATACCAGAAGTTAAGTTCATCTGCTTAGCAGTGCAACAGAATAGCACAATCAACAATCAACATATAGACAAGGGATCCCATAATCAACATATAAACGATCACATGAATTACAACATTAACAAAAGCCTGTTATCAATACAATACAATACAATACGAAAAGCACATTTCATACTGCAGTTGAAGGACTTAAATACCTTTTTAGTATGAGGAAGGTCTGGTGTCCACGGGCACGTAGAGCCAAGAGGGTAGAGGAGGCTTTTCCGACAAAAATTCATCGGGGGGCCCCAAAAGCGTCCCCAGACCCCTCCCGGGTCATGGTACGGTGGAGTCCTGGTTTCCTCTATGGTCGCCAAATTGAGGCCCAAAAAGACCTAATAAAATTGTTTAGAGACAGAATTCCAAGCCTTTAAACAGCAAAGGCACACTCTCCCCCCCCCTTATTTCCCCCCCCTTTTTTTTTTTTTTTTTTGCTGTGATGTCTGCAGCAGGGCTCATTTTCTGAGCAGCAGCAGTGTCAGTGGGGGTAGAGACAGCAGCTGCAGCTGTAACAGATACGCCGTCGATGCGATCATGCACAGTTTGCAAAGCTTTATACGCCAATTCTTGTGAAAGTTGTAACACTTCAGTTTGAAACCATGCCTGCAAATCTGCACACTGATCTATTGTGAGTATCTTTTTGGCATTGATTACACCACACTGTGACAGAGCAAGCTTTACTCATATGGCCTTTGGCCCCGCATCGATAACAGACAGGAGTGGATCTCTCAGGTGAACCTCCTCTGTTGCCTATTTCTCGTACAAGAGCTGCGAGAAGTCTTTGGGTAGGCTCCATGGCAGTGGCAAAGGCACCAGCCATGCCCTGACTTTGTTGCATCTGAACTGCCCTGGCAGCAACCTCAAGCATTTCTGCAACATCAGCAGCTTTAGACAGAGTAGAAAATAGCGCCTTCATCTTCGGGTTTGCATTTTCAAATGCTAATAATTTAAGCATGGACGCTTTTTGTTCTGGGTCTAGGTCAGATTGGACCATGATAGATTGATGAAGTCGATCAACAAATTGCTGAAATGGTTCAGTCATTCCTTGCTTGATAGAGGTAAATGAGGGAAGCGGAATGGCCTCTGGCACAGCATAGAAGGCCTGTCATGCTAATTGTGCAGCGGTGTGGTGGAGTACAGCTGGAAAGTGAAGCTGAACCTGGACATCCCCAAAGCGTCCCGAACCTATGAACATTTCAGTGGTCACCCCTAATAACAGGTCCCCAGGTGCTCGAGGACAGTTCGCTTCTAAGTGAGCCAGGCGCTCCCACTCCTTGGCCCAAATGATTTGTTGGGAGGGGGTGAGCAGATACCTGGCCAAATTGTGACAATCATGGGGGCTATTGGTTACAGAGGTAAAGAGCCAGTCCAGAGCAGCCCTGCCACTCTTCGTCTTTAATCCTCCCTCTTTTAAAGTCTTTTTGACTTGCTGTAAAGTTTTCCAGGCATGTTGCTCATAGTGGGGTGCCCCGTTATTATAAAGCAGAATAGGACAAGCAATGGTGCTGGCTTCCCAATCCCCTTCGAGAATGGCATCGCGAACAAAGCTTGACCACCTTTTGGGCCGGGGTTTGTCGGCACCTTTGATGCCTTGTATGATTTGCCGTGTTTGCGGCAGAATTGAAACGTTGTCATCGTCGTCAGAGAAAGCGGACGGGTAGTTAACAGAACCCAGCTCCTTTAGTCGGTGGCTGCGCGCAGCTAGGGGTGGTTTCTGCTGACGACTGCACCTGCCCATTTCAGGAGAAAAGGCTTGCGGCGCTTCCGCGGGGGGTAGTACTAGGGGCGGCTTCCACTGACAACTGGGCCCGCCCATTCTGCTTTACTCCGCTTCTGGCGCTCGGAGTTTACACTTCCGTTTCTTTCTCCACTCCGAAATCAGATACCAAGTTACGACTTGGGCCGCCCATTTCGGGAGGGGAAGCTGTCTGCACTTCCGCTTCTTTCTGCATTCCACTTCAGGCGCTCGGAGCGGACACTTCCGCTCACTTCTCCGCCCCGAGATCAGATAAGAAGTCGTTTACAGATCGATGTGTCTTTCCGGACATGCCTTTAACAGCAAAACTTTTGTCCCCTAATCCTAAGAACGTTCTCCAGGATGCACCACGCTCAGAAGGGGCAGGAAGCGGAGGCGCTGTAGGAAGGATATTTGATTCCACCTCTGGCGTTAGTATCGCTATGGCGGCAGCCGCAACTTTAGCCTCTGCCTTCGTTTCTCTTAATACAGTAGTTACAGTTCTCCATGTTCCTTCTAAGCCTGTTATATGCTTGCTTTTCCCTTGAGAATGGAGGTCCCACATCAAATCACCAACCTCCCGCCAGTGTTCCCATGCGAACAATTCAGTTGGAGCGGAGAAGTGTCCCTGCTCCTGAGCCCACGTTATTAGCTTATCTAGAAGCTTTTCATTGACTGATTCGCCTCGCTTAGCGAGGATACCTATCAAGAGTTTTTCTGCTGCAGCTAATTCAGCTTCCATTTTTTCAACAAGCTTTTCCGGACACTGATTCGACTTTCATTTTTTCAATAAGCCAATGATAGAGGGAACGTAGCAACCCTTCCTACCTGACTCGGGCTCCTTCTGGCTCCAGTCAACTCTATCCCGCCTCTTCAGACTCTTCGTTGGCGCTATATTCCGCCAATCTCGGCTCCCCTCTCCCTGGTTCGCCTAATCATGGGCTAGACCTTGTCTGTCATCATGGCTACTGTTGCTGCCCACTTTCTCCACCATTTGATGCGAGAGGTGGCGACGTTAGGGGTTCGGCGCGGAAGACAAAGATGAGTCCTCACAGAGGTAGAGTCGATGCTTCCAGAAAAAAGGACTTTTATTACGTATGAAAACTGCTTATATACTGTTACAGTGGCCATGCCCCCCTCCACCGCACACCGAAACTACTTGCTACAGGTCACGCGGTGCCATTCACACGCAGCAAAAGCAAATCCTATTGGTGCAGGGGTAGAAGCCACTTGTTTTTCACTTTGTGCCTTCTCCTAATCTAACGTCCAGGACAGGGTGTCCTTGTAACTCTGAACAGTCAAAACAGGGGGTTGTGCATACAGCAGCGCCGCACGCCCCCGCCTTTCAGACCATCCCCCTTCATCTTTTAATAATTATAGGGCCCTCAATAAAGCATATAATTCACAAGCCTGAGCTTACCAGGATGTACTTAAAGGTCCTGATTCTACAGGTTCTAGATTTTTATTAATTTCTGCATATCCGGATTTTCTCTTCCCTTCTATTACTCGGGAGGATCCATCTACAAATAATTTTTCTCCCTTCTCCATTTTTAGTATCACTTAAATGTAATCTCTCTTTCATTTGGGTTTCTATTACTTGTAAGCAATCATGCCGTATTTTCTCTGATGGTTCCCCAAACAGAAATTGTGCAGGGCTTTGTGCAGAGGTTATACTCAATTCCAAGTTGGGAGAGGCAATTAATATAGTTTCATATTTTAAAATTCTACTATCTGTACTGGATCAAATAAATTGGATAAATATCCTACAGGCTTCTTGATTCTTGCCGAATCCTGAGTGAGGACCATAAGCTGTCTGGTTTGCAGAATTCACAAAAAGGTAAAAGGGTTTTTTGGTTTTTTTGGTTTTTTTGGTTTTTTTGGTTTTTTTTTAATCTAGTAAACTTAATATAGGAGCCTCTACCAATGCTCTTTTAATTTCTTCACATTTTAGATCATCTTCAGCAAACCACTTAAGCTGGTTACTTGTTAATTTTTCATACAAGAATTTTACCTTTTCACCATAGCTTTCAAGCCATGGTCTACAATATACTAATAATCCTAGGACTGTCGAATTTCCTTATTTTTTTGTTCTTGGGGACCGTAGGGCCAGAATTCCAAATTCCAGATACTTGATCAGGGTCTAACTTCTTCTGTCCCTGTCCTGGTTTGGGCCAGGATAAAGGTAATTTTCTGTCTTGTACTTTTGTTTTCAGCTAAGTCTCTTGTAAGTAGCTGCACTTGCTGAAATTAACAGCAAGTTTCTCAGACAGTGTGTGCTTCTAGGACTGATAACACTCGATGTTTATAGTTACTGCTAGAGACTGGTGTGCAGAACCAAGGACACTGCTCAGCTCTAAGGAACATTTTACCCTCCTTATACCATACTGATGGATTAATAATTTCTTCATCTGCTTGCATCAAGGTGTATAATTTGATTTGTAATTTGTTCCCTTGACGATGAATATTTAAATTTAGTTTAAGAATCAAATCCCTTTCCTAATAAATTATATTCTGCCTTGGGGAGCAAAAGCAAATAATTTAGACAAATTCCTTTTTCTGATTCTATTTCTACGTCTCCTAAAATAGGTACTTTAAAAGGCTCCCCATTCGTGCCAATTACTGACATATGATTTCTCCCTTTTTCTACCCCTTTTGGAAGTTTTTGAATTGTTGATTTTTCAGCCCCTGTATCTACTAAAAATAAAAATTCCTCCTTATGGGGACCTATTAGTAACTTTATCAAGGGCTCATTTGAAGTTGTAGTCCTCAGAAAATAAAGCCCCTGGCACCCTTAAGGGGTATGTTAAAGCAGTCTCGTGCTGCCTCTCAATCAGCTGCTCACCTTTCATTGACGGAGAAGGTGACGGAGGTATTGCCGGTGCCGGAGGAGCAACCGACAGCAGATTATGCAAATGTGGAGGAGGCAGACTGTCTAAAAGTTCTTATTTTTCTTTATCTTTGCTTTTCTTTTCATTCTCCTCCTCCCTAGGTTTTTATGTGAGGAGGGGCACTGTAGGTAAAGTAGAATTCTGGATCCATAAGTAAGCATAGTCGCTTTCTTCCTGTGAAAATGATTTTGGCCAAATTGTCATGCAATATTGCACTAATTTGATTTTAGTTTTTCCTTTTCTTTTTTTCCCTTACTATCCCAATATTTAATCATAAGACCTAAAGGACTCTCCAGAGGAATACCTGGTAACTTCTCAGTGTTAGTCTGATATAATCTCTTACTATTCTTCTGTCTCATAATGTGAGGATTTTACTAGTGGCAATCCTCTCGCCCTTGGCTGCTTCAGTAAGAGTGTCTTGCAGGTGGCTTAACACCCACCCACGAATCCCACAGGAATTGCTTCAGTCCTTCACCAGCCAAGTCCCTCGCGAGAGATTGGAACCGTGGTTAGAAGACCTCCACAATCACTCCGGAACCAGGTTCCGTCTCAGTCACACTCTTACACGCACAAGCAACCGAATCCCACCCAACCGAACGGAATACACCTTTAATACTTACGACTCCGTCGTCTTCGTTCGGATCTTCACGCGCAGAATTACGGGCAAAACACACTGCAGTGCACAAAAGAGCTCATCACAAAAAAATTTAAATTTTTGCTTATTGCAATTTCGGATTCAGGATCCCGTCAGTGAAGCCGGCGGCCTGAAAAGAAGCCACCAAAGATCGGTGGGGAGCCCCCCCAATCCAGACCTCAGTGCAAACACTGAAAGGTATCCCGGACGAGCCCCCCAAAATTATTATAAATGACCAAGACTCAATATTCTTCTTTTAATGGTTTAATTTAATTAATAAAATTGCAATAAGCAAAACAGCGCTGGGTGCGTGGGGAGTCTCTGCTCCACTCACATGCATGCCATAAAGTTTAATCTTTTAGTTTATATTACATACCTTAATACATATTCATAAGTATTCTAATACATATTCATGACTGTTCTAGGAATAGGCGAGACTATGTTTATTAGTTAATGGAAGAGGCAGCTTTCAAAGGCACATGCCCACTTTATCTCTGAGGGTCTTTTTGACCCCCATCTGGTGGTCGTTGGATGAAGTCAGTAGTCTTCCTCAGTTTGCCCTCTTGTTACCCTTCGATTCTGCACATGGGCTCCTTCGCTCTTTCCTGTGCAACACTCTGCAGTCAGCAGTAAAACCACCTTAAATTGCAATGCTATGTTGTGAGCAGCAAAATCAGCTTAGATTAGCACAACGGAATACACATTGTAGCGTTTTGAAGGTACGAAAACTGTGGATGTCTTGCTTCTTTTTCCCCTAAGCCTTTTAGTTACACAAAGAACAGTTATATTTGCATCTTTCACAATGTTGAAGGCAGATATATTATTAGTACTCTCAAAATGGGGTTAGCAAAATACTTCATAAAACTTGGGTTAGTAAACACTTTATAATTATTCAAATAATTATCCAACATGAATTCACAAACACACACATATGTTACAATGTGAAATTGATCTGGCTGCTGCCATTGAAGAACATAATCAATGCTTCTATGAACACATTAGCAACAAAAGGAGGGTGAAGGAGAATCCTCATCCTTTTTTGTACGTCAGGAGGACAGCGACCAAGGGTTAGGAGAAGGCTGAGGTACTTAATGCCTTCTTTATCTCAGCCCTCAGCAGTAGGACCAATTGTTCCTGGGGTACCCAGTCCCCTGCACTGGCAGACAGGGACAGGGAGCAGAATGGAGCCCCCATGATCCAAGGGGAGATGGTCAGTGACCTCCTGCACCAGCCAGAGTCACACAAGTCTGTGAGGCCAGATGGGACCCTGTTACGATCCGAGTTATTATTTATATTTTGTTTGCGAGGAAAATTCAGCCACTACTCATAGACAACACGTGAATTTACCAAAATAACCAGGCTTTATGATTTTAACAAGTTAAAAGGATTTATTTAGGATTTATACAATTAGTTACTTTGGAGAGAAGAGTCATTAAGAAGAGAAAAGAAGGAGAAAGTAATCAAGATGTTATCACCGTCCGCCGGCCCTGGCCTCTGGCTGTAGTCGGGTGCATAGGGTTTGTTGCTCCTGCCGCTTCTCTGTCCCGTAGCTGAAGCCGAAGTGCCGAGAGAGGGGGGGGGAAGAAGAGCTGCGCACTTCTCCTTTTTCTCTTGGAGTTTTATACAGCAGAAGGGGTTCTGTCTTTTCAAAAATCACTGGCACACAGACTTGCTAAAAATAACACAGATTCTGCCATCTCAAGAACTTCTCTTTTAATTATTATTATCTTTCAGTCCTTGGCACCCTGTTCAATTTATTACCTTTGTCTGGACCATGTACCAGGAGGCGACTGGATAAGCAGGCTTGTCTTTAGGAGCTTGTCAAGCATGATATAAAACAGAAGCTAGTTAAGTTTGGGGAAAAAATCTGTTAATTGAGGATGTTTGGTATATCTTAAAAAGAGCAGAAAAAATACTGATTCGAGAGACATATTTTGTATTTTCAAAGTGTTTACATCATTTCACCCCGTGGCTCTTGAGTCAGTATTATTTTTTCTTTATATGTATATATATATATATATATGTATATCCCATTTGGTATGGTTATCTTGTGTCATGTGGCTCTTTTTGGAATCTGTGCTTTTTAGCAGGCTGATTCCATCTCCGAGGTTTCCGTTAAGGAGCAACCGGGAATCACACCCTGCCTGACAACAGTTCTTCCCACTGCACGTCTTACCTGGCTCAAAAGCCAGTATATTTTTAACGTGTATTTGTGGGGGGTGGTTGTCTGTTGTACCACACATTTGCCACATCATATATACCTCACCATATCACATCACCTCACAATATCACGTTACCTCACCCCGTGGGTTTTGAGGCCATGGGAGTGTGTTGCTGAGATGAATACATACATATACATACACAAAAGAAAAAAAAAAAAATTGCATTTTGTGTTGCGCCAGCATTGGGAAGTTTTGCAACCAATCATGTAGACATGTCACTGACACAAAAAGCTTAATAGGTAGCAGTGAACATATATGAAAACATGCAAAGGAGCAATTCCACATGAATAAAGTATGTGCTTGTACATGGCAATTTTGTCCATTTACAATATGTATAGAAATCAAAGGAGAATACTGAGTGTTACAGAGTCTTAAGAATTAAATTAAAAGGAGAAAAAAAAATATGGATTACATATCAAAACTTGGTAATAACAATAGCAATATTGAAAAAACTATAAGAATTATAATGACAATAATAATAGAAGAAGATACAATGGAAAAATTACTAAGACATAACATAGGTCTATTACATACACATTAAGGAAGGTAAAATGTTTTAAGCACTTTTCCTCAAGTCGGGGTCATGACCTTTGGGCACTTGGTATCTGTGTCTGAGTCAGTCTTGTCAGGAGATAAATTTTGGTGGACACGTCTCACCCGAACTGCATTCAGCCAAGAGGAACAGATGCTAATTACACATGGCAAGAAGAAAAGAATTAAGCCAAATACAATCAGTACATAAATCCAGTCTCCTATATTATTTATGAAGGAGAAGAAAGATGTCCATCTGGGATTTTCCCAGATTTGGACTGGAGTTTTTTGCTATGGTAGTTAATTCTTTGGCAAGGTGTTTCACCACTTTACCATTATCATCTATTTTGAGACAGCAATTGGTGAGATTCAATTTTGCACACACTCCACCTTCAGAAGCTAAGAGATAATCCAAGGCCAGCCTATGTTGGTATACAGTGTCTCGTAACTGTGTAACTTCATCTGCTAACAAGGACAGAGCTTGTCTGGTATCATTAGCTACCAATTCTACAACGGCTTGGAGCCTAATAATTCTGTTTAGGTTATAAATTGGATCCCGTGCTCCATTAATAATTTCATAAGGATTCCATGTTGCAGGGTCATAATACTTAATTATTCTTTCAGGTGTCCATTCGGTTCCTCTCCACTTTTGTGAACCAGATTTAGCCACATCAAAATTCACGAAGGACCTCTTTGCTCTGGCCAGTTTTAGGTGTGGTGTGATTTCATTAGGCAATACTTTAAAATAAGGCCTGATTACCCCCACATAGCATGTTCCTGCCCATTTCTGTGGAAGCTTACGATAGGCTTTATGTCCACAAATGAAATGGTGACCTTTGATTGCAAATAAGTTTCCTCGAAGGAAACGAGTATCATAATAGTATGTCTCATTCCGGCGAGTGGGGGGGCTACTGCATGGAAAAGAATTGAATCAGCTCTTTTACACAGCCATACTCCCTCCTTGGTTTTACATTGGTGTCGTGAATTCTGAGGTCTGTCAGAATTATCCACAGAGGACCAATATTGCTTAAAAATAGCTGGACGTCCCGAGCGGTCCTGCCAAGCCAAACCATAATACATTTGCTTAAGTCGTGGACTGTTACTTGTGCCACAAACCTCAGTCTTATGTTTAGCCAAAGGGCGTTTCGAGCAGTTTATGGTACTGCAATTTCTATCAGTACAATGCCATCCCAAAGCCAGGGTGTATTTGCATTTTGAGGAACCTAGAATTTTTCCAGTCCCTGTTTTAATATCCCGATCAGTCAGCTGTCGTCTGAGGCAAAATTCCCCCTCTGGGACGTGATGAAGGTCCCAGGCAGGTGAGTCTTTTTCCCAGACAACAGGATTCTTACTCATACGTGCTTTAGAACAAGGATGCAACATCCATTTAGGGTGGACAGGGTGTGCCATCCACGGCCATTGTGTGAATCCCTGATGTGAACCTGTCAAGGTTTAACACTGGCCCGGCGATTAAACCGGGTGACAGATGCTCTCTATTAATCTCTCTCTCCTCCTTGATAAGAAAGGAGAGAGAATAAGGGAGAGAGACTTATGGGTTGGAGGCTAAACCAATCAACTTTAATGAAACAATAATGGTAAACAGGAAAAAAAAAAGAAAAATGCTATATATATATATATATATAAATATACAGGAGAATGAATATCAAAGTCCTTCCCCCTTTTCCCCCAACAATTCTCACGCAAGCCAGGTGAAGGCAGGCAGGCAAGCAACTGGGCAGCAGGCAGGGCAGCAGGCGGGCAAACGGACTGGATGGGATCCTTCCAAGATGCCGGGTGAAGGCAGGCAGGCAGGCAGGCAGGCAGGCAACCGGGCAGCAGGCAGGGCAGCAGGCAGGGCAGCAGGCAGGGCAGCAGGCAGGGCCACAAGCAGCCAGCCAGGGAGGCAGCCAGGAGCTTCTGCTGGTCTTTTATAGTGCCACAGGTGAGACCAATTAGCTGTTAAGGGGGGTGGTACCCAGCACTTCTGCTGATGATCTCAGGTGAGCCCGATCAGCTGGTAAGGGTGTGGCTGGGTCCTCGAGATCCCCCAACTCCATACAGAGGATGACGCACATGGGATGGAATACTCCATTTGAGAAACTTGCTGTCAACCTCAGCAAGTTCAACCATCTACAAGAGACTCAGAAAAATCACCTTTATCCTGGCCCAAACCAGGACAGAACCACAGACCCAACAATTTTGTAAAGCCAGGACTGTACTTATATTCTGTCCCAAATTGAGGAAAGAATTTTTATCCCAGGGTTCGTGAATCAATGTATTCCTTGGCATACCAATCAAATCAGGTTTTGCATACCCAACCAGACATGTTACAAGCAGCAGCAACTTCGGAACAACTAGAAACAAAATCATGGTCTTACACATCACTGCGTACCAGCCAAAAAGGTGGCTAATCTTCTGGCAGCACGTAGTTATTCTTCGGTACCCAGTGTCAGAGTAGCCAATTCTGAGACTGAGCCGGGGGTTTCCAGTTCCGAGAAATGCTGAAGCTGGTAAGCACGTCTTCCTTTCGCAATACACAAACCTAATCGCACAAAGGACCAAAGAGATACATTGGTTAACAGAATACAAAGTAACCATTTACTGCACACAGACTATCCAATTTGTGCTTATTTTGTGTTGTTTATCATTCATGTCTGTTGCCACCCACGTGTTTGAATTCAGAGGATTTTGCAAAATGAGCTTAATTCTACCTATGTTAGGTAAATTCACACAAACGGCTTGACCTGGCTGCAAGGTTCCTCTGAAGTTCCTGGAAGGCTGCTTCTCAGTGTTGTTATCTTGATTAGGCGATTCGGGAAAGAATGCTGTGAGTCTGGGACAACCATTAACGCCCCATCGATTGTTTATTGTGGTAATAGTGTAATTAAGCCTCTCATCCCATTTGCTTTCCTGTGGCCTAAGGAGCTTTTTTATTAACCCATTCGTGCATTCTACAATTCCATTCGCCTGTGGGTGATATGGAATATGAAATGTCCAGTTAATATTTTCACTCTTTGCCCATTGCTGGACCAAGTGGGAAGTGAAGTGAGTCCCATTATCAGATTGTATACTGTTAGGTTTAGGCAAAATTCCAAAGACCTTTTTCAGGAAAGAAACAGTATTTTCCCCATTTGCTTTTGCATAAGCTTCGGCACAAGTTAACCCAGATATAACTTCTACCATTACAATAACATACTGTTTGTTTCCTGACTTTCGGAAGGGTCCTATATAGTCTACTTGCCAAGTAGACCATAATGTTTTACCATCTCGGAGGTGTAAGTTATCAGCTGTCAGAGGGTGTTCCCCCAACCGAATTTTACACAAATCACAAGCAGAAATAATTGTTTTACATTGCTCACGCGACACAGACCATCCACGTGATTGTGCTTCTTTATACAAATCAAAGATACCAGAATGACCCCTTTTGCAATGAAGCCATTCCAACAATTTTCCCCATTCTTGGACTTCACCTTGGTTAAGAGCATCTCTGATTTCAATTACACTAATTCTTGCCAATTCATCAACTTGGTTATTATATTTGCTTGCTTCATCTTTCAAATCGGATTGGTGAGAAGGTACCCAGCCTACATGAAAATTGGGATTTTGTTTAGCGATTTGCAGAATTTCCTTCCATTTCTCTGTATGCCATACAGGTATGCTATTAATTTCCCAGTTATTAATTTCCCAAAAAGTTACCCATTCAACACAGCCTTTAAATACAGCAAAAGAATCTGTATGGATATATACAGGTTCTGTAGTGGCTTTTTCTTTCACAAATACATTCAAAACAGCATCCAGTTCGCCTACCTGTGCACTGCCTTCATCTTGATTAATTATTTGTTCTCCCGTGGAGGGTTTAATTGCAGCAGATTTAAAAAACCATGTTTTCCCCTGTCTTCTGGAAGAAGCATTGGTGAACCAGGCATTATGCATACTGCTTTCAAATTCTGGGGCTTCCTTAATGGGGCTAGGAGTTTTCATTAGTAAATCCTTTTCATTTGTGGAGTCAAGGGGTTCCTGAATTTTTAACTGCTTTTCTGGCCCTTCTACAATTTGAAACAGCTCAGCAAAATATTCAATTTGACTGTACCATTTCCTAATCGTTCCTTTCTGAGAAATCCCATCAGGGGGTGGTTGACCAGATAATACCTGGGTAAGCACTTTAAAGGGTCCTTGCAGTATAACCTTTTGTTTTATAATTATTTTACTTATCTCCTTAAGGGCAGTACTCACTGTGAGAAGGCCTTTTTCCAAAATAGTATATCTCTTTTCTGAATCTTTTAATGACTGTGAATAAAAAGAGATGGGCCTGGTGGTTCCGGACGGACCTTTTTGCCAGAAATGATAAGATAATGCACTGTTGGAAAAACCCCATTCAATTATTATCGGATCATCAGGGTGGAGAGGTCCCAGGGTCTGAAAGGTTTGTGCCTCTAGGAGTAGAAGTTTTAAAGCTTCCTCATGGTTGTGATTCCACTCCCATAGGTGATGCTTTTTCAGCAGGTCGTATAGAGGCCTGGCAATGATTGACAAGTCTGGTATGTGCTTTCGCCAATATTGCAAAGTCCCCATAATTTCCTGCAATTCCTTTTTATTTGTGGGTGCTTTTATTTCCCCTAAGTGAGAAAGTGTATCAGTAGGAATGGTCCATGTTCCAGCTTTCCAGTTGATCCCTAGAAATTTGGTTTCCTGGGACGGAGGTTGTCTTTTTTCCTCAGGTATTTCAATTTGTAAGCTTGTTAAGTGCCCAATTATGGCATCATAAACTGTTCTCACAGCTTGCTCAGTTTTACCACCTATCAGTACATCATCAATGTATTGGTAAATCTTCACATCTGGGTTATTTTTTATTTCTGTGATATTTTCCAGCTCCTGTGCAAGAGCATGGTGAGCCAGCGTGGGAGAATGTTTATAGCCCTGAGGCAACCTGGTGAAGGTATACTGTAATCCATCCCAAGTAAAAGCAAAGTATTTTTGATCGTCAGGGTCAATTGGAATCTGGAAAAACATATCTTTCACATCCAGAGATGCAAGCATTGGGTGAGCTGCTTCCTGGATTTCTAGCACCAGATCTGCTATATTTGGGACAACTGCAGTTAATTTTTCAGTATTAGCATTCAATTTTCTATAATCTACAGTCATTCTCCACTTGCCATTTGGTTTTCTTATGGGCCAAATCGGTGAATTGTAAGGTGAATGGCAAGGCACAATTATACCTCTCTGTTTCAGGTCAGAAATTACTTCTCTGATACCTTCTTTTGCTGCTAAGGGAATAGGATACTGTTTAACATTTGTAATTTTGCTTTGGGGGAGGCGAGGAGCAGTTTTTAGCAGTCTAACATTAAGTGAGGGAGTACCAAAATTCCAATAGCATCCATTTTCATCTCTCCAGGATCTGCCAATCAATACATCCATTCCTAACAAATTGTAAGGAATGTTATCCACAATCATCTGGGTTCGAATTAACTCCTCGTCTCCAGGTAGCTTTAAGGAAACTTTAGCAGTCTTTTGTAACACAGGCTTTCCCAAAGCACCACTCACAAATATTGGTTTCAGAGAAGAATTAATGCCACATTTTTTGGCCACATCAGATTTTAGTGTGGAAATTTGAGCTCCTGTGTCAATCACAAATGTTACAGGATAACATTTTGGTCCTACTGCACAAGTAAGTTCTAAATCACCTTTTTTATTTAAGGTTAATCTTAGCACATTTTGCCAGTCTTTTGGAGGGCTGGATTTTTTGGAATTTGATTGAGCATTATTTTCAGACCAATCATTTTGATTTGTAGGGATGGTTTCCCAAGGTTTACTTAGGGGGTCAGTAGAATTTACTGAACTGGGGTCAGGACCTGTCTCCTCTCTCTGCCGTCTTTTTGCTTTCTTTTTAGTAGCAGAGAGAGGACTTTTTAGTTTCCCGAATTTTGGGAAGTTCCAGGCCTTTGCCCCGAATTTGACCTGGTGGGCCACTCTTCTACCAAGGCTTTTAGATGGCCATAGGTAAAATTGTGACTTAAGAGTGAAGGAGGGATGCCTTTTCTCTTAGCTTCCTCTTTGAGCTTTGCAAAAGGTCCCAATTCACCCGGTGGTGAACTATTTCTGTCTCGGGGGGGCCTATTTTGACGGGGGTTAGTATTATGGTTAGTATTGTTATTGTTATTATTGTTATTATTTCTATTGTTATTATTTCTCCGTCGGCCTCCTCTATTTACAACTGTCCATTCACCCCGTGATTCCTCCTGCTGGTAAGGGGGAATTTGGGGGGTCCTGGCAGTGGCAGCAGCATAAGTCATTTTTTGGTTATTATTATAATTTGCAGAAGTTTGGAAAACTTTTACAGAAGTAGTGTTAGCTTCCGGAGCCATATATTTTCGTCCAAATTCTGTCAATTCTGTGAGCAGATCAGACCAGGTATAGTTTGTGCTTCGTGATGTTTCGATTCTAGTCTTAATCTGTAGGGCTTTACTCTGCAATTGTGCAGGTAAGCCTCGGATTAAGATATCCATTCTTTCAGGTTTTATTTTCAGCATAAGTGGGTCCTCTTGTTTCATCACCAAAGCATGTTCATATATCATTTGAATTATGCAGGCTTTGTGAATATTATCCCATAACTGGGAGAGGCCTCCAGGCAGCACATGGGGTTCTCCCCTGGCTATGGGGTCAGTGAAACCCACGTTATAAGCTGCTCTTTGCGTCAGGGACCAGGGGGCTCGGTTATTACCGGTAATTAACATTATTCCCGGACCCCAAATGCCAGAAGCTTCTTTTTCGGATAGCAAGATATTATCTCCACCCGAAGCTGAAACTCTCACTACATAATCTATATCAGTTTCCAAGGGCAATCTGCTAAATTGTCTTTTTAATTGGGTCAGCTCCAGAGGAGAGTATGGAAACTCTTTGTGAGTAACTTGTTCAAATTCTGTTTCCATGTCACGCGTATGTTCTACTTTTATCACAGGGCGCAGGCGTTTGTGAGTTATAGGCATGCTCTCATCTTCTGAGCTATCAGAAGAATCATGGCAAGAGGACGAAGCGACTGAGGCACTTTCGCTCCTAATGGCGATCTGATTTACTTTCCCCTCTAATTTGTTAAATCTCTTGGTTCCAGTTTCTATAAAACTGTTGACCAAGTGGCGCAGTTGAGCTACTTCTCCCTCCGAGGAGTCAGGAGAGGTACTTCTCTGGATATTGGTAGGTTTTGGCTGGGGTTTTGTTTTTAAAATGGAGAGCCGCTTTTTCCCCCTTTTGGGTGCAAAACGCACCGGTTTTTTACGGGGTCTTTCAGGAGAGACATACTCCCCATCGTCTGTTGTATATTCAGAGGTCGATGGAGCGCCATCTAGCATCGGTTTAGGGTTAGTACAGATTTCAGAATTTGATTTCCCTGGCAGCTCCTCAGATTTTACGCCACTTTCACTATTTTCTAATTTTTTGCGTAAATCTTCATTCTCCTGCCAAATTATAGTAGCCAAGGTGAGAAAGGCACGCGCATAGAAATAATCTACACCCATTTTTTTCAACTTTTTCTTAATGTCTTTCTCCAGAGCGGATTTGTTTTCCAAACTTGTTATCGTTTTAGCAATGGAAGTAAAATTTCTACTCTTATAATCTTTATAAAGCGCATCATAGAGAATTTTCTTCGGGGTATAGTTACGGGTTTTGAGGAACTCCTTGAATGGGCGAATCAAAGCGATTTCACAAATCTCATTTTCGTCAAAGGAGGTCAAACCACTAGGGCTAGCAGAACACATCATGGACTCCATTTGAATTGTTTTAAATTTTCTTAAAGGTTAGTGTTGCAATTCAGGCGTCAGTCTAGGAGCAGGCTCTGATATTTTCCTCAATTTGATCCTGTCCGTGACGCCAATTAAATGTTACGATCCGAGTTATTATTTATATTTTGTTTGCGAGGAAAATTCAGCCACTACTCATAGACAACACGTGAATTTACCAAAATAACCAGGCTTTATGATTTTAACAAGTTAAAAGGATTTATTTAGGATTTATACAATTAGTTACTTTGGAGAGAAGAGTCATTAAGAAGAGAAAAGAAGGAGAAAGTAATCAAGATGTTATCACCGTCCGCCGGCCCTGGCCTCTGGCTGTAGTCGGGTGCATAGGGTTTGTTGCTCCTGCCGCTTCTCTGTCCCGTAGCTGAAGCCGAAGTGCCGAGAGAGGGGGGGGGAAGAAGAGCTGCACACTTCTCCTTTTTCTCTTGGAGTTTTATACAGCAGAAGGGGTTCTGTCTTTTCAAAAATCACTGGCACACAGACTTGCTAAAAATAACACAGATTCTGCCATCTCAAGAACTTCTCTTTTAATTATTATTATCTTTCAGTCCTTGGCACCCTGTTCAATTTATTACCTTTGTCTGGACCATGTACCAGGAGGCGACTGGATAAGCAGGCTTATCTTTAGGAGCTTGTCAAGCATGATATAAAACAGAATCTAGTTAAGTTTGGGGAAAAAATCTGTTAATTGAGGATGTTTGGTATATCTTAAAAAGAGCAGAAAAAATACTGATTCGAGAGACATATTTTGTATTTTCAAAGTGTTTACATCAGACCCACACAAAGGTACTGAGGGAGCTGGCAGAAGTGCTCACCAAGCCTCTTGTCATCATTAATCAGCAGTCCTGGCTGACTGGGGAGGTATCAGAATATTGGAGACTGGAGATTGACAGCTGTCATCCCCACCTACAAGAAGAGCCAAAAGGAAGATCCAGGGAGATACAGAGCTCTCAGCTTCACCAGTGCCAGGGGAGGGGATGGAGCAGATGGTCTGAGTGCCAGTACACAGCATGTGAAGGACATTCATGAGATGGGGGCCAGACAGCATGGGTTTGTGAAAGGCAGGGACTGCTTGACTAACCTGATCTCCTTCTGTGACAAGGTGACCATTGGTTGAATGAGGGAACGGTGGAGGATGTTGACTACCTTGACTTTAGTAAAGATTTCAGCAGTATTGTCCACAAAATCCTTCTGCAGAAACTGGCTCTATCTGGCCTGGAGCAGTGGCCTCTTCAGTGGGTCAAACCCTGGCTGATGTCTGGGCCCAAAGAGTTGTGGTGAGTGGAGCTCAGTCCAGCTGGTGGCCGCTCACCAGTGGTGTTCCCCAGGGTGCTGGGACTGCTCTGCTTCAATCTCTTTATCAATGATCTGGACAAGGGGGTGAGTGCACCCTCAGGCACTTTGCAGATGGGTGGGAGTGTGGATCTGCCAGAGACGAGAAAGGTTCTACAGAGGGACATGGACAGGCTGGGTCGATCGACTGAGGTCAACTCTTTGAGGCAGCACCAGACCATGTGCCAGGTCCTGCATTTTGGTTAAAAAAACTCCAGGAAATGCCACAGACAAGGGGAGGGATTGCTGGAAAGCTGCCTGGAAGAGAAGGACGTGAGGGTGCTGGTTGACAGCTGACTGAACATGGGCCAGAATGTGAATAGGTGGCAAAGAAGGGCACCAGCATCCTGGGCTGCATCAGAAATAGTATGAGCAGCAGGAGCAGGGAGGTGATTGTTCCCCTGTACTCATCACTGGTGAGGCTGCATCTCGAATCTGGGGTCAGTCCTTGGCCCCTCACAACAAGAAGGACATTGAGGGGCGGGAGCTCGGGACCCACACAGGTCTGGGACCACCCCTGGCACCTCCAGTGTCACCTGTGGCTTGCATGGGAAGAGGAGGGAAAGGAGATTCCCCCTGGCACTGCCTGGGTGTCCAGTGTGAGAGAGGGAGAAGCAGAGGTTGTGTCTCTATAGGGGAAGTGGCTGTGCTGGAAAGGAGGGAGGGAGGGGACAGGAACGATGACTTCAGTGTGTGTCCCACTGGGTTCCTGGGGAGACCCAGGGAGAGCTGGAGGGAGCCCCGAGAAAGTTGAGCAAGTGGCCAAGTCTGGCGCTGGTCCTGTGCTGCTGGGCTGGGCTCCTGAGACTGAGAGAGCTGCTGGCAAGCAGAGAGTGCTGCTGGCAAGCAGAGAGCGCTGCAGAGAGAGAGCTCTGGGCAGGAGCAGCTCCTCTGCAGAGCGCAGCAGGGCTGAGGGCACTGCCTGCAGGCAGCAGGTCAGGGGAGAGGAGGGAGAAAGAGGAGAAAGGCAGCCTGGGCTGGGAGGAAAGCTGAGAGCTGCCTGGGCTGGGGGAGAGAGAAATCTTCCCAGCCTCTGCCATAGTCTCTGGCTGCAGGGCAGTGAAGCTGGGCTTCCTGGAGGGGGTCTTCTCCAGCTGGCAGCCTGTGCCACAGCTGATGGGATCCTTGCAGAGGATTTTGGTGGGCAGGAGGAAAAGGTTTGGCAGAGCAGGGCTGTCCTGGAGCAGCGTCAGAGGGAGAGGGCATGGGGCTGCCTTCTGCTGGAGATGGCTGCAGGGGCTGAGGGGGTGTGTGCAGACAGGGGTGCCCAGGGCTGTCCTTCTGAGCAGGGTCCTGCAGCCCAGGGGCTGTGTGCTGGGGCAGGGACTCTGCTGCCTGCCTGCCAGGGGCAGCTCTCAGCCTGCCCAGGGAGCTCCCTGGTGCTGGCAGAAGCTGTGGCTGGCAGGAGACAGGGAGCACAGGACAGGGTCCTGGTGCTGGTGAGAGAGGGATGAATTGCTCAGGGCTGCTCACAGCTCCAGCTAATGCCCAGAATATTTCTTAGATGATTTTTCAGGAGTCCCTTCAGGGCAGGGCTTTCCTGCTCCAGTCTGGGCTCTCCTCAGGCTCTGCTTCCACTTGTCTCTGGCTCAGCTTGGTGGGATGGAAACTCAGCTGTGTAGGGGAGAGCAGGGGCTGAGACTCCTCAAGCATCACCTCAAGGGGTACTGGGAACCTCAGGAAGTGCCTCCACCCAGCAGCTCAGCTCAGCTCAGCTCAGCTCAGCTCAGCTCAGCTCAGCTCAGCTCAGCTCAGCTCAGCTCAGCTCAGCTCAGCTCAGCTCAGCTCAGCTCAGCTCAGCTCAGCTCAGCTCAGCTCAGCTCAGCTCAGCTCAGCTCAGCTCAGCTCAGCTCAGCTCAGCTCAGCTCAGCTCAGCTCAGCTCAGCTCAGCTCAACCTCCCAATCCCATTGTTCTCAGGAGGGGGGTGTAGATAAATGAGGCAACCAGGTGCCACTAATTACCAGGTAGTGGGCATGAGCTTGTATTAAGCCCACTTGTGCCTGATTAGGGCGGGCTCCAACTAAGCATGAGGAGGATTAGGGGGGGCCAATAAAAGGTGAGGCCTGAGACACAAGCTCATGCCCACTACCTGGTTATTAGTAGTACCTGGTTGCCTCATTTCAGTACAGGGGGGTGTGTCCTGTTCTTTAGCCCCTGCACCCTCAAAGGGGCTGCAGAGCAGAGCTGAGCACCCAGGGGCTGGGCATGGCACGGCTTGGCCCTGTAAGCAGGGGCAGGAAGGGAGATGGGGCCAAAGAACCAGCTCCTGGCTGGGGTAGCTCCAGGCTGCAGGGCTCCTCAGGGCTGCTCTCAATCCGTGTTTTGCCCAACCTGTGTTTGTGCTGGGAATTGCCCCCAATGAGGTGAAGGACCTTGTGCTTTTCCTTCTTGAAACTCATGAAGCTTACATGGACCCACCTTTCCATCCTGTCCCTTTGTCTGGACAATCTGTGTCTGGAAAGGTGACTTTAGAAATGGTCACTGTATCACCACCAACACCAGGAAAAACTTTTTTGAGGCTTTGAACTTGGTTTTCTCCTCATCCCATCTTGGCATAGCTGGGAGGTGCTGTTCATTTTCTGACATTATTTATCTTCTCACCCCACTGTGCCCAGGAAGAATCCTTACCCACAAGTGAGGGATGAGCTCTGCCTTCCTGTTGCCTGGGGTTCAGAGAGTGACCTCACTGCTTCATAAAAATAATAAAAAATAAAACTCATGGCTTTAGAGCCACCTTTACAGAGCATTTGACTCTGCTCTAACAAGGCCATGGGGAGGCTCTGGCAGCAATGGCCCTCAGTGGGGCCAATCAATGCTTCAAGGTACTTTCAGGTTCCATTCTGACTTCTGGAGCAGTTTCTTCATTCATCTCTCAGAATCTGAGGATCATGGACTCAGCACCAAACACACCCTGGGGCTCCTTGAAATACAGAGAGCACTAAAGGGCAATGGCTCTCCATGGGATATTTTTCACATCTTCAAGATTTGTACAGCTAATTGGAGAGGTTTTCCCACTGTAGGTAAGGAGAAATATTTCATACTGTGATTAATGAAAACAGTTTGTGGTACTTCTGGGGTTTTTGATTTTTTTTTTTTTTTTAATATATTTTAACAGATTATCTCATGATTTTCATTTTAGGGAAGAGGTGATAAAAGTTCCCTGAGGTCTGACACAGTGTGGGCAACTTTACTTCTCACCTCCCCAGCCCCAAGATTCCTTTCTTGTCCCACCTGGACTTCCATCCCTGGTCCTTGCATCAGGCTTCTACTCTCCTTTCTGCAGCTGGAGGTTACAGCTCCACTGCACCACCTCCCACCTGCTCTCCTTAGAGAACTGACTGCACACGGGCACAGCAGTTTTCCTTTGTGCAAGCCAAGAAAAGTCAAACAGAGAAAGTGAAGAAGAATCTGCGGAGAAATGGTTTAGAGAGACAGATGGGAAAAGAGAGATGTGATCCTCATGACAGAGGTGGCTAAAGAGACAATCAGGCTGCTGAAAGGCAAGCTTTGAACAACCTGCTGCTCAAAGCAGCACCCAGGGGAGAGGCATCTGAATGAACAAAGAGTAGGAGAAGGGGACAACTGGAGAGGAATGGGAATGGCTTTTGTCTGGACAGTCTGTATCTGGAAAGGTGACTTTAGAAATTGTCACTGTATCACCACCACCAGGCAGAAGTTGGCATTGAGGCTCTGTGCTTGGTATGTTCCTCACCCCTTTTTGGGGTAGTTGGGAGGTGTTGTGCATTTTTCCTACAGTTTTTATTGCTCATCTTCACACCTCACTGCTCCTAGGAAGAGTCCTGACCCACAAGTGAGGGATGGGCTCTGATTTCCCTTTGCCTGGGGTTCAGAGTTTGGCCTGACTGAGACATAAAATAAATAAATAAATAGATACATAAATAAATAAATAAATAAATATCATTGGTTTCAGAGCCACCTTTACAGAACCTTTGCCTCCCTGCAATCATGGCCTCCAGTGACCTTCTCTAAAAAGTTTCTGGGGAGGCTTTGTCAGTAATGGTACCCAAAGAGGCCAACGAATACTTCAAGATAATTTGTGGTTTTGTTTTGGCTTTAAGTTCTAAAGACATTTTTTTTTCAGTCTCTTTTCAGTACCTGAGGATCAGGGACTCAGTCCCTCTGGCACCAGGGGGCCCATTACAGTACTGAGCAGCCATGAGTCACCCTGTGGTGTTTTTAGTGTTCAAGACTAAAGCAGTCCCAGTATGAAGGAAGATTAAAAAGAGCATCAAATAAAATTTTTTGAGAAGTTCTAATTTACTGGTTTTCAGTTTAGAAAGTAATATTCAACTGGTATTGGTGCAGAGTGACTCTGAAATAGACCTGGACAGTGAGGAAAAGCCTTTGAGATCCAGCACTGCATGTAGAACATTGCTCCTCACGTCCCCAAACACAACATTGCTCTCATTGGCTCCCTGGGAAGGGTCTGGGATGATTTGCCTCCACCACCTTGTCACCACTTCCTTGTCACTACTACCACTTCTACCCTCCATCCAGCAGCTGCTGCTCGTTCAGCTCACTCCTGTCCCCACACTGCCACTTCATCCCCACCCACCCACGCACCTCACATGGCACCAGCATCATCGGGGTCTCTGCGGGGGAGCCCCGAGCGCTGGCAGCGATTGTCCTGTCACACAATGAGGGGATGGGGGCAGCAGCAGCGAGCCTGTTCCTGCCCTGCCTGCAGGACACCTTCCTTTAGGGGCAGGAGGAGCAATGCATGACAAGTGTCCCTTTCCAAAAGCCCGCAGCAGCCTCTCTTTCCTACGGCAGCTGCTTTCTCCACTGCCATCAAGAACGCCCTGCAGGCTGCACTTTGCATTTCCCCCTCAGAAAGGGAATGGTCATTCTTGGCATCACCCAGCATGGACAGAATATCCTGGCTTCGGAAGAAAACTCAACACAAAAAGGGGGGACACCCACTGCCACTGCCTCACAGGTGCCGGCCGTGCCCTCTGTGCCTCCCACCGGCCCTGGCCCTGCCACGCTGTGTTTGCCCGGGGGCTCTGCAAGTGAAGAGGGGAAAGGGGGAGGTGGATGTATTCTGGTTTGGGCCACGATAAAGGTCATTTCCAGTCTTGTTCTTCTGCTTTCATCTAAGTCTAAGTAGTTGCACTTGCTAAAATTAACACCCAGTTTCTCAGTCAGTGTCTGCTTCTAGGACTGATAACACTCGATGTTTATAGTTACAGCTGGAGACTGGTGTGCAGAACCAAGGACACTGCTCACCTCTGAGTAACATTTTACCCTCCAGAAGGAGTAAAGAGGTCCCACTTGCAGCCCTCCTTTGGGGAGGACCGGACAAGATAGATGCCAGAATTGACTAAACAGAGTTTTCCATTATATACATGACATAGTATAAATTTGAGAGATCACAAAGGTCAAACCGCTTCCTGCCCTTCCTGCTTCCCTTTCTTCACCTATTTCCTGTTTGCTTCATCATCCTGGGAGGATTCCATCCGTTCCTCTGCCTGTAGTCCTGACCCATGCCAGCCCGAATCTGTGTGTTCCTGCCTACAGCTCCTGACTGCTGCTGACTCCAGGATTCCAGCCTGGACTTTCCCAGGGCTGCCCTTTTGTGTGAAGGTATTTTGACTTTGTCAGAGATTTTTTTCATTCTTCTCTCAATATCTGAAGTTCATTTAATGAGCCTCTAAAGCCCAAAGGAGCTCTTTATCTTTTGCTTTTCCATTCATGTCTTCAAGACCTATAGAGCTCCTTGGAGTTTTTAATTTTTTCCCAGTGGATATCAGGAGGAAGATTTCAAAGTGCACCTTTGCACTCTTAATTGAAAGGGAATATTTCATTACTTTGTAATTCAGAGGAGAGGTTCTAGCAGCATTCTCCAAGTGATAATGACCCAGAGGGTCTCCTCAGGAGGTCTGCACCAGAAGGAGAAGCAGTTCCTTGAGGTCTGGCCCTGGATGGACACCCTTGCTCCTCACCTCCCCAACCCCACCACTGCTCTCCTTGGCCCCTGGGATTTGCATCACTTCTCCTCCCATCAGATTTCTCCCCTGGTCTCTGCAGCTGGATGGTTCAGTTCCTTTGCACCAGCCCCCCCCATCTTTTCCTTAGAGAACTGCTGCACACGGGCACAGCAGGAGTTTTCCTCTTTGCAAACAAAGTAAACCAAAGCATGATAGTTTCATGGCCAAACACACTCCTCAACCATATGCTAAGTTCAAGCTGCCCCTAATGATGTCAACTTTCTACAAGGCATAATCTTATGAGAAATCCTTTGTGTCAGGAGACACAAAAAGATGGACACAAACACAGTGACAGAGTTGGCTAAGGAGGCAATCAGAGTGCTGAAATGTTTGTGAGCTTTGACTCCCTGAAGCTGAGAGCATCAGCATAGGTGAGAGGAATGGGAATGAACAAAGACGAGTATTTAATCATTAATCAATCAATCATTAAACTCTTCTTGTCTCAATCCATTCCTCCACCCCACTGCTGGGGAGTAAGCTTTGTGAGTGGCTGTGTCATGGTTTAACACTGGCCTGGCAATAACAGATGCTCTCTATTAATGCCCCTCCCCTCCCTGATAAAGAAAGGAGAGAGAATAAGGGAGAGAGGCTTATGGGTTGGAAAGTAAACTACACAACTTTAATTGAAACAGTAATGATAAAAAGGAAAAAATACTAAACATATACAAATATACAGGAAAATTTATACCACATTTCTTTCCCCCTCTCCCCCAATAACTCTCACATCACCACTGAGGCTGCAGGGCAGCCCTGGGCAAGTCCAGGCTGGACTCCTGGAGTCAGCAGCAGTTGGGAGCTGGAGGCAGGAACACACAGATATGGGCTGAAATGGATCAGGACCAAAGGCAGAGGAACAGATGGAATCCTCCCAGGATGATGAAGCAAACAGGGACAGGGGAAGAAGGGGAAGCAGGAATGAAAGGAAAAAGGGTTTGGCCCTCGTGATCCCTCAAATTTATACTGAGTATGATGTGTATGGTCCCTTCCAACCCAGCCAATTCTATGATTCTATGATTCTATGCTAAGTGCCAGGCTGGGGTTGGACCCAATGTGGGGCACAAAGGGATGAGATAACAACAGATCTGATCAGAGAGTGTAAAAACAAATTAATTATAATTATTCTCTGTATGGGTTTAAGAGTCTCTGGTCACCATGTTGGTTGGTTTGGTCTCAGAGCTGTTCCTAGACCTGTGTGATGCCACACCTTCATTGCTCCTTGTTATGCTGAATGTCAGCTCTGGAGCCTGCTCAAGGGCATCATTGGGCTGTGCTGTGTGACACTGATGGTTACACTGACCTGGGACCTGCAGCCAGCATGGACATCACCTTCATAGTTCAGGTGACCCCTTCTGTATACTGTTATTAATTACAGTTCTCACTGTTTTTCTTAGGAGAAACTGGTGCAAGACATGTCTCCATACTTCTGGTGTCATCTCCTGGACATTATTTATAATTTCACTTTTCCTTTTTTCTCCTTTATGAATGGGACAACATTCCTGATATTCGCATTCTCTCTATGGTTATTTGCAATAGCTGAAGTTTTGAAAATTTCTACTGTCCTTGGGATGCCAAAACCTGTGTGGTTTAGTTCATTAGCAGGAACCAACACGGCTCTGGGTGGTGTTGATGTCTTGTTCAGGGTTAAACAACTTTCTATGAATATTCCGTCAGAGGTTTTTTAATAAATAACACTTTCCAGCCATTTGGTATATTAGGGCAATGGGAGGGAAAAAATTTCTGGATGCTAGAATGGCAATTTTTGTCACATGATTCCACCAAAACAATATGGTCTAGATTTGAAATGTTATCTGAAGTGATTGCAAAACTGTGAGTATGTGCTAGAGGTATTTTTGCATTAGATACTGCTGTAATACATATCCCTATAACTAAATATGATTTTCATACAACTGTAGAAAAATCCGCGGAGGCTTAAGGTTGACACGTAGTCACCAGTATGGTTAAAGTGAAGTCGTTCATTAACAATTGACACTCGCTTTATATAGAACCCTTGTTTATATAACGATATCTTGCAGGTGGCTATATCTTGGCCACAAATCCTGTTCTCACAGAACTTCTGCTGGCTACCTCATTATCCTGTTATTCTTTTTTTCTGCTGCCAGCTCCCTTATCTTTTTCCCATAACTCATCTTTCAGTAACCTTGCAACTGGGCCTCAAGGCCCTTAGTTTACTCTAGCTAAAGCTAAATAGTCAGGATTGCTCACATATCTGTTTTCTTCCAGACAGTTTCCCAACATATCCCCCTTTTTGGTTTTGAGCAATCCTGATTTACTTCATCACGTGAGATAACATGCTAATAATACATTGCCATAAACAGCATACTAAAAATACAAAAGCATTAAAACCAATAATAACAAATATAATTGATAAACCTTGTCTAATTAAATCTCTAAGCTATCCCCATATCCTTAAGTGATTTAACCATTCATTTAACCCAATATATGCAACAGTTAATTTTTCATGTTGTCTTAATCAATCGTTTTTGGTTGTGAATTGACTCTGAATGATCAGATAAATTCATGCAAATACACTCCATCAAAGTCTTCACAAACATAACCTAAAAGCTAACAATAAAAGTCAGTGGCAGCACGATATTGTAAAACTGCATGTCTGACACTATCAACATCTTTTAGCATCTGTGTTAAAATACCAGAAGTTCATCTGCTTAGCAGTGCAACAAAATAGCACAATCAGCAATCAAGATATAGACGAGGGATCCCATAATCAACATATCTGTTATCAATACAATATGAAAAGCACATTTCACACTGCAGTGGAAGGACTTAAATACCTTTTTAGCATGAGGAAGGTCTGGTGTCCACTGGCACGTAGAGCCAAGAGGGTAGAGGAGGCTTATCTGACAAAAATTCATTGGGGGGCCCCAAAAGCGTCCCCAGACCCCTCCCGGGTCATGGCACAGTGGAGTCCTGGTTTCCTTCATGGTTGCCAAATTGAGGCTCAAAAAGGCCTAATAAAATTGTTTAGAGACAGAATTCCAAGCCTTTAAACAGAAAAGGCACACTCTCCCCCCCCCTTATTTCCCCCCCTTTTTTTTTTTTTGCTGTGGTATCTGCAGCAGGGCTCATTTTTTTGACCAGCAGCGGTGTCAGTGGGGGTAGAGACAGCAGCTGCAGCTGTAACAGATATGCTGGCAATGCTCACCGGCCGTATCTGAGTTGTGCCCTTGTGTGAAGGGGGGCAAGAAGCAGCTGCGGAGGCAGGAGTAGGGATGCTCTCTGTACCAGGAGCAGCTCCCACTCTACGCAGCAACTCTCGGCCTCTGAAAAGGCATACCCATTCTCATAACTCTTTTTTTTTTCTTTTTTTCTTTTCTTCTCATTAATATATGAGAAAAATTACCAACAACCACTAGAAGATTCAAAAACGAAATGCTATTACTACTAAAATCTGGTGGAGTCAGCCTGAAACAAAATGAAGTGGTACAATCTCCCAAACCAAAACTCAAGTGTAATTACCAACCAAGTTTTTTTTTTTTTATCTCTGTATGAAACACCAGAGGACCATGCACCACAATATAAATCAATATTGAGAACCATATTGCAATGATGGTCCTTAAGCAGCTTTATCTGCTTGTAGCATTTGCTCAGAAGCTTCTAACAATTGAGCTACTGTAGCACCTTTTGGGAGTAGTCCTAATGCACATTTAGGTTTTTTCATGAGCATTGTCATATGCTGACATATAAAAAAATTTCTTTTCATCTCTTCTGTCATATTGGGATGTGATATTACCACTGAATATAAGTGATCCACAAATTTTGGATATGGCTCTACTCCCCCCTGCTTAATATTTGTAAAAGAGGGAGTTGCTTGTGCAGGATCATGAACAGTTTACAAAGCTTTATGCGCCAATTCTTGTGAAAGTTGTAACACTTCAGTTTGAAACCATGCCTGCAAATCTGCACATACAAAAGGAGCAGCACCGAGTAACATTTGTGCTTGCACTCCGTATAATGCATCAGTGTTCTGTCTAGGAATCACAGCTGCATTTTCACACAGCATTTGCCATTTATGATGAAATTGCAATTGTTTAGAAGGAGTTAACAGAGTATTAACGAGCATTTTTGTGTCCTATGGCGTCAACAATTGAGCAGTAAAAAAAAATGACGATTTCAAACCATACTGCGTAATGGCAGCTTTGGCTTCTTTTATCATTTTCCAATCTAATATGACCCATTGACCTCCTCCTCCTGGTCCCACAATCACTGGAAAAGCCATCGGACCCATATTGGGAACCATTTCTCCTTCAACTATAGCATTTTGAATAATTCCCTTCCACCTAGTTACTGGATACACAGTCCCACCACACCCCCCCCACTATCCCCCCCAGCACCCTCCCCTCCCCATGTTGGATCTGTAAGAGGTAAAGCAGTGGGTGTTAAAGGGTTAAGGGAAGTAGGAGCAGTGATAGGGAACAGATTAGGGGGTAAAAATGGATTAGTGCCCCTGGGTTGTTCGGGGTGTTCCCTGGAGCAAAAAACTAGTTTTTTTTCAGGGGTATACTCATCCTTGGTCTCCAGTTATTTCAGTTTCTTCAGCATTTCCCTTAGTTGCTTGTCTCTGAGTACCAGTTCTTTCCTTGGTTGTTGCTCTGTAGCACGCACTGATGGTGTTGACAGGTGAAGCAGAGGATTAATTGATGGCAACTGTGGTCAAGAAGATAAATCAGGCGTCAGAGGTGGAGAAGAAGGCAGCCGTGGCAGAGTGGCCAGGAGCCGTGGCAGGAAGCAGGAGTGGGGGGTCTGCATTCCAAGGTTCCTTGCCTGTGTTCTCTGGCTTCTCTCCCTCTGGGTCCTCTGATGATTCTGGTGGTGTTTTCGGTCGCTTTCCGTTTTGCTTCTCAGTCCCATTTTTGCTTTTCATCCGACCCCCCAGGGTCAAATGGCACAGTTGGCTGATCTTGAATCAGTATAGTCCCTGCAGGTGCTGGTGGGGGTTCTTTAGGTGTCTCAAATAGCTGTTTAGAGGTCAAGTCCATATTTTGAGCATTCATCGGTATTGGTAGATCAGGTGTTAAGGCAGCAAACGTTGAGGCTGCTGCTCTTTAACTTTTCATTTCTTTTAAGGTTTCTCTAATCAATTTCCAGAGTGTCGCTAAGCATCGTGCCTCCTTATCTCCATCGCTAATTTTATCCCAATTTTAGGGCAGTACCTATGGCTTCCCAAGTAGGTAACTCAAAAACGGTACCCATCGAGGGGATCAAGTCTTTATCCTGTGCCCATTTCAGTAATTCTCGTAAGGTCCTGCCTTCGTATCATAAACCTCTCTTAGAAAGAATACATTGGAGGAGCTTAACTACTGCCTCTTCTTCTTTAGAGAGTGTAGACCCCATCTCCTCCCCAGCCGCTCACCTTTTTCTTGGCAAGATTCTTCAATTCCGAGGTACCTCTTTCGTTCGGTAGCCGGGCACCAGCTACATAGACCGCCGGAGCAGCAGTCTCCTTTCGACTGGCTTCTCCGCTCCTGCCGCACCGTTCCTTCGGTAGGCTTTCTCGCTACCCTCTCATCCCAGCTGTCTTCATCGCTCCTGGAAGCAACAGCGAGAGGGTCCTTGTTCGGGCGCCAAATCTGGAAAATCCACGGAGGCTTAAGGACGACACATAGTCACCAATAAGGTTAAAGTGAAGCCATTTTTTAACAATTTACACTCTCTTTATATAGAACCCTTGTTTATATAACGATATCTTGCAGGTGGCTATATCTTGGCCACAAATCCTGTTCTCACAGAATTTCTGCTTGTTGTGGAATGTTAGAGAGGTTTGGAGAATGCTGGAGAGTATTCCTGAATATTCTCGAAGAGATGGGAGGTACGACCCCTTTACTATGCCCAACCCCATGTTTGGGAGGCCAATTAGATCGGCCCATACTCCGGTGCTACCTGCACCAGGGATTCGCTGTGCTACAGGTAAACACACCGGGTGTCCAATAAAAAGTTATGTTGGTGGCTGGGGTGTGGTCACGGAAGCACTATATAAGCGAAAGTTGCTGCGCAATAAACCAGAAGTTCGTTTATCAACCATATTGGTTGCACGCATTTTCTTTGCCGCTCCCGCAACTGGCGCCCGAACCGTGCTACAGGCCCTGAACAATCAGAAAGTCTGAAGAGCCTTGAAAAAGTCTGAAAAGTTTCGAAATCAACAGGCAAATCCTGCGGAAGACCGATCTTCACTAGGGACGCCTGGTGGAGGACTGAACCATCGATAGCACCAATCACAGCTCGGCAGGTAAAACCGCTGAAACCAAATAACTTGGCTGGGAACGGGGCTCCAAGAAAGCACCGAAAAAGCAACGTTTCGGATGGCAATAAATTCCTCTCGACGCAGGCGTAGAGAGGTGATTCGCAACTTAAAGAAAAATGAACGAGTTTGTTTGCTGCTGGGGAAGGGCTACCGGTTCTTAGTTATAAAAAGTTGTAAAAAGCCCACAAAAGGCTCGTACAAAAGCCCATAAAAGGCTCGGATTAAGGCTGCACCAAAATAATAAAGGGATAGTTAAGCGCGCAGAAAATAGAGAACGAAGTAGCCCTAGACTTTGTATTCTATTTCTATTCTATTCTAGACCTTTTTTATTAGTTTCTTACAGAAACGTGCCATAAAAGATGTGGATTTTAGAAAAGATCTGGCGGCGCTTGTAGCATACGGCCGCCCATATCAGTTTTTTACTGACCCTGCTAACTTATTTGATGAGAAAGAATAGAAAAGCTTAGGAGATATTTTGTAGTATAAGGTAATAGAAGAGGATAAGACAGCTCGTAAGTTAATGAAACTGTGGCATACAATGATTACTTGCTTGCACCGTTATCAGACAGAGAAGAAAATCGCCGCTGTAGCTTCGGCAACCTTAAAAGGGCAGCCGATATCAGATTTGCATCAATTAGGAGTTGATTACGACCCTTGTCCCCCAACGGGAGACGAAATAGTTGTACAGCTTGCTCAAAATTTCCAGTGAAGTTCCAACGCAACCCGCTGCCCCCTCCCCCCCCTCCCTCTGATGTGGCCTGTGCTGGCCATCTTGAGCCATGTGGCTCGGGATGTGCGGACGGGACGGAAGTGACTGCTTGCAGAGCCGGAAGCAGACTGAATCAGAGTCCAGAAACCCTATGTCCCGCGTCATCCGGCGAGGGTGGCTCCAGGGCTGGTCCCGACCTCCATTGGACCCTGCCTTCGGCCCCACCGCACGCCGTACGTCATCCGACGGGGACGTTCCCGGCCCGCAGCACCCCTCCTCCTCCCTCCCCTCTCCCTCCTCCGCCCAGCCCTCCCTCCCTCCCCCCCCTCCCCCCCCCCCCCCCCCCCCCGCCGCAAAGCAGCCTCTTTTCCGAAATAAAAGTCTGCTGCACGGCACTACCGCACCTTAACGATTAATTGATCACAAATGCATGAGGAGGCCCTTAATAATAAAGATTATGATTTTTCCTCAGTTTTAGATACCCTGCCACAAGTTTTCCCGATCATATATATAAAAGCTAATCATGGAAATGTGGAGTTGCAGTATCACTCTTTAAATTAGAAATTGCTAACACAATTAAGAGCTACCATAAATGAATGCGAGTTGCATGGTGAACCAGTTAAGCAAATGATAAGTTATATCTGGGGCGCAGGACTGTTGCTCCCAGAGGATATAAAAGGAATTATGAGAATGATCATGACTCAATCACCTTTACTGTTATGGCGAGCCCACTGGCAAACATTATGTCACAGATTCGTAAACATTTCAAGAGAACAAAATGACCCCCTGTATGGGATAACAATAAATCAATTTATGGGTTGTGGACTATATGCTAATTTTGAGGCACAAGCAAGATTAGGCCCAAATATAATAAGAGAGTTTATGAGATTTGTGAGAGAAGCTATAAGTAAAGGTAGAACTACATCAGTTGTCCCATCTTATATGTCAATTAAGCAAGGCACAGACGCGCCATTCTCACAGTTTGTAGATAAACTCACTGATGCCATCAACCAGACTTGTGTACCAGATCAAATGAAAACTACATTGCTCCGTCAGTGTATCCTAGACAATAGCAATACTCCCACGAAAGATATAATTTCCTCCATGCCACCAGAAGCATCAATTGAGGAGATGCTGGAACGGTTATCTAGAGTACCAGTAGGGACTCAGGCAATGCTAATTGAGGCAATAAAAGATGTAGGGAAAGGTATGGTGCAAGCCCAGCAACAAGCTCTTGCAGCCCAACAACAAGCCTTTTTAGCCCAACAGCAAGCCCACCAGCAAGCTCTTGCAATCCAGCACCAAGCCTTAGCAGCCTTAGCCCCGTTACATCCTGCCGATGCCAGACAGCCACAACGATCAACCGACAAATGTTTTCGCTGTGGACACAATGGACATCTTCGAAGGCATTGTCACAAAGCCACAGTCTGGTGTCAACACTGTAATACGAACACTCATGCTACTGAAGTCTGCAGATACCAGGGAAACGGATCGAGGAGCACAAGGAGCCACGGCACAAAGACCCCAACTGCGGCTCTAGTGTGGACCCTTTCGAACAACAGCAACCAGCCACTTCCACTCCCCTCCAGCAACCAGCCACTTCTACTCCCTTCCAACAATCAGCTACCCCCACCTACCTCCAGCAATCATCCACCTGCACTTCCTTTCAGCAACCAGCCATCTCTACCTCCCTTCGACAACCAGCCAATTTCCACTTCCCTTCAACAACAACTCCAGCCACCCACCTCCCTCCAACCAGCAACCAGTGGAAGCCTCAGGCTGGACCTGGCAACCGCAGTAGATGTGACTCGCAGTGACATCAAGCCCCAAAAGATCCCTACGGGTATCACCGATCCAGTGAAATATCAAGAAAAACCATGTGGAGCCCTTTTATTAGGACGATCGTCTGCTGGACTTAAGGGTTTGTTTGTCTTGCAAGGAGTAATAGACAGTGACCATATTAGAGAAATTTGTATTGTGGCTATGACTTGGACACCACCTATGGTAATTCCAAAAGGAACTCGAATTGCCCAGCTAGTCCTGACACGACAATTAACTGATGCAGCAGCCGTTTCTTCGATTCATCACCATCATGCCCACAAACGTACAGGCCCTTGTTGGTTGAGACATACTAAGTCAGATCGGAGCACACCTGATCACAAGAGACCATTTTTATTGGCAGTCACTCCTTGGGCTTTCCCGATCCCATTGACATGGTTATCATCACAGCCAATATGGATGGAGCAGTGGCCGCTGAAGCGAGAAAGCCTCAGACAAGCACACATCTTAGTACAAGAACAGCTAGAGCAAAGGCATATACAACCGTCAACTAGCCCTTGGAATACTCCAATCTTCGTAATTAAAAAGAAGTCTGGCAGGTACCATTTACTACATGATTTACATGCAGTTAATTCCCAGATGGAAGCAATGGGAGCTTTTCAGCCCGGAATGCCTAACCCTGCGATGCTTCCAGAGCGTTGGCATCTACTTATAGTAGACCTAAAAGACTACTTCTTCATCATACACATACACCCACAAGACACAAAGCAATTTGCATTTACACTCCCAGCCCTTAACAGAGAAGCCCCTGCTTCACGATTTGAGTGCGCAGTGCTCCCACAGGGCATGGAAAACAGCCCAACTTTGTGTCAACTGTTTGTAGATGCAGCATTATTGCCGGTACGGCAAGCATGGCCAGATGCCTTAATTTATCATTACATGGATGACATCCTAATAGCACAGCAAGACCCGTTTACTGAGCAGCAGGAGCACTTTTTAGCACAACAGCTAAGTCACCAGGGACTCCAAATAGCACCTGAAAAGATACAACGTACACCACCATGGAAGTACCTAGGATGGCATATTACTGAGTCACAAGTTAGACCTCAAAAAGCTGCTCTCTATTTGACTCTTAATACCTTACATGATGTACAACGATTCCTAGGTGATGTTCAATGGTTACGCCCTGTGATCGGTATAACAAACGATCACCTAGAACCGTTACGACCACTTCTTAAAGGCACCGATCCTGCCTCCCCTGTTACTCTTTCGGCAGCTCAATAACAGGCCATAACTGAAATTGGCCTGACAATATCTCAGCACTCCGTGGATCGCCGTGATGTAAACTTACCCATAGACTTAACCATCCTTACGGGTAAACAACACTTACTCAAAGCTCTCACGCAGTCCAAAAAGAAAAAGGGGGAGACTAGGTCTGCTGATATCCGTGTGTTAGAATGGATCTTCAGACCACTACAGCCTAAAACTACAATCCAAACAAAGATTGAGGTATTGGCCCTTCTAATTTGTAAAGGCCGAACCCATATTATACAAATTACTGGAGATGAACCTAGCACAATTTATCTTCCAATGAAGCAAGGAGAGTTGGACTGGTATTTGCAGCACTCTCCAGACCTACAGTCAAGTCTCCTAGAAGCACCGCAAGCCATTGTTCTCTCCCCATTGCGATCTACTGTGTTAAAGTGGATGTCCCTGCATGAATGGATTCCTGTTCCAAAACGATCTGAGGAACCCCTTCAAAATGCACTAACGGTTTTTACCGATGCAGGAAAACGTTCACAACCAGCCGCAGTGACTTGGCAAGATAAGGAGCAATGGTGCCATGAACTCCTGTCCTCACAAGAGGACGATACCCTACAGACTCTAGAGTTGGCAGCCATTGTTTACACTTTTTCACACTGGCTGAATGTACGTCTTAATGTTGTCTCAGATTCCCTATATGCTGTGGGAGTTGTACAACGAATTGAGGACGCATATCTCAAAGACGTCACAAACTGGCGATTAAATGACTTATTTCGTCAGCTACAGACTGTCATCCAACAGAGAGATCAACCTTATGTTATCATTCATATTCGGAGTCATCAATGGTCTGACGGCGTAGGAGAAGGCAATGCCCGAACAGGCAGATTGGTTTCACTATCTGTACCCACGGACGAATTTACTAAGGCAAGGAATGCGCATGCTACCTTCCACCAGAACGCCAGAGGACTCCATCGTCACTTCCAGATTTCCATGGATGAGGCCAGAGGCATTGTAGAAGCCTGCCCACAGTGTAATCAAAAGGGACTTGGTCTCGGCCTCAGAGTTAATCCCCGAGGTCTCGGTCCAAATGAAAGATGGCAAGTGGATGTCACTCATGTACCAGAATTTGGAAGGCTTAAACATGTTCATGTTACTATTGATACTTATAGTCATTTTATTTGGGCTACAGCTCAGTCTGGTGAGAAAACGTTGCAAGTGATGCGACATCTCACCCTTTGTTTCGCCGTCATGGGTGTGCCGGAGCAGATAAAGACTGACAATGAACCGGCATATACTAGCGGCAAGTTAGCTCGATTTTTTCAACAGTGGGGAATCAGGCACGTTACAGGCATTCCCCACTCGCCAACAGGTCAAGCAATAGTAGAGAGGGCAAATCAAACATTAAAAGACTACCTGACGAAATTCACAGATTTACAAGACCCACAGGAGAGATTATTCAAAGACTCTATTTGTCTTGAATTATCTGTGTATATTCGGGGACCAAAAGTTAGCGCCAGCATATATTCATGGGACAATAGCCCAACAAGCTGACTCTTCAGAAGCCCCTACAGTGACCTACAGAGACCCCACCACGGGTATATGGCAGGGACCAGCAGCGGTTAAATATTTAGGCAAAAGTCACGTGTCTCTCCACCCCTGCAGGTACCTTGTAGGTTCCCAGCAAGCGGACTCAGCCAGCACCTGCTCCGCCGAATTTGAAAGCATAAGCTCAAGAGCAGAGACAGCCGTATTAAGTGCTCAACATGTTCAAAGATAGAAACTGCCATGTTGACTTCATCATAGGTTTCATTGTCTTTTTAAACTTTGATTGTTTTGCCTTCCTGAACTTCGACCCTTGACAGAATGTCTGGGTTACCCTTGCGCGTCAGCTTAACACCACTTCCTTTTGTGCCAGTCTAGCGACACCCCAATTGCCTTTTATTACGTATTTAGTTGGTGTACCAGCCTCTGAAGAGACATCGCCAATGTTTCAAGCAGCAATGAACCACACACAAGTGCAATTCCACACCGAGAGTCTATGTTCCACCAAGGCCAGTCTAGTTGCGTGCTTAAGTGACTACGACACTTGGGTTAGTCATCTGCCTGTTGGGCCCAATCCCCAAGAATTAAGCCTTGTAGACTCTCTAAATGCCACTTATTGTCTCTGGATGAGTAGCTTGTCCACTGATTGCACAGAAGTCATGGGGAGACAATGCGTTACTACCAATGTTTTCCCAATGGGCAATTTCAGCCAGTGGTGCAACTACACCCTCCGTGGTGCTACTAACCCATCGCCTGGGACACAGCTTCCTAGGAAATTACCATCAGGGTACTTTTTAATTTGCGGAGATTGGGCATGGTCAGGTATACCATCCCATCCCGTTGGAGGGCCTTGCACCATTGGTCAACTGAGCTTAGCTATGCCTCACGCGCACCTGAACAGTACCCATCGTGTGCGGTGGAAGCGAGGCCTGGCCCAAATACTAGCGCAGGGATGTGATGATGATGTTAACCTTTGGTCCAAATGGCAGGTGATTGTTACTTCTATTTTTTGCCGGGAGCAGCTGCCGCTCGTGCACATCGGAACCTGGAGAAGTTGAGTTATTGGGTGGTAAAGTATGCTAGTGATACCAGCAAGGTATTATCTGAATTAGCTGATGATTTGTCTTCTGTACAACATGCAGTATTACAGAATAAAGCTGCTATTGATTTTTTGCTTTTAGCTCATGGCCATGGTTGTGAAGATTTTGATGGTATGTGTTGTATGAACTTGAATGATCACTTTAAATCGGTACATAAGGAGATACAACAGTTAGTAGAACATACTCAAAATATCAAGTAAGATGTAGGATTTTTCGGTATAGATGAATTAGTCAATTAGTTTGGCCTCACCAGATGGCTTCAAAGTTTATGTAAGTCTGGTTTGCTCGTACTTTGTATTATATTGATAACTTTGATGTGTCTTAGTTGTGTGTTAGCGATACTCAAGAAGTTATTTGCCAAAGCTGCCAATATTATGACTGTACAAAAAGATAAAGGGTTTGTTGAAGAATGGCTTGAGGAACAAGGACATGGACCTCTACTAAGTACCAAAAGATTGTGAACAGTTAGATAAGAAGTATATTAAGAAGTTACAAGACCCGGGATCAACCAAAAAAAAAAAAAAAATTGAGAAAAAAGAAAAAGAGAAAAGAAAGAGAGAAGAGAAGAAAAAGAGAAAAAAAGAGAAAAGAAAAAGAAAAAAAAAGTAGGTAGCACATAGTAAAATTAATACATACTGGTTTTTAAAACATAAAAAAAAAAAAAAAAAAAAAGACTTCGCCCATTATGAATGTAGTAATTGAATGTTGCTATCCTAAATTTAACACAATTCGGCAACTATGAAGGTCCTAGGACTCCATTACGCTATGCGCCGGTGGGACCCGGAGACGCCTATAGGGGCCCCCCGACAAGATTTCATCAGATAAGCCTCTCCTATCCCTATTTTGGCTCTCTGCACTAGTGGACGCCAGACCTTCCTAATATTGAACAGAGCTCTGTTAAAGAGTGTGTGATTATGAATGATTCTATGAAATAGAGACATGTCATAAATGCGAAGTCGACTCTTACTTGATTAAGACAACGAAATCTGGTTGATAACTTGTTAACCAATTTGTTTGATTCATTAATTGAGTGGTTTGAGTAGTTTCTAGATTGTTTTAAAAGGGCATTATATTATTGAATGTATTATATGTATGAATGTATTATATTATTGAATGTATCCTTAAGTTTTGCACTTTTTGTTATTTGAAAATAACATGAGCAGTGCTCATAAAGGCAGTAAAAGCAGCTAATCTCTCTGCTGGCTTGCTCAGGAGTGAGCTGAGCTTGTGCTCCTAGCCTTACCTTTTATGGGCCCCCCAGTCCTGCTCATGCGCAGTAGGGGCCTGCCCTAATCAGGCACAGGTGGGCTTAACACAAGCTCATGCCCACTACCTGGCAATTAGTGGCACCTGGTTGCCTCATTTCACTACACATAAAATTTTAGAAAAAGTCACATTTGAGCAACATAAGCATGGCTGGGGAGAGGAGCAGGAAGGTGAGATGGCTTTTGTCTCTGTGTCTAGATTTCCTTCTTTTCCTTTCCAGCAGTGCTGTTCCATGCCAGCTGTGCAGTTGAGTTTCTAGCCCCTCAGTCTCTCTCCCTTCTCCTCTCTCCTTTCCCCAGAGGGGAAGGTGTCTCTGCTCCAGCACTGCTCTCCCCTCGGGGACTGCTCTCAGATGCCCCTCTTCTCTGCCTTGCAGCTCTCAGAGCGGTTCCTTTCCCCTGCTTGAAGATGTTGATGGCAGAGGCACTGTGGCTGCTGTGAGAGCTGTGTGTGGATTGTGTGTGCTTGAAATGCTCGAGTAGTGTTAAAAACGTTTGACTCGTTTTAACGATAACAACATTTTTATTGTAAATGAGAGAGATATTTATGCAAAGCAGCGCGCTGGGCGACCGAGGCAGCACACCTCCACCAACAGTTCGCGCCTTGGATAGGGTAAACCAGTCCTTTTATACTTTCGGTAACCCCCCTCCCTCTTAGTCCTTTATTAGTTTCTCATTGGAGGCTGTTTCGCGGGCTCTCTCTTTGTATTGGTCCCTGGTCCACAGGTTCTGTCCCGTTGCTAAGGGAAGAGCTTCTTTGTTCTGTCTCTGCGGACTTGCCTCGTGGTCTTCGACATGCCCCAACATGTTTTCCCACAAACAACCCGAACAAAAACCCCGATCCTATGATTACAAACCACACCCAATTAAACATTCTAGGGAAGGATTCATTCAACAAAACAATAAAGTAAAAATTTCGACCGGTATTTATTACAGTAGCACAGCTAGCAAAAGATCTGGGTGTCTGAGGAGCTGATTCTGAGGCTTTTCTCCCCAAACCCCCTGGTTCTGTTCAAGCAGACTTTCTGGTGGCCCCTCAGTCCTGCTGCCAGGGAGCCTGGGGAGCGTGGGGCACGGGTGTTTCTGTCTGGCTGTAGATTCCAGGAGCTGGCACAGCTCTTCAGAGGAGCGTTACTGCTCCTTGCCTGTCAGGAGGGATGCTTCATGAGCTCTCCTGAAACCTCTGTGACACCATGGGTCATGAGACAGGATGCCTCCAGCAGCCTGCAGTCAGGCTTGTCAGTTGTCTCCTGTTTTAAAAAACAATCCCCGCCCAGAGTGCAAATATTTGGTTTATTAAAATCTTCCCAGAAAAGGGTCCAGGAGACATTTCCCCAAAGCCTGAGGCCTTTGGAGAAGTTATTAGGGCTTGCTATGCAAACCAAAGACAAAGAAGAACCTTCAGGGCAGTGAAGGCTGCCTTGGTCATTGTCCTCCTGATTTACACCTGAAAGCACTGATTCAACAGCTTCTTATCTCCAGGCCCCTGAGGTCTTTGTTTTGTGCTCAGGTCAGGAAGTGTGTCCTCCTATTCCCTCCTCCCCACCCCCATTATACCAGCTCTTCAGGTTTTTAAGCCTGTAATAACTTTTGTGGCTGTAAACCCTTTCCTTTCAACAACAAATCTCCCCTTTGAGACTCATGGGGGTATTTTACATAACCTTCACTTTTTGTGCTTGTAGAACCATGAATCACCAGGATGCTCTAAGCCCAATCCAACCTTTCCTTGAACACTTCCAGGGATGGGGCAGCCAGAAATTCTTTGGGAAATGTGGGACAGTGCCTCATCTCCATCACAGCAAATATTTTTTTCTCATATCTCAAGTCAATCACCCCTCATCAAATCTGAAACCATTCCCCCTTTGTCTGATCACTCCAAGTCCTTTGCAAAAGTTCCTCCCTATCCCTCCTCATTTGATGACTCTGTGATAAAATATGTAACCCTTTGAAGTGATGAAGAGGGTGCGAGATGATCATTCCCAAAGCTCACACCCTTTTGGAGAAGCCTTTCAGTTGAGAAAGTTTTTAATCACTGGAAAGCCCCTTGGAGGGGAAAGGGGAGAAGGAATGAATCCCTAAGGGTTGAAATTAAAAGTGCTTTAATAGCGTAATAATAATGTGTTACAGTTACTGATGATTACAATTGCTCAAGTGGAAAGGTGATGTCCACAGCAAGTGGAGGAGGAGGTCTCAGCTGTGGGAACATTGTCTGGTAGGGTGGGACCCACTGGTAGGATGGGAAGGCAGCCATGGAAGAAGCCAAGCCATCCCCCCAAACTTCAATCATAGGATGATTTGGGTTGGAAGGGACCTCTAAAGGTCATCTAATCCAACTTCCTGCTCTACAGGGAGGGTACTGGTGGTCATACTGTAGAACACTGGGGTTGGCCAGGATAGAGCAGCCTCCCTGGACTTTATATCATGGCCACATGGATCCCTCATTCCAGAGCTGTGGAGAACCCAACACAACAGTTCTATTCTCTCTTCCTCTTGTTTAGTTGGAGTATGCAGCTTCCCAAAATTTGAGGTGCTCTGAAGAGGAAAAAAACTTAGAGTGAATTCTGTTCCATGAAGCTGAGTGTGAAATGGAAATGGAGAAGGAATAACCTTCAGGGCAGTAACCCTGACCTGGGTTGGTCATTGTCCCCCTGAGTTTACACCTGAAAGCCGTGAATTAACAGCCTCTTATCTCCAGGGCCCACAGGCTTTGTGTTGAGGTTGGGTCAGCACCACCCAGCTGTGATGTGTCCCCTGCCCATGCCACAAACCTGATGTCCCCAGGACACAACCCTGGTGTCCCCCCCTGCCAACTTCCAACCTCACCCCTCAGGTCGGATCCCTCCCCCCGAGGCCCCTCCCCACCTTTTCTTCCTCCATCGCCACTTCCCACGATCGCGCTGCAGCTCCCAGGAGGTTTCACTCTGCCGTCCTGGGGCTGCACCCACACCCTCCGCCCCGCAGCCGGGCCCCCCCAACTGGCGACTGCCAGAGCATCGCCCCTGCTCTCCACCGGCCTGGGCTGTGCCCCCCCTGCAGGTACCGGGAGGTGATGGGAGGTGATGTGAGGAGGGCGGTGATCACAGTACTGCCCAAACTGGGGGTGAGCAGCACAAGATGGGGGAAGGGGGTGGGGGAGGGAATGGGTGAAAGAGGGGAACTAAACTTAACTCTGGGGTGAGGGCAGTGGGATTGGCGACCCCCCCAGCCTCTTCAGGAGGGTGGAGGAGCTGTGATTTGGTCTCCTCCCCCCCTCATCCAGGGAATCCCAACTCATCCTGGGTTTGGGGGCTGTGATAGGGGACCCCAAGTCATTGCCAGTGTTTTTTTTTTTGGGGGGGGGCTGCATCTGGGGACCATCAAATCATCCTGGATCCAGGGGTAATGATGGCAACCCCATAATATTTCCAGGGGACTTAATATTACCAGAGCTCAGGAGCCAAACCTGGGGATTCCCAAAACATCTCAGGAGACTCCAACTCAACTGCAATGGGATGATCCCAATTCAAGTCAGGAGTGGCTCACAACTCTAGAAACCTGTGTCCCACCCAGTTCCCCTTTGGGTTTTGGTTGCCAGTGTAGCTCCTAAAGATGTAGTAAAGAATGATCAGTGTGTTTCCAGCTCTATGGGTAACCTCCTTATTCCATCTCACACTCCATTTTCACCCATAGTAGTTTTTATGTAGGTTTTGGCTGCCCTCACCCCACATATGCCCACCCTTTGTCACTGCACTATGGCTTCTTTCACAGACATGGGATGACTCAATCAAGGCAATAATCTCCCTGGGTGCCCCTGGAATAAGACGGCTTTTGGTCAAAGCACGACACTGGTGAAATATCACTGAATCCATCCTGGAGAAAAATTAGATATTGGCGAGGATTGGTTTAGGATCCGCTCAGCCCATCTCCACCATCAGAAAATCCATCGGGGTGAGAGACCCCAGAGATGTCCTGACTGTGGGAGATGGTTTAGCGACAGCTCGGATCTGGTCCAATGGTGACACCATCACACAGGCACCATGTCCTACACCTGCCCTGACTGCGGGAAAGGATTTAGCAGGAGATGGAATTTCATCCAGCATCAACGGATCAATATGGGTAAAAAACCCTTTAAATGTTCCGAGTGTGGGAAGGCGTTTACCCAGAATTCCCATTTATCACGGCATCACCGCATTCACAAGGGAGAGAGACCCTATAAGTGTCTGGAGTGTGGGAAGGAGTTTACCCAGCGTTCCCATTTATCACGCCATCACCTCATCCATACAGGAGAGAAGTTGTATCCCTGCACTCACTGCGGGAAGGCCTTCAACAATAGCACCTCTTGGATTAATCACCAACATGTCCACACTGGGGAAAAACCCTACACATGTCCCCAGTGTGGGAAGGGCTTCACAAGAAGTTTAAGTCTTACCCAACACCTACGGATCCATACGGGTGAATGTCCCTACAAATGTCCCGACTGTGGGAAGAGCTTTGCCAGGAGCTCTGATGTAAACACGTTAAAAATACAAAATTATGTCTCTTGAATCAATCTTTTTTCCTCTTTCTCCCTGCTATGTTGCAACATTTTGTCAATTAACATATGTTAACATACCTCACCATATGCCTGACAGACACCTAAAAGATAAGAATGCTTATCAGGTCGTCTCCTGGTGCATGATGGAGACAATGAAGGTAGCAGGACACCCAAAAAGACTAAAAGATAAGGATAACTCATCTCCGGGAAGTCTGGAAATCTGTATGTATCAGGGACTTATGCAAAAAAGGGACCCCTTTTCTTTTCCTGTATAAAAATCGCCCAAGAAGAACCGAAAAGGCGGCCAGCAGCTCAGAGGAGCCAGCAGCTCAGAAGGACACGTGGAAGCCAGCTCCTGTGACTACAAACTCCAGCCAGCTCAGCGCAAAAGGGCAGCAAGAAGCTCTGAAGGCCCAAGCGGAAAGCGGCGAGGCGGCTTTCTTCTAGACCTTCCCTCTCTTGGCACTTCAGCTTCAGCTACGGGACAGAGAAGCGGCAGGAGCGACAGACCCTACGCACCCGACTACAGTCAGAGGCCAGGGCTGGCGGACGGTGATAACATCTTAATTACCCTCCTTCTTTTCTCTTCTTAACAACTCTTCTCTCTAAAGTAACTAATTGTATAAATCCTAAATAAATCCTTTTAACTTGTTTAAATCATAAAGCCTGGTTATTTTTGTAAATTCACGCGTCGTCTATGAGTAGTGGCTGAAATTTCCTCGCAAACAAAATATAAACAATAACTCGGATCGTAACAAGCTCTCATCTCATCAGGCACTGTCTCATCCACACAGGGGAGAAACCCTACTTGTGTCCCCACTGCTCCAAGAGCTTCAGGGAAAGCTCCCACTTGTTGAGACATCAGCGCCATCATAGGGGTGAATAACCCTAAAGCTGATCCCAGTGTGAGAAGAGTTTTTACCAGAGCTATGATCCCATCTCTCATTATCAGATCCACCAGGTCACCACATTTTCCAAGCTTTAGAGTTTCCAAGCTTCCACGTCTTTAGATTCTTTGAAAACAAATAAGGTAAAACAAGGAAGTGATTATCACAACAGCACACTCGTCAGGGAAGGTGTCTGAATGGGCCCAGGTCTATTTCTTTTTTTAGTTCGGGAACACCCATATGGAGCATTTTAGAGTGAATTTGCAGCGGGATGTGAAAAGAAAATGGGAGTGTGAGTTTGGAATTATGTAATTTTGAGGTGAAAAGAACCCTTTTCCATTAAGATGCCCTTTTAAGGAGATTTAGCCCCCAAAAATTATCTTTACACACCAGTGTCCAGATGGTTGTGACTGCAAAGAAGAGGGGAGGTACACTAGCCTGAGGTTCAATACCATTTGGGTGTTGTTTTTATTAATTAGATACTCAATAAAATTATACAAAGGTGCAATGGAGTAATCCCTTATGGCTGTTGGGGTGCAAAGTGTTGAAGAATGCTTTGGGTGCTTTGAGGTTGGTCCTCCCTCCCCAAAACTCCTTCTCTTTGTCCCCCTCTCTGGTGCAGTGATGCTCAACACCTTGAGGTTCGGAGGCCTTTTGCCTTTTTGAAATCCTTATGGGAGCAGTGGGCTTTGTTATGTATCAGCAGTCCTGTCTGACAGGAGAGGTACCAACAGACTGGAAGTCAGCCAATGTGACACCCGGGAATAAGAAGGGATGGAAGGAAGATCTGGGAAAATGCAACTTGTCAGTTTGACTCCAGTCCCTGGGAAGCTGATGGAGCAGATCATTCTGAGTAGCATTATAGGGTAAAGTCAGGACAAAAAGGTGATCAGGCTCAATCAGCATGGGGTCATGAAGTGCAGGTCCTGTTTGACAAACCTGTTTTCTTTCTATGACAGTATCATCAAGGGGATAGAAGGACCAGCAAAGTTTCAGAGTGTGGTCCCACAAGTGGAGACCTCTCTATGATGTGCTTCAAAGTCATCTCGTGAATAGAGTTGGGATGGTCCTGGCCTCACTGCAGTGCTGGGAATCAGCTGCTTTCAGAGCAGTGCCCAAATGGTCTTAACTGCCCTGAGGTGTCCATCACATACCCACTGTCAGCAGGCAGGGTTTGCCTCTGGGTCCTGTGCCGTTGTGCCAGCAGCAGGTGCTTGTGCTGGAGTTACATGAATATGTAAAACTTCAGTGTGTATAAAAAAAACCTGATTGTGAGATTGGTGCACAAGGATTCTGGAGGAATTATCCCCTTGTTTGCCCAGCACTGAATAAACAAACCCCTCTCTGTAACTTTACAAGTTGTAGAGTTGTTTTCTGCAAGTCAAAGGGTATATGTGATAATGGAATGTAGTTACTATGGAAAACTTATCTCTCACAGCAGATTATGGAATATCCGAAGGTTTCCAAAGTCTGCAGAAGGACCAAAACTGAGACAAAATTAATTGAGGGGTTTTGGACTGCCAGAAAAGAAAAAAAGTGCTGCAGGTCATCCAAAAGACACAGTGATGAAGACTAAGACAATGAATGCTTGTTAATGCTGTTTTGTTTCTTTACTAGAGAAAGAATTGCTGCTATAATTGGTGATCTGATATGATGTCCTTTCACTCTGTATCAGTCAGTGGTGTCAGAGTTATCAGTAATGATGAGGTTCACTGTCACCTCATATCTGGTGTTACAGATATTAAAGTGCTGCCTTTGTGGAATTGCCACCCAGCACCCAACCCTATGCAATGTTGGAAAAAACCAATATCTAAGCTCTGTGTGTTTGATTGGCTTAATGAACACTGGGTGAAAAAACCCGGATTCGGGGCAAAAGTTTAGGTGACTTGAATGGGACTGCACTGCTCTGCTTTGCCTGGTTTGTCTTGCTGCATGTGACAGGGAGGAGGGACTGGAATGGACTCCAGTGTGCATCCACCTGTTTGATCAGGGACTCCCTCAGCTCCTCTGCCTTGTCAGGCAGTAAGGGACACCAGGTGCAATGCTTGGATTGAGATACTGTGGAAATGCAAGGAAGAGAAATAGTATAGCTCTTGTACTCTTTAGGATGAATCTTAAAACATAGGGACAAATTGAAAAGGTGATTTCCCACCAGAAAGAAAATTTTTAAAATTAATCATTATAGTAACAAATGGTGGAATTAAAATTAAATGCTGTAATTAACCTTTTCAATTGGAAGATAGAGAAAAGTATTCTCAAAATGGGGACTTTCTGTACTTATAATTCTGATATCGTGTAAATTTTTCATTCTTATTTAATTTAGTTATGCTGTACTGTTATGAAGTTTCTGGTCATTGTGCAGAGTTACTGCATATAATGCCACCGATTATTCTCCAATTTGGAGTACCCTATCCTAAAAGACATCAGTTTGTCAAATGCACCTTTTGTACAACTGAATTAGAAATGCTTTTGGAGAACTAAATTCACAGGTACAGAAAATCCCAAGAATGTTGCTACAGAACCCTTAGCTTTGGAGGTGACACTGTTGCAAGTAGCGAAAGAAATAGAAATTTAGAAGTAGTTATCCTAAGGTTTGGACTGGTCAAGCAGGCCAGAAAGACAGGCCCTGGGAATGGGTCTTGGAAACTAGCAAGGAATGTGCTGAGAAGAGGGGAACAGTTTATCAACAAGGAATGTGCTGAGAAGAGGGGAACAGTTTATCAAAGGGGATTAGCCGAGCATATAGAACATGAAGAAAAGTAAACTGTCATTGAAGATAAGGGTTATTACGCATGTAAGGGGGGTTGGTGGTGGGAGTCAGTTAAAACAATATCTTAAGTTAAACAAGTATGAGAGATTTGTGGTTTGTGGATGTCTATCTATTGTTATCTGCATGATGTATGTAACTGTTTTGTAACTGAAGTACATGAAATTCCGCACGAAGGCTCATTGTAAAAGGGTATAAAAGCTGAACCAAAAGTGAGGATCTTTGGAATCCTGACTTGGGACGCTAGTCCTCAGGTTTCCCGGGCCCCGAATAAAGCACCGCATAAACTGACACTCTGTTGGTTTGTGTCTTGACTCCGGGCAACAACACTGCTTGAAGAACAAGGACTCTGCGCATCATACATATCACCACTGCCTGAAATAAAGAAGCTGGAGTGAAGATGCTAAGCTTGTAGCCATCATGATGTCATTGCCTTATGATATTGCCTTCTGATATCATCATGCCTTCTGATACTTGGACTCATGGGGTGAGGGGATTGGATTGTTGAGATGCCATTTGAGTGTGTGGTTTTTGTGATCCAAGCAATCAGCCTTTGTGATTGCACAGCCTGAACACTGAAGTATCTACTTTTGTGCTTTTATTATCTATATATTCATACATCCTTGTGAGTGATTTGTGTTCCCTAAAAATTACTCAAAAATTATCTTAAATTGTTAGAGGAACAGAACTGATGTTTTGACTGTAGAGAAAAAGACCTTGAGTATTTCATTTTCACCTGATCAGGGGGTATTTGGATGGTGTCAGGAGGCTGTCACTCTTTGTTTACCCTCCAAGGGTAACTTTTCCCTCAAAGGGAAACTCTGGCCTGGGAGATGGAATCTCCTTTGGCTGTTGTCTGGATCAGGCCATGGGATGTGACAGTGCTGTGCTGTTGTGGGAGCAGCAGGTGGTTGTGCTGGAGTGCCCTGACATTTCCTGTAGCCCCACAGGGCTGTGCTTGGCCACTCAATTGAGCAGCTGCCCTGACTGAGGTTGGAGCACCCCGGCACCTTCAGTGTCACCCGTTGCTTGCGTGGGAAGAGGAGGGAAAGGAGATTCCCCCTGGCACTGCCTGGGTGTCCAGTGTGAGAGTGGGAGAAGCAGAGGTTGTGTCTCTAGAGGGGAACTGGCTGTGCTGGAAAGGAAGGAGGGAGGGGACATGAGCGATGACTTCAGTGTGTGTCCCACTGGGTTCCTGGGGAGACCCAGGGAGAGCTGGAGGGAGTCCCGAGAGAGGTAAGCAAGTGGCAAAGTCTGGCGCTGGTCCTGTGCTGCTGGGCTGGGCTCCTGAGACTGAGAGAGCTGCTGGCAAGCAGAGAGTGCTGCAGAGAGAGAGCCCTGGGCAGGAGCAGCTCCTCTGCAGAGCGCAGCAGGGCTGAGGGCACTGCCTGCAGGCAGCAGGTCAGGGGAGAGGAGGGAGAGAGAGGAGAAAGGCAGCCTGGGCTGGGAGGAGAGCTGAGAGCTGCCTGGGCTGGGGGAGAGAGAAATCTTCCCAGCCTCTGGAATGGTGAGTCTCTGGCTGCAGGGCAGTGAAGCTGGGCTTCCTGGAGGGGGTCTTCCTTCTCCAGCTGGCAGCCTGTGCCACAGCTGATGGGATCCTTGCAGAGGATTTTGGTGGGCAGGAGGAAAAGGTTTGGCAGAGCAGGGCTGTCCTGGAGCAGCGTCAGAGGGAGAGGGCATGGGGCTGCCTTCTGCTGGGGATGGTTGCAGGGGCTGAGGGGGTGTGTGTAGGCAGGGGTGCCCAGGGCTGTCCTTCAGAGTAGGGTCCTGCAGCCCAGGGGCTGTGTGCTGGGGCAGGGACTCTGCTGCCTGCTTGCCAGGGGCAGCTCTCAGCCTGCCTGGGGAGCTCCCTGGTGCTGGCAGAAGCTGTGGCTGGCAGGAGACAGGGAGCACAGGGCAGGGTCCTTGTGCTTTTGAGAGGGACAGCACTGCTCTTGGATTCGGATATCACCCAGAATATTACTTAGAGGATTTTTATAAACACCGTCAGGTTGTAGATTCCTGCTGGGAAACTTGGCTTTATTCAGGCTGCACTGACACATTTTTGTCTGTCTTAGAAGGGTGGGAGGAAACCTCATCTGGGGAGGTGAGATCAGGATCTGTGAGTCGCTACACCATCACCCTGCTTTGTGCTAGGAACCTCATCTAGTGCCCCTCTGCCTCTCTCCATGCCCCCCTCAGCTGCTTTTGCTGTTGATGTCAGGCTGGGAGCGGGAGTTTCAGCTGCAGGCACGGCTCTTGTGGCTCCTCCCATGCAGATGGTTTCAGGCAAGGAGGTGTCCAGCTGTGCTCTGCCCTGGGAAGCTCTGGGCAGTGCAGTCTGAGTGAGGCTGGGCAGGGAGCTGACCTCCCTTCATCAGATGCCCTCATTCCATTCCTGGGCTGTCTCCTTGGGGTGTCTGTCCAAGCTGGGAGCTGCCTTCCAGGGGGCACAATGAGCCTCGTGTGTCCTGGGGTGGAAACGGGGTGCTGAGACCTTGAGAAAGGGTCAGACACTGAGTGCTCTGAGCTGGGTCCCTCTGCTCTCAGCAGGGAGAGACAGAGACACAGCCCAGCTCCCCCTTCTCTGCATGCAGCTGCAGGCAACGCTCTTTGCTCACTCTCTTCTGCCTGAATGCTGCAGCATTGCTGAGGGGTTCTCATACCCAAGAACACTCCCCAGAGGAGATGGCAAGAGCTTTAAAAAAAAAAAAAAAGGCCCAAACACCTTTAAAGCTGCCTTCTGTTGTGAGGTTTCCTTTACGTAGGGAGAACTATAGCTGGGAAGTGTTTGGATAGCCAATTCTGTAATATGAAAAATGTCCACACTAAGATTACTCCTCTACCCACCATTCCCATGAAGCTTCTTTTGTAGAGCTGGAATGACTCCTTGGTATTCAGTGAACAGAGTCCCTGCTCTTCTTGACACTAACATCAAAAACCAGAGCTGCAGACATGGGCTTCAAGGAAGAACTCCTAGAAAAGTGCATGTGTGTTTAGGCTGGAGAATGGGAAATGTTTCTCATTTTTCAGAGAATTATCTCCTAAATTATTGTGTTTCTTCCTCAAACAGCTCTCCATGCCTTTTAAAAGCAGATGTCCAACAGCAGCTCCATCAGCCATTTCCTCCTCCTGGCATTTGCAGAGAGGTGAGAGTTGCAGCTCTTGCACTTCTGGCTCTTCCTGGGCATCTACCTGGCTGCCCTCCTGGGCAGCAGAGCTTGTGTCCACATGGCAGCAGCTGCCTGGGGCACTGGGTTTCTCACTGCTCTGCTGTACACAGCCAATACATTTTCCCTGCCCCTCTGCCAGGGCAATGCCCTGGACCAGTTCTTCTGTGAAATCACCCAGATCCTCAAGCTCTCCTGCTCACAGTCCTACCTCAGGGAACTTGGGTTTATTGTGGTTGGTGCCAGTTTAACATTTGGCTGTTTTGTTCTCATAGTGGTGTCCTATGTGGAGATCTTCAGGGCTGTGGTGAGGAACCCCTCTGAGCAGGGAAGGCACAAAGCCTTTTCCACATGCCTTCCTCACCTGGACGTGGTCTCCCTCTTCATCAGCACTGGCATCTTTGCCTACCTAAAGCCCCACTCCATCTCCTCCTCATCTCTAGACCTGGTGGTGTCATTTCTGTACTCAGTGGTTCCTTCAGCAGTGAACCCCCTCATCTACAGCATGAGGAAACAGGAGCTCAAGGGTTCTCTGAAGAAACAGTTAGGGATTTTAAGCTGCCATAAGCTGCCTCCTGTCTTATGCAAATGACTTAGAATGCATGACATTCCTAGTCTGTCTTTCTTTACATTTTTTTTCCTTTTTCTTCACCTGTGATTTTCATTTCATTAAAGTAATGTCATTACTCTTCCTTTTTACCTTATTATCCACCCACCTATTTGACCAAGAAACATTGTGTACCTGGAGAGCCTCTGCTGGGTTTTAGTAAAAAACATTTGTTTTGTCTGCTGTCCCTGCTCAGCATATCAGGAATAAATGGGAAGTGAAAGCCCCTCCCTGGCTGCAGTAGCCCTGGGAAGGCTGCTCTGTGCCTGGAGCAGTCAGAGCTCTTGAGGAGCACAAGGGCCAGGGCTGTTGTGCTGGGCTGTGGAGAGGGGATGGTCCCGAGTGGCTGCAGAGCTCTGCGGATCTCCTGGAGAGGAGAGCAGGGGACACAGGGTGCCTCCTGCTCCTTTTGCCATGCATGGTCACCCATCTGGGGCTCTGAGCTCTCTCTGCCCCCCAGGAGCTGCTGTACCCTTCAAAGGGGCTGGGGCTGTGGTGGGACTGCCCAGAACAGCCTGGGGTGGGCACTGGTGTGGGGCCAGCAGCAACTGGACTGTGCTGGGAGAGAGGGGAGGGGAGATGGGAGAGCCTGGAGGGAGCTGTTCTGGGCTGGCAAGTGAAACCCTGGCAGAGAAAGCCATGGGTGTCCTCAGTTGAGGCTGAGTCTTTCTGCCAGAGCATCTCCATCCTCCTGCTGGGCTCAGTACCTGCATGGGGGGAATTCCCAGCCCTGCCTGGGCTCTCTCCTGGCCCAGAGCCCAGCAGAGCCTGGGGCAGAGCTGTCACTGAAGGCCCACAGCTGACATGGTTTCTCCAGGACCTGGAGATGCTGCCCAAGAAGACGGCCACAGGGTGACACAGAAGCAAAGCACAGTCTGAAGCCTTCACAAAGTCACTTTTTAAGTTTCAGAGTGGAGGGAAAGAACAAGAAGTCTCACTCCCAGGGTATCCTTGTGTTAGAGGTTTACCCAGAGGGGTCCTTGATCAGCCCAGGATTTTTTTTAAAAGGCAAAGTCAGGGAGAGCAGAGACACAACATAGAAAGTCTGGAAATGCTGGGGTGAGAGTCAGGTGGGAAAGTAGGAAGGGTGACAACAGCCTGAAGGGAAGGAGCTGCAGGCATGGACGGTGCAGGACAGCCTGCAGGAGAGGTGGCCAAGGGCTCTGTCAAGGAGTGAGGTCATTGTCCCCTTGGCCATAGCAGTGTCCTGGGCCACCAAGGCTGGGGAGAGGAAACTTTCTATTGAGGCTCTCAGGATCTGCCTTCCCAGAGCCTAGGGTCAGGGCTTGGTCTTTCTGCTGCATCCAGCAAACCAAAGGGTTTTCTCAACATTACAGCCACCAGCACAGGGCCTTTGCCTCCTGCAATCATGGCCTCCAGGGATCTGCTCTAACGAGGCCATGGGGACGCTCTGGCAGGCTCAGGGGGGCCCATCAGTGTGTGAAGGTATTTTGGGTTTTGATTCTGACTTTGACTTTATGAGAGGATTTTCTCATTCTTCTCTCAATATCTGAGGTTCATTTAATGAGCCTCAAAAGCCCAAAGGAGCTGTTTATCTTTTGTTTTTTCATTCATAGCTTCAAGACCTTTAGAGTTCCCTGGAGATATTAGTTTTTTACCTGTAATGTGCACTTTTGCACCCTTATTTGAAAGGGAATATTGATAATATTGATAATATTGATAATGACCCAGAGGGTCTCCTCAGGAGGTCTGCACCAGAAGGAGAAGCAGTTCCTTGAGGTCTGACCCTGGATGGACACCCTTGCTCCTCACCTCCCCAACCCCACCACTGCTCTCCTTGGCCCCTGGGATTTGCATCACTTCTCCTCCCATCAGACTTCTCCCCTGGTCTCTGCAGCTGGATGGTTCAGTTCCTTTGCACCAGCTCCCCCCTCTTTTCCTTAGAGAACTGCTGCACACGGGCACAGCAGGAGTTTTCCTCTTTGCAAGCAAAGCAAAGCAAAGCATGATAAAGTTTCATGGCCAAACACACTCCTCAACCATATGCTAAGTTCAAGCTGCCCCTAATGATGTCACCTTTCTACAAGGAATAATCTTATGAGAAATCCTTTGTGTCAGGAGACACAAAAAGATGGACACAAACACAGTGACAGAGATTGCTTAGGAGGGAATCAGACAGATGAAATATTTGTGAGTGAGTTCTTGAACATGAAAGTAGCAGGATAGATGAGAGGAATGGGTATGAGCGAAGAGGAGAAAATTGAGGATAACAGAAAGGGTCTTTTCTAAAACTTTCTTTTTATATGTATTTAAAATACCAGATTTTTTTACTATTTCTAGAATGTATTTCTACTTCACATCAATCATTATCCTCTCGTTGCCTTTCCTCAATCCTTTCCTCCAACCCACTGCTGGGGGAAAGCTAAGTGTGCTGCTTTTCTTCAAATTGGCTATGTTATATTGGCGATTTAAAGCTTGTTTCTTTATCTTTTTTTTTACATGAAGATGACTAAATATTTTGCTTTTTTGGTTCCTATGTCAAGCTCCTATGGAGAGGTATAAGTGGGTAGTTTTGCTGCAGGTTATGAAAAACAGCCCTACAGTTTGTCAATACTTTTTGCATTCAGCACTGAAACCAGTTTGTTGAGCTCATCCTAGGATTATGAACTTTCATTATATGATGATATTTTGCTTTGTGCAAGTGAGGAAGGTCAAAAATATTTACCATTACTTACCAAATGTCTGGAAAATTATGGCTTACAGATAGCTCCTGAAAAAATTCAGTCAGAACCACCCTGGAAAAACCTGTCATGGAAATTAACAGAAATCTGGGTTTCCCTCAAAAAATTGACAATTGAAAACAATATCCAAACTCTTAGTGACCTGCATAAATTATTGGGGACAATAAACTGGATAAGACATTTGCTCGGTATCACTACTGAGACACTATCCCCATTATTTGATTTATTGAAGGGCTATAGCAATCTTACATCATCCAGGCAATTGAATCCTGAGGAATGTTGAATGCTAGAAACTGTTTTGACTAAAATTAAACAGTCTTCTGAACATCGTTATGATCCACAATTAGTTCTCAGAAATTTTGTGCCATTTGTTATATTAGGGCAATGGGATAGCAAAAATTTCTGGATGCTAGAGAGTCAATTTTTATCATATCATTTCACCAAAACAGAACAGTCTAGATTCGAAATGTTATCTGAAGTGATTATGCGGGAGCGAGAAAGAAAATACGTGCAACCAATATGGTTGAAAAACGAACTTCTGGTTTATTGCGCAGCAACTTTCGCTTATATAGTGCTTCCGTGACTACGCCCCCACCACCAACACGCACTTTTATTGGACACCCAGTGTGTTTACCTGTAGCACAGCGAATCCCCGGTGCAGGTAGCACCGGAGTATGGGCCGATCAAATTGGCCTCCCAAACATGGGGTTGGGCATAGCAAAGGGGTCGCACCTCCCATCTCTTCGAGAATATTCGGGAATATTCTCCAACATTCTCCGAGCCTTCCTAACATTCCACAACATATCCCCCCTTTTCTTTTTGCACAAGCCCATGTTTGGTTTAAAGTTTTGCAGTGCTAATTTTCAAACAAATATAGTGCAAATAACAAAACGTGCAAAACTTAAGGATACATTCAATAATATAATGCCCTTTTCAAAACAAATCTAAAAACTACTCAAACCACTCAATTAATGAATTAAACAGGTTCATGCATTGAATGTTGTAATGCCCTTGTAAAAATAATCTAATAACTATGCAAACCACTCAAGTAATGAATCAAACAAATCGGTTAAGAAACTATCAAGTAAATCTCGTTGTCTTAATCAAGTAAAAATCAGCTTCACATTTTAAACATATCTCTATTTCATACAATCATTCATACTCACACTCTTCAACAGAGCTCTGTTCAATATTAGGAAGGTCTGGCGTCCACTAATGCAGAGAACCAAAGGAGGGATAGGAGAGACTTATCCGACGAAATGTAGTCGGGGGGCCCCTATAAGCGTCTCCAAGTCCCACCGGCTCCTAACATAGTGGAGTCCTAGGACCTTCGTAGTTGCCGAATTGAATTGTTAAATTTTAGTATTGCAGCACTCAATCACTACACTCATACTCTTATAGTAAACGAAGTTGGTTTTTTTTTGGTTTTTTTTTTTGTTGAAAAATCCCGGGTCTTATACCTAATTAGCATGCTATCTATGTAAGTGTTCACAATCTTGTAGTACTTAGTAAAGGTCCATGTCCTTGCTCCTCAAGCCATTCTTCGGCAAAACCTTTATCTTTCTGTACAATCATAATATTGGCAGCTTTGGCAATTAATTTCTTAAGTATTGCTAACATACAACTAAGGCACATCACAGTTATCAATACAATACAAAGTACGAGTAAACCGGTCCTACATAAACCTCGAAGCCATCCGGTGATACCAAACCAATTAACTAATTCATCTATACCGAAAAAACCTACATCTTGCTTAATATTTTGAGTATGCTCTACTAGCTGTTGTATCTCCTTATGTATCGATTTAGAGTGATCACTCAAATTCATACAACACATACCATCAAAGTCTTCACAACCGTGGCCATGAGCCAAAAGCAAAAAATCTATGGCAGCCCTATTTTCTAATACTGCGTGTCGTACAGAGGACAAATCTTCAGCTAGTTCAGATAATACTTTGCTGGTCTCAGTAGCATGCTTTACTACCCAACAACTCAACTTCTCCAGGTTTCGATGTGCACGAGCGGCAGCAGCTCCCGGCAAAAAGATAGAGGTGACAATTATCTGCCATTTGGACCAAAGGTTAACATCGTCATTACATCCCTGCGCTAGTATTTGAGCCAAGCCTCGCTTCCACCGCACACGATGGGTGCTGTTCGGGTGTGCGTGAGGCATAGCTAAGCTCAGCTGACCAATGGTGCAAGGCCCTCCGACGGGATGGGATGGTATACCTGACCATGCCCGATCTCCGCAAATTAAAAAGTACCCTGATGGTAATTTCCTAGGAAGCTGTGTCCCAGGCAATGGGTTAGTAGCACCACGGAGGGTATAGCTGCACCACTGGCTAAAATTACCCATTGGGAAAACATTGGTAGTAACGCATTGTCTCCCTATGGCTCTTGTGCAGTCAGTGGACAAGCTACTCATCCAGACACAATAAGTGGCATTTAGAGAGTCTAAAAGGCTTAATTCTTGGGGATCGGGCCCAACAGGCAGACGACCAACCCAAGTGTCATAGTCACTCAAGCATGCGACTAGACTGGCCTTGGTGGCACATAGACTCTCAGTGTGGAATTGCACTTGTGTGTGGTTCATTGCTGCTTGAAACATCGGCCACGTCTCTTCAAAGACTGGCACACCAACCAAGCATGTTAGAAAGGGCGATTGGGGTGTTGCTAGACTGGCACAAAAGGAGGTGGTGTTAAGTTGACGCGCGAGGGTAACCCAAACATTCTGTCGGGGATCGAAGTTCGGGAAAGCAAAACAACGAAAGTTTAAAATGACAATGAGACCTATAACGAAGTTAGGACGGCAGTCTCTACTTTTGAGCATACTGAGCACTTAAGGCGGCTGTCCCTGCTCTTGAACTTGTGTCTTCTGATCCTGCGAGGCGGGCGCTGGTCGAGTCCACTTGCTGGGGACCCACAAAGTACCTGCAGGGGTGGAAACGCACATATGACCTCTACCTAAATATTTAACCTCTGCTGGGCCTTGCCATATACCCGTGGCGGGATCCCTGTAAGTCACATATATTGGGGCTGCTGAGGGGTCAGGTTGTTGGGCTATTGTCCCATGAGAATACGCGGGCGCGAACTTTTGGTCCCCGAATACACACAGATAATTCAAGACAAATAGAGTCTTTGATAATCGCTCTTGTGGGTCTTGCAAATCTGTGAACTTCGTCAGGTAATCTTTTAGTGTTTGATTTGCCCTCTCTACTATAGCTTGACCTGTTGGCGAGTGGGGAATGCCTGTAACGTGTTTGACTCCCCACTGTTGAAAAAATCGGGCTAACTTGCCACTAGTGTATGCCGGTCCATTGTCAGTCTTTATCTGCTCCGGCACACCCATGATGGCAAAACAAAGGGTGAGATGTCGCATCACTTGCAACGCTTTCTCACCGGACTGGGCTGTAGCCCAAATGAAATGACTGTAAGTATCAATAGTGACATGAACATATTTAAGCCTTCCAAATTCTGGTACATGAGTGACATCCATTTGCCATCTTTCATTTGGACCAAGACCTCGGGGATTAACTCCGAGGCCGAGACCAAGTCCCTTTTGGTTACACTGTGGGCAGGCTTTTACGATGCCTCTGGCCTCATCCATGGAAATCTGGAAGTGGCGATGGAGTCCTCTAGCATTCTGGTGGAAGGTAGCATGCGCATTCCTTGCTTTAGTAAACTCGTCCATGGGTACGGATAGCGAAACCAGTTTGTCTGCTCGGGCATTGCCTTCTCCTAGGCCGTCAGACCATTGATGACTCCGAATATGAATGATAGCATAAGGCTGGTCTCTCTGTTGGATGGTAGCCCGCAGCTGACGAAATAAGTCATTTAGTCGGCGGTTTGTCATGTCCTTGAGATATGCGTCCTCAATTCGCTGTACAACTCCCACAGCATATAGGGAGTCTGAAACAACATTAAGGCGCACATTCAACCAACGTGAAAAGGCGTAAACAATGGCTGCCAACTCTAGAGTCTGTAGGGTATCGCCCTCTTGTGAGGGCAGGAGTTCATGGCACCATTGCTCTTTATTTTGCCAAGTCACTGCGGCTCGTTGTGAACGTTTTCCTGCATCGGTAAAAACCGTTAATGCATCTCGAAGGGGTTCCTCAGATCGTTTTGGAACAGGAATCCATTCATGCAGGGACATCCACTTTAACACAGTAGATCGCAGCGGGGAGAGGTCAATGGTCTGTGGTACTTCTAGGAGACTTGTCTGTAGGTCTGGAGAGTGCTGCAAATACCAGTCCAACTCTCCTTGTTTCATTGGAAGATAAATTGTACTAGGTTCATCTCCAGTAATTTGAATGATACGGTTTCCACCTTTACGAATTAGGAGGGCCAGTACCTCAATCTTTGTTTGGATTGTAGTTTTTGGCTGTAATGGTCCGAAGATCCATTCTAAGACACGAATATCAGCAGACCTAGTCTCCCCCTTTTTCTTTTTTGACTGCGTGAGAGCTCCGAGTAAATGTTGTTTACCCATAAGGATGGTTAGGTCTATGGGTAAGTTTACATCACGGCGATCCACGGAGCGCTGAGATACTGTCAGGCCAATTTCACTTATGGCCTGTTGTTGAGCTGTTGAAAGAACAACAGGGGAGGCAGGGTCGGTACCTTTCAGGAATGGTCGTAACGGTTCTAGGTGATCGTTTGTTATGCCGATCACAGGGCGTAACCATTGAACATCACCTAGAAATCGTTGCACGTCATGTAAGGTATTAAGGGTCAAATGGAGAGCAGCTTTCTGAGGTCTAACTTGTGACTCAGTAATATGCCATCCTAGGTACTTCCATGGTGGTGTATGCTGTATCTTTTCAGGTGCTATTTGAAGTCCCTGGTGACTCAGTTGTTGTGTTAAGAAGTGTTCTTGCTGCTCGGTAAATGGGTCTTGTTGTGCTATCAGGATGTCATCCATGTAGTGATAAATCAAGGCGTCTGGCCATGCTTGCCGTACCGGCAGTAGTGCTGCATCTACAAACAGTTGACACAAAGTTGGGCTGTTTTTCATGCCCTGTGGGAGCACTACCCACTCAAATCGTGAAGCAGGGGCCTCTCTGTTAAGAGCTGGAAGTGTAAATGCAAATCGCTTTGTGTCTTCTGGGTGTATATGTATAGTAAAGAAGCAGTCTTTTAGGTCTACTATAAGTAAATGCCAACGCTCTGGGAGCATCGCAGGGTTAGGCATTCCGGGCTGAAGGGCTCCCATTGCTTCCATCTGGGAATTAACTGCACGTAAGTCATGTAATAAATGGTACCTGCCGGACTTCTTTTTAATTACGAAGATTGGAGTATTCCAAGGGCTAATTGATGGTTGTATGTGCCCTTGCTCTAGCTGTTCTTGTACTAAGATGTGGGCTTGTCTGAGGCTTTCTCGCTTCAGCGGCCACTGCTCGATCCATATTGGCTGTGATGATAACCATGTCAATGGGATCGGGAAAGCCCAAGGAGTGACCGCTAATAAAAACGATCTCTTGTGATCAGGCGTGCCCCGATCTGACTTAGTACGTCTCGGCCAACAAGGGCCTGTACATTTGTAGGCAATGGCATGATGGTGATGAATAGAGTGCATGTACGGTTATCAAGGGTAAGACGAATTTTTTGTGTGCTTCGTTTTACCTGGGCTGCGCCTCCTACCCCTTCAACTCCGGACATCATTGGAGCAGCTGGCCAATGCCAAGGCCATAGCTTTTCATCCACGATAGTGATGTCTGCTCCTGTGTCCAGTAGCGCTGTAAGGTGACATTGGTTCTGCTGATGTTCTAGTAATATTGGAACTTTGGGGCGTTCATCCATAGGGACGCACAATAGGGCCATTTGTCCTGTAGAGCCAAACGCTGCTGTTCGGCGGGGAACTGTCGAAGAGGCGGTTGCTGCATCAGTCAATTGTTGTGTCGGGACTAATTGGGCAATTCAAGTCCCTTTTGGAATTATTATAGGCGGTGTCCAAGTCATAGCCACAATACAAATTTCTCCCGTATAGTCACTGTCTATTACTCCTGGCAAGACAAACAAACCCTTAAGTCCAGCAGATGATCGTCCTAATAAGAGGGCTCCACATGGTTTTTCTTGATACTTCACTGGGCCGGCGATACCCGTAGGAATCTTTTGGGGCTTGCTGTCAATGAGAGTCACATCTACTGCGGTTGCCAGGTCCAGCCCGAGGCTTCCGCTGGTTGCTGGTTGGAGGGAGGAGGCTGGTTGGAGTTGTCGTTGACGGGAAGCGGAATTGGTTGGTTGTCGAAAGGAGGTAGGGATGGCTGGTTGCTGAAGGGGAGTGCGGGTGAATGATTGGTGGAGGTAGGTGGGGGTAACTGATTGTTGGCGGGCAGTGGAAGTGGCTGGTTGTTGGGGGGAAGTGGAAGTGGTTGATTGCTGGGAGGGAGTGGGAGTGGTTGGTTGCTGGGAGGGAGTGGGAGCGGTTGGTTGCTGGGAGGGAGTGGGAGCGGTTGGTTGCTGGAAGGGAGTGGAAGCGGTTGGTTGCTGTTCGAAGGGGTCCACACTAGAGCCGCAGTTGGGGTCTTTGCGCCGCGGCTCCTCACGCTCCTCGATCCGTTTCCCTGGTGTCTGCAGGCTTCAGTGGCATGAGTGTTTGTATTACAGTGTTGACACCAGACTGTGGGTTTGCGACAGTGCTTTCGAAGATGTCCAGTGTGTCCACAGCGAAAACATTTGTCGGGTGATCGTTGCGGCTGTCTGGTGTCGGCAGGACGTAACGGGGCTAAGGCTGCGAAGTCTTGCTGCTGGATTGCAAGAGCTTGCTGCTGGTGGATTGCAAGAGCTTGCTGTTGTGCTTGCTGTTGGGCTATAAAGGCTTGTTGTTGGGCTGCCAGAGCTTGCTGTTGGGCTTGCACCATACTTCTCCCTACACCTTGTATTGCCTCAATTAACATTGCCTGAGTCCCTACTGGTACTCTGGATAGCCGTTCCAGCATCTCCTCAACTGATGCCTCTGATGGCATGGAGGAAATTATATTTTTTGTGGGAGCATTGCTATTCTCTAGGATACACTGACGGAGTGTTGCGTGGGATGAGTCTCGCCGTGGGAGTCAGTCGAGCTAGTGCCGGCTCTTTCGGTATCAGGAGCTAACTTTGATCCGTCCGGCTCTGGAATTCTGCCCGGAAACCACACCTACCGAACCCAGGCATGCGTGCCTGGGCCAGCCCCAGCTGGGCACAGGCTGGGGGGGCACCGTCTGGGCAGTTGCTGCCTACAGACGGAGTAATGTAGTTTTCATATGATCTGGTACACAAGCCTGGTTGATGGCATCGGTGAGTTTGTCTACAAACTGTGAGAACGGCTCATCTGTGCCTTGCTTAATTGACATATAGGATGGGATAGCTGGTGTGGTTCTAACTTTACTCATAGCTTCCCTCGCAAGTCTCATGGATTCTCTTATTATGTGTGGGCCTAGTCTTGCTTGTGCCTCGAAATTGGCATATTGACCACAACCCATAAGTTGATTTATTGTTACCCCATACAGGGGGTCATTTTGTTGTCTAGGAATTTCTACAAATCTGTGGCATAATGTTTGCCAATGTGCTTGCCATAGCAGTAAAGCCGATTGAGTCATGATCATTCTCATAATTCCTTTTATGTCCTCGGGGAGCAACAATCCTGAGCTCCAGATATAACTTATCATTTGCTTAACTGGTTCACCATGCAACCCGCATTCATTTACAGTGGCCCTTAATTGCGTTAGTAGTTTCCAATTTAAGGAGTGGTACTCTGCCTCCACATTTCCCCGATTATCTGCTGTATAGATGATCGGGAAGGCTTGTGGAAGGCTGTCCACAATTGAAGATAAATCATAATCTTTATTTTTAAGGGCATCCTCATATATTTGTGACCAATCAATCGTTAACATTCGGCAGTGCCGTGCAGCAGGCTTTTGTTTTTGAGAAGCGGCTGCTTGCGGCAATGGGGGGGGAGCCGGCTGGTCGAGGGAGGGGGAGGGGAGGGGGGGGGAGGCAGGGTGGAGGGAGACGGAGTGGAGGGAGGCGGAGTAAAGGGAGGTGGCGTGGAGGGAGGCGGGGTGGGGGGAGGCGGGGTGGAGGGAGGCGGGGCGGGGATGGTGCGGGTCAGGAATATCCCTGAGTTCGTCCCCATCAAGTGACGTAGGGGGCAAGGGCGGGGTTGGAGGCGGGACTTGTTGGGGATCGGGACCGGCCCCGGGACCACCCTCGCCGGATGACGCCGAATGTAGGGGCGGAGCCGAGGGCGGCGCCGAGTGGAGACTAGGTCCGTCCCCGGAACTGTCCCCTGCAGGAAGGGCGTGGCGCGGCGTTTTTGGGTTCTGGTCCAGTCCGCTTCCGGCACTGGGAGCGGTCACTTCCGTCCCGTCCACAGCTCCCAAGCCACGTGGCCCAAGATGGCCGACACAGGCCACGTCAGAGGGAGGTGGGGGAGGGGCGGCGGGTTGCATCGGAACTTCACTGGTATTTTGAGCAAGCTGTACAATTATTTTTTCCCCCGTAGGGGGGCACGGATTGTAGTCAATTCCCAATTGATATAAGCCAGGTAACGGCTGACCGTCTAAGTTTATAGTGGCTACTGCAGCAATTTTCTTTTCTGCCTGATGACGCTGTATAGCGGTAATTCTTGCAAGCCACGGTTTTGCTAATTTACGAGCTGTCTTGTCCTCATTTATTACCTTAATCCATAAAATATCTCCCAAGCTTTTCCATTGTTTCTCCTCAAATATCTGAGAAGGGTCAGTAAATAGCTGATGGGTGCGGCCGTATGCTACAAGCGCCGCCGGATCTTTTTTAAGATCCACATCTTTTACGGCACGTTTCTGTAAGAAACTGATAAGGAGATCTAGGGCTACTTCGTTTTCCATTTGCGCTTAATTATCCCTATGTTATTTCGGTGCGAGTTTAATCCAAGCCTTTTACGACTCTTAATATGAGCCTTTTATGGGCTTTTACGACTTTTTATGACTAAAAACCGGTAGCCCTTCCCCAGCAGCAAGCAAGCTCGTCCATTTTCTCTTTCGGCTGTGAATCGCCTCTCAACGCCTGCGTCAAAAGGAATTTATTGCCCTCCGAAAGATTACGTTTTGATGATTTCCAGAAGCCCCCGTACCCAGCCAAATTATTTGGTTTCTGTGGTTTTACCTGCCGAGCTGAAATTAGTAGTGTCGAAGGTTCGGTCTTCCACAAGGCGTCCCCAGTGAAGATCGATGTTCTGCAGGATTCATCTGTTGATTTCAAAACTTTTCAGGCTTTTTCAAGGCTCTTCAGACTTTCTGATTGTTCAGGGCCTGTAGCACGGTTCGGGCGCCAGTTGCGGGAGCGAGAAAGAAAATACGTGCAACCAATATGGTTGAAAAACGAACTTCTGGTTTATTGCGCAGCAACTTTCGCTTATATAGTGCTTCCGTGACCACGCCCCCACCACCAACACGCACTTTTATTGGACACCCAGTGTGTTTACCTGTAGCACAGCGAATCCCCGGTGCAGGTAGCACCGGAGTATGGGCCGATCTAATTGGCCTCCCAAACATGGGGTTGGGCATAGCAAAGGGGTCGCACCTCCCATCTCTTCGAGAATATTCGGGAATATTCTCCAACATTCTCCGAGCCTTCCTAACATTCCACAACATGATTACAAAAATGCTATTATGTGGTAGAGGTATTTTTGCATTAGATGTTGCTATAATACATATCCCTATAATGAAACAGGATTTTCATACAGCTATTCAAATGTCACTGTCTTTTCATAGTGCCTTAGCAGATTACCCTGGAGAGATACAGTTCAACTTGCTGAGTCACAAATTGTTCCAGTCCCTGCAAGAGTTAACAATCCAGCATTTTTCTATTTTCTCAACAGTACCACCAGAGAGAGCTCCTACTCTCTTCCTGGATGGATCTGCTGGCTCACACAAAGCAGTGGTAGCTTGGCATGATTCTGCTTCAGACCAATGGCCATCACATGTCGTGCTACAGGAAGGATCAGCACAGGGCATAGAATTGTGTGCAGCGATAGAAGCCTTTTAATTATTTTCAGGGACAGATATTAATCTTGTAGTGGATTCTCAGTATGTTTATGGAGTGTTAGTTAAAATAGATGCTTGCTGCCTTAAACTTATCTAACATTAGATCTTTCTTTAAGCTGTTTTCAGAATTGTTGCAATTGGTAAACACCTGAAATCACAATTAATATGTTATGCACATCTGTTCTCATACACAGGTACCAGGACCCATCACTGAAGGCAACAGGATCACAAACTCATTAGCAGCAGTAGTGCCAGTGCCAAATGTATTGCAACAAGCATGCTTATGCTTAATTTATATCATAATAATTACAGAAATTTAGTGAAACAATTTGGCATCACAGTAAGACAAGCCAAAGAAATTGTTCAAATGTGTCCTGACTGTCAATTAGTTACACCAGCTCCCACTTGGCTAACAGCTGTTCCTACGGGGCTACAGCATCATGAGGTGTGGCAATCAGATGTTTCACACATTCCTAAATTCAGTCATCTTAACTGTGTGCATGTATCAATAGATATCTATCCTCATTTCATGGTGGCCACTGCTCATGTAGGTGAAAAGGCAAAGGATGAACACCTACATTTTTTCAAAGCAATTGCTACTATGGGTCTGCCATCTGTTGTTATAACTGATAATGGTCCTGCATATGTATCTGCTGCTCTTCTGGGATTTTTTAAAGAATGGGGTATTACACATCATACTGGCATACCTCATTCACCAGCTGGGCAAAGTATAGTGGAAAGGTCCCATCTTACATTGAAGCATATGCTAAGTAAATTAAAAGGCACATTTAGATCAAATGTTACGCCCCATGAGAAATTAACAAAGCAATGTTTGTACTCAATTTCTTTAATAGAGAGGATAACAGTTACACAGCAAATAAAAAAAAAACAAAAAACAAAAACAGATTATTAAAACAGAAGTTCATCCTCAAGTGTGGTATAAGGACATCCATTCAGAGAAATGGTTGGGTCCAGTACCATTACTGATGTGGGGTCGTGGTTATGGCTGTGTTTCTCTCTCTACAGGACCATATTGGCTTCCAGCAAAGTGGATTCATCATCAACTGCCACCACCACCTAACAATTAGCAGGGATGAATCCAGGGACCATTTGGTCAATGTGGTCAGTGTCTCTACCACTGACAACAATCAAAGCAGATAGAAAAGGCAGAGCAGTGCACTGGGCTCATCTGCTGAATCCACCACTATTTTGACCATTGACATGGTGGGATGCATCTTTTTTCAATCACCAACAATGATACCACTTGGGCAGGTGGCATCTGGGTACAGCCAACAGTGAGTCAAGTGAGAGAAAATATAACTTTGTATAATGTCTCTTATGCAGTAGTTAACTGGCCTGTCTGTGTTACCAATGCTAACAATCACACATTCTGTGTCACATTTACTCCTCAATGACACATATTAGCTGTACGTGTGACTAAGATTACTAATTTCACTAGTATTTATTTACCAGGAGTTACAGGACAAGAATATATTTTAACTCATAGAATTCATTATCCTTATTGTAAAGTTGTTAAGCAAATTAATGTGATCACACATGCTACTTGGGAACCATGTATGGGATTATTTCCTGGATGAGTAAACCTGAATTATACTGTGAAAAATACAGAAATCATGTTCCATCATAGATGGAATGTCCCTTTGGAACCTTCATGAGGGTCAATTCTACTGAGTGGGACAACAACAGATATTTTGGACTCATATTGCAAATGTATTGAAACCATTCTGGCAGCACGGTCCAAGCTAATCTATAGTGACCAGCATTGCCTTTTGTAAACAGAACTAAGGCTCAGATTACTCGAGACAAAAGCAATAATCCCGAGGTTTTTATGGGTATGATCACTCTATGGCTCTTTGTACTACTCATCTTTATGTATATGGGATTACTAATGTAGACAATTCAGATATTAGACTGAAGACTAGTTACTTTGAATTAGCTTTTAAGAATATCACTTCTAAGACATGCATTCAGCCTGAAGATAAAATAAATAATTTTTTAGTGATGCCATTCTGACGGAGGTCTGAACTGTGGTTTCCTGTGAACTCGACCAGGATGTGGGAAAGTGAAAATGGATTAGATCATAACTAAAGAGTGTTACACAGCAATGGAAGAGAGGTTAAGAGAAGGACCTGGTGATTTATAGCTTGGCTAATATTTGCCATTATATCAGCGATTGTCATTATCAGTTCCAGGGCTGCTTTGGTCACAGCACTAACGACATCAATTCAAACGGCACAGGAAGTTAAACATGTGCTGTGAAACGTGACCACGGATATGAAAATGGAACCAGCAATAGATGAGGAAATTCTGGTGAGACTGGATGTGCTAGAGGCTAGTGTGATTTGGCTGGGTGAACACCAAGCTGCACTGCAGACACATGGAATGTCACAGTGGGATTGGGAATATCATAAGCGAGATCTGGGTGTCACATCCTTAGAATGGAACAGCTCATTACATGAGTGGGATGTTGTAAAAGCTCATCTGCAAGGAGCCTTTGATGGGTCAGTTAAACACCATCTACAGACCCTAAAACATCAGTTGGAACAACAAGTGCTACAAGATACACAAGATATGCATATGGACAAGATATAGCAATCTCTGAATAATGATCAGAGTTGGTTAAATCCTGAACAATGGTTTACAGGATTGAATTTGAGATTTTTGTACTGGGAGGTCTAATGCCTCTGGCAGGAATGATAGATTTGGTAATTATTGGATTGATTGATTGATTGATAAAATGATTTTAAGCATTTAAGGGGATGGAAGAAAAGATAGGTCGCTTGGCTCTTTCAAATTTTAAGATGGGGAATTGTAGGAGAACAGCAGAAGAGTAGACCCTGTGTAGGACAGAAGTTTCCTGGTGGACTTCCAGATACTGCTTGACCCTGAGGGGAACAGAGCGCTGTAAATATCCTGAGGAATGTGATTCCTGGAAAATGTTATGTCTCAGTACCAGGAGATTTCAGTGGGAACCAGTTCGATAAAGATTTATGTTAGTGCATGTTTATATACCAAAATGTACTATTTTTACAATATTCCCAGACAGAGCTGTTTCGGGAAGCGAACGTTGTTGAGAGCGGGAGCTCTGTACTGGAACAGGATGCAGGAGCTATTGGTGGTCTTGGTTAGTGGAGACAACTAACAGCAACCAGCCTTGCTCCAACTCTGTTCAGGAATGAGCTGCCTGGCTACTCAAAGCCTCACCCTTTATTGGCTCTTGGTCTTGAGCATGCTCAGTGGGGCCAGCCCTAACTGGGCACAGGTGAGACTGAGCACCGGCTTGGCTCATTTCCTGGCAAGTCCTGGCACCTGCTTCCTACATCCCCCCCCCCCCCCCCCCCCCCCCCTTTTTTTTTTTTTTTTTTTTTTTTTTTACAATTTTATATACAATATTTGTAGTACAATTTTATACAATTTTTATATCACAAATTTTTCTTTCTCTCTCTCTCTTTTTTTTTTTTTTTATTGGTTTTTGTAAGTTCTTTTTATGGGGGAAAGATGAAAAGGACGCGAAGATCTTAGCCGCGTGGTGCCTCGTTATTCGGATCTGATGGTTTCGGTCTGGTCGGGGCAGGACGCGTCCATTTGCTGGGCACCCAGAGAGGTCCAGAGTCTGAGGAGACACAACTGTATCCTCTCCCGGTGAACAGCAATGGCCTAGGCCCTGTCCATTGTCCTGTCGTTGGCTCTTTGTAGTAGATTTGAATCTCAAGCATGCGGATGACTTTTTGCGACAAGTAGTTTAGCAAGACGGGTGGCTCCTGGGAATCGCGGCTTAGGCTCAAAAAGTTCAATGTAAAAAGGGCCTTGCTGAGCCGCATTTGGGGATCCATATTTTTGCTGTCCTTTTGTTTTTGTAAGAAGGTCTTCAGGGTGCGATTAGCTCTTTCTACAATCGCTTGCCCTGTGGACGAATGGGGGATTCCTGTAATGTGTTTCACTCCCCAAGTAGCGAAGAATTGTTTGATTTTTGCGCCTGTGTAGGCGGGCGCATTATCTGTTTTCATTACTTGGGGGATCCCCATGACAGCAAAACAGTTTGTAAGATGATGGATCACGTGCAGAGCCTTCTCCCCCGTCTGAGCTGTCGCCCAAAGCATACCTGAGAAGGTATCGATTGTGACGTGTACATATTTTAGACGTCCGAATTCCAGGACGTGTGTCACATCCATCTGCCAGATTTCTCCGGCTTGAAGCCCGCGTGGATTTACGCCCATTCCTAGGGTAGGGCCGAATTGGGCGCATTGGGGGCAGGCTTTAACGATGCCTTTTGCCTCCTCCCAAGTGATGGCAAATGTGCGCTTCAAGGCCCTGGCGCTCTGATGAAATAAGGAATGGCTGTTCTGGGCTTTGGCGAATTCAGTAATTGGATTTTGCATTCCTAGGCTGACCAAAGAGTCAGCTTTGGCATTCCCTTCCCCCAGGCCTAGTGCTGTTTTGTGGCTACGGATATGTAGAATGCAGCATGGCTGTGTTCGGATTTTCAGCGCACGCTGCAGTGATAGAAAGAGCTCCTGTAGCCTCTTGTTTTGCACTGGCTTGATGAGAGCATCCTCAATGCGATTTGCGACTCTGACTGCATATTGTGAGTCGGAGATGATATTGATGGGGGCGCGTTGCCACTGCGTCAAGGCCCAGATGATGGCGAGCAGTTCCAGGGTTTGGAGGTTGTCCTCGGTGGTGCCTGGAATCAGATGCTGTTTCCATTGGCCTTGGTCCTGCCATACGCAGGCGGCCATTCGTGATCTTTTTCCAGCATCTGTGAATACCGTTATGCCAGGCACTGGACGTTCCGAGAAAATCGGTCGTTCGACCCACTGGAACTGGCTGATGGCTTGTAGACGTTTATGTTTCGGGCCATCGTGACGCACCTCGCCAGGATACTCGAGTAAGGCGAGTTGTAGAGGCTCGGAGTGTTGCAGCATCCAATCAAAATCGGTCGTCTTGATAGGGATGTTGATCCACTCCGGTTCTTGGCCATCTACCTCCAGGCAGCGTTGACGTCCCTTTCGTATGAGGAATGCTATGATTTCTGTTTTTTGCCATATGCCCTTCTGGGCCGTATGGGGTGGGAATAGCCACTCTAGGATAGCTACAGACTCTGGTCTTCTAGAGTCTCGGTTATATATTTTGTCATGTTTCTGTTCCTCCGGTTTCTTTTCCCACGTGAGGTCTTGTATAAGTAGTGCAAAAGGGAATGAGGGGTGGTTACATACCCACACTCCAATGGGGTGGGCGGCGTCTCGACGGTCTGCATAGCCGGTTGCCAACTTGCGGACGACCTGTTTCAAGGCATTCGAGTGATCCTCGGTCCAGTCCACGAGTGCCCCTGGTTGAGTGCCCCGTAGCAATGACAAAAAGGGGTGGATATCTGCGTTGGTGAGACCTATAATGGGTCTAACCCATTGGAGCTCACCCACCAGTTTTTGGACGTCATTCAGTGTTTTAACTGAATGAATTACTTCCAATTTTTGTGGCCTCACCATAGCGTCGGTCACTTTCCACCCTAGGTAGCTCCAGGGTGACTTTGTTTGGATTTTTTCCGGAGCTACGATTAGTCCTTTAGCCTTGAGCCAATCGGTCAAGATCTGGCTGATGTTCTCGGGGAACGGGGCTTGTTGGCAAAACAGGATGTCATCCATGTAATGGTAAATTATTGTATCCGGCATTGCTTCTCTAATTGGTGCGAGCGCCCACGCCACATATGATTGACATATGGTTGGCGAATTTCTCATCCCCTATGGAAGCACTACCCACTCATATCGCTTCGCTGGTTCACTTTTGTTGACCGATGGAATCGTGAATGCGAAGCGAGCGGTGTCTTCACGATTTAGAGGAACAGTGAAGAAACAGTCTTTTAAGTCAATGACCAGAAGGTGCCAGCCTCTAGGCAGCATGGTTAGTAGGGGCAGCCCAGGTTGGAGGGCGCCCATCGGCCACATCTGGTCATTTATTTTCCGTAAGTCTTGTATTAATCGCCACTTGCCCGACTTTTTCGGAACCACAAAGATAGGTGTGTTCCACGGGCTCACGGACGGCTGGATGTGTCCAGCGTCCAGTTGCTCTTTTATGAGCAACTTTTTTCATGGTCTTAAATTGTGCCGGGGGAAGTTCAGATTGGATATTAGAAAGAATTTTTTCACGGAAAGGGTGATCAGATATTGGAACGGGCTGCCTGGGGAGGTGGTGGACTCGTCGTCCCTGGAGACATTTAAAAAGCGACTCGATATGGCACTCAGTGCCATAGTCTAGTGACTGTGGCGGTAGTTGTTCAAGGGTTGGACTCGATGATCTCTGAGGTCTCTTCCAACCCAGCCTATTCTATGATTCTATTATTCTATGAATGTTTAGCCGCTTCTTGGAAAGGGGCCACTGCTCCACCCAGACAGGGTTATCTGTTTTCCAGCGAAGTCTGGGCGTTGGCGGCGCTTCTGCAGTGGCCCTTAATGAAAATTTTGATGGGGTTGGGTGGGTTCCGGGATGGAAAGGATGGCCCCTATTTGGCTCATCACATCCCGACCGATCAACCCTCCAAGTTGTCCGGGCAAGGGTAACACATATGGTCTTACGGTTACCTTTTGCCCCTCTGGAAACTTGACTTGTATGGGCTGGAGCGCTTGAAGGGGGGTGGAACCACCACCTATCCCCTGAACGGCGTCGGAAGCCGTAGTTAGCTTCCATTTGCGAGGCCAGGCGTTTTTGTTGATAATTGTTACGTCGGCTCCGGTGTCCATCATTATGGGGAGGGTTTTTGTCTCTTTGCCGGTAGCCAGTTGTATGTTTATAATTGGCCATGTTTTCATCTGCTGCACCAGGGTTACCAAAGTGCTTCCAGATGAACCAAAAGCCCGGTCGCCTCGCGCCATCTGGACGTTCTTTCCTAGGTCTATTTTCGGGAGCAGGACCAGTTGTGCTAATCGGGTTCCTGCCTTGATTACCATGGGGGGGTTTAGCGTGAAGCACGTTATCATTATTTCCCCTGTGTAATCAGCGTCGATGACCCCTGGGAGCACGATCAGTCCTGCTAAGCCTGTCGAGGAACGTCCCATAAGAAGCGCACCAACCTTGCTGTTTTCGTGAATTATAGGTCCATATATCCGCGTCGGTATCTTGTAAACTGCTGAGGTCGATAACGTGATATCTATTGCAGCTGGTAGATCGAAGCCGAGGCTTCCCCGTGTTGCTGGGGCGGGGAGTTGGCATACAGCGCCGGCCCGGCTACTTGTGTCGCTGCGCGGGGGCCTCTTGCGCTGTTTTGACCGTTTTTTTGAAACCAGCATGCTGCATCATTATGGCTGGCCTGTTGGCATCGATTACACCATACGATTGCTGGGCAGTTTCGTCTTGTGTGTCCCCTGGAGTTGCAGTGGGAACAAAATGGGGTGGTTTTTCTTGACTGGTTCGAGCGGGACGGCCGATTGGGGCGATTTCTTCTTCCGCTCCCGTTTAACTTTTGCGCCACCGCCACGAGGAGCTTGTGGGTGGGCTCCAACGCGGCGGCAAAAGCACCGGCCATCCCCTGATGTTGTTGGTTTTGGGTGGCCCTGGCCGCCACTTCCAGCATCTCTGATACCTGTGCTGTTTTTGGTAATGTCGAAAACAGTGCTTTCATCTTGGGGTTGGCGTTTTCGAACGCCAACAGCTTGAACATGGAGTCCTTCTGTTCCGGCGACAGTTCTGATTGCGCCGTGACAGATTGCCATAGTCAGTCAATGAAGTACTGGTATGCTTCGTTCATCCCTTTTCTGACTCCGGTGAAAGATGGAATCGGGTTGGGCTCTGGTACCGCATAAAATGCCTGGCGAGCCAGGGTCGCCACGGTGTGGTGGAGTGCTGGCGGGAACTGCAGCTGCAGTTGGATGTCCGCGTAGCGCCCCGTGCTCGTAAGCATTTCAGCGGTGACACCCGCTAGTGGGTCGCCGGGTGCTCTGGCTCGATTTGCCTCCGCCTGGGCCAGGCGTTCCCACTCCCTTACCCAGATAATCTGTTGTGAAGGGGTAAGCAGATACCTGGCTAGGCTTTGGCAATCATATGGGCAGTTCATATCGGAGGTGAAAAGCCAATCTAGAACGGCCTGGCCACTCTCCGTTCTGAGACCCTGTTCTTTTAGCGTCTTCCTGGCTTGTTGCAGGGTCTTCCAGGAGTGTTGTTCGAATACGGGTCGACCGTTGTTGCCCTGTAGGACGGGGCACGCGACGGTGCTTGGTTCCCATTCACCCTCTAAAATGGCATCGCGGATGATGCTGGACCAGCGACCTGGTCGACCGGTAGCAGCGCTTGAGACATTTTGCGCGCTTTGTCGTGGCCGCGGTGGGGTCAGGACACCATCCTCTTCGTCATCGGTAAAGATGGGTGGGTTCCTATACTGCCCGAAGGCTGAGCGCCGTTTGATGTCTTGCATTCGTTTTTCAATCGATTTCATGGCCCGAGTGACTTGTTCTTGAAGGGCCGTTATTTTGTCTTCCAAGCCAGAGGGTGCAGCCGGTTGGGTGGCTGCTCTATTCTTCTGTACCTTTCTTGGTGTTGAGGGCGGCGGCAGGGGCAATCCTTGGCAGCAGCTGGATGGACCGCAGGCTGCCGGCTCTACCCCGTCATTTTCAGGATGGTTTTCTTCCTCGTCTGGGCCGATGTCGGAGAGGAACTCGGCCACAGACTGGTGGGTTTTCCCCGACATGCCTTTTACGGCAGGCTTGTCGTTGTTTAACCCCAAATATGCTTGCTTGGGTTCTTCCTCCTCGAGGGGTGGTGCCGAGGGGACCACAGCAGGTACTTCCTTCGGGGGAAATGCTGCGGTTTTTTGCAGAGGCAGCTTAGCGGTGGCGAGTGCGGTTTCTGCTTCAGCTTTTATTACTTTCAATGCATTACACACCACCCACCACCTATTGTCTATACCAATAATGTTGCCGTCTGTCTCTTGTTTGGGGAGGTTTGCAAGCAGGTTATAGGTCTCTTGCCAGAGGTCCCATGCCGCCGCAGGACCCAGGGGGTAGGAGAATTCCTGCCCTTCTGCCTGCGCTACGGGTCTATCAAAGGTGGGGGTTGGCTTGCTTGCCATTATGCCCATTCTCTTTCTTATAGTGGATTATTAATGTAAATGTTGAAAGAGAAAAGAGGGTTTTTCTTACCCGACTCCTCGGGCTATCGGTAGAAGAAGATTTGAGGAAGAATTCGCTCTCACACTTCGGTTTGTTCAGAGAAGGGGTTTAGACCGAGGTCTTTGCCCGCATTCTCCACCAGATGTTTCGGGAAGCGAACGTTGTTGAGAGCGGGAGCTCTGTACTGGAACAGGATGCAGGAGCTATTGGTGGTCTTGGTTAGTGGAGACAACTAACAGCAACCAGCCTTGCTCCAACTCTGCTCAGGAATGAGCTGCCTGGCTACTCAAAGCCTCACCCTTTATTGGCTCTTGGTCTTGAGCATGCTCAGTGGGGCCAGCCCTAACTGGGCACAGGTGAGACTGAGCACCGGCTTGGCTCATTTCCTGGCAAGTCCTGGCACCTGTTTCCTACACAGAGCACTTTTAGATGTAACCTATAAATCAATCAATAGATATCTGAATACTGTAAAAGTCTGGTGAAGCACACAATAACTGATTCTGACTGTTCACTGCAATTGGGGTCCATGCATTCATGTCCTCCGACACCTCTGAACATGCTCAAGGAGTTCTATGTCCTTCTGATACTCAGGATTCCAGAACTGGACACAGTACTGCAGGTGGGGTGTCACAAGAACATAGTAGAGGGGGGGAAACACCTTCCCCAACTGCTGTCTGTGCTTTTTTTGATGCATCCCAGAACAGAGATTTCTTTCTGGGCTGCACATAGAAACTGACATTTCATGCTGAGCTTCTGGTCCACCACCACCCCGAAATCCTTCTCAGGACTTTCCTCAAAGCTTTCTCCTCCCAACCTGTATTCATGTATGGGATTGCCTCAGACCTGGTCCAGAACATTGCATTTGGCCTTCTTGAACTTCATGCAGTTTTCATAAGCTCACTTCTCCAGCCTGTCCAGGTCCCTCTGGATGGCATCCCTTCCCTTCAGCATGTTGAGTTCACCACACAGTTTGGTGGTGTCAGCAAACTTGCTGAGGGTGCACTCCATTTTACTGTCCATGTCCCCAACAAAGATGTTAAACAGCACTGGTCCCAGTACCAACCCTTGAGGAACACCACTCCTCACACATCTCCCTTTGAACACTGAGCCACTGATCACCATTCTTTGGGTGTGACCATCCAGACAGTTCCTTATCCAATGTGTTTTCCGTCCATCAGGTCCCTATTGTTCCAGTTTAGAGACCAGAATGTTGTTTGAAACAGTGTTGAATGCTCTGCACAGCTCCAGGTAGATGATGTCTGTTGCTCTGACTTTTTCCACTAAGGCTGTGACCCCACTGATAAAGGCCACCAAATTAGTCAGGCAGGACTTGCTCTTACTGAAGCCATGTTGGCTGTCACCAATCACCCCTTTGCTATCTGCTTGCCTTAGCAGAGCCTTCAGGAGGATCTGCTCCATGATCTGGCCAGGCACAGAGATCATAGTATCACAGAATGGAGATAGAGATGAGACTGACTGGCCTGGAGTTCTTCTCTTCTTTTTTTCCAGGTTTGAAAATGGGGATTATGCTTCCCCTTTCACTAGGCTTGCCATGGGATGGTGGACAGGACATCAGCACCCTCAAAGAGCCTGCTGTTGGGATTGATCTGTGGACAGAAAATGCCCCAAAGAAAAGGCTTGGAGAATCACACTGCTGGACCTGGATTCATTCTCCTAGGATTTTCTGACCACTCCAGCCTGCAGGGCCTGCGCTTCACAGTCTTCCTGCTCATCCACCTGGTGGTCCTCACAGGGAACAGCCTGATTGCACTCATCACAGTGGTGGACTCAAGCCTCCACAGCCCCATGGATTTCTTCCTGAGGAACTTGTCCTTCTTGGAGATCTGCTACACATCAGTCACTCTGCCAAAAATGCTGGTGGGTTTCCTGATGGGAGATGGCAGGATCTCCTTCCTTGGCTGTGCTGCCCAGCTCTACTTCCTGGTTTTGCTGGGTGGTACCGAATGCCTTCTGCTGGCTGCCATGGCCCATGGCCCCTACACAGCCATCTGTGACCCTCTGCACTACAGCCTCATCATGAGCAGGGGGCTCTGTGTCACACTGCTGCTGGAATCAGGGATGGTTGTTGTACCAGTGCAAGTAGTTCAGACCTACCAGGTGTTCACTTTGCCCTTCTGTGCATCCCATGACCTTCATCGCTTCTTCTGTGATGTTCCTCCTCTGCTGGAACTGGCCTGTGCAGACACTTTCTGGAACCAAGTGACTATTGTCACGGTTTAACACTGGCCCGGCAATTAAACCGAGTAACAGACGCTCTCTATTAATCTCTCTCTCCTCCCGGATAAGAAAGGAGAGAGAATAAGGGAGAGAGACTTATGGGTTGGAAACTAAACTACACAACTTTAATGAAACAGTAATGATAAATAGGAAAAATTAATAAATATATACAAATATACAAGAAAATGGATACCACATTCCTCCCCCCTTTCCCCCAATAGCTCTCACGTCACCACCGAGGCTGCAGGGCAGCTCTGGGAAAGTCCAGGCTGGACTCCTGGAGTCGGCAGCAGTCGGGAACTGGAGGCAGGAACACACAGATAAGGGCTGGCACGGATCAGGACCGCAGGCAGGCAAACGGACGGGATCCTTCCAGGATGCCGGGGTGAAGGAAGGGAAGCAGGAAGGGCAGGCAGCCGGAAGCTGGAAGCAGGAAATCTGGCTTGGCCCTCGTGATCCCTCAAATTTATACTGAGGATGACGTATATGGGATGGAATACTCTGTTTGGTCAATTCTGGCATCTATCTTGTCCGTTCCTCCCCAAAGGAGGGATACAGGTGGGACCTCTTTATGTTTTCTTCAGAGCTGAGCAGTGTCCTTGGCTCTGCATACCAGTCTCTAGCAGTAACTATAAACATCAAGTGTTATCAGTCCTAGAAACACACACTGTCTGAGAAACTTGCTGTTAATTTCAGCAAGTGCAACTACTTACAGGAGACTTAGCTGAAAGCAAAAGTACAAGACAGAAAATCACCTTTATCCTGGCCCAAACCAGGACATTCCACCCCTTATTCCATACCATTTGCGTCATGCTCCAATCATTACTATCTCTTATCCCTAAACATATCTATACACAAATTATTACTACCTCTCTGTGCTAAAATTCACTAAGTAATGAGTCTATGATTGCTGATGCTCATCTATTGTAGCAGATTCTCAAAAGAAGGAGCAATTTTCACAGTTCATGTTCATGGTCCACAAGTTGCAGGTTGCAGATGTTAACTTCAAGGAAGTTACTGGGTGCCAGCCAATGGATCTAGTTCTGATTTCACCATCACAAAATCATCCTGAAAAACACTCATAGAACACTGTTAGTTTGTGCAACAACTCACATAACAGTAATTAAGGTGGGATACAAGTTCATGACTCCCGAAGAGTCCATGCATTACTGATTAAGCTAAACAAGCAGAAATTAGGAATTCTCACCTAGTGTTAGATTCCCTTGTGGTACACATTGTACTTCTCCATCTTTCATCATCACCCACCAAGTGTGTCCAGGCCCTTGAGCGAAAGCAACCCCACGAATGGGTTTGCCTTTGCCCGAGGCAGGATAAACCCAAACTGTTTTCCCTAGCAGATTCTTTTCATGCACCACAGGCACTTTGTCCCCATCTACTGTGTGTAGAAGATCTGACTGAGCAGGACCAGCTCGATTGATGGAACCCCTGGTATTAACTAACCAGGTAGCTTTTGCCAAGTGTTTGTCCCAGTTTTTGAAAGTTCCACCACCCATTGCCTTTAAGGTAGTTTTTAACAGTCCATTGTACCTTTCAATTTTACCTGAGGCTGGTGCATGATAGGGGATATGGTATATCCACTCAATACCATGTTCTTTGGCCCAGTTATTTATAAGACTATTTTTGAAATGAGTTCCATTGTCTGACTCAATTCTTTCTGGTGTACCATGTCTCCACAGGACTTGTTTCTCTAGGCCCAGAATAGTGTTCCGGGCTGTGGCATGAGGCACAGGATATGTTTCCAGCCATCCTGTACTTGCCTCCACCATTGTAAGCACATAGCGCTTACCCTGGCGGGTTTGAGGCAGTGTGATGTAATCGACTTGCCAGGCCTCCCCATACCTATATTTTGACCATCTCCCTTCATACCACAGAGGTTTCAACCTTTTAGCTTGCTTAATTGCAGCACATATGTCACAGTCGTGGATAACCTGCGCAATAGCGTCCAAAGATAAATCCACCCCTCGGTCACGAGCCCATCGATATGTTCCATCCCTGCCTTGATGACCTGAAGCATTATGGGCCCATTTGGCTAAAAACAGTTCACCTTTATGGTCCCAGTCCAGATCTATTTGGAACACTTGAGCAGCTTTATCTGCTCGTTGGTTGTTTTGATGTTCCTCAGTAGCTCGATATGAAGGTACGTGGGCATCTACATGACGCACTTTTACATCAAGTTTCTCTAACCTAGCAGCAATGTCTTTCCACAGTTCAGCAGCCCAGATAGGTTTATCTCTACGTTGCCAGTTGTTTTGTTTCCACTGCTTTAACCAACCCCATAAGGCATTTGCTACCATCCATGAGTCAGTATAGAGATAAAGTTTCGGCCACTTTTCTTGTTCAGCAATGTCCAAAGCCAATTGGATGGCTTTTACCTCTGCAAATTGACTTGATTCACCATCTCCTTCATCTGTTTTTGCAACTAGTCGTGTAGGATTCCATACAGCAGCTTTCCACCTTCGATGGCCTCCTACCAGACGACAGGATCCATCAGTGAAAAGAGCATATTGTTTTTCATCCTCTGGTAATTGGTCGTATGGTGGGGCTTCTTCAGCCCGTTTTACCACTTTTTCTGGTGGCATTCCAAAGTGTTTGCCTTCTGGCCAATGTGTTATTGCTTCTACAATTCCTGGACGATCAAGTCTGCCTATCCTAGCTCTCTGTGAAAGTAAAGCAATCCATTTACTCCAGGTAGCATCGGTAGCATGATGGGAAGATTCTCTACCTGTGTACATAAAACCCAGTACAGGTAATCGTGGCACCAGGAGGAGCTGTGCTTCAGTACCAATCACTTCGGAAGCAGCTCTAACTCCTTCGTATGCGGCCAATATCTCTTTTTCAGTGGCTGTGTAGTTGGCTTCGGAGCCTTTGTAGTTTCGACCCCAAAATCCAAGAGGTCGGCCTCGAGTCTCTCCTGGAGCTTTCTGCCAGAGGCTCCATGTAGGACCATCACCTCCATCTCCGGTGTAAAGAACATTTTTGATGTCTGGCCCTGTTCGAATTGGTCCAAGGGCCATTGCCTGCACAATCTCCTGTTTAATACTCTCAAAAGCAGCTTGTTGTTCTGAGCCCCATTTAAAGTCTTTCTTCTTCCGAGTAACCTCATAGAGAGGTTTCACAATCTGATTATAAAGAGGAATATGCATCCTCCAGAAACCAACGGTTCCTAAGAAGGACTGAGTTTCTTTTTTGGTAGTTGGTGGGGCCATAGCTGTTATTTTGTTAATCACGTCCATTGGGATGTGGCGACGTCCATCTTGCCACTTAACTCCCAGAAACTGGATCTCTTGTGCAGGTCCCTTGACCTTGCTCCTTTTGATAGCAAAACCAGCCTCTAGAAGGATTTCAATTATCTTCTTACCTTTCTCGTAGACTTCCTTTGCTGTGTCACCCCACACAATGATGTCATCGATGTACTGTAGATGTTCTGGAGCTCCACCCTTTTCCAAGGTATCATGGATCAGTCCATGGCAGATGGTAGGACTGTGTTTCCACCCCTGGGGCAGTCGATTCCAAGTGTACTGGATACCTCTCCAGGTGAAAGCAAACTGTGCCCTGCATTCTGGTGCTATAGGGATAGCAAAAAATGCATTAGCAATGTCAATAGTAGCATACCACCTGGCTGCCTTTGACTCCAGCTCATACTGAAGTTCTAGCATGTCTGGCACAGCAGCACTTAGTGGTGGAGTAACCTCATTCAGGGCACGGTAGTCCACTGTCAGCCTCCACTCTCCATTAGGCTTTCTCACTGGCCATACAGGACTGTTGAAGGGTGAGTGAGTCTTGCTGATCACTCCTTGGCTCTCTAGTTGCCGGATCAGCTTGTGAATGGGAATCACAGCATCTCTGTTGACACGATATTGTCTTCGATGCACTACTGAAATAGCATTTGGCACCCGCTGGTTTATAGTTCTCAGCAAACCCACTACAAAGGATTTGTCTGAAAGGCCAAACAAAGCATGCAGCCATTCTCCATTCTCAGTCTTAATAGCTGCAGTACCAAAGGACCACCGGTACCCTTTCGGGTCCTCGAAATCACCTCCCATGAGGTAGTCTATGCCAAGGATGCACGGAGCATCTGGACCAGTCACTATCGGGTGCTTATGCCATTTTATTCCAGTGAGGCTCACATCAGCCTTCACAATAGTCAGTTCTTTGGATCCCCCTGTCACTCCAGAAATAGTGACAGATTCTGTCCCTTTTTGATTCGATGGCATTAGTGTGCACTGTGCACCAGTGTCCACCAAGGCTTTATACTTTTGTGGCTCTAATGTGCCAGGCCATCGAATCCACACAATCCAATAAATTCGGTTGTCCCTCTCCTCCACCTGGCTGGAGGCAGGGCACCTCTAAGCTTGAGCACATACAACATTGTCAGTATGTGCGTTACTGGAGTTTGCATCCCCAGTGCTCACACCTGATGTAGAGGGATCTTGAGTCACCAGCATATTTGAATTGGGTAACTCCACACTGGAGACTTGAGCAGCCATCTTTTTAGAAGGACCTCCTTTTGCCTTCGTCTTAGTCAGCAACTTACGTACTTGCTCCTCTAGGACAGCAGTAGGTTTCTGATCCCACTTTTTCATGTCCTCTCCATGCTCACTCAGGAGTGACCATAAGATTCCTCTTACTGAATTCTGTTTCTCTCGATTCTGTCTCATAGGAGGGCGTCTCTTCTTAATGGCTGCAATGCGGGGTCCTCCGTCTGTCTGAGGGGAAAGGGGTGAATGCAGTTTCTCAGATTGTCTCTTTATAGCTGAGACCCAAGCCCGACGAGGAGCTGTGACAGCATCTTCACACTCTCGTACTGTTTTAATCACATCACCCACAGTTGCATCCACATCTGCAGGAACCCATAGCATTACTGATAGTGTGTGGTTAAAAGGTGGTGGTGCAGCATGCACAAACCTTTGCAGCATAGGTCTAGGGCACGGTACGTGATAAGGATCTTCAATGCCATCAGCATTATAGATCACGTCTCGTACAGCCAATTCCTCCAGATACTTGAGAGCTTTTCCAAGCGTGGGTGCTTTGACCTGTGGGCAGTCTATTTCCTCTTTATAGGGATATCTCTCCCTTACAGCTGCCAAGAGTCGCTTCCATAGGCTGGTGGTTCCAGCCTTTTCCCCAAATGCCCGATCAATACCTGCCTCTCTGGCCAGGGATCCCAACTGTCTGGCTTCCCTCTGAGTTAATGTTATGGTAGCAGCCCCGTCCGTCCAGCATCGGAGTAACCAAGAGAGAAGTGGTTCACCTGGAAATCGGCTGTAGTCTTTTCTCAGAGTACGCAAGTCTCTCATGGAATAGGACTGAACAGATTCTGAGTCTGAGTCCTCAGCTGACTCTGCTTTAGAGTCTCTTCTAGCTGCTCTACGAGGAGAGGCAGTATCCTCTATTTCCTCTATCACCTGGTCGTCTTGTTCAGACTTGGAAGGGTTAAGGCTCATTTCTGATTTCCATTGTTTTCCTTTTCTCCTAGTTACAGGGTCAACCAGTAACTGTGTGGGCTGAGGGGGAGAAGCTGTGGTATCTGCAGCAGTAGCCGCAGCAGGGCTCGTTTTCTGAGCAGCAGCAGTGTCTGTGGGGGTAGAGACAGCAGCTGCAGCTGTAGCAGAAACACTGGCGATGCTGGCCGGCCTTATCTGAGTTGTGCCCTTGTGTGAGGGGGGGCGAGAAGCGGCAGGAGTGGGGGTGCTCTCTCTATGAGGTGTGCTCGTTCCCCTAGTTGTAGTTGTCTTATTCCTCACCAACATATGATAGCACATGAAAATATTCACAGACACCTGAACAACAATGGCTGCAAGAATCAGGAGGCTCAAAACTATAACAAGCATAATGCCATTTTGACAAGAATCCACTGAACTCAGCCCAAGAGAGGTATATTTCCTCAAAAGAGGGCTGAAAATGTAATTACTAACAAAGTTCTTAATCCTTGTATGAAACACCACTGTACCATGCACCATGATATACATCAATATTGAGGACCATATTGCAACGATGGTTCTAAAGCAGCTCTTACGATTAAAAAACCACATATTAACAGCAATTCCAGCTGCAAATAAACAGATTGCATACCCTAAGTACCAAATGTATGGCATGATTGGTTTAATCTCCAACCCTGTGAAATTTCCAAAGGAAGAGGTCTGATTCCCACTCAACAAAGCCATTCTTCGACTGGAGTTGGAATTGAAACTATTCAGGCAAATTAGTCAAAATTTGAACTGGACTCGAGCCAATTAGCTCGAGCCCCACGTTGGGCGCCAATAAATCTGTCACGGTTTAACACTGGCCCGGCAATTAAACCGAGTAACAGACGCTCTCTATTAATCTCTCTCTCCTCCCGGATAAGAAAGGAGAGAGAATAAGGGAGAGAGACTTATGGGTTGGAAACTAAACTACACAACTTTAATGAAACAGTAATGATAAATAGGAAAAATTAATAAATATATACAAATATACAAGAAAATGGATACCACATTCCTCCCCCCTTTCCCCCAATAGCTCTCACGTCACCACCGAGGCTGCAGGGCAGCTCTGGGAAAGTCCAGGCTGGACTCCTGGAGTCGGCAGCAGTCGGGAACTGGAGGCAGGAACACACAGATAAGGGCTGGCACGGATCAGGACCGCAGGCAGGCAAACGGACGGGATCCTTCCAGGATGCCGGGGTGAAGGAAGGGAAGCAGGAAGGGCAGGCAGCCGGAAGCTGGAAGCAGGAAATCTGGCTTGGCCCTCGTGATCCCTCAAATTTATACTGAGGATGACGTATATGGGATGGAATACTCTGTTTGGTCAATTCTGGCATCTATCTTGTCCGTTCCTCCCCAAAGGAGGGATACAGGTGGGACCTCTTTATGTTTTCTTCAGAGCTGAGCAGTGTCCTTGGCTCTGCATACCAGTCTCTAGCAGTAACTATAAACATCAAGTGTTATCAGTCCTAGAAACACACACTGTCTGAGAAACTTGCTGTTAATTTCAGCAAGTGCAACTACTTACAGGAGACTTAGCTGAAAGCAAAAGTACAAGACAGAAAATCACCTTTATCCTGGCCCAAACCAGGACAACTATGTACATCATTGTCCTAATTTTTGTAGTCATTCCCTTTTCCTTGATAGTTCTTTCTTACACTAAAATTATCAGGGCAGTTCTGAAAATGCCTTCAGTTGTTGGCAGACGCAAAGCCTTTTCCACCTGCTCCTCACACCTTGTGGTGGTCACTCTCTTCTATGGCTCAGCCACAGTGTTCTACTTCAAGTGACACTCAAGGGACTCTGTAGACACTGACAAATACCTTGCCCTGTTTTACACAGTTGTGACCCATGTGTTTAACTCTGTCATCTATAGCCTGAGGAACAAGGAGGTGAGAATTGCCTTGAAGAGACTCCTATGGACAAAGTGATACTGCAGAGTAGTGAATATAGTCCCAGATAGTAACAGATATCCTAGTGTAGTACATGGTTGCTTGATCACAGGTGCCTCCTGTTTGGTCAGACAAAATCAGATCTTCTGCTTGGCTTTGATCCTGCTCAAGGTGGATAGTGGTCTCCTGATACATTCCTGTTATGTCACACCCCACCATGGTATCTTTGTACTCCAGAGCACCTTCAGTGACCTTGAAGAGTTTAATGCAAATACCTACTTCAGGCTGTGTCTGAACAAGGTCACCAGTCAAGGGAAACAGTCAAAGCACAGACAGTAGTCAAAGGGATCTAGTGACACATTCAGTGAAGAGATGACCATCCTCAGGTATGAGGGACCACCAGAGACCCCAAAGATCATCTGCAGTGTCTCTAAGAGTCAGCTAAGGAGAGTTCAAAGGCATGAAGGTGATTCTCCAGTGTGTTGTCTTGTGCTGAGTTATGTCACTCTTGATCAACTTGATGGAAAAGGAAGGGGAAAAGGAAGTCAATAAAAGACCAGGGAGACAATCTAGCACTGGTGCAGGGATAGGGTCCCAGAGAGATTGTGGAGTTTCTGCTCTTGTAGACTTTTGCCACCCAGATCAATACCACCCAGCTGGCCAAAGCTGTGAGTAGCCTGGCCTGAATTCAGTGGGAACTTTGCCTTCAGAAAGAGGATGGGCTGGAGACTGCCCAAGGTCTGTTCCTCTCTGAGTGGTGTCCAGAATCAAGGACAAAATCTTTTCCAAACAGACTTGCTGATCAGTGGCTGAAAAGAAGTCAAAACTGATTTTTCTGGGCTTTTTTCAATGTCACACACAGAAAGAGGTGACTCATCTTCCAGGTCTTCCCTTTCTGTGTCTCTGATAATGGCAAAGTGAGCCTGGACTTTAATGTGAGCCACCTGCTGAGTGGTGAGATGTGACATTGAATCATCTCTCTGGAGGACCATTATATTTTCATGATGGCAGGACACTGCAGAGGATCTGATACAAGAGTCAAATGACCAAATGCATCGAGAGTCCTTAGGCTTCCTTCAGGTGAAGGCCATGAACATTTTCTAGGTTGTTCTAAACCTCATCGTACAATTCTGCTTGCTGTGTTACTATTGTCTAAAATTTGAAAATTTGTACTGTTGGCCTGGCCTGATTTTCTGTCACTTCAACCTCTTTTGCATATTTGATCTTGAAAGTGTGATGCACTCCTTGCTAGGGAACAACAGAAACACAAGCAGACAGGGCCAGGAGGGACTTACTGGGACATCAAAACAGGCAAACAGATGCTAAGCTCCTTCCTCCTTGTGGGTTTACCCTGGTAGGAAGCTCGGCATCACGCAGGTATTTGCTCACTTCCCCCAGATGAGATGGAGAAAGATGAAAGGAAGAGTAAGAGCAGAAAAATCATGAGTCAAAAGTAATCCTAAACAAGACCTGAACCACATTCAGGAACATGCTGGTTCCCAGCAACAGGACCAGATAGGTTTCAACCTGTCTTCAATACCTTTTTGATAGTAAACCATTCAAAATTCATGAAAGGTTTTTTAATTAGCCTGGCAAAGAAGGAGATGATGCAGAACCACGTCTCCTCCACAGGTGAGCTCCCCCATAAGCACATGTAAAAACTGGAGTTACTAACAGTAATGTCCAGGGGAGAGCACCTGAGGTATTGTGATGACTTCTGCATCAGTTGACTCATAAGAGAAACTGTAAAGACTGTAATTGTTCACAGTCTGCAGGAGGTGGCACCTGAAGTAGGGAGATGGCAGCCATGATGGCTGCAGGTCCTGGGTCGGTGTCACCATCAGTGCCACACAGCACAGCCCAATGATGTCCCTGAGCAGGCTCCAGAGCTGTCAGCACAACCAGGAGCAATGAAGGTGTGACATCCCACAGCTCTAAGAACAGCTCAGAGACCAAACAAACCAACATGGTGACCAGTGACTAAAAAAACCACAATGGATGGTTACAGCAAATATATTGTAACACACTGCAATCAGATCTCTGTCTCAATTCTTCCTGGTCTCTTCCCCTAACTTAGTTTACTGAGGAGGAGAGGTGAAAAAACAAAAAAAACAAAGCAAAACCACCCACAAATATGGCGACAATCAACTCTTAAACACATACAGTTTAGAATTATAACTAATTTAACACACTCTGATCAGATCTGTCATAATCTCAGGCCCTTTGTGCCCCACATTGGGCCCAAATGAAGACTGTTGTGGTTGAACCAGGCACTGAGCACCATGCAGCAAACCCACTTCTCCAACAGAATTCAGGTGGAGGAAAGAAAAAGAGGAAAAAATAAAAATAATACAATGAAATACAAAGACTTTAATGACTGAAGAAAAATAGACTTAATTGTTTTTACTAATACTAGGTATAATGCTAACATTAAAAAAACCCAAAAAAACAAACATATCTTTCTTTTTGTAGCTACCAAAACACTTTCTCATCAGATTATCCCCTGTAGAAAAGTAACCTCATTAGAGGCAGCTTATACCCAGCAGATGGTACAGAGTGTAGGAAACTTTATCTGCTTTACTTTTCACTGTTTGCACACTCTCCTCTCCTCAGAGGACACCTCATCACTCTCTACAACTACCTGAAAGGAGGTTGTAGCCAGGTGGGGGTTGGTCTCTTTTCCCAGGCAACTCTCAGCAAGACAAGAGGGCATGGTCTTAAGGTGTGCTGGGGGAGGTTTAGGTTGGACATTAGAAAGAATTTCTTTACTGAGAGGGTGATCAAGCATTGGAATGGGCTGCCCCGGGAAGTAGTGGATTCTCCGTCCCTGGAGATATTTAAAAAGAGACTGGATGTGGCACTCAGCACCATGGTCTGGTAACTGCAGCGGTAGTGGATCAAGGGTTGGACTTGATGATCTCTGAGGTCCCTTCCAACCCAGCCAATTCTATGATTCTATGATAAGAGGGAAACTCCTGAGTGCAGCAGTTCTATAAGGCAGAGGGATTGGGAGCTGGTGAAAAGGGACTGTAATATCCAGCTGTAGCCTTCAGGGGAGGATTCTAAGGGGAGGAAAAGGCACAAAATTCCCCTGGGGGAAAGGGACAATTTGCCAGCACCACCTTGCCACTGTCACCTTGTCACTACCACCTTGTCACCAGCACTTGTAACCTCTGGCTGGCAGCTGGCACTTGTTCAGCACCTCCACCTGGCACTGTGCTACCAAATCCCCCCCTCTGATTCCCCTAGATCACTGCCTGGTGAAAAAGCCTGATCTGTTATTGGCCTCAGCTGGAGACTCTTCATTTGGATTCCCTGTCCCCCACCTCCCCCTTTCCTTTCCCCTCTTCACTCTCAGAGCCCCCAGGCAAACACAGCACGGTAGGGCCAGGGCCGGGGGGAGGCATGGAGGGCACGGCTGGCACCCGTGAGGCAGTGGGAGTGGGTGTCCCCCCTTTTTGTGTTGAGTTTTCTTCCGAAGCCAGGACGTTCTGTCCATGCTGGGTGATGCCAAGAACGACCATTCCCTTTCTTAGGGGGAAATGCAATGTTCAGCCTGCAGGGTGTTCTTGATGACAGTGCAGAAAGCAGCTGCCGTAGGAAAGAGAGGCTGCTGCGGGCTTTTGGAAAGGGACACTTGTCATGCATTGCTCCTCCTGCCCCTAAGGGAAGGTGTCCTGCAGGAAGGGCAGGAACGGGCTCACTGCCGCTGCCCCCATCCCCTCATTGTGTGACAGGACAATCGCTGCCAGCGCTCGGGGCTCCCCGCAGAGCCCCCGATGATGCTGGTGCCATGCGGGGTGGGTGGGTGGGGATGAAGTGGCAGCGTGGGGACAGGAGTGAGCTGAACGAGCAGAAGCTGCTGGATGGAGGGTACAAGTGGTGGCATTGACAAAGTGGTGGTGAAAAAGTAGTGGTTAGAAGGTGGTGGAGGCAATTTATCCCAGACCCTTCCCAGGGAGCCAATGAGAGCAATGTTGTGTTTGGGGACGTGAGGAGCAATGTTCTACATGCAGTGCTGGATCTCAAAGGCTTCTCCTCACTGTAGAGGCCTCTTGCAGAGACACTCTGCACCAATAAAAACTGAATATAAATTTCTAAACAGAAAACCAGTAAAATATAGCTTTTCAAAAAGTTTTATTTGATTCTCTTTTTAATATTCCTTCACACTCTAACCTTTCCATGTAGCTGTGCAAGTCTTGAACAGAAAAAACATCACATGGTGACACGTGGCTGGGCAATACTGTACTGGGCCCGATGCTGCCAGTGGGACTGAGCCCATGATCCTCTGGTACTGAAAGGAGGGTGAAAAAAAAACGTATTGAGAAGTTAAAGCCAAAACAAAAAACAAAATTATCATGAAGTATTGATTGGTTCCATTGGGTCCCGTTACTGACAAAGCCTCCCCAGAGACTTGTTAGAGAAGGTCACTGGAGGCCATGATTGCAGGGAGGCAAATATTCTGTAAATGTGGCTCTGAAGCCAGAGATATTTATTTATTTGTTTGTTTATGTATTTATTTATTTATTTTATGGATCAGTCAGACCAAACTCTGAACCCCAGGAAATGGGAAGGCAGAGCCCATCCCTCACTTGTGGGTCAGGACTCTTCCTGGGGAGAGTAGAGTATGAAAATGAATAATAAAGAAAAATTCTGACACATCCTGACCTCCCAAAGAAGGGGAAAGTAAATCCAGAGCTTCAATACAAAATGACTCCTGGTAGACTTTGGTGGTTGAGGTAGCTGCCATGTCTGAGGTGACGAAGCCCTTGGTCCTGTTGGGCCTTTCAGCCTTCCAGAGCTCTTGGCCACCTCTCCTGCAGGCTGCCCTACACTGTCCATGCCTGCAGCTCCTTCTTTAAACTGCTTTAAAAAGGCTTTAAGCTGAAGGACAAGGAGAGAGGAACTCAAGATGGCAATGATCACCCCACAATCACCACTACAACTGATCTGGGATTAAACCAGGCCTGCTGACCCCAGGAGTCCAGCCTGGACTTTCCCAGGGCTTCTCTGAAGCCTTGGTTTTGACATGAGAGTTATTGAGGGTGATGGGGGAAGAACACAGTACCATTTTTCTATATATTTGTATATATTTAGTAATTTTTCCTTGTTATCATTATTGTTTTATTAAAGCTGTGTAGTTTAGTTTCCAACCCATAAGTCTCTCTTCCTTATTCTCTCTCCTTTCTTTATCAGGGTGGGGAGGGGCATTAATACAGAGTTTCTGTCATTATGTGAATAGCCGGCCCAGTGTTAAACCCTGACAGATTAATTGGTGCCCAATGTGGATATTAAAATTATTATTTAAAGCCCAGTTGAAATTTTAACAAATTTATATGAATAGTTTGAATTTTGACTTCAGTGGGAGGATACCCAGATGGCTTCGCTGAGTGGGAATCAAACTATTTTCTTTGGAAATTTCACAGGGTTGGAAATCAAACCAAACCTGCTGTACCTTTGGTATTCAGGGTATGTGATCTGTGGCTTTTTATCTGGGATTAGTGTTGCTCTGTGGTTCATTCTTAGTAAGAGCTGCTTACAAACCATAGTTGTGATATGGTCTTCTACAGTGTGGTACATGGTACAGTGTTTTTTCACACACCTAGGAGATACACATAGGATACACATTTCATACACAGCAGTAATATCCCTATAAAGAGGAAATAGACTGCCCACAGGTCAAAGCAGCCACATATGGAAAAGCTCTCAGGTATCTGAAAGAATTATCTGTACAAGATGTGATCTATACAGATGATAAGACTGTAGATCCTTCTCACATGCCATGCCCTAAGCCTGTGAGGCAAAGGTTTGTGCATGCTGCACCATCCCCATTTAACCATACACTATCAGTAATGTTATAGGTTCCTGGAGAAATGGAACCAACTGTGGGTGATGGGATTAAAACAGCACGAGAATATGAAGATGCTGTCATGGCTCCTCATCGGGCCTGGGTCTCAGCTGTAAAGGGAACAGCTGAGAAACTGCACCTACCCCATCAGAAAGCCCTGGTGGTGCTGTCAAGAGCCCAGGTCTAGAACTGTCTGGGACCATGTCACAGAAACATGGAATCATGGAATGGGTTGGCTTGGAAGGGGACAAGATCATCTTGTTCCAACCCCCTGCATGCATGGGTAGGGACACCTCCCACCCAACTGAAGCCAACCCTGTCCCTGTCCCCATGGAACTCACTAGAAATCTAGACACAGAGAGACGAAAGCCATCTCAAGTTCCTGCCCCTTTTCCCCAGCCATGCTCAAGTTTCTCAAATGTGATTTTTTTCTAAATTTTTTCATGTTTCACCTTGGTGTGGGGTCCTTAAGGGCTGCAGATCCACATCTGCCCCTCCATGCTCCTCCATGGGCTGCAGGGGACAGCTGCCCTCTCCCCACAGCCTGCAGGAGAACTTCTGTTCTGGCCCTTCCTTCATTCACTGACCTTGGGGTCTTGTGGAGGGCTGGGAGGAGGCTTCCACCTCCCTCTCCATGGACATCTTGGGCATTTTCTGCCACAAACACTCCATGGTCACACAGGGCAACTGCTGACTCCTGAGGGAGGTGCTCTCCCAGATATGGGCACCCCAGGTCTCCACAGACCTTATAAACCCCCAGGGTCACTGCAGAGACCCCCATGACAATGGTGTCCAGGCACCAGGCCCTGCATCACAAAGCCCTGGTGGTGCCTGTGGAGATGCCCAGGCCTGGAACTGGCTTGGACTGTGTCACAGAACAATGGAATCATGGAATGGGTTGTGTTGGAAGAGTTAAAGATCATCTAGTTCCAACCCCCTGCATGCATGGGTAGGAACAACTCCCACTCAGCTGAAGCGAACCCTACCCCTGTCCTCATGGAACTCACTTCTTAATCCCATCCACAGCATCAGCCTCAGTCAGAGCTGGTGGACAGACAGCTGAGTATCAGCCAGCTGTGTTCCCAGGTGGTCAAGAAGGCCACCAACATCCTGGCTTGTATCAGAAATAGCATGGCCAGCAGAAGTAGGGTAGTGATCATACCCATGCCTTTCTGTCCCCTGCCCCCTCTCTTTAGCAATCCCCTCTTTGTCCTTCACCTGCCTGGAGCAGGCTGGACCCCATCACTGTCCCAGCGACTGAGGTCATAGAACCATAGAATCATAGAATGTTAGGGGTTGGAAGGGACCTCTAGAGAACATCTAGTCCAACCCCGCTGCCAAAGCAGGATTACCTAGGGCAGGCCACACAGGAACACAGCCAGGGATGTGTTGAAAGTCTCCAGAAAAGGAGACTCCACAACCTCTCTGGGCAGCCTGTTCCAGTGCTCCCACAACCTCACAGTCAAGAAGTTTCTCCTCATGTTGAGGTGGAACTTCCTATGTTGTAGCTTAAACCCATTGTTCCACTGAAAAGAGATTGGCCCCTTTCTTTTGACACCCACCCCCTCAGAAATTTATAAACACTCATAAAATCCTCTCAGTCTTCTTTTCTCAAGGGTAAGCAGATCAAATTCTCTCAGTCTTTCTTCATAGGAGAGATGCTTATGTTCCTTAATCATCTCCTATCTCTCCCTGTGCCTCTCTCCAGCAGATCCCTGTCCCACTAGAACTGGGGAACCCAAAATAGCATCCAGTATTCCAGGTGTGGTCTCACCAGGGCAGAGTAGAGGGGTAGGAAAACCAACCTAGATCTGCTAGATCAATTTTGCTGATGCACCCAGGACACCATTGGCCCTCCAGACTACCCATTTGGTCATCCCTTTGTAGAAAGATATCAGGTTAGTCAAGCAACATTTTTCCTTAGTAAATCAATACTGGCTGCTCCTGAGAACCTTATTTGTGTTTGCACACTCAGAGTACTGAATATTCTGTAAGACAGCCTTTTCCTTTCCTACTCATTATTAGGAGCTACTCTACCATTGCAGAGATGTGGAATACCCTCAGTCTAAGCACAAATTTTCTCCTTCCCCTCCTTACTTCTCCTCTGTGGCATTGGCTATATCACAACAAACCTTCCAGGCCACAAGGTCATGGCTGGTCTGCAGAGGTTGATGAGTCAAGGCTCAGTGGTTTAGAGACTGTGTGAAGTAGAGAGGGACCCTCGGTGTGCCTGAAGGGTGGGTTTGGGCATGGTGGAGCTTTTCTTCACAGTGGGAAACAGCTTGGGCAAGAAAGAATGGCCCAAAAGTGCAGCTGAGAATGCCTGGAGTGGAGAGCAGAAGAAAGAAATGTCACTGCAAGGGCCATGCTGGGGAACACCACATCCCCCAGAAGGAGCCTGGATCAGCCCAAGGCTCTGTGTGCCAAGGCAGAGGCAGGGAGGACACAGAGATGTCAGGAGAGGAAGGGGACAGCAAGGTGGGGCAGGCGGGTGAAGGAGCAGAACCTGCAGGGCAAGAGGCACAGGGGATGGGACAGCCCAGGACAGACTGTGCTGGAGATGAGAGAGGGAAAAGCTGTGGAAAAGCTGAAGGCACACTTGGCAGAGATGGTTCCTGCTCCCCCCACACCCTGCAGGGGATGCTTTCTCAGGGCTGTCCCTCAGGGGGACCCAGGCACACGGCAACAAACTTTGGAAACTTTGGACTTGGACTCTGCCTTGGATTTTTTTTTTTTGAGAAAGAAGCTTCTGCAGCTTTCTCTCCTTGCCTCTTGAGCAATTGTCATAGGCTCAGCATCAACCCCCCAGAGGGCTCCTGACAGCTGTGAGCTGGGCTCCTGGGATGGAGGGAGCTGCTGGCAAGTGGGCAGTGCTGCAGAGAGACAGCTCTGGGCAGGAGGAGCTCCTCTGCAGAGAGCAGCAGGGCTGAGGGCACTGCCAGGGTATCTGGGGGAGATGAGCAAGGCAGAGAGAACTTCAAGGGGGTGAAGATGGAGGGGATGAGTGCCAGCTGAGTGGAGGAGAACCTTCCCAGCTTCTGACATGGTGAGTGCCTGGTGCAGGACAGTGAAGCTGGTGCAGTTCCTGGAGGCATCTCCTAAAGCTGCAGAGCCGGAGCTGCTGGGAGCTGTAAGGGGGGAAGGGGCTGGAGGTGGAAGGGGAATTGTGAAGAGGCGTGAGAGTGTGTGTGCAGGCAGGGGTGCCACGAGCTGTCCTTCAGAGCAGGGTCCTGCAGCCCAGGGCATGTGTGCTGGGACAGGGACTCTGCTGCCTGCCTGCCAGGGGCAGCTCTCAGCCTGCCCGGGGAGCTCCCTGCTGCTGGCAGAAGCTGTGGCTGGCAGGAGACAGGGAGCACAGGGCAGGTTCCTGGTGCTGGTGAGAGGGATGAATTGCTCAGGGCTGCTCACAGCTCCAGCTGATGCCCAGAATATTCCTGAGAGGACTTTTCAGGAGTCCCTTCAGGGCAGAGCAGGGCTTTCCTGTTTCACTCTGGGCTCTCCTCAGGCTCTGCTTCCACTTGTCTCTGGTGACATGGAAAGCTCTTCCTGCACTCTGCAGAAGGCACACAGACCCCAGTTCTCCTCAGCCCTTGTCTGAGCTGCTCCAGATATCCTGCAAACTCAGAGATGCCCCTGGACAGGTCCTGCTGCTGCCAGGAGGGGTCTGCAAGGCAGAGCTGAGCACTCAGAAGGTGGGATGGGGGCTGTGAGCACTGAAAGGGAGAAGAGCTGGGGACAGAGAAAGAGCTGCAGGCAGCAGAGATGGGCAGGGATGGAGAGGGAGCTGCTGCCTGGAAGATGATGGCAGGGGGGATTCCTGCACCTCCCAGCCATCCCCTGCAGAGCTGCTGCCCTCTCTAGAGCTAAACCCTGCTCTCTGTCACAAAGCACAGTCCCCCAGCCCTTCAGAGCATGGGCACTGAATTCTGAGGATCCTTCCAGCAGCCCCCCCACCAGAGAGGAGAAATGCTGGAGTCTCTCCGGGTTTCTTCCTGTCCTGACTCTCTCGGCAGCCGAACTTTGGGAGGTTCCCCTCTTGCCCCTGCTGCTGCTGCCCTTGTTCTTCCCCTTCTTTTTTCTGGGCTGATGAGTGAGGATTCGGGTTCAGCTCAGACACCAATACTGCAGGTTCTGTCCTGCTGCTGTGTCAATGGAAGAAAAGCATCCAAACTGCCAAAATCCTGCATGTAAAGATTGGGATGATTTGGTCATTTTTGAGAAAAACTCAATGGATTTTGCTAAGAAAAACTTAACCTGACTTACTTATCCCTTTTCCTCCTATTACAGAACACTATGCCCAGAAGCAGGAGATGTCCAACAGCAGCTCCATCAGCCATTTCCTCCTCCTGGCATTTGCAGACAGGCGGGAGCTGCAGCTCTTGCACTTCTGGCTCTTCCTGGGCATCTACCTTGCTGCCCTCCTGGGCAACGGCCTCATCATCACCACCATCGCCTGTGAACACCACCTCCACACCCCCATGTACTTCTTCCTCCTCGACCTGGGATCCATCTCCACCACTCTGCCCAAAGCCATGGACAATTCACTCTGGGACAATACGGACATCTCCTACAAGGCATGTGCTGCACAGCTCTTCTTTGTCTTTTTCATTGCAGCAGAGTTTTCACTCCTGACCATCATGTCTTACGACCGGTACGTGGCCATCTGCAAACCCCTGCACTACGGGACCCTCCTGGGCAGCAGAGCTTGTGTCCACATGGCAGCAGCTGCCTGGGGCACTGGGTTTCTCACTTCTCTGCTGCACACAGCCAATACATTTTCTCTTCTGCTCTGCCAGGGAAATGCCCTGGATCAGTTCTTCTGTGAAATTCCCCAGATCCTCAAGCTCTCCTGCCCACACTCCTACCTCAGGGAAATCTGGATTGGTTTTTTGGGTTGCTGTTTAGGATTTGTGTGGTTTTTTTTCACAGTGGTGTCCTATGTGGAGATCTTCAGGGCTGTGCTGAGGATCCCCTCTGAGCAGGGAAGGCACAAAGCCTTTTCCACGTGCTTCCCTCACTTGGCCATGGTCTCCCTCTTCATCAGCACTGGCATCTTTGTCTACCTGAAGCCCCCCTCCATCTCATCCCCATCCCTAGACTTGGTGGTGTCATTTCTTTACTCAGTGGTTCCTCCAGCAGTGAACTTCCTCATCTACAGTATGACGAACCAGGAGCTCAAGTATGCCGTTTGGAAACTCACAACAGGATTTTTTTCTCAAGTGATAAAATGCTCAATTTATCATGCATGTAAATGATAATGTATTTCATGCCATTAATGAATTCTTCTAACATATTCAGCCTTCTTTATGGAACTGCTCATGTCAGATGTGTTTTCTTTCTTTTACATATCATAATGATGTGCACAAAGAAATCTCATTGTTCATACTATTTCCAGATCTGTATCTTCATTTCTGGTGTTAAACAAAGGCTTCTGGAAAGTTTTTTTAAATACTATCTATGTTCTCTGAGCATTTTAACAAATAAAGGATCCATCAGTTACTTCTCTCAGGCTCACGGTGTGATCCTGGGGGTACCCTTCTCAGGACAGAGGCAGACTTGATCATCCTGATGGGTCCCTTCAAACTCTGAATAGTCTATGATTCTGTGATAACTCTTCTGGTATCAGAAAGAAATGGAGACATGTCCTTGGTTGTTCATGATGGGAGGGTGGGAACCAAGGGGCACCATCTGAAAAAAGGGAGGAAAACTCAAAAACTTGCTGCTCATCAAGACACTCCAGCACATCTACCAAAGAGCTTGTGTCATCTCCATCCCTGCAGCTTTTCAAGACCAAAATTAATAAAGGCCTGAGCAACCTTCCCTTATTCCAAAGCCATCCCTGATTAGACCTGATTAGGTTGTCCTATGGACCTCCTGATGATCAGCCCTCTGATCATCTTTGTGGCCTCCTCTGGACTTGTTCTAACAGCTCCAGGTCCTTTTTGTGCTTGGGGCTCCAGAACTGGACCCAACATTGCAGTGGTGTCTCACCAGAGTGGAGCAGAAGAGCAGAATCTCCTCCCCTGACCTGCTGGCCACACTGCTTTTTGTGTAGCTTAGGACATGCTTGGCTTCCTGGGCTGCCAGCACACCTTGCCAGCTGGTGCTGAGCTTCTCATCAACCAGCACCTCCAAGTCCTCCTCTTCCTCCTCGGTGCTGATCTCAATCCATGCTCTGTGCAACCTGTGTTTGTGCTGGGGATTGCCCCAACCGAGGTGCAGAACCTTGTGCTTTTCCTTCTTGAAACTCATGAAGCTTACATGGACCCACCTCTCCATCCTGTCCCTTTGTCTGGACAGTCTGTGTCTGGAAAGGTGACTTTAGAAATGGTCACTGTATCACCACCAACACCAGGAAAAACTCTTTCTTGAAGCTTTGAACTTGGTTTGCTCCTCATCCCATCTTGGCATAGCTGGGAGGTGCTGTTCATTTTCTGACATTATTGATCTTCTCACCCCACTGTGCCCAGGAAGAATCCTTACCCACAAGTGAGGGATGAGCTCTGCCTTCCTGTTGCCTGGGGTTCAGAGAGTGACCTCACTGCTTCATAAAAATAATAAAAAATAAAACTCATGGCTTTAGAGCCACCTTTACAGAGCATTTGACTCTGCTCTAACAAGGCCATGGGGAGGCTCTGGCAGCAATGGCCCTCAGTGGGGCCAATCAATGCTTCAAGGTACTTTCAGGTTCCATTCTGACTTCTGGAGCAGTTTCTTCATTCATCTCTCAGAATCTGAGGATCATGGACTCAGCACCAAACACACCCTGGGGCTCATTGGAATACAGAGAGCACTAAAGGGCAATGGCTCTCCATGGGATATTTTTCACATCTTCAAGATTTGTACAGCTAATTGGAGAGGTTTTCCCACTGTAGGTAAGGAGAAATATTTCATACTGTGATTAATGAAAACAGTTTGTGGTACTTCTGGGGTTTTTGATTTTTTTTTTTTTTTTAATATATTTTAACAGATTATCTCATGATTTTCTTTTTAGGGAAGAGGTGATAAAAGTTCCCTGAGGTCTGACACAGTGTGGGCAACTTTACTTCTCACCTCCCCAGCCCCAAGATTCCTTTCTTGTCCCACCTGGACTTCCATCCCTGGTCCTTGCATCAGGCTTCTACTCTCCTCTCTGCAGCTGGAGGTTACAGCTCCACTGCACCACCTCCCACCTGCTCTTCTTAGAGAACTGACTGTACATGGGCACAGCAGGAGTTTTCCTTTGTGCAAGGCAAGAAAAGTCAAACAGAGAAAGTGAAGAAGAATCTGCGGAGAAATGGTTTAGAGAGACAGATGGGAAAAGAGAGATGTGATCCTCATGACAGAGGTGGCTAAAGAGACAGTCAGGCTGCTGAAAGACAGGCGAGCTTTGAACAACCTGCTGCTCAAAGCAGCACCCAGGGGAGAGGCATCTGAATGAACAAAGAGTAGGAGAAGGGGACAACTGGAGAGGAATGGGAATGGCTTTTGTCTGGACAGTCTGTGTCTGGAAAGGTGACTTTAGAAATGGTCACTGTATCACCACCACCAGGCAGAAGTTGGCACTGAGGCTCTGTGCTTGGTATGTTCCTCACCCCTTTTTGGGGTAGTTGGGAGGTGTTGTGCATTTTTCCTACAGTTTTTATTGCTCATCTTCACACCTCACTGCTCTTAGGAAGAGTCCTGACCCTAAGTGAGGGATGGGCTCTGATTTCCTTTTGCCTGGGGTTCAGAGTTTGGCCTGACTGAGACATAAAATAAATAAATAAATAGATACATAAATAAATAAATAAATAAATATCATTGGTTTCAGAGCCACCTTTACAGAACCTTTGCCTCCCTGCAATCATGGCCTCCAGTGACCTTCTCTAAAAAGTTTCTGGGGAGGCTTTGTCAGTAATGGTACCCAAAGAGGCCAACGAATACTTCAAGATAATTTGTGTTTTTGTTTTGGCTTTAACTTCTAAAGACATTTTTTTTTTCAGTCTCTTTTCAGTACCTGAGGATCATGGACTCAGTTCCACTGGCACCAGGGGGCTCATGACAGTACTGAGATGAAATGAGTGTGGTGTTTTTAGTGTTCAAGACTCACAAAGCTAATTGGAGAGGTTCCAGTGTGTCGGAAGACAAAAAAGAGCATATAATAAAAATTATTGAAAAGTTCTATTTTACTGGTTTTCAGTTTAGAAATGTGTATTCAACTGGTATTGGTGCAGAGTGTCTCTGCAAGAGGCCTCTACAGTGAGGAGAAGCCTTTGAGATCCAGCACTGCATGTAGAACATTGCTCCTCACGTCCCCAAACACAACATTGCTCTCATTGGCTCCCTGGGAAGGGTCTGGGATAAATTGCCTCCACCGCCTTCTAACCACTACTTTTTCACCACCACTTTGTCAATGCCACCACTTGTACCCTCCATCCAGCAGCTTCTGCTCGTTCAGCTCACTCCTGTCCCCACACTGCCACTTCATCCCCACCCACCCACCCCGCATGGCACCAGCATCATCGGGGTCTCTGCGGGGAGCCCCGAGCGCTGGCAGCGATTGTCCTGTCACACAATGAGGGGATGGGGGCAGCGGCAGCGAGCCCGTTCCTGCCCTGCCTGCAGGACACCTTCCCTTAGGGGCAGGAGGAGCAATGCATGACAAGTGTCCCTTTCCAAAAGCCCGCAGCAGCCTCTCTTTCCTACGGCAGCTGCTTTCTGCACTGCCATCAAGAATGCCCTGCAGGCTGCACATTGCATTTCCCCCTAAGAAAGGGAATGGTCGTTCTTGGCATCACCCAGCATGGACAGAATGTCCTGGCTTCGGAAGAAAACTCAACACAAAAAGGGGGGGACACCCACTGCCACTGCCTCACAGGTGCCAGCCGTGCCCTCCATGCCTCCCCCCGGCCCTGGCCCCGCCGCCCTGGGTTTGCCGGGGGGCTCTGAGAGTGAAGAGGGGAAAGGGGGAGGTGGGGGATAGGGAATCCAAATGAAAAGAGTCTCCAGCTGAGACCAATAAAAGGTCAGACTGTCCCACCAGCACTGCTCTGGGGGCATCACAGGGGTGGGGGAGCAGCAACACAGTGCCAGGTGGAGGTGCTGAACAAGTGCCAGCTGTCAGCCAGAGGTTACAAGTGGTGGTGACAAGGTGGTGGTACCAAATTGTCCCTATGCCTTCTAGGACCTGTTTGTCTTATCCTCCCATAACACTTCTCCCCTGCAGGCTGCAGCTGGGTGTTACAGCTCTTTTGCACCAGCTCCCAAGCCATCTCTCTTAGAGTACTGCTGCACTCAGGCACAGCCGGAGTTTTCCTCTTTGTAAGCCAAGAAATATAAAGCAGATAAATTTTCCCAATAATTCAAATTTTTAGTCAGGTAATTATTCACATTTATGTTAGAATCAATAATAACATTAATATATAATTATGTGTTACTTCATTAAATAAACTATTTTTATTGCAGTCCATTAATCTTATCGTTTTTTCCAGCCCACTGTTTTAGGGGAAGGTGAGTAAGTGGCTGTGTGGTGCTTCGTGTCTGTCTGGGATTAAACCACCACAGTCATTTTTGGTGCTAAATATAGGGCACAAAGGGCTGAGATAAAGACAGGTCTATCAGAGCATGTTAAAACAAACTAGTTATAATTCTTCATTGTATGGGTTTATCAGTGGCTGGTCACCATGTTGGTTGGTTAACTCTCAGAGATGTTCTTAGAGCTGGTGGATGCCACACCTTCCTTGCTCCTCTTTGTGCTGATTGTCAGCTCAGGACTCTGCTCAAAGGCATCACTGGGCTGTGCTGTGCTGTGTGAAACTGACCCCAGACCTGCAGTCAGTATGGTCATCATCTCCCTCCTGCGGGTGCCATCTCCTGCAGACTGTCAGCAGCTACAGGCCTTACAGTTTCTTTCATGAGCAACCTATGGAGGAGATATGGCTGTACTTTGGGTGCCACGTCCTGGACATTTTTGTTAATTACCTTTTCTCCTTTAATAAGGAGTCATCATTCCTCATCTTCTCATTCTCTGTGCGTTCCCTACAGTGGTTGAATTTTTGAAGATTTTGACTATCGTTGGGATGCTGATACCTCTACAGTCCCACTGCTGGGAAACAATATGGACCTGGTTGTGGTTTATGTCTTGTTCAGGGTCAAACAGCTCTCTCTGTGTACTTTCTAGGGATTAGCTTCTCTTACTTGATTGCAGCACATTTCATGTTCATGGATCACCTGTGCAAGAGTGTCCATGCTCAGGTCCACCCCTCCATCACAAGACCATCTGTGTGTTTAGTCTCTTTCTTGATGGGCTCAGAGGCCAAAACCAGACCCACCTGAGCCTTACTAACCTTTTCAACCTGACCCACCTGCTGGTTCTTTGTGTGCTCTTCACTAGCCTAAATCTTGGCTAGGGGGGTATCTATGGGATGTACTTTTACAACCAAGTTCCAGAGATGGGACACAACATCTTGCCAGGCTGAAGCAGCCCAGAAGCTGCCACTTGCTCTGTTCCCATTGCTGTACCCATCCCCATGGGGCATTTGCCACCATCCAGGGGTCATTACAGAGATGGAGCACTGGCCACTTTTCTCCTTCCCCAGTGTCTACAGCCAGCTGGATGGCTTCCAGCTCTGCAAAATGGCTCCATTCTCCTCCTTCAGTAGTTTGTACCACTTGTGTAGCAATAGGCCAGGCAGGAGAGGCAGTGGGGTGGCCCTGTGTGTTAGGGAGAGTTTTGATTGCCCAGAGCTTAATGATGGTGAGGACTGGTGGAGTACTAATGGAAAAGAATCAGAGGGAAAGGCAACAAGGCAGATACCATGGTGAGAGTCTAGAGCATCCAACAAGGATGGCGAGGCCAATGAAGCATTCGTAGAATAGCTAAGACCTTGTTCTTATGGGAAATTTCACCTTTCCAAATGTCTGCTGGAAATAAAGTACAGCAGAGAGGGAACAGTCCTGGAGATTCCTGGAGTGGGTGGAACAGATCTTCCTAACATAGCTGGTGAGGGAACCATCATACCTCATGTGACCTGCTGCTCGTAAACAGAGAAGGACTTGGGGGTGATGTGATGGTTGGAGGTTTGGGTTCAGTTATGATGAAATGATAGAGTTTCTTTCTGTGGACATGCAAGGAGGAGGGTCAGCAGAACTGTAACCTTGGAGTTACAGTTACAGTCCCGGGGCCTGGATCCAGCATTGGGCCAACCAGTGTGGGAGGGCTGATGTCAGTGAAACTCCCAAAGCCACCAACACAGCCCTTCATTATATAGGCCTGTTTCATTTATGAAGCATGGTAGAGACATATCAGGCTGAACAACCAGAGCAGACGTCCTTTCACTTCTTTCCCCAGTCCTTATCTCTGTTGTTTTGAAGCCAGGAAAACCTAGAAAGCGAATATAGTGTAGCAATACAGGAATTAGAGAGTTAAACTCAATATGCAGGCTTAAGCAAAAGCATAGAGAACTTAGTATGAAGAAACAACGGAGGTAATAAATCCGCTAAGGTACAGGTCACTTTGACATAAAGGAACTAAAGAATGCTAGCATCCCCAAAATAAGACATGAAAAAAATGGGACCTACGAAAAACAAAGGGAGAAAAGAGATGAGCTAAGCAGTCAGCATTTTTGTCAGACACGAAAAAAACCCTGCCAAATGCACAAGGAAACTATCTATATTAGGAAAAAGTTGTTGTGGAATGTTAGAGAGGCTTGGAGAATGTTGGAGAATATTCCTGAATATTCTCGAAGAGATAGGAGGTGCGACCCCTTTACTATGCCCAACCCCATGTTTGGGAGGCCAATTAGATCGGCCCATACTCCGGTGCTACCTGCACCAGGGATTCGCTGTGCTACAGGTAAACACACCGGGTGTCCAATAAAAAGTTATGTTGGTGGCGGGGGTGTGGTCATGGAAGCACTATATAAGCGAAAGTTGCTGCGCAATAAACCAGAAGTTCGTTTATCAACCATATTGGTTGCACGCATTTTCTTTGCCGCTCCCGCAACTGGCGCCCGAACCGTGCAAAGGCCCTGAACAATCAGAAAGTCTGAAGAGCCTTGAAAAAGTCTGAAAAGTTTCGAAATCAACAGGCAAATCCTGCGGAAGACCGATCTTCACTAGGGACGCCTGGTGGAGGACCGAACCATCGATAGTACCAATCGCAGCTCGGCAGGTAAAACCACTGAAACCAAATAACTTGGCTGGGTACGGGGGCTCCAGAAAAGCACCGAGAAAGCAACGTTTTGGATGGCAATAAATTCCTCTCGACGCAGGCGTAGAGAGGCGATTCGCAACTGAAAGAAAAATGAACGAGTTCGTTTGCTGCTGGGGAAGGGCTACCGGTTTTTAGTCATAAAAAGTTGTAAAAAGCCCACAAAAGGCTCGTACAAAAAGCCCATAAAAGGCTCGGATTAAGGCTGCACCAAAATAATAAAGGGATAGTTAAGTGCGCAGAAAATAGAGAACGAAGTAGCCCTACAGTTTCTATTCTATTTCTATTCTATTCCAGACCTTTTTTATTAGTTTCTTACAGAAACGTGCAATAAAAGATGTGGATTTTAGAAAAGATCCGGCGGCGCTTGTAGCATACGGCCGCACATATCAGTTTTTTACTGAGAAGAAAATCGCCGCTGTAGCTTCGGCAACCTTAAAAGGGCAGCTGATACCAGATTTGCATCAATTAGGAGTTGATTACGACCCCTGTCCCCCAACGGGAGATGAAATATTTGTACAGCTTGTTCAAAATTTCCAGTGAAGTTCCGACGCAACCCGCTGCCCCCCCCCCCCCTCCACCCCCTCCTCCCCCCCCTCCCTCTGATGTGGCCTGTGCCGGCCATCTTGAGCCATGTGGCTCGGGATGTACGGACAGGATGGAACTGACCACTTGCAGTGCCGGAAGCGGACTGAATCAGAGTCCGGAAACCCTATGTCCCGCGTCATCCGGCGAGGGTGGCTCCAGGGCTGGTCCCGACCTCCATTGGGCCCCGCCTTCGGCCCCACCCCTACGCTGTACGTCATTCGACGGGGACGTTCCCGACCCGCAGCACCCCTCCTCCTCCCCCCCCTTCCCTCTCCTTCCTCCGACCAGCCCTCCCCCCCCCACCCCCCGCCGCAAGCAGCCGCTTTTCAGAAATAAAAGCCTGCTGCATGGCATTACCGCACCTTAACGATTAATTGGTCACAAATGCATGAGGAGGCCCTTAATAATAAAGATTATGATTTATCCTCAGTTTTAGATACCCTGCCACAAGTTTTCCCGATCATATATATAAAAGCTAATCAGGGAAATGTGGAGTTGAAGTATCACTCTTTAAATTAGAAATTGCTAACACAATTAAGAGCTACCATAAATGAATGCGAGTTGCATGGTGAACCAGTTAAGCAAATGATAAGTTATATCTGGAGCTCAGGATTGTTGCTCCCCGAGGACATAAAAGGAATTATGAGAATGATCATGACTCAATCAGCTTTACTGTTATGGCAAGCCCACTGGCAAACATAATGTCACAGATTCGTAGACATTCCTAGAGAACAAAATGACCCCCTGTATGGGATAACAATAAATCAACTTATGGGTTGTGGACAATATGCTAATTTTGAGGCACAAGCAAGATTAGGCCCACATATAATAAGAGAATTCATGAGATTTGTGAGGGAAGCTATGTGTAAAGTTAGAACTACACCAGTTGTCCCATCTTATATGTCAATTAAGCAAGGCACAGATGAGCCATTCTCACACTTTGTAGATAAACTCACTGATGCCATCAACCAGGCTTGTGTACCAGATCAAATGAAAACTACATTGCTCCGTCAGTGTATCCTAGAGAATAGCAATACCCCCACGAAAAATATAATTTCCTCCATACCATCAGGAGAATCAATTGAGGAGATGATGGAACGGTTATCTAGAGTACCAGTAGGGACTCAGGCAATGTTAATTGAGGCAATACAAGATGTAGGGAAAGGTATGGTGCAAGCCCAGCAGCAAGCTCTTGCAGCCCAACAACAAGCCTTTTTAGCCCAACAGCAAGCCCACCAGCAAGCTCTCACAATCCAGCACCAATCCTTAGCAGCCTTAGCCCCGTTACGTCCTGCCGACGCCAGACAGCCGCAACGATCAACCGACAAATGTTTTCGCTGTGGACACTCTGGACATCTTCGAAGGCATTGTCGCAAAGCCACAGTCTGGTGTCAACACTGTAATACAAACACTCATGCTACCAAAGTCTGCAGATACCAGGGAAACAGATCGAGGAGCGCGAGGAGCCACGGCAGAAAGACCCCAACTGCGGCTCTAGTGTGGACCCCTTCGAACAACAGCAACCAGCCACTTCCACTCCCCTCCAGCAACCAGCCACTTCCACTCCCTTCCAACAATCAGCTACCCCCACCTACCTCCAGCAATCATCCACCCGCACTTCCTTTCAGCAACCAGCCATCTCTACCTCCCTTCGACAACCAGCCAATTTCCACTTCCCTTCAACAGAAACTCCAGCCACCCACCTCCCTCCAACCAGCAACCAGTGGAAGCCTCGGGCTGGACCTGGCAACCGCAGTAGATGTGACTCACAGTGACATCAAGCCCCAAAAGATCCCTACGGGTATCACCGATCCAGTGAAATGTCAAGAAAAACCATGTGGACCCCTTTTATTAGGACAGTCGTCTGCTGGACTTAAGAGTTTGTTTGTCTTGCCAGGAGTAATAGACAGTGACCATACTAGAAAAATTTGTATTGTGGCTATGACTTGGACACCACCTATGGTAATTCCAAAAGGAACTCGAATTGCCCAGCTAGTCCTGACACAACAATTAACTGATGCAGCAGCTGTCTCTTCGACAGTTCCCCGCTGAACAGCAGCCTTTGGCTCTACAGGACAAACGGCCTTATTATGCATCCCAATGGATGAACGCCCCAAAGCACCAATATTATTAGAACATCAGCAGGACCAGTGTCACCTTACAGCATTACTGGACACAGGAACAGACATCACTATCATGGATGAGAAGCTGTGGCCTCGTCACTGGCCAGCTGCCCCAATGATGTCTGGAGTTGAAGGGGTAGGAGGTGCAGCCCAGGTAAAACGAAGCACACAAAAGATTCGTCTTACCCTTGATAACCGTACATGCATTCTATTCATCACCATCATGCCATTGCCTACAAACGTACAGGCCCTCGTTAGCCGAGATGTACTAAGCCAGATCGGAGCACGCCTGATCGCAAGAGACCATTTTTATTGGCAGTCACTCCTTGGGCTTTCCCGATCCCATTGACATGGTTATCATCGCAGCCAAAATGGATCGAGCAGTGGCCGCTGAAGCGAGAAAGCCTCAGACAAGCACACATCTTAGTACAAGAACAGCTAGAGCAAGGGCACATACAGCCATCAATTAGCCCTTGGAATACTCCAATCTTTGTAATTAAAAAGAAATCTGGCAGGTACCGTTTATTACATGATTTACGTGCAGTTAATTCCCAGATGGAAGCAATGGGAGCTTTTCAGCCCAGAACGCCTAACCCTGCGATGCTTCCAGAGCGTTGGCATCTACTTATAGTAGACCTAAAAGACTGCTTCTTTATCATATACATACACCTACAAGACACAAAGCAATTTGCATTTACACTCCCAGCCCTCAACAGAGAAGCCCCTGCTTCACGATTTGAGTGCGCAGTGCTCCCACAGGGCATGGAAAACAGCCCAACTTTGTGTCAACTGTTTGTAGATGCAGCATTATTGCCAGTACGGCAAGCATGGCCAGATGCCTTAATTTATCATTACATGGATGACATCCTAATAGCACAGCAAGACCCGTTTACTGAGCAGCAAGAGCACTTTTTAGCACAACAGCTAAGTCACCAGGGACTCCAAATAGCACCTGAAAAGATACAACGTACACCACCATGGAAGTACCTAGGATGGCATATTACTGAGTCACAAGTTAGACCTCAAAAAGCTGCTCTCCATTTGACTCTTAATACCTTACATGATGTACAACAATTCCTAGGTGATGTTCAATGGTTACGCCCTGTGATCGGTATAACAAACGATCATCTAGAACAGTTACGACCATTTCTTAAAGGCATCGATCCTGCCTCCCCTGTTACCCTTTCAACAGCTCAACAACAGGCCATAACTGAAATTGGCCTGACAATATCTCAGCGCTCCGTAGATCGCCATGATGTAAACTTACCCATAGACTTAACCATCCTTATAGGTAAACAACACTTACTCTGAGCTCTCACGCAGTCCAAAAAGAAAAAGGGGGGGACTAGGTCTGCTGATATCCGTGTGTTAGAATGGATTTTCGGACCATTACAGCCAGAAACTACAATCCAAACAAAGGTTGAGGTATTGGCCCTTCTAATTTGTAAAGGCCGAACCCGTATTATACAAATTACTGGAGATGAACCTAGCACAATTTATCTTCCAATGAAGCAAGGAGAGTTGGACCGGTATTTGCAGCACTCTCCAGACCTACAGTCAAGTCTCCTAGAAGCACCGCAAGCCATTGATCTCTCTCCGTTGCGATCTACTGTGTTAAAGTGGATGTCCCTGCATGAATGGATTCCTGTTCCAAAACGATCTGAGGAACCCCTTCGAGATGCACTAACGGTTTTTACCGATGCAGGAAAACGTTCACAACGAGCTGCAGTGACTTGGCAAGATAAAGAGGAATGGTGCCATGAACTCCTGTCCTCACAAGAGGACGATACCCTACAGACTCTAGAGTTGGCAGCCATTGTTTACACCTTTTCACGCTGGCTGAATGTACATTTTAATGTTTTCTCAGATTCCCTATATGCTGTGGGAGTTGTGCAGCGAACTGAGGACGCATATCTCAAAGACGTCGCAAACCGGCGATTAAATGACTTATTTCGTCAGCTGCAGACTGTCATCCAACAGAGAGATCAACCTTATGCTGTCATTCATATTCGGAGTCACCAATGGTCTGATGGCCTAGGAGAAGGAAATGCCCGAACAGACAGATTGGTTTCACTATCTGCACCCATGGGCGAATTTACTAAGGCAAGGAATGCGCATGCTACCTTCCACCAGAACGCCAGAGGACTCCATCGTCACTTCCAGATTTCCATGGATGAGGCCAGAGGCATTGTAAAAGCCTGCCCACAGTGTAACCAAAAGGGACTTGGTCTCGGTCTCAGAGTTAATCCCCGAGGTCTTGGTCCAACTGAGAGATGGCAAGTGGATGTCACTCATGTACCAGAATTTGGAAGGCTTAAACATGTTCATGTTACTATTGATACTTTATAGTCATTTTATCTGGGCTACGGCTCAGTCTGGTGAGAAAGCTCCGCAAGTGATGTGACATCTCATCCTTTGTTTCGCCTTCATGGGTGTGCCGGAGCAGATAAAGACTGACAATGAACCGGCATATACTCGATAGTTAGCTCGATTTTTTCAACAGTGGGGAATCAGGCACGTTACAGGCATTCCCCACTCGCCAACAGGTCAAGCTATAGTAGAGAGGGCAAATCAAACATTAAAAGACTACCTGACAAAATTCACAGATTTACAAGACCCACAGGAGCGATTATTCAAAGACTCTATTTGTCTTGAATTATCTGTGTATATTCGGGGACCAAAAGTTAGCGCCAGCATATATTCATGGGACAATAGCCCAACAAGCTGACCCTTTAGAAGCCCCACTGTATGTGACCTACAGGGACCCCACCACGGGTATATGGCAAGGACCAGCAGCGGTTAAATATTTAGGCAAAAGTCACGTGTCTCTCCACCCCTGCAGGTACCTTGTAGGTTCCCAGCAAGCGGACTCAGCCAGCACCTGCTCCGCCGAATTTGAAAGCATAAGCTCAAAAGCAGAGACAGCCGTATTAAGTGCTCAACATGTTCAAAGATAGAAACTGCCGTATTAACTTCATCATAGGTTTCATTGTCTTTTTAAACTTTGATTGTTTTGCCTTCCTGAACTTCGACCCTTGACAGAATGTCTGGGTTACCCTTGCGCGTCAGCTTAACACCACTTCCTTTTGTGCCAGTCTAGCGACACCCCAATTGCCTTTTATTACGTATTTAGTTGGTGTACCAGCCTCTGAAGAGACGTGGCCAATGTTTCAAGCAGCAATGAACCACACACAAGCGCAATTCCACACCGAGAGTCTATGTTCCACCAAGGCCAGTCTAGTTGCGTGCTTAAGTGACTACGACACTTGGGTTAGTCATCTGCCTGTTGGGCCCGATCACCAAGAATTAAGCCTTGTAGACTCTCTAAATGCCACTTATTGTCTCTGGATGAGTAGCTTGTCCACTGATTGCACAGAAGTCATGGGGAGACAATGCGTTACTACCAATGTTTTCCCAATGGGCAATTTCAGCCAATGGTGCAACTACACCCTCCGTGGTGCTACTAACCCATTGCCTGGGACACAGCTTCCTAGGAAATTACCATCAGGGTACTTTTTAATTTGCAGAGATCGGGCATGGTCAGGTATACCATCCCGTCCCGTTGGAGGGCCTTGCACCATTGGTCAACTGAGCTTAGCTATGCCTCACGCACACCCGAACAGTACCCATCGTGTGCGGTAGAAGCGAGGCCTGGCCCAAATACTAGCGCAGGGCTGTGATGATGATGTTAACCTTTGGTCCAAATGGCAGGTGATTGTTACTTCTATTTTTTGCGGGAGCAGCTGCCGCTCATGCACATCGGAACCTGAAGAAGTTGAGTTGTTGGGTGGTAAAGTATGCTAGTGATACCAGCAAGGTATTATCTGAATTAGCTGATGATTTATTTTCTGTACAACATGAAGTATTAGAAAATAGAGCTGCTATTGATTTTTTGTTTTTAGCTCATGGCCATGGTTATGAAGATTTTGATGGTATGTGTGGTATGAACTTGAGTGATCACTCTAAATCGATACATAAGTAGATACAACAGTTAGTAGAGCATACTCAAAATATCAAGCAAGATGTAGGATTTTTCGGTATAGATGAATTAGTCAATTGGTTTGGCCTCACCGGATGGCTTCAAGGTTTATGTAAGATTGGTTTGCTTGTACTTTGTATTATATTGATAACTGTGATGTGTTTTAGTTGTATGTTAGTGATACTTAAGAAGTTATTTGCCAAAGCTGTTAATATTATGAAAAAGATAAAGGTTTTGTTGAAGAATGGTTTGAGGCACAAGGACATGGACCTCTATTAAGTACCAAAAGGTTGTGAATAGTTACATAACAAGTATATTAAGAAGTTACGAGATCAACTATAAAAAAAAAAAAAAAAAGAGAGAGAGAGAGAAGAAGAGAAAAGAAGAAAAGAAAAAGGACATAGCATGTAGTTAAATTAATACATACTGCTTTTTAAAACAAAAAACAAAAAAAACCAAAAAAAAAAACCCCAAAACAAAACAAAAAAAACCCCCATACTTCGCCCGTTATGAATGTAGTAATTGAATGTTGTAATCCTAAATTTAACACAATTCGGCAACTATGAAGGTCCTAGGACTCCGTTATGCTATGAGCCGGTGGGACCTGGAGACGCTTATAGGGGCCCCCCGATAACATTTCGTCGGGTAAGCCTCTCCTATCCTTCTTTTGGCTCTCTGCACTAGTGGACGCCAGACCTTCCTAATATTGAACAGAGCTCTGTTAAAGAGTGTATGAGTATGAATGATTGTATGAAATAGACATGTCTTAAACGCGAAGTCGACTCTTACTTGATTAAGACAATGAAATCTGTTTGATAACTTGTTAACCAATTTGTTTGATTCATTAATTGAGTGGTCTGAATAGTTTTTAGATTATTTCAAAAGGGCATTACAACATTGAATGCATCAACCTGTTTGATTCATTAATTGAGTGGTTTGAGTAGTTTCTAGATTGTTTTAAAAGGGCATTATATTATTGAATGTATCCTTAAGTTTTGCACGTTTTGTTATTTGCACTATATTTGTTTGAAAATTAGCACTGCAAAATTTTAAACCAAACATGGGCTTGTGCAAAAAGAAAAGGGGGGATTTGTTGTGGAATGTTAGAGAGGTTTGGAGAATGTTGGAGAATATTCCTGAATATTCTCGAAGAGATAGGAGGTACGACCCCTTTACTATGCCCAACCCCATGTTTGGGGGGCAATTAGATCGGCCCATACTCCGGTGCTACCTGCACCAGGGATTCGCTGTGCTACAGGTAAACACACCGGGTGTCCAATAAAAAGTTATGTTGGTGGCTGGGGTGTGGTCACGGAAGCACTATATAAGCGAAAGTTGCTGCGCAATAAACCAGAAGTTCGTTTATCAACCATATTGGTTGCACGCATTTTCTTTGCCACTCCCGCAAAAAGTTATGTTAAGGACACCAATTCAAGAGGCTGAAAAACAGGAACGACCCCCAGGTCCTTCCCAAATTGAAGACCAAGCCTCTAACTCCGCCTCAACTCTGCCTGTTATGAATATTAAAAGTAGATGTTGCAATATAATGAATATTCATAATGTATGTTGCAATTGCTTGGCAAAATTGTATAAAAGCTGAAATGTGAGATTGCTGAGTTGGAGCAGTTTGCCCAGGACAACCTGGCTGCTCCCTGGCCGTTAATAAATACCTCCTGCTTAAAGGCTACAAACTTTGTCTCTGACCAGTTACTCTGTCCGTGCCTTGTTTGGGGAATAAAATTGGCATCACTTTGTAGGCCCTAGGACATATAGAGACCCTGATCTGTTTCCTTGCTCTCCAGCAAACCCTTTCAAAATCCTAATGAGGATTTTTTCAGGAGTTTGCAAAGGTGCCTTGGTACCCTGCTCCCTGTGGATATGGTTCCTCCATCCGGTCCCTTACAACAAGATCCGCTCTGACATGCTCCACGGGCTACAGGTCCACAGCTGCTCCACTGTGGTCCTTCAGAGGCTGATTCACAACTGTTCCACCGTGATCTTTCAGAGACTGCTCCATCGTGCTCCTCCCTGGGTTATAAGGAGACAGCCTGTCATCTCACTGCAGAATATAGAGGCACTTCTGTTCAGGGCAACTTCTCCCTCTCCTCCCCCACCAACCTTGGTCTCCCTATTCTGGCAGTGCTCTTTCTCCTAGTACTGCTATCTCTTCCCCCTCTCCTCTTCCCTCAAGTCTTACAACGGGTTTTTTCCCCTTCTTGAATGTGTTAATTGCAGAGATGTACCCATTGTCACTGATGGGTGATGTCACTGATGGCCTCAACATTAGCCAGAGGCAGGCCTGGACATTTTGGATCTGGGAGAGCTTTCAGCAGCTTCTCATAGAAGCCACCCCTGGGGCCCCTGCCCTTCTCCCAAAAATGGCACCACATCAATCCAGAGAGGCTGCTTAGGATAGATGTTAGCACAGGACTTTGCAGAGTGGAGTTAATGGTTGTACTTGATGATCTTAAAGGTCTTTTTCAACCAGAACAAACCTGTGATTGATTCTGTGGTTTGCAAAAGGTACAAAGAGACTCAGGTAATGAGAAGTGGATGTCATCTCTCTGGACTTCTGCAAGGCCTTTGGCATGGTCCCCCACAATATCCTACTCACCAACTTGGAGAGACAGGGATTTGATGGGTGAACTGTTCAGGGAATAAGAAACTGGCAGGATGGTTGCATCCAGAGGAATGTGGTCAATTGCTTGAAGTCCAGATGCAGACCAGTGACAAGTGGTGTCCCTCAGGGGTCCTGTACTCTTTAATATTTTTATCAGCTCTATAGACAGCGGGATCGAGTGCACCATCAGCAAGTTTGCAGGTGACACCAAGCTGAGTGGTGCTGTTGATAAGCCAGAGGGACAGAATGTCACCCAGAAGGACAAGGGGCAATGGTTTTAAATTAGAGAAGAGCTGATCTAGATGTTAGATGTTAGAAAAATAATTCTTTGCCATGAGGATAGAGGAAAAACGGAACAGGTTGCCCAGGGAGGTAGCTGAGGCCTCATCCCTGGAGATATTCAAGGTGAGCCTTAATGAGATATGGAGAAGGCTGAGGTACTCAATGACTGGTTTTCCTCAGTCTTTATCAGCAAGGGCTCTGGCCACACCACCATCCAATTCACAGAAAACAAAGGCAGGGGCTCAGAGGAGGACGATCTGCCCACTGTAGCAGAAAAGCAGAAAAGCAGAAAAGCATCTAAAGAACATGAAATTGCATAAATCCATGGGACCTGATGAGTTCTATCCATTGGGTCCTGAGAGATTATCTGGAGGCAGGAGCTGAATACACCATTAGCAAGTTTTCTGGTGTTTCTTAACTGCATGGTGCTGCTGAGTCTCTTGAGGAACAAGAGGCCTTGCAGAGGGATCACAGTAGTTTGGAGCATTGGCCATTGATAAATGGGATGAAATTTAGCAAGTAGAAATGACAGATTCTGCACCTGGGATCGAGTAATGCTGGGCATCACTAGAAACTGGGAGAGGAGTGGTTGGAGAGCAACCCTGCAGAAAGGACCTGGAGATGCTGGTCAGCAGAAGGCTCCAGAGGAGCCAGCAGTATGCCCTGGCGCCAAGAGGGCAAAACACTTCCTGGAGACATCAAATACAGGAAGAGCAGACAGTCAAGAGAGGGGTGGCCTCACTTTGAGTAGTGTGTGTTCTGGGGCCTACAAGTCAAAAAAGGTGTGAAAGTCCCTAAACACTTCTGGTGGAAGGAAACAAAACTGGTGAGAGGCTGGAAGGCATGCCCTGTGAGGAGCAACTGAGGACTCTGGGTTTGCCTAGTTTGGAGACAAGGAGTCTGAGGGGCAACCTCATGGCACTGTGCCGCTTCCTGAGGAGTTGTAGAGAGGGAGGTGCTGAGTTCTTCTTGATGGGACAGATGGGAATTGTTCAAAGCTGCCTTGGGGGAGGTTTAGAGTGGAGGATAGGAAGCAATTCTTTCCTGAGAAGGTGGTCAAACACTGAAACAGGCTTCCTGGGGAAGTGGTTGGTGCCCCAAGCCTGTCAGTGCTTAAGAGGCATTTGGACAATGCTCTTGATGACATGATTTATCTTTTGGTCAGCCCTGAATTAGTCAGACATGTGAACTAGATGACCACTGAACTAGTCTGGTATGGTCTATATATGCAGCTGTGCAGGGTGGATCTCTGCAGCAGCTGGGCTCAGACAGTCTGTTCAGTCTGCTCCTGGATACCAGCCTTGCCAGCTGAAGGCACCCGTACATCTGATCCCCTGAAGCCACATCCCCATTCCAGGTGCTGGTTGCAGTCCTCCTCAGTCACACACACACCAACACTCGAGTCCAGTCACTGTGGTCATCATCACCATCATGTGGGATTCATCACCATCATGCCCACAAATGTAAAGGCCCTTGTTGGTCGAGACATACTAAGTCAGATCGGAGCACGCCTGATCACAAGAGACCATTTTTATTGGCAGTCACTCCTTGGGCTTTCCCGATCCCATTGACATGGTTATCAGCACAGCCAATATGGATTGAGCAGTGGCCGCTGAAGCGAGAAAGCCTCAGACAAGCACACATCTTAGTACAAAAACAGCTAGAGCAAGGGCATATACAACCATCAACTAGCCCTTGGAATACTCCAATCTTCGTAATTAAAAAGAAGTCTGATAGGTACCGTTTACTACATGATTTATGTGCAGTTAATTCCCAGATGGAAGCAATGGGAGCTTTTCAGCCCAGAACGCCTAACCCTGCGATGCTTCCAGAGCGTTGGCATCTACTTATAGTAGACCTAAAAGACTGCTTCTTTATCATATACATACACCTACAAGACACAAAGCAATTTGCATTTACACTCCCAGCCCTCAACAGAGAAGCCCCTGCTTCACAATTTGAGTGCGCAGTGCTCCCACAGGGCATGGAAAACAGCCCAACTTTGTGTCAACTGTTTGTAGATGCAGCATTATTGCCGGTACGGCAAGCATGGCCAGATGCCTTAATTTATCATTACATGGATGACATCCTAATAGCACAGCAAGACCCGTTTACTGAGCAGCAGGAACATTTTTTAACACAACAGCTAAGTCACCAGGGATTCCAAATAGCACCTGAAAAGATACAACATACGCCACCATGGAAGTACCTAGGATGGCATATTACTGAGTCACAAGTTAGACCTCAAAAAGCTGCTCTCCATTTGACTCTTAATACCTTACATGATGTACAACGATTCCTAGGTGATGTTCAATGGTTACACCCTGTGATCGGTATAACAAACGATCATCTAGAACCGTTATGACCATTTCTTAAAGGCACCGATCCTGCCTCCCCTGTTACTCTTTCGGCAGCTCAATAACAGGCCATAACTGAAATTGGCCTGACAATATCTCAGTGCTCCGTGGATCGCCATGATGTAAACTTACCCATAGACTTAACCATCCTTACGGGTAAACAACATTTACTCGGAGCTCTCATGCAGTCCGAAAAGAAAAAGGGGGAGACTAGGTCTGCTGATATCCGTGTCTTAGAATGGATCTTAGGACCACTACAGCCAGAAACTACAATCCAAACAAAGATTGAGGTATTGGCCCTTCTAATTTGTAAAGGCCGAACCCGTATTATACAAATTACTGGAGATGAACCTAGCACAATTTATCTTCCAATGAAGCAAGGAGAGTTGGACTGGTATTTGCAGCACTCTCCAGACCTACAGTCAAGTCTCCTAGAAGCACCGCAAGCCATTGATCTCTCTCCGTTGCGATCTACTGTGTTAAAGTGGATGTCCCTGCATGAATGGATTCCTGTTCCAAAACGATCTGAGGAACCCCCTCAAGATGCACTAACGTTTTTTACTGATGCAGGAAAATGTTCACAACCAGCCGCAGTGACTTGGCAAGATAAGGAGCAATGGTGCCATGAACACCTGTCCTCACAAGAGGACGATACCCTACAGACTCTAGAGTTGGCAGCCATTGTCTACGCCTTTTCACGCTGGCTGAATGTGCATTTTAATGTTTTCTCAGATTCCCTATATGCTGTGGGAGTTGTACAGCGAATTGAGGACACATATCTCAAGGACGTCACAAACCGGCGATTAAATGACTTATTTCGTCAGCTGCAGGCTGTCATCCAACAGAGAGATCAACCTTATGCTATCATTCATATTCGGAGTCACCAATGGTCTGACGGCCTAGGAGAAGGCAATGCCCGAACAGACAGATTGGTTTCGCTATCCGTACCCATGGACGAATTTACTAAGGCAAGGAATGCGCATGCTACCTTCCACCAGAACGCCAGAGGACTGCACCGTCATTTCCAGATTTCCATGGATGAGGCCAGAGGCATTGTAAAAGCCTGCCCACAGTGTAACCAAAAGGGACTTGGTCTCGGCCTCAGGGTTAATCCCCGAGATCTTGGTCCAAATGAAAGATGGCAAGTGGATGTCACTCATGTACCAGAATTTGGAAGGCTTAAACATGTTCATGTTACTATTGATACTTATAGTCATTTTATTTGGGCTACAGCTCAGTCTGGTGAGAAAACGTTGCAAGTGATGCGACATCTCATCCTTTGTTTTGCCTTCATGGGTGTGCCAGAGCAGATAAAGACTGATAATGAACCGGCAAATGCTAGCGACAAGTTACCTCGATTTTTTCAACAGTGGGGAATCAGGCACATTACAGGCATTCCCCACTCGCCAACAGGTCAAGCTGTAGTAGAGAGGGCAAATCAAACATTAAAAGACTACCTGACAAAATTCACAGATTTACAAGACCCACAGGAGCAATTATTCAAAAGACTCTATTTGTCTTGAATTATCTGTGTATATTCGGGGACCAAAAGATAGCCCAACAAGCTGACCCTTCAGAAGCCCCACTGTATGTGACCTACAGAGACCCCACCACGGGTATATGGCAAGGACCAGCAGAGGTTAAATATTTAGGCAAAAGTCATGTGTGTTTCCACCCTTACAGGTACCTTGTAGGTTCCCAGCAAGCGGACTCAGCCAGCACCTGCTCCACCGAATTTGAAAGCATAAGCTCAAGAGCAGAGACAGCCGTATTAAGTGCTCAACATGCTCAAAGATAGAAACTGCCATGTTGACTCCATCATAGGTTTCATTGTCATTTTAAACTTTGATTGTTTTGCCTTCCTGAACTTCGACCCTTGACAGAATGTCTGGGTTACCCTTGCGCGTCAGCTTAACACCACTTCCTTTTGTGCCAGTCTAGCGATCAACCAAAAAAAAAAAAAAAAGAAAAAAAAAAAAAAAAAAATCAAAATCGCCTTTTGTTATGTATTTAGTTGGTGTACCAGCCTCTGAAAAGACGTGGCCAATGTTTCAAGCAGCAATGAACCACACACAAGTGCAATTTCACACCGAGAGTCTATGTTCCACCAAGGCCAGTCTAGTCAGTCTAGTTGCGTGCTTAAGTGACTACGACACTTGGGTTAGTCGTCTGCCTGTTGGGCACGATCCCCAAGAATTAAGCCTTATAGACTCTCTAAATGCCACTTATTGTCTCTGGATGAGTAGCTTGTCCACTGATTGCACAGAAGTCATGGGGAAACAATGCGTTACTACCAATGTTTTCCCAATGGGCAATTTCAGCCAATGGTGCAACTACACCCTCCGTGGTGCTACTAACCCATTGCCTGGGACACAGCTTCCTAGGAAATTACCATCAGGGTACTTTTTAATTTGCGGAGATTGGGCATGGTTAGGTATACCATCCCGTCCCGTTGGAGGGCCTTGCACCATTGATCAACTGAGCTTAGCTTTGCCTCACGCACACCCGAACAATACCCATCGTGTACGGTGGAAGCGAGGCCTGGCCCAGATACTAGTGCAGGTATGTGATGATGATGTTAACCTTTGGTCCAAATGGCAGGTGATTGTTACTTCTATTTTTTGCCGGGAGCAGCTGCCGCTCGTGCACATCGGAACCTGAAGAAGTTGAGTTGTTGGGTGGTAAAGTACGCTAGTGATACCAGCAAGGTATTATCTGAATTAGCTGATGATTTTTCTTCTGTACAACATGCAGTATTAGAAAATAGAGCTGCTATTGATTTTTTGTTTTTAGCTCATGGCCATGGTTATGAAGATTTTGATGGTATGTGTGGTATGAACTTGAGTGATCACTCTAAATCGATATATAAGTAGATACAACAGTTAGTAGAACATACTCAAAATATCAAGCAAGATGTAGTATTTTTCAGTATAGATGAATTAGTCAATTAGTTTGGCCTCACCAGATGGCCTCAATGTTTATGTAAGATTGGTTTACTCGTACTTTGTATTATATTGATAATTGTAATGTGTTCTAGTTGTATGTTAGCAATACTTAAGAAGTTATTTGCCAAAGCTGTTAATATTATGAAAAAGATAAAGGTTTTGTTGAAGAATGGTTTGAGGTACAAGGACATGGACCTCTATTAAGTACCAAAAGGTTGTGAATAGTTACGTAACAAGTATATTAAGAAGTTACGAGGTCAATCAAAAAAAAAAAAAAAAAGAAAAAAAGAAAAAGAGGAAAGAAAAAGGACATAGCACATAGTAAAATAATACATACTGCTTTTTAAAATAAATAAACAAACGAAAAAATAAACAAAATACAAAAACAAACAAAAAAAACCAAAAACAGATTTCGCCCGTTATGAATGTAGTAATTGAATGTTGCAATCTTAAATTTAACACAATTCGGCATCTATGAAGTTCCTAGGACTCCGTTATGCTATGAGCCGGTGGGACCTGGAGACGCTTATAGGGGCCCCCCGACAACATTTCGTTGGATAAGTCTCTCCTATTCTTCTTTTGGCTCTCTGCACTAGTGGACGCCAGACCTTCCTAATATTGAACAGAGCTCTGTTAAAGAGTGTATGAGTATGAATGACTGTATGAAATAGAGACACGTCATTAATGCGAAGTCGATTCTTACTTGATTAAGACAACGAAATCTGTTTGATAACTTGTTAACCAATTTGTTTGATTCATTAATTGAGTGGTTTGAATAGTTTTTAGATTATTTCAAAAGGGCATTACAACATTGAATGTATCAACCTGTTTGATTCATTAATTGAGTGGTTTGAGTAGTTTCTAGATTGTTTTAAAAGGGCACTATATTATTGAATGTATCCTTAAGTTTTGCACGTTTTTGTTATTTGCACTGTATTTGTTTGAAAATTAGCACTGCAAAAATTTTAAACCAAACATGGGCTTGTGCAAAAAGAAAAGGGGGGATATGTTGTGGAATGTTAGAGAGGTTTGGAGAATGTTGGAGAATATTCCTGAATATTCTCGGAGAGATAGGAGGTACGACCCCTTTACTATGCCCAACCCCATGTTTGGGAGGCAAATTAGATCGGCCCATACTCTGGTGCTACCTGCACCAGGGATTCGCTGTGCTACAGGTAAACACACCGGGTGTCCAATAAAAAGTTATGTTGGTGGCTGGGGTGTGGTCACGGAAGCACTATATAAGCGAAAGTTGCTGCTCGATAAACCAGAAGTTCGTTTATCAACCATATTGGTTGCACGCATTTTCTTTGCCGCTCCCGCAGAGTGTCTTCTCTGCAAGTTTGCTGATGATACAAAACCTGGAGGACTGGCTGATTCACCTGAAAACTGTGACCATTCAGCAAGATTTGGAGAGACTGGAGAGCTAGGCCAGGAGGAATATAATGAGGATCAACAGGAACAAGTGCAGAGTCCTGCACCTGGGAAGTAATAGCAAAATGCACCACTTGCTGAGCACACCCATGGGTCCAAGGACCTTGGAGTGCTGGTGGACAACAAATACTCCATGGGACAGCGATGTGTCCTGGTGTCCAAGAAGGCCAATGGTATCCTGGGGTGCATTAGGAAGAGTGTGTCCAGCATATGGAGAGAGGTTCCCCTCCCTCTCTACTCTGCCTAGCGAGAACTCACCTAGAGTATTTGTCATTGCTGGTCTGGCAATTAACCAAATGACAGATGCTCTCAATTAATCCCCCTTCCCTCCCTGAGAAAGAAAGGAGAATAAGGGAGAGAGACTTATGGGTTGGAAACTAAACTACGCAGCTTTATTGAAACAGTAATGATAAAAAGGAAGAATTATTAAACATATACAAATATAAAGAAAAACAATACCATGGTTCTCCCCCCTGAATCTGTGTGTTCCTGCCTCCAGCTCCCGACTGCTGCTGACTCCAGGAGTCCAGCCTGGACATTCCCAGGGCTGCCCTGCAGCCTCGGTAGCGATGTGAGAGTTATTGGGGGAGAGAGGGGAGGAATGTGGTATCAATTTTCCTGTATATTTGCATATATTTAGTAATTTCTCCTTTTTATCATTATTTTTTCATTAAAGCTGTGTCGTTTAGCTTCCAACCCATAAGTCTCTCTCCCTTATTCTCTCTCCTTTCTTTCTCAGGGAGGGGAGGGGCATTAACAGAGAGTATCTGTCATTTGGTTTAATTGCCAGACCAGCGTTAAACCCTGACAGAGATAAAAAAACTTTGTTGATAACTACATTTTCAGTTTTAGTTTGAGGAATTATACCACTCCAAGTACCAGCCGAACTCAGGCTGAGTTCATCAGATGCTACTCAAAATGGCATTGTACTTATTATAGTTTTGATTCTACTGCATGATATTATAAATTGTTCTCATATGTTTTGTATTAATTCTCATATATTATTATATATTGGTGAGGGCTAAGACAACTACCACAATTAGGGGAATGAGCGTGCCTCATACAGAGAGAACTGCTGCTTCTGCCTCTGCTGCCACTGCTTGACCCCCCCTCACCCAAGGCCACAACTTGGACACAGCTGGCGTGTGGCTGCTACTGCTGCAGACACCACAGCCTCTCCCCCTCAGTCCACAAAGCTACTAGTGAACAAGGAGAAAAGTAAAACAAAAGAAATCAGATGTTAGCCCTAGTCCTTCAAAGTCTGCACAAGACAACCAGGTGATAGAGGAGATAGAGGATATAACCTCTCCTCATAGAGTAGCCAAACCAGTTATCTGAGGAGGACTCAGAATCAGAAGTACATGTTCAATCCTATTCCATGAGGCACTTGTGTACTCTGAGAAAAGACTTTATTCATCTTGCAGGTGAACCACTTCTCACTTGGTTATTTTGATGATGGAATGATGTGGCTGCTGTCATAACATTAATTCAGAGAGAAGCCAGGCAGTTGGGATCCCTGGCCAAAGATGCAGGTATTGATCAGGCATTTGGAGAAAAGGCTGGAACCACCAGCCTATGGAGACGACTCTTGTATGCTATAAGGGAGAGATATCCCTATAAAAAGGAAATAGACTGTCCAGAGGTCAAAGCAGCCACACTTGGAAAAGCTATCAGGTATCTGGAAGAATTGGCTGTATGAGATGTGATCTATACCGATGATGAGACTGAAGATCCTTATCACATGCCAAGCCCTAAGCCTATGTTGCAAAGGTTTGTGCATGCCGCACCATCCCCATTTAACCATACACTATCAGTAATGTTATGGGTTCCTGGAGAAATGGAACCAACTGTGGGTGATGTGAATAAACAGCATGAGAATATGAAGATGCTGTCATGGCTCCTCATCGGGCCTGGGTCTCAACTGTAAAGGGAACAGCTGAGAAACTACATCTACCCCATCAGAAAGCCCTGGTGGTGGCTGGGGAGATGTCCAGGCCTGGAACTGTCTTGGACCATGTCACAGAATCATAGAATCATGGAATGGTTTGGGTTGGAAGTGTTAAAGATCATCTAGTTCCAACCCCCTGCATGCATGGGTGGGGACACCTCCCACTCAACTGAAATCAACCCTGCCCCTGTCCCCATGGAACTCATTTCTTAATCCCATCCTCAGCATCAGCCTCAGTCAGAGCTGGTGGACAGACAAATGAGTATCAGACAGCTGTATACCCAGGTGGTCAAGAAGGCCACCAACATCCTGGCTTGTATCAGGAGTAGCGTGGCCAGCAGGAGTAGGGAAGTGATCATGCCCATGGAAATGACAGGGAACAGTGTTGGCACAAGTGCTGGACACTGAGGCACCATCACATCCTTTCAGGAGGACTTTGGATTACTGATGGCACTTTGACCCTCATCATCTCGTGAACTTCCCACCCACCACATCACCCACCTCTTCAATCCAGACATCACCGGTCTGGCTACAACAGGACAATGGTAGAGCATGGCAAAGGGCTTGCTAAAGGCCAGGTGCACCCCATGCCTTTCTGTCCCCTGCCCACTCTGCTTCAGCAATCACTTCTTTGTCCTTCACGTGCCTGGAACAGGATGGACCCCATCACTGTCCCACGGACTGAGGTCATAAAATCATAGAATCCTAGAATGTTAGGGGTTGGAAGGGACCTCTAGAGATCATCCAGTCCAACCCCTCTACCAAAGCAGGATCACCTAGGGCAGGACACACAGGAACACATTCAGGGATGTGTTGAAAGTCTCCAGAGAAGGAGACTCTACAGCCTCTCTGGGCAGCCTGTTCCAGTGCTCTCACAACCTCACAGTCAAGAAGTTTCTCCTCATGTTGAGGTGGAACTTCCTATGTTCTGGCTTAAACCAATTGTTCATCTGAAAAGAGATTGGACCCTTCCTTTTGACACTCACGCCTCAGACATATATAAACACTCATAAAATCCCCTCAGGCTTCTTTTCTCAAAGCTAAGCAGACCAAATTATCTCACTCTTTATTCATAGGAGAGATGGTCGAGTTCCTTAATCATCTCCTATCACTCCCTGGGACTCTCTCCAGTAGATCCCTGTCCCAGTAGAACTCGGGAGCCCAAAATAGCATCCCGTATTCCATGTGTGGTTTTAAAAGGGCAGAGTAGAGGGGTAGGAAAACCAATCTAGATCTGATAGATCAATTTTGCTGACGCACTCCAGGACACCATTGGCTCTCTAGACTACCCATTTGGTCATCCATTTGAAGGATATCAGGTTAGTCAAGCAAGATTTCTCCTTAATAAATCAATGTTGGCTGCTCCTGAGAACCTTCTTTGTGTTTGCACATTCAGAGTACTGAATATTCTGTAAGGCAGACTTCTCCTTTCCTGCTCAGTATTGAGCGCTACATCTACCATTGCAGAGATGTGGAATCCCCTCAGTTTCCACAGAAGTTTTCTCCTTCTCCTCTTTTATCCTCCTGTGTTGTACTGACTGCAGCACAATGGACCTTCCAGTACCTGTGGGGAGCCTAGTGGAATCCTGAAGAGGGACTGCTTCCAAGGGCCTGGACTGATAGGATGAGGAGGAATGGGTTTAAGTTAGGAGTTTATATGGATTGGATGTTAGGAAAAAATTCTTTACCATGAGGATACTGGAAAAAATGATCTAGTTGATGGTGTCACCAATTAGTGCAGGGGGGTTGGAATGGATGATCTTTAGAGGTCCCTTCCAACACAAATAATTCTGTGATTCGATGATTATAAGATCTTTCGCAGCTTCAGTAACTGATGTAAACACTTTAAAAATACAAAAATATGTCTCTTGAATCAATCTTGTTTTTTCTTTCTCCCTGCTATGTTGCAACATTTTGTCAATTAACATATGTTTACCTCACCATATGCCTGACAGACACCTAAAAGATAAGAATGCTTATCAGGTCACCTCCTGGTGCATGATGGAGACAATGAAGGTAGCAGGACACCCAAAAAGACTAAAAGATAAGGATGACTCATCTCCGGGAAGTCTGGAAATCTGTATGTATCAGGGACTTATGCAAAAAAGGGACCCCTTTTCTTTTCCTGTATAAAAATCGCCCAAGAAGAACCGAAAAGCAGCCAGCAGCTCAGAGCAGCCAGTAGCTCGGAGGAGCCAGCAGCTCAGAAGGACACGTGGAAGCCAGCTCCTGTGACTACAAACTCCAGCCAGCTCGGCACAAAAAGGCTGCAAGCAGCTCTGAAGGCCCAAGCGGAAAGCGGCGAGGCGGCTTTCTTCTAGACCCCCCCTCTCTCGGCACTTCGGCTTCAGCTACGGGACAGAGAAGCGGCAGGAGCGACAGACCCTACGCACCCGACTACAGTCAGAGGCCAGGGCCGGCGGACGGTGATAACATCTTAATTACCCTCCTTCTTTTCTCTTCTTAACGACTCTTGTCTCCAAAGTAACTAATTGTATAAATCCTAAATAAATCCTTTTAACTTGTTTAAATCATAAAGCCTGGTTATTTTTGTAAATTCACGCGTCGTCTATGAGTAGCGGCTGAAATTTCCTCGCAAACAAAATATAAATAATAACTCGGATCGTAACATTTAATTGGCGTCACGGACAGGATAAAATTGAGGAAAAATCAGAGCCTGCTCTTAGACGGACACCTGAGTTGCAAAACTAACCCTTAAAGAAATTTAAAACAATTTAAATGGAGTCTATAATGTGTTCTGCTAGCCCTAGTGGTTTGTCCTTCTATGACGAAAAAGAATTTAGTGAAATCGCTTTGATTCGCCCATTCAAGGAGTTCCTCAAAACCCGTGACTATACCCCGAAGAAAATTCTCTATGATTCGCTTTATACAGATTATAAGAGTAAAAATTATACTTCCATTGCTCAAACGATAACAAGTTTGGAAAACAAATCTGCTCTGGAGAAAGACGTTAAGAAAAGGTTGAAAAAAATGGGTGTAGATTTTTTCTATGCTCGTGCCTTTCTCACCTTGGCTACTATAATTTGGCAGGAGAACGAAGAATTACGCCAAAAATGAGAGAATTTTGAAAGTGGCGTTAAATCTGAGGAGCGGCCAGGGAAATCAAATTCTGAAATCTGTACTAACCCTCATCTGGTGCTAGATGGCGCTCCATCTGCCTCTGAATATACAACAGACGATGGAGAGTATGTCTCTCCTGAAAGACCCCGTAAATAAACGGTGCGTTTTGCACCCAAAAGGGGGAAAAGCAGACCCTCCATCTTAAAGACAAAGCCACAGCCAAAAGTTGCCAGCACGCAAACACGAACTCCCCCTCAGGCTGTTAACCCGCCTGAGGGAGAAGTGGCTGAATTACGCCAGTTGCTCAACACATTTATAAAAACTGAGGCTAAGAGAGTTGATAAATTGGAGAAACAGGTCAGACAGCTGGCTGTAATGAGCAAGAAGGCCTCTGCACAGTCTTCCTCCTGCCATGAGTCTTCTGATAGTTCAGAAGATGAGAGCATGCCTATGACACATAAGCGTCTGAGTCCTGTAATCAGAGCAGAACATACGAGTGAACTTGATACAGGATGAGAGCAAGTTACCCATAAAGAATTTCCATACTCTCCTCTGGAGCTGACACAATTAAAAAGACAGTTTGGCAGATTGCCTTTAGAAACTGATATAGACTATGTGGTAAGGGTTTCAGCTTCGGGTGGAGACCACATATTATTATCAGAAAAAGAAGCGTCAGGTCATTGGGGTCCTGGAGTTATGTTGATTACTGGCAATTCCAGAGCTCCATGGTCCCTGACCCAACGAGCTGCTTATAATGTGGGCTTCACTGACCCCATAGCAAGGGGAGAACCCCATGTATTGCAAGGGGGCCTCACCCAGCTACTGGACAATGTTCATAAAGCCAGTGTGATACAAATGATTTATGACCATGCTCTGGTGATTAATCAGGAGGACCCCCTTATGCTAAAGGTAAAACCTGAGAGAATGGATATTCTCATCAGAGGGCTACCTACGCAACTGAAAAATCTAGCCCTACAGATCAAGGCTAGAATCGAAAATTCGAATGCAAATTCGCTATTAGGCACAGACTACACTTGGTGTGATCTGCTAACTGAATTGACAGAATTTGGGCATAAATATGTAGCACCCAAAGCTGATTCTACATCTGTAAGAATTCTTCAGACCCCAGCAAATTATAATGATAGTCAAAACTTGACTTATGCTGCTGCGGTTGCCAGGCCTCCCCAAATTCCTCCTCACCAGCAGGAGGAATCACGGGGTGACTGGACAGTTGTAAATAGGGGAGGCAGACGGAGAAATAATCATAATAATAATCGTCAAAATAGACCCTCCCAAGACAGAAATAATTCACCACAGGGTGAACTGGGACCTTTTGCAAAGCTTAAAGAGGAAGCTAAGCGAAAAGGCATCCCTCCTTCAATCTTAAGTCACAGTTTTACTTATGGCTATCTAAAAGCCTTAGTAGAGGGATGGCCTGCCAGGTCAAATTCAGGGGAAAGATCTGGAAATTCCCATAATTCAGGAAACTAAAAGGACCTCTCTCTGCTACTAAAAAGAAAGCAAAAAGACGGCAGAGAGAGGAGACAGGTCCTGATCCCAGTTCAGTAAATTCTACTGACCCACTGAATAAACCTTGGGAAACCATCCCTACAAATCAAAATGATTGGTCTGAAAATAATAAACAATCAAATCCTAAAATATCAAGTCCTCCAAAAGACTGGCAAAATGTGCTAAGATTGGTCTTGAACAAAAATGGGGATTTAGAACTTATGTGCGCTGTTGGGCCAAAATGCTACCCTGTAACATTTGTGGTAGACACTGGTGCACAGATCTCCACACTAAAATCTGATGTGGCCAAGAAATGTGGTATTAATTCTTCTCTGAAACCAATATTCGTTAGTGGTGCTTTGGGAAAGCCTGTTTTACAGAAAACAGCTAAAGTTTCCCTCAAGCTACCGGGAGACGAGGAGTTAATTCGAACGCAAATGATAGTAGACGACATCCCTTACAATCTGTTAGGAATGGACGTATTGATTGGTCGATCCTGGAGAGACGAGAACGGTCGCTTTTGGAATTTTGGCACCCCCACTCTTAAAGTTAGACTGTTAAAAACTGCCCCTCACCTCCCCCAAAGCAAAATTACAAACATTAAACAATATTCTATTCCCATAGCAGCTAAAGAGGGTATCAGAGAAGTTATTTCTGACCTAAAACAAAGAGGCATAATTGTGCCTTGCCATTCGCCTTATAATTCCCCGATTTGGCCCATAAGAAAACCAAATGGTAAGTGGAGAATGACTGTAGATTATAGAAAATTGATTGCGGGTACTGAGAAATTAACTGCAGCTGTCCCAAACATTGCAGATCTGGTGCTAGAAATCCAGGAGGCAGCGCACCCAGTGCTTGCCTCTCTCGATGTGAAATATATGTTTTTCCAAATTCCCATTGATTCCGAGGATCAAAAATATTTTGCTTTCACTTGGGATGGAGTACAATATACTTTCACCAGGTTGCCTCAGGGCTACAAACATTCTCCCGCGATTGCCCACCATGCTCTGGCACAGGAGCTAGAAAATATTCCAGAAATAAAAAATAACCCAGATGTGAAAATTTATCAATACATTGATGATGTACTGATAGGTGGTAAAACTGAGCAAGCCGTGAGAACAGTTTATGATGCCATAATTGGGCACTTAACAAGCTTAGAAATTGAAATACCTGAGGAAAAAAGGCAACCTCCGTCCCAGGAAACAAAATTTCTAGGAATCAAATGGAAAGGTGGGACATGGAATATTCCTACAGATACTCTCTCTCACCTGAGAGAAATAAAGGCACCCACAAATAAAAAGGAATTACAAGAAATTATGGGAACTTTGCAATATTGGCGAAAGCACATACCTGACCTGTCAATCATTGCTAGGCCATTGTATGACTTGTTAAAGAAACACCGCCACTGGGAGTGGACTCAAACTCAGGATGAGGCGCTAAAACTCCTACTCCTAGAAGCACAGACCTTTCAAACCCTGGGACCTCTTCACCCAGAGGACCCAATAACAATCGAATGGGGTTTTTCTTCCAGTGCGTTATCTTATCACTTTTGGCAATGGGGCCCAGCTGGAGCCACCAGGCCCATATCGTTTTATTCTCAGTCCTTAAAGGACTCAGAAGCGGTATTCGGTGCTGGAAAAGGGTCTGCTCACCGTCAGCACAGCTTAAGTAGATAAGCAAGATAATTAAAAAACAAAAGGTAATCCTGCAAGGGCCTTTTCAGGTGATTAACCAGGTACTGTCTGGAAGGCCACCTCCTGAAGGAATTTCTCAGAAAGGCACAATTAGAAAATGGTATAGCCAAATTGAATATTTTGCTGAACTTTTCCAAATTGAGGAAGGCCCTGATAAGCATCTGAAAATTCAAGAACCAATTGAATCCACAGATGAAAAAGATTTTATAATGAAAACTCCTAGCCCTATTAAAGAAGCCCATGAATACAAAAGTGATATGACTACAGCCTGGTTCACAGATGCTTCTTCCCAAAAGGAAGGAAAAGTATGTTTTTTTAAATCTGCCGCAATTAAACCTTCCACGGGTGAACAAATAATAAATCAAGGTGAAGGAAGTGCACAAGCAGGTGAACTGGATGCTGTTTTGAATGTATTTGTAAAAGAAAAAGCCACTAAGGAACCTGTATATATCTATACAGATTCTTTTGCTGTCTTTAAAGGCTGTGTAGAATGGGTGACATTTTGGGAAAATAATAAGTGGGAGATTAATAGAGTGCCTGTATGGCATACAGAGAAGTGGAAGGAAATTCTACAAATTGCAAAACAAAATCCCAATTTTCATGTAGGCTGGGTACCTTCCCACCAATCCAATTTAAAAGATGAAGCCAGCAAATATAATAACCAAGTTGATGAATTGGCAAGAATTAATGTCATTGAAATCAGAGATGCTCTCAATAAAGGTGAGGTCCAAGAATGGGGAAAATTACTAGAATGGCTTCATTGCAAGAGAGGCCATTCGGGTATTTTTGATTTGTATAAAGAAGCACAATCTCGTGGTTGGTCTGTATCACCAGAACAATGTAAAACAATAATTTCCTCATGTGATTTGTGTAAAATTCGGTTGGGAGAACATCCTCTGAGTGCTGACAATTTACATCTCAGAGATGGTAAAACATTATGGTCTACTTGGCAGATAGATTATATAGGCCCCTTCCGAAGGTCAGGAAATAAACAGTATGTTATTGTAATTGTGGAGGTTATCTCTGGGTTAACTTGTGCAGAATCGTATGCAAAAGCAAATGGAGAAAACACTGTATCTTTCCTGAAGAAAATTTTTGGAATTCTGCCTAGACCTACCAGTATTCAGTCTGATAATGGTATTCATTTCACTTCTCACCTGGTCCAGCAATGGGCAAAAAGTGAAAATATTAACTGGGCTTTCCATATTCCCTATCATCCCCAGGCAAACGGCATTGTTGAACGAACAAATGGGTTACTTAAAAAACTCATTAGACCTCACGAGAGTAACTGGCATGAGAGACTCAACTATGCTATTACCACAGTCAATAATAGGTGGGGTGTGAACGGGTGTCCCAGAATGACGGCATTCTTTCTCCTGTCGCCTAATCAAGATAACAACACTGAGAAGCAGCCTCCCAGGAACTTCAGAGGAACCTTGCAGCCAGGCCAAGCCGTTTGTGTGATTTTACCTAACATAGGTAGAATTAAACTCATTTTGCAAAATCTACTGAATTCAAACATGTGGGTGGCAACTGACATGAATAATAAACAGCACAAAATTAGCACAAACTGGATAATCTATGTGGAATAAGGTTTAAGTTATTTTTTACCCTGTGTCCTGTAAACCAATGTTTTCTTTTCTTTTAGTCCTTTGTGTAATTAGGTTTTGTGTCTTGGCACAGAATGAGGTTTACTTAATGTGACTACAGACATCAGTAATCCCAGGACATCAAAGCAAAACACCCCTGGTGTACAGTTTCAGACTTGGCTACTCTGAAACTGACACTGGAAGAAATTACTTACTGCTGGCTGGGAGGCTAGCCACCTCTTTAGCCTAGGTAAAGTAATTTATAACATCATGATTTTGTCCCTGATTGCTCCTGGATTGCTGTTACCTGTAATACATTTTATTGGTGGTATAATATCAGATGTAATTTGTATGTGTATGAAATGGGCCTATGTTATGTCCTTATGATTATTGCATTGTATCTTATTTTATAATTTTTGTAATTCTTATAATTTTTATTACTATGGCTATTGTTATTATTAGCTCTCATCTATAATCGACATCTTCTTCTCATTTAATTGCTAAGATTTTGTAACCGTCCGTATTTTACCTTTCTTTCTACACATGTTGTACTTGTCACTACCTGACACAATTGCTTTGTATGGGCACATACTTTACTCCTATTAAGTTGATTCTTTGAAACCTTTCGTATATGCTCTCTGCTACCTTTTAGCCGTTAAATGTCTGTAATATATCTAGATAACTAGTCGCAAAACTTCCCAATGCTGGCGCAACACAGGATGCAATTTCTTTCTTCTTTTGAGTATGTATATATATTTATTCATCCCAACAACACGCTCCCATAGCCTCATGGGGTGAGGTGACGTAATTTGGTGAGGTATATACATTGTGGCAAATGTGTGGTACAAGAGACAGTTTTACCACTAACCCCCCCCCCCCCCCCCCAAACACACGTCAAAAATATACTGGCTTTTGAGCCAGGTGGGACATGTAATGGGTAAGTGGGCAGAGCACTTTGCCAGGCAGAGGTTAATTCCTGGTTCGTGCCCCCATGGCAAACCTCGGAGATGGAATAGCCCGCATAAGGCACAGATTGCAAAAATAGCCACACAACACCACCACACCATACGGGATGTGTGTATATATATGTGCAGGGATGTGTGCATATATGTATATGCATATAAAGAAAAAAGAAGAAAAAAAGAAAAAAAAAGAATATTAACTCAAGAATCACAGAGCGGAATGATGTAAACACTAAAAAATATTTGATTCTTGAGCAAGAATTTTTTAGGTTTTTTTCTTTTCAAGCTCACATATGAAACATGCTTTCACATTAACATATCCAAAGACTGGCAAACAGGAAAACAAATTCCTGGCGCCTGACATTTGGCCAGAAGTCACGAAATTAGCATATATTAACAAACTGATAAGGTAACTTGTCTTCGGGAAGTATGCTCAACTCTGGGAAAGCCTGATTTTTATCAACAACTCACACAAAAGGAAAAAAAGAGGGGGACCCGCTCTCCTTTGCATTATAAAAATCCCCCAGAAAGAACCAAAAAGCAACCAGCAGCTCAGAACAGACAGCAGCTCAGAAGAGACAGCAGCTCAAAAGAACCTCGTGGACGCCAGCTCCTGTGACTACGAACTCCAGCCAGGCTCAAAAAGGCGGGCAAGCAGCACCGAAGGCCCAAGCGGAAAGCGGCGACGCGGCTTTTCGACTGCGGTGGCATCGCGGTAAAACGACTCCTACCCCCTCCTCTTCCGCTAGGGCCAACTGCCGGTGAAACATTTTAAATTACCCCTTTGTTTGTTTGTTTGTTTGTTTGTTTGTTTGTTTGTTTGTTTCTTTCTTTCTTTCTTTCTTTCTTTCTTTCTTTCTTTCTTTCTTTCTTTCCTTAACAACCCATCTCTTCAAAAGTAGCAAAGTGTTTACCCTTTCTTAACTGTGATATTTTGTTTTCCCTTCCCTAAAAATAAACCCTTGGAACTTGTTTAAGTTCAAACGTGTTAGCTTGCAATTTTATGTGTCATCTCTGAAGCAGAGCCTGAGAAATCCTCATAATCAAAATATAAAATAATAAACGGATCACGACATCCCCTCAGTCCACAGAGCTACTAGTGTGTAGGAAGAAAATCCGCGGAGGCTTAAAGGACGACACGCAGTCACCAATATGGTTAAAGTGAAGTCGTTTATTAACAGTGGACACTCGCTTTATATAGAGCCTTTGTTTATATAATGATATCTTGCAGGTGGCTATATCTTGGACACAAATTCTGTTCTCACAGAACTTCTGCTGGCTACCTCATTATCCTGTTATTCTTCTTTTCTACTGCCAGCTCCCTTATCTTTTTCCCATAGCTCATCTTTCAGTAACCTTGCAACTGGGTCTTAAGGCCCTTAGTTTACTCTAGCTAAAGCTAAAGAGTCAGGATTGCTCACATGTCTGTTTTCTTCCAGACAATTTCCCAACATATCCCCCTTTTTGGTTTTGAGCAATCCTGACTTACTTCATCACGTGAGATAACATGCTAATAATACATTGCCATAAACAACATACTAATAATACGAAAGCATCAAAACCAATAATAACAAATATAATTGATAAACCTTGTCTAATTAAATCTCTAAGCTATCCCTACATCCTTAAGTGATTTAACCATTCATTTAACCCAATATATGCAACAGTTAATTTTTCATGTTATCTTAATCAATTGTTTTTGGTTGTGAATTGACTCTGAATGATTAGATAAATTCATGCAAATACACTCCATCAAAGTCTTCACAAACATAACCTAAAAGCTAATAATAAAAAGTCAATGGCAGCATGATATTATAAAACTGCATGTCTGACACTATCAACATCTTTTAGCATCTGTGTTAAAATACCAGAAGTTAAGTTCATCTACTTAGCAGTGCAACAGAATAGCACAATCAACAATCAACACATAGACAAGGGATCCCATAATCAACATATAAACGATCACATGAATTACAACATTAACAAGAACCTATTATCAATACAATATGAAAAGCACATTTCACACTGCAATGGAAGGACTTAAATACCTTTTTATTATGAGGAAGGTCTGGTGTCCACTGGTGCATAGAACCAAGAGGGTAGAGGAGGCTTATCCGACAAAAATTGGTCGGGGGGCCCCAAAAGCGTCCCCAGACCCCTCCCGGGTCACGGCACAGTGGAGTCCTGGTTTCCTTCATGGTTGCCAAATTGAGGCTCAAAAAGGCCTAATAAACAAAGACAGTAAAAGCACGCACTTTCCCCCCCCCCTTTTTTTTTTTTTTTTTTTTTTTTTCCTCTGCTGTGGTGTCTGCAGCAGGGCTCATTTTCTGAGCAGTAGCAGTGTCTGTGGGAGTAGAAACAGCAGCTGCAGCTGTAGCAGACACACTGGCGATGCTCACCGGCCATATCTGAGTTGTGCCCTTGTGTGAGGGGGGGCGAGAAACGGCTGCGGAGGCAGGAGTGGGGGTGCTCTCTGTACCAGGAGCAGCTCTCACTCTCCGCAGCAACTCTCGGGCTCTGAAAAGGCATACTCATTCTCATAAAATCTAATGAAGTTAGCCTAAAATTAAAAGAAGTGGTACAATTTCCCAAACCAAAACTCAAGTGTAATTACCAAGTTTTTTTTTTGGTTTTTTTTGTTTTTTTTTTTTTTTTGTTTTGGTTTTGTTTGTTTGTTTGTTTGTTTTTTGTCTCTGTATGAAACACCAGTGGACCATGCACCACAATATAAATCAATATTGAGAACCATATTGCAATGATGGTCCTTAAGCAGCTTTATCTGCTTCTAGCATTTGCTCAGAAGCTTCTAACAATTGGGCTGCTGTAGCACCTTTTGGGAGTAGTCCTAATGCACGTTTAGTTTTTTCATTAGCATTGTCATATGCTGACATATAAAAAAATTTTGTTTTCATCTCTTCTGTCAAGTCGGGATGTGAGTCATATTACCACTGAATATAAGTGATCCACAAATTTTGGATATGGCTCCACTCCCTCGTTTAATACTTGTAAAAGAGGGAGTTGCTTGTGCAGGATCATGCACAGTTTACAAAGCTTTATACACCAATTCTTGTGAAAGTTGTAACACTTCAGTTTGAAACCATGCCTGCAAATCTGCACATACAAAAGGACAAGCACCAAGTAACATTTGTGCTTGCACTCTGTATAATGCATCGGTGTTCTGTCTAGGAATCACAGCTTCATTTTCACACAGCATTTGCCATTTATGATGAAATTGCAATTGTTGATTCCACCTTTCCCCCCCCCACACTATCCCCTCTACCACCCTCCCCTCCCCATGTTGGATCTAGAAGAGGTGGAGCAGTGGGTGTTAAAGGGTTAAGGGAAGTAGGAGCAGGGATAGGGAACTGATCAGGGGATAAAAATGGATTAGTGCCCCTGGGTTGTTTAGGGTATTCTCCGGAGCAAAAAACTAGGGTTTTTTCAGGGGTATACTCATCCTTGCTCTCCAGTTCTTGCAGTTTCTTCAGCAGTTCCCTGAGTTGCTTGTCTCTGAGTCCCAGTTCTTTCCTTGGTTGTTGCTCTATAGCAGGCACTGATGGTGTTGACAGGTGAAGCAGAGGATTAATTGATGGCAACTGTGGTCAAGAAGATAAATCAGGCATCGGAGGTGGAGAGGAAGGCAGCGGTGGCAGAGTGTTCGGGAGCCGTGGCAGGCGGGCAGGAGGGGGGGCTCTGCATTCCAAGGTTCCTCGCCTGTGTTCTCCGGCTTCTCTCCCTCTGGGTCCTCCGACGATTTTGGTGGTGTTTTCGGTCGCTTTTCGTTTTGCTTCTCAGTCCCATTTTTACTTTTCATCTGACCCTCCAGGGTCAAATGGCACAGTTGGCTGAGCTTGAATCAGTATAGTCCCTTCAGGTGCTGGTGGGGGCACCTTAGGTGTCTCAAATAACTGCCTAGAGGTCAAGTCCATATTTTGAGCATTCATCGGTATTGGTAGATCAGGTGTTAAGGCAGCAAACGCTGAGGCTGCTACTCTTTCACTTTTCGTTTCTTTTAAGGTTTCTCTAATCAATTTCCAGAGTGTGGCTAAGAGTTGTGCCTCCTTATCTCCATCGTTAATTTTATCCCATAGAGCAGTACCTATGGCTTCCCAAGTAGGTAACTCAAAAACGGTACCCATCGAGGGGATCAAGTCTCTATCCCGTGCCCATTTCAGTAATTCACGTAAGGTCCTGCCTTCGTGTGATAAACCTCTCTTAGAGAGAATACATTGGAGGAGCTTAACTACTGCCTCTTCTTCTTTAGAGAGTGTAGACCCCATCTCCTCCCCAGCCGCTCACCTTTTTCTTGGCAAGATTCTTCAATTTTGAGGTACCTCTTTCGTTCCGTAGCCGGGCACCAGCTACGTAGACCGCCGGGGCAGCAGTCTCCTTTCGACTGGCTTCTCCGCTCCTGCCGCACCGTTCCTTCGGTCGGCTTTCTCGCTACCCTCTCATCCCAGCTGTCTTCATCGCTCCTGGAAGCAACAGCGAGAGGGTCCCTGTTCGGGCGCCAAATGTAGGAAGAAAATCCGCGGAGGCTTAAAGGACGACACGCAGTCACCAATATGGTTAAAGTGAAGTCGTTTATTAACAGTGGACACTCGCTTTATATAGAGCCTTTGTTTATATAATGATATCTTGCAGGTGGCTATATCTTGGACACAAATTCTGTTCTCACAGAACTTCTGCTGGCTACCTCATTATCCTGTTATTCTTCTTTTCTACTGCCAGCTCCCTTATCTTTTTCCCATAGCTCATCTTTCAGTAACCTTGCGACTGGCCCTCAAGGCCCTTAGTTTACTCTAGCTAAAGCTAAAGAGTCAGGATTGCTCACATGTCTGTTTTCTTCCAGACAATTTCCCAACACTAGTGAACAAGGAGAAAAGGAAAACAAAAGAAATCAGATGTTAGCCCCAGTCCTTCAAAGTCTGCACAAGACAACCAGGTGATAGAGGAGACAGAGGATATAACCTCTCCTCATAGAGCAGCCAAACCAGTTATCTGAGGAGGACTCAGAATCAGAAGTACATGTTTAATCCATTTCCATGAGGCACTTGTGTACTCTGAGAAAAGACTTTATTCATCCTGCAGGTGAACCACTTCTCACTTGGTTAACCCAATGGTGGAATGATGTGGCTGCTACCATAACATTAACTCAGAAGGAAGCAAGGCAGTTGGGATCCCTGGCCAAAGATGCAGGTATTGATCAGGCATTTGGGGAAAAGGCTGAAACCACCAGCCTATGGAAACGACTCTTGTAAGCTGTAAGGGAGAGATATCCCTATAAAGAGGAAATAGACTGCCCACAGGTCAAAGCAGCCACACATGGAAAAGCTCTCAGGTATCTGAAAGAATTGTCTGTACAAGATGTGATCTATACCAATGATGAGACTGTAGATCCCTACCACATGCCATGCCCTAAGCCTGTGAGGCAAAGGTTTGTGCGTGCTGCACCATCCCCATTTAACCATACACTATCAGTAATGTTATGGGTTCCTGGAGAAATGGAACCAACTGTGGGTGATGGGATTAAAACAGCACGAGAATATGAAGATGCTGTCATGGCTCCTCATTGGGCCTGGGTCTCAGCTGTAAAGGGAACAGCTGAGAAACTGCACCTACCCCATCACAAAGCCCTGGTGGTGCTGTCGAGAACCCAGGCCTGGAACTGTCTTGGACCATGTCACAGAATCATAGAATCATGGAATGGTTTGGGTTGGAAGTGTTAAAGATCATCTTGTTCCAACCCCCCTGCATGCATGGGTAGGGACACCTCCCACCCAACTGAAGCCAACCCTGTCCCTGTCCCCATGGAACTCACTAGAAATCTAGACACAGAGAGACAAAAGCCATCTCATGTTCCTGCCATTTGCCCCAGCCATCCTCATATTGCTCGAATGTGACTTTTTCTAAAATTTTACGTGTTTCAGTAAAAAGTGACGTCATCCTGGTGTGGGTTTCTCCAGGGCTGCAGATCCACATCTGCCCCTCCTTGCTCCTCCATGGGCTGCAGGGGACAGCTGCCTTCTCCCCACAGCCTGCAGGGGAAATTCTGGTCTGGCCCTTCCTTCATTCACTGACCTTGGGGTCTTGTGGAGGGCTGGCAGCAGGCTTCCACCTCCTTCTCCATGGACATCTTGGGCATTTTCTGCCACAGACATTCCATGGTCACCCAGGGCAGCTGCTGAGTCCTGAGGGAGATGCTCTTCCAGATACGGGCACCCCAGGACTCCACACCCCTTATAAACCTCCAGGGTCACTGCAGAGACCCCCATGACAATGGTGTCCAGGCACCAGACCCTGCATCACAAAGCCCTGGTGGTGCCTGTGGAGATGCCCAGGCCTGGAACTGGCTTGGACTGTGTCACAGAACAATGGAATCATGGAATGGGTTGTGTTGGAAGAGTTAAAGATCATCTAGTTCCAACCCAACCCATTCCATGACCCCACTCAACTGAAGCCAACCCTGCCCCTGTCCCCATGGAACTCACTTCTTAATCCCATCCACAGCATCAGCCTCATTCAGCAGTAGTGTCTCTTGCAGCTGCTCAAGGATGAGCTTCCCGTGCTCCTCCTGCTGCCTGATCCTACAGATCATTCCCATGACCCTCCAGATCATTCTGAATCACAGAATACCTCAGGCTGGAAGAGACCCCTAAGCATCTCCGTGTCTGAGTGCCCTGCTCAAGGCAGGATGAACCAGACGAGGTTGCTCAAGGGCTTCCCCAGTGTGGCTTCATCCACAAAGGGGGTGAAAGTGCGTTTTGTCCCACCCCACAGAGGGATTATTTAGAGAGTCAGCATTTTTGGATCAAGTGCTTGATCAATTCCTTTGGATCAAGTCTCAGCCACCTCTCCCAGCTTCTTATCATCATGAGTTCTCTGAGGGTACACTCCATCCCCTCATTGAGGTCGTTGATGAAGAGATTGAACAAAACTGGACCCAGTACTGATCCCTGGGGAACACCACTGGCCACAGGTCTTCAACTTGACTCTGTGCCACTCATCACAACCCTCTGTACTCTGTTGTTGATCCAGTTATCAATCCATCTCATAGTCCAGTCATCTGCCCAACATTTCTTGAGTTTTGTTATGAGCATGGAGTGGGAGACAGTGTCTAAAGAATTACTGAAGTCAAGGTATATGACATCCACTGCTCTCCCTTCATCTGCCCATTTGGTCATCCCTTTGTAGAAGAATATCAGGTTAGTCAAGCAAGATCATCCCCTAAAAAGAAAGGACTTGGAAATTGTGGGTGGTTGCGTTGATACAAGCTGCTTGATGAGGCTTTGCTGCTTGGAAGCAGGAGGCTGGTTATGAAAGTGAGAAAACAGAGTATTCTAAGATTGCTATAGCTTAAACCAGGATGAACCCTACTCAGGTTTGCAATGGGGCAGAAAGGGTTTGCAAATTACTGTCCTGTTGGGAAACTGTCTGGAAGAAAACAGACATGTGAGCAATCCTGACTATTTAGCTTTAGCTAGAGTAAACTAAGGGCCTTGAGGGCCAGTCGCAAGGTTACTGAAAGATGAGCTATGGGAAAAAGATAAGGGAGCTGGCAGCAGAAAAGAAGAATAACAGGATAATGATGTAGCCAGGAGAAGTTCTGTGAGAACAGGATTTGTGTCCAAGATATAGCCACCTGCAAGATATCGTTATATAAACAAAGGCTCTATATAAAGCGAGTGTCCACTGTTAATAAATGACTTCACTTTAACCATATTGGTGACTGCGTGTCGTCCTTTAAGCCTCCGCGGATTTTTCCCACACTGTCCCTTGTACCCTCAGCACTGAGAATGAGATACAAAACTGGGAAAGCCAGACAAAAATCCTACAGCCAGATTTGTGCTGTGCATCAGCAGAATTCATAATATTGACCTGGACAAACTGAAGAGGTAGACCCAGGTGAACCTCCTGAGGTTCAACAAGACCAAGTGCAGAGTGCAGCACCTGGATCAGAACAATCCTCACCATCAGTACAGGCTGGAGGATGAGGTTTTAGAAAGCAGCCCTGCAGAGAAGGACTTGGGAATGCTTGTGGGTGGAAAGCTGGACATGAGCCAACAGTGCACACATGCAGAAGGCCAGAAGGGCAATCACATCCTGGGCTGCATCAAAAGAAGAGTGTCCAGCAGACTGAGAGAGGGGATTCTGCCACTTTGCTTTGGTAAAACCTCACCTGGAGTACTGCATCCAGCTCTGGAACCCTCAATAGAGGAAGCACATGGACCTGATGGAGCGGGTCCAGAGAAGAGCCACAAAAATGATCAGGGGGCTGGAACACCTCTGCTAAGAGAAAGGCTGAGGGAGACAAGAGTGTTCAGCCTGGAGAAAAGAAAGCTCTGGGGAGAGCTTCATATACTGAAGGGGCCCTACAGGAATGCTGGAGAGGGACAGTTTGCAAGGGCCAATAGAGCTCCCTTCAAACCCAAATTACTCTGTGATTATCTGTTTCTCTAATATTCATCCACCTCAGATATTATGGTGAATGGCCAGAGCTGTCCCAAGGTGGGGTTTGGAGGCATCAAAATCATGGGTGGTGTACAGAGACTGATGAGCCAAGGCTCAGAGCTGTGCAGACTGTGGGCATTAGAGGAGTATCCTGGGAGTGCCTGAAGGGTGGTTTTGGGCATGGTGGAGCTTTTCTTCACAGTGGGAAACAGCTTGGGCAAGAAAGAATGGCCCAAAAGTGCAGCTGAGAATGCCTGGAGTGGAGAACAGAAGAAAGAAATGTCACTGCAAGGGCCATGCTGGGGAAAACCACATCCCCCAGAAAGAGCCTGGATCAGCCCAAGGCTCTGTGTGCCAAGGCAGAGGCAGGGAGGACACAGGAGAGGAAGGGGACAGCAAGGTGGGGCAGGCGGGTGAAGGAGCAGAGCCTGCAGGGCAAGAAGCACAGGGGATGGGACAGCCCAGGACAGATTGTGGTAGAGATGAGAGAGGGAAAAGCTGTGGAAAAGCTGGAGGCACGCTTGGCACAGATGGTTCCTGCTCCCCACACACCCTGCAGGGGATGCTTTCTCAGGGCTGTCCCTTTAGGGGGGCCCAGGCACACGGCAACAAACTTTGGAAACTTTGGACTTGGACTCTGCCTTGGATTTTTTTGTTGAGAAAGAAGCTTCTGCAGCTTTCTCTCCTCTCCTCTTAAACAATTGTCATGGGCTCAGCATCAACCCCCCAGAGGGCTCCTGACAGCTGTGAGCTGGGCTCCTGGGATGGAGGGAGCTGCTGGCAAGTGGGCAGTGCTGCAGAGAGACAGCTGTGGGCAGGAGCAGCTCCTCTGCAGAGCACAGCAGGGCTGAGGTATCTGGGGTAGATGATAGGTATCATCTGCGAGGTTATCTGGGGGAGATGAGCAAGGCAGAGAGAGCTTCAAGGGGGTGAAGATGGAGGGGATGAGTGCCAGGAGCTCCTGCTTTCTTTCAAAGTCCTGCTGCAAAGTCATAATAAAATGCTCCATATGGGTGTTCCCTACCAAATAATAGAAACAGACATGGCCCCATCCTGCCACGTCCCCTGAGGAGTTTGTCATAGTGATAATCACTTCCTTGCTTTACCTTATATGGTAAAAAAATCACAACATATTAGAGATGTTGTATCATTGAAACCCTCAAGCTTGGAAAATGTGGTGACTTTGACCACGCCCCTTCATTTCTGGTGATGGCTGAGGTGGGCCTGGTGATGAGAGGTGAGATTGTAGGTCTGGTAAAAACTCTTCTGACAGTGGGAGCAGCTTTAGGGCTGTTCACCCATATGAAGGCGCTGATGTATCAACAAGTGGGACCTTTGACGTAAGCTCTCGGAGCAGTGGGGACACGAGTAGGGTTTCTCCCCTGTGTGGATGAGACGATGCCTGATGCGATAAGAGCTCGTGGAAAAACTCTTCCCACAGTCGGGACACTTGTAGGGACGTTCACCCATATGGATCCGTAGGTGCTGGGTGAGACTCGAGCTGGCTATGAAGCCCTTCCCACACTGGGGACACGTGTTGGGTTTTTCCTCAGTGTGGACATGTTGGTGATTAATCCAAGAGGTGCTATTGTTGAAGGCTTTCCCACAGTGAGTGCAGGGATACAACTTCTCTCCTGTATGGATGAGGTGATAGCGTGATAATGCAGAACTCTGGGTAAACTCCTTCACACACACCACACACTTATAGGGTCTCCTATATGGATACAGTGATGCTCGGATGCGGGAGCAGCAAAGAAAATGCGTGCAACCAATATGGTTGATAAACAAACTTCTGGTTTATCGAGCAGCAACTTTTGCTTATATAGTGCTTCCGTGACCACACCCCCGCCACCAACATAACTTTTTATTGGACACCCAGTGTGTTTACCTGTAGCACAGCGAATCCCTGGTGCAGGTAGCACCGGAGTATGGGCCGATCTAATTGGCCCCCCAAACATGGGGTTGGGCATAGTAAAGGGGTCGCACCCCCTATCTCTTCGAGAATATTCAGGAATATTCTCCAACATTCTCCAAACCTCTCTAACATTCCACAACATATCCCCCCTTTTCTTTTTGCACAAGCCCATGTTTGGTTTAAAATTTTGCAGTGCTAATTTTCAAACAAATATAGTGCAAATAACAAAAACGTGCAAAACTTAAGGATACATTCAATAATATAATGTCTTTTTAAAACAATCTAGAAACTACTCAAACCATTCAATTAATGAATCAAACAGGTTGATACATTCAATGTTGTAATGCCCTTTTGAAATAATCTAAAAACTATTCAAACCACTCAATTAATGAATCAAACAAATTGGTTAACAAGTTATCAAACAGATTTCGTTGTCTTAATCAAGTAAGAGTCGACTCATACTCATACACTCTTTAACAGAGCTCTGTTCAATATTAGGAAGGTCTGGCGTCCACTAGTGCAGAGAGCCAAAATAAGGATAGGAGAGACTTATCCGACGAAATGTTGTCGGGGGGCCCCTATAAGCGTCTCCAGGTCCCACCGGCTCATAGCATAACGGAGTCCTAGGACCTTCATAGTTGCCGAATTGTGTTAAATTTAGGATTACAACATTCAATTACTACATTCATAACAGGCAAAGTCTGGTTTGTTTTTTGTTTTTTTTTTTTTATGTTTTAAAAAGCAGTATGTATTATTTTACTATGTGCTATGTCCTTTTTCTTTTCTCTTTTTCTTTTTCTCTTTTCTCTTTTTTTTTTTCTTCTTCTTTTCTATTTTTTTTTTTTTTTTTTTTTTTTTTTTTTTTTTTTGTTCTCGTAACTTCTTAATATACTTGTTATGTAGCTATTCACAACCTTTTGGTACTTAATAGAGGTCCATGTCCTTGTACCTCAAACCATTCTTCAACAAAACCTTTATCTTTTTCATAATATTAACGGCTTTGGCAAATAACTTCTTAAGCATCGCTAACATACAACTAAAACACATCACAGTTATCAATATGATACAAAGTACGAGCAAACCAGTCTTACATAAACTTTGAAGCCATCCGGTGAGGCCAAACCAATTGACTAATTCATCTATACCAAAAAATACTACATCTTGCTTGATATTTTGAGTATGTTCGACTAGCTGTTGTATCTACTTATGTATCAATTTAGAGTGATCACGCAAGTTCATACCACACATACCATCAAAATCTTCATAACCATGGCCATGAGCTAAAAACAAAAAATCAATAGCAGCTCTATTTTCTAATACTGCATGTTGTACAGAAGAAAAATCATCAGCTAATTCAGATAATACCTTGCTGGTATCACTAGCATACTTTACCACCCAACAACTCAACTTCTCCAGGTTCCGATGTGCACCAGCGACAGCTGCTCCCGGCAAAGAGATAGAAGTAACAATCACCTGCCATTTGGACCAAAGATTAACATCATCATCTCATCCCTGCGCTAGTATTTGGGCCAGGCCTCGCTTCCACCGCACACGATGGGTACTGTTCGGGTGTGCGTGAGGCATAGCTAAGCTCAGTTGACCAATGGTGCAAGGCCCTCCAACGGGACGGGATGGTATACCTAACCATGCCCAATCTCCGCAAATTAAAAAGTACCCTGATGGTAATTTCCTAGGAAGCTGTGTCCCAGGCAATGGGTTAGTAGAACCACGGAGGGTGTAGTTGCACCACTGGCTGAAATTGCCCATTGGGAAAACATTGGTAGTAACGCATTGTCTCCCCATGACTTCTGTGCAATCAGTGGACAAGCTACTCATCCAGAGACAATAAGTGGCATTTAGAGAGTCTACAAGGCTTAATTCTTGGGGATCGTGCCCAACAGGCAGACGACTAACCCAAGTGTCGTAGTCACTTAAGCACGCAACTAGACTGGCCTTGGTGGAACATAGACTCTCGGTGTGAAATTGCACTTGTGTGTGGTTCATTGCTGCTTGAAACATTGGCCACGTCTCTTCAGAGGCTGGTACACCAACTAAACACATAAGAAAGGCTATTGGGGTGTCGCTAGACTGGCACAAAAGGAAGTGGTGTTAAGCTGACGCGCAAGGGTAACCCAGACATTCTGTCGGGGGTCGAAGTTCAGGAAGGCAAAACAATCAAAGTTTAAAATGACAATGAAACCTATGATGAAGTCAACACGGCAGTTTCTATCTTTGAACATGTTGAGCACTTAATACGGCTGTCTCTGTTCTTGAGCTTATGCTTTCAAATTCGGCGGAGCAGGGGCTGGCTGAGTCCCCTTGCTGGGAACCTACAAGGTACTTGTAGGGGTCGAAAGACACGTGACTTTTGCCTAAATATTTAACCGCTGCTGGTTCTTGCCATATACCCGTGGTGGGGTCCCTGTAGGTCACATACAGTGGGGCTTCTAAAGGGTCAGCTTGTTGGGCTATTGTCCCATGAATATATGCTGGCGCTAACTTTTGGTCCCCGAATATACACAGATAATTCAAGACAAATAGAGTCTTTGAATAATCGCTCCTGTGGGTCTTGTAAATCTGTGAATTTTGTCAGGTAGTCTTTTAATGTTTGATTTGCCCTCTCTACTACAGCTTGACCTGTTGGCGAGTGGGGAATGCCTGTAATGTGCCTGATTCCCCACTGTTGAAAAAATCGAGCTAACTTGTCGCTAGTATTTGCCGGTTCATTATCAGTCTTTATCTGCTCTGGCACACCCATGACGGCGAAACAAAGGATGAGATGTCGCATCACTTGCGGAGCTTTCTCACCAGACTGAGCTGTAACCCAGATAAAATGGCTATAAGTATCAATAGTAACATTAACATATTTAAGCCTTCCAAATTCTGGTACATGAGTGACATCCATTTGCCATCTTCCATTTGGACCAAGACCTTGGGGATTAACTACGAGACGGAGACCAAGTCCCTTTTGGTTACACTGTGGGCAGGCTTTTACAATGCCTTTGGCCTCATCCATGGAAATCTGGAAGTGACGATGGAGTCCTCTGGCGTTCTGGTGGAAGGTAGCATGCGCATTCCTTGCCTTAGTAAATTCGTCCATGGGTACAGACAGCGAAACCAATTTGTCTGCTCGGGCATTGCCTTCTCCTAGGCCGTCAGACCATTGGTGACTCCGAATATGAATGACAGCATAAGGTTGATCTCTCTGTTGGATGACAGTCTGCAGCTGACGAAATAAGTCATTTAAACACCGGTTTGTGACGTCCTTGAGATATGCGTCCTCAATTCGCTGCACAACTCCCACAGCATATAGGGAATCTGAGACAACATTAAGACGTACATTCAGCCAGCGTGAAAAGGCGTAAACAATGGCTGCCAACTCTAGAGTCTGTAGGGTATCGTCCTCTTGTGAGGACAGGAGTTCATGGCACCATTGCTCTTTATCTTGCCATGTCACTGCGGCTTGTTGTGAACGTTTTCCTGCATCGGTAAAAACCGCTAGTGCATCTTGAAGGGGTTCCTCAGATCGTTCGTTTTGGAACAGGAATCCATTCATGCAGGGACATCCACTTTAACACAGTAGATCGCAACGGAGAGAGATCAATGGTTTGCGGTGCTTCTAGGAGACTTGACTGTAGGTCTGGAGAGTGCTGCAAATACCAGTCCAACTCTCCTTGCTACATTGGAAGATAAATTGTGCTAGGTTCATCTCCAGTAATTTGTATAATACGGGTTCGGCCTTTACAAATTAGAAGGGCCAATACCTCAATCTTTGTTTGGATTGTAGTTTCTGGCTGCAGTGGTCCGAAGATCCATTCTAACACAAGGTAATCAGCAGACCTAGTCTCCCCCTTTTTCTTTTTGGACTGCGTGAGAGCTCCGAGTAAATGTTGTTTACCCGTAAGGATGGTTAGGCCTATGGGTAAGTTTACATCACGGCGATCCACGGAGCGCTGATATTGTCAGGCCAATTTCAGTTATGGCCTGTTGTTGAGCTGTTGAAAGAGCAACCGGGGAGGCAGGATCGGTGCCTTTAAGAAATGGTCGTAACAGTTCTAGGTGATCGTTTGTTATACCGATCACAGGGTGTAACCATTGAACATCACCTAGGAATTGTTGTACATCATGTAAGGTATTAAGAGTCAAATGGAGAGCAGCTTTTTGAGGTCTAACTTGTGACTCAGTGATATGCCATCCTAGGTACTTCCATGGTGGTGTACGTTGTATCTTTTCAGGTGCTATTATGAGTCCCTGGTGACTTAGCTCTTGTGCTAAAAAGTGCTCCTGCTGCTCAGTAAACGGGTCTTGCTGTGCTATTAGGATGTCCTCCATGTAATGATAAATTAAGGCATCTGGCCATGCTTGCCGTACCGGCAATAATGCTGCATCTACAAACAGTTGACACAAAGTTAGGCTGTTTTCCATGCCCTGTGGGAGCACTGCGCACTCAAATCGTGAAGCAGGGGCTTCTCTGTTGAGGGCTGGGAGTGTAAATACAAATCGCTTTGTGTCTTGTGGGTGTATGTGTATGGTGAAGAAGCAGTCTTTTAGGTCTACTATAAGCAGATGCCAACACTCTGGAAGCATCGCGGGGTTAGGCATTCCGGGCTGAAAAGCTCCCATTCCTTTCATCTGGGAATTAACTGCACATAAACAATGTAATAAACGGTACCTGCCAGACTTCTTTTTAATTACGAAGATTGGAGTATTCCAAGGGCTTGTTGATGGTTGTATGTGCCCTTGCTCTAGCTGTTCTTGTACTAAGATATATGCTTGTCTGAGGCTTTCTCGCTTCAGCGGCCACTGCTCGATCCATACCGGCTACGATGATAACCATGTCAATGAGATCGGGAAAGCCCAAGGAGTTACCGCTGATAAAAATGGTCTCTTGTGATCAGGCGTGCTCCAATCTGACTTAGTACATCTCGGCCAACAAGGGCCTGTACATTTGTGGGCATGATGGTGATGAATCGAAGAGGCGGCTGCTGCATCAGTTAATTGTCGTGTCAGGACTAGCTGGGCAATTCGAGTTCCTTTTGGAATTACCATAGGTGTTGCCCAAGTCATAGCTACATTAAAAATTTCTCCAGTGTAGTCACTGTCTATTACTCCTGGCAAGACAAACAAACCCTTAAGTCCAGAAGACGATCATCCTAATAAAAGGGCTCCACATGGTTTTTCTTGATATTTCACTGGATCGGTGATACCCGTAGGGATCTTTTGGGGCTTGATGTCACTGCGAGTCACATCTACTGCGGTTGCCAGGTCCAGCCTGAGGCTTCCACTGGTTGCTGGTTGGAGGGAGGTGGGTGGCTGGAGTTGTTGTTGAAGGGAAGTGGAAATTGGCTGGTTGTCGAAGGGAGGTACGGATGGCTGGTTGCTGAAAGGAAGTGCAGGTGGATGATTGCTGGAGGTAGGTGGGGGTAGTTGATTGTTGGAAGGGAGTGGAAGTGGCTCGTTGATGGAGGGGAGTGGAAGTGGCTGGTTGCTGTTGTTCGAAAGGGTGCACACTAGAGCCGCAGTTGGGGTCTTTGCACCGCGGCTCGATCCGTTTCCCTGGTATCTGCAGACTTCGGTAGCACAAGTGTTCGTATTACAGTGTTGACACCAGACTGTGGCTTTGTGACAATGCCTTCGAAGATGTCCATTGTGTCCACAGCGAAAACATTTGTCGGTTGATCGTTGCGGCTGTCTGGCATCGGCAGGACGTAACGGGGCTAAGGCTGGAAAGGCTTGGTGCTGGATTGCAAGAGCTTGCTGGTGGGCTTGCTGTTGGGCTAAAAAGGCTTGTTGTTGGGCTGCAAGAGCTTGCTGCTGGGCTTGCACCATACCTTTCCCTACATCTTGTATTGCCTCAATTAACATTGCCTGAGTCCCTACTGGTACTCTAGATAACCGTTCCAGCATCTCCTCAATTGATGCTTCTGATGGCATGGAGGAAATTATATTTTTCGTGGGAGTATTGCTATTCTCTAGGATACACTGACGGAGCAATGTAGTTTTCATTTGATCTGGTACACAAGCCTGGTTGATGGCATCAGTGAATTTATCTACAAACTGTGAGAACGGCTCATCTCTGCCTTGCTTAATTGACATATAAGATGGGACAACTGGTGTAGTTCTAACTTTACACACAGCTTCCCTCGCAAATCTCATGAATTCTCTTATTATATGTGGGCCTAATCTTGCTTGTGCCTCAAAATTAGCATATTGTCCACAACCCATAAGTTGATTTATTGTTATCCCATACAGGGGGTCATTTTGTTCTCTAGGAATGTCTACGAATCTGTGACATAATGTTTGCCAGTGGGCTTGCCATAACAGTAAAGCTGATTGAGTCATGATCATTCTCATAATTCCTTTTATGTCCTCGGGGAGCAACAGTCCTGACCCCCAGATATAACTTATCATTTGCTTAACTGGTTCACCATGCAACTCGCATTCATTTACGGTAGCTCTTAATTGTGTTAGCAATTTCCAATTTAAAAAGTGATACTTAGCCTCCACATTTCCCTGATTAACTTTTGTATATATGATCGGGAAAACATGTGGCAGGGTATCTAAAACTGAGGATAAATCATAATCTTTATTATTAAGGGCCTCCTCATGCATTTGTGACCAATTAATCGTTAAGGTGCGGTAATGCCATGCAGCAGGCTTTTATTTCTGAAAAGCGGCTGCTTGCGGCGGGGGGTGGGGGGGGGAGGGCTGGTCGGAGGAAGGAGAGGGAAGGGGGGGGAGGAGGAGGGGTGCTGCGGGTCGGGAACGTCCCCGTCGAATGACGTACAGCGTAGGGGTGGGGCCGAAGGCGGGGCCCAATGGAGGTCGGGACCAGCCCTGGAGCCACCCTCGCCGGATGACGCGGGACATAGGGTTTCCGGACGCTGGTTCAGTCCGCTTCCGGCGCTGCAAGTGGTCACTTCCGTCCCGTCCGTACATCCCGAGCCACGTGGCTCAAGATGGCCGGCACAGGCCACATCAGAAGGAGGGGGGGGAGGGGGGGGCAGCGGGTTGCATTGGAACTTCACTGGAGATTTTCAGCAAGCTGTACAACTATTTCGTCTCCCGTTGGGGGACAGGGATCGTAATCAACTCCTAATTGATGCAAATCTGGTATCGGCTGCCCTTTTAAGGTTGCCGAAGCTACAGCGGCAATTTTCTTCTCTGTCTGATAACGGTGCAAGCAAATAATCATTGTATGCCACGGTTTCATTAACTTACGAGCTGTCTTATCCTCTTCTATTACCTTATACCACAAACTATCTCCTAAGCTTTTCTTTTCTTTCTCATCAAATAAGTTAGCAGGGTCAGTAAAAAACTGATATGGGCGGCCGTATGCTACAAGCGCCGCTGGATCTTTTTTAAAATCCACATCTTTTATGGCATGTTTCTGTAAGAAACTAATAAAAAAGGTCTGGAATAGAATAGAAATAGAATAGAAAGTCTAGGGCTACTTCGTTCTCTATTTTCTGTGCGCTTAAATATTCCTTTATTATTTTGGTGCAGCCTTAATCCGAGCCTTTTATGGGCTTTTTGTACGAGCCTTTTGTGGGCTTTTTACTACTTTTTATGACTAAAAACCGGTAGCCCTTCCCCAGCAGCAAACGAACTCGTTCATTTTTCTTTCAGTTGCGAATCGCCTCTCTACGCCTGCGTCGAGAGGAATTTATTGCCATCCAAAATGTTGCTTTCTCGGTGCTTTTCTGGAGCCCCCGTACCCAGCCAAGTTATTTGGTTTCAGTGGTTTTACCTGCCGAGCTGTGATTGGTGCTATCGATGGTTCGGTCCTCCACCAGGCGTCCCTAGTGAAGATCGGTCTTCCGCAGGATTTGCCTGTTGATTTCAAAACTTTTCAGACTTTTTCAAGGCTCTTCAGACTTTCTGATTGTTCAGGGCCTGTAGCACGGTTCGGGCGCCAGTTGCGGGAGCGGCAAAGAAAATGCATGCAACCAATATGGTTGATAAACGAACTTCTCGTTTATCGCGCAGCAACTTTCGCTTATATAGTGCTTTCGTGACCACAACCCCGCCACCAACATAACTTTTTATTGGACACCCAGTGTGTTTACCTGTAGCACAGTGAATCCCTGGTGCAAGTAGCACCAGAGTATGGGCCGATCTAATTGGCCCCCCAAACATGGGGTTGGGCATAGTAAAGGGGTCGCACTTCCTATCTCTTCGAGAATATTCAGGAATATTTTCCAACATTCTCCAAACCTCTCTAACATTCCACAACACTCGGATAAATGGGAACTCTGGGTAAACTCCTTCCCACACTCGGAACATTTAAAGGGTTTCTCACCTGTATGGATCCGTTGATGCTGGATAAAATCTGATCTCCTGCTAAATCCTTTCCCGCCGTCAGGGCAGGTGTAGGACATGGTGCCTGTGTGATGGTGTCACCATTGGACCAGATCCGAGCTGTCACTAAACCGTCTCCCGCAGTCAGGACATCTCTGGGGTCTCTCACCCCGATGGATTTTCTGATGGTGGAGATGGGCCCAGAAGATCCTAAACCTTTTCTCATATTCCTGGCCAATGTCAAATTTTTCTCCTGGATGGATTCAGTGATTTTTCACTAATGTCAAACTTTGACTAAAAGCTTTCTGGTCCAGGGAGGTTTTTGCCCAGATCGAGCCACCCCATGTCTGTGAAAGAAGCCATAGTGCAGTAACAAAATAGAGGAGAGATTTTTTTTTGGTGAGGGAAGCCAAAACCTACATCAATCTTTCTGTGGGTAAAAATGGAGTGTGAGGTGGAATGAGGAGGTTACCCATAGAGTTGGACACCTATCGGAGGGTGCAGGCTTGTGGAGCAAAGAGACGACTCAATATGAGTTAGCAACAAAGCTCAATTTTATTAAGCAAAGCGTTACATTTATATGGTCTTGGCGTCTTCGTGGCTCATGTTGATTGGCTGAGTGTTGCTGTTCACACACCTGCTGTCGCGTTGCGATAGGGTACTGCTTATCGTCCTTGTCCTGCTTTGTTGATCGCAGGCATCCTGTTTGCACCTTTTTATCTGCCGTAACTTTCTTCTTCTCACGGGCTCAGAACTAGTTAAATACAACTGTTTATGTGCTGTCTATGCGATGCTTTCCCATCCTGTTATTCTTCTTTTCTGCTGCCAACTCCCTTATCTTTTGCACATAGCTGATCTTTTAATAACCTTGCAGCTGGGCCTCAAGGCCCTTAGCTCACTCTGGCTAAAGCTAATTAGTCAGGATTGCTCACATGTCCGTTTTCTTCCAAAAAACTCCCAACAGACACCCACTTATCATCCTTTACTTCATCTTTAGGTATTATACTGGCACCTAAAACTCAGAGGGGAACTGGGTTTGATGCAGGGTACTGGGGTTGTGAGCCACTCCTGGCTTGAGCTGGGATCATTCATTTGCATTTACACTCCCTGGGATATTTTAGTTCTCCCCTATTTCTGTCAAAAAACCTTGGGGTGATTTAGGGCTCCGTACATGCCACCAGACATCTCTGATGTGATTTTGTGCTCCCCATTGTGGCACCAAATCCCCACCATGACCTGGGGGTTCCCCCATCACACCCACATGCAGGATGAGCTGTCATCCACTGGGATGAGTTGGGGTCTCCTGAGATGTTTTGGGAATCTCCAGTTGTGGCTCCTGAGCCCTGGGGTTATTAAGTTCCCCAGAAGGATTCCAGGGTTCTCATCATTACCCCTGGCTCCAGAGTAATTTGAGGGTCCCCAGTTGCAGCCCTCAAACACTTGGGATGACTTGGGGGCCTATTATTGCCCCCAACCCAAGATGAATTGGGATTCCCCAGATGAGGTGGAGGGAGATCCAATGACAGCTCCTCCACCCTCCAGAAATGTTGGGGTGTGGCCAATCCCACCACCCTCACCCCAGAGATAAGTTTAGATTCCCCCTCTAACCCATCCCCCTCCCTCCCCATCTTGTGCTTCTCTCCCCCAGTTTGGGCAGTACTGGGATAATCACCCCCCTCCCATCACCTCCCATCACCTCTGGTACCTGCAGGGGGGGCACAGCCCAGGCCGGTGTGGGGGGGGTGATGCTCTGGCGGTCACCAGTTGGGGGGTCCTGGCTGCGGGGCAGGGGGTGTGGGTGCAGCCCCGGGGTGGTGGAGCGAAACCTCCCGGGAGCTGCAGCGCGATCGCGGGAAGCGGCAGGGGGAGGAAGAAAAGGTGGGGAGGGGCCTCAGGGGGGAGGGACCTGTGTAGAGAAGACCACAAGTCCTCAGGTGTCACTGATAATGAACTGGGAGCTTAAGCCCAGCTGTGCCCACTAATTAGGGCCTGCCCCAGCCGGAAATGGGCGGGGCTGAAGGGCTAGGTAAAAGGCATGCTCCCAGAAGCAGGGTCAGAAGCAGATGAAGATGCCTGAGGAGAGGAACAGCAGGAAAGAGCTCCCGGAGAAGAACCGAGTCCCTGAAAGAAAGAAGGCTCGCCGCAACATCTGGAGTTCATTATCAGTGACACCTGAGGACTTGTGGTCTTCTCTACAGACTTGCCCTGGGGGTGAGGTTGGAAGTTGGTAGGGGGGGGACACCAGGGTTGTGTCCTGGGGAGTTGGAGACATCAGGCTTGTGGCATGGGCAGGGGACACATCACAGCTGGGTAGTGCTGACCCAACCTCAACACAAAGCCTGTGGGCCCTGGAGATAAGAGGCTGTTAATTCACTGCTTTCAGGTGTAAACTCAGGGGGACAATGACCAGCCTAGTGGGTACTGCCCTGAAGGGTTCTTCCTTCTCCTTCATTTCCATTTCACTCTGCTTGCTTCTACTCAAAGAACAGAATTCATTCTGCAATATTTTTTTCTTCAGAGCACCTCTAGTTCTGGGAGGCTGCAGACTCCATCTCTGATGGAACAAGAGAGATCAGAAGCATTGGGTTGTGGTGCCAGGACTGGAAATGTGGCAGCTTCCACAAGCTTCTCACAGGAGCTACCCCTGTGATCCCCACTGCTTTCAAAACATCACTGCACTATACCAAGGCAGTTTAAAACTTGAACACTGAGTTTATAAATTAGATATTAGGAGAAAATTCCTAGGGCTGTAAGGGACAGGAATAGTTTGTCCACAGGACCTGTGGATGCCCTCTCCCTAGAAGTGATCAGGGCCAGGTTGGAGGGGGCCTGGATCAATCTGATCTAGTGGGAGGTGTTCCTGCCCATGCAATTAGATGATCTTTAAGGTCCCTTCAAGCCATTCTATGATTCTATTATTGTTTAACTGGTTTCTCTGTCCCATTTGGAGTGGCAATGCTCAAAAATGTCACTACCCATGCTCAAAGAGTCAGGGGCTTTTTGTTAGCAGGGGTCCCTCTAGCCTATGGGTCTGTATTTCAGTACGGTAATAGTTCATTAACATGTTAATACAATGAATATAATTACTCAGTGTTTTTCTACCCACAGCATTCAAAGCTATGACCAAGATAAATTGTGGGAAGCTGTGGGGAGTGCTCCTTCCCATCACTGCCATCTCTCTTTACAGGTATCTTGCAGGCCTGTCTCAAGGCCAGGCTGTTGCCTACTTGGGATGTTTTTTTCCTAGAATTAGAACCTGGTTTTGTCTAATTCTTACTCTTTCACTTCTATGTGAGCCCTATTATTCTTCTGAGTCTTTTCCCCCAGATCTTTATTTCTTTCCATTACTAAATGGCATGAGGGCTGTGTGGTCTGTGCTCCCCTCTCCACTGGCTCCTGCTGCCCTGTCACTTGTATGGGGGGGATCCTCGTCTCCCCTCCACCCCCCTGGCACTGGGCTGGCCTGGCTCTGCCTGCTGCCCAGAGGTGCCTGGCTCTCCTGTCCCTGAGCTGGGCTCTCCTGGCTGCCAGGCTGGGCTTGGCTCTCCCCTGCATGCTGGCATAGCTCTCCTCCCTCCCAACATGGGCCTGGCTCTCCACGCTCCCAGGCTGGGCTCGGCTCTTCCCACCCCTGCCTTGGCTCAGGGCCTCCCCACACCCCGCTGCAGCTCTCCCTGCTCCCCAAAGGGACCACCTCTCCCCACTCCTTGGCCAGGCCAAGCCCAAGGGTGGCCGGGTACAGGCTGAGCCGCTGCCCCATGTGCTGCAGCAGCCCGGCTGTCCACTGCTGGTACCAGAGCTCCCTGCCAGGCTCCAGCCCAGCGTGGCGCCGGGGCTGTGGTCCAGCTGCTGGTGGCTTAAGTCCCAGCACTGGCCTGCCGTGCCACCAGCCCTGCCACCCTCCCAGGCCTCCATGGCTATCTGCACCCAGGCTGGGACACAGGGACACCCTGAGGGCCGGACACAGGGCAGGGCAGTGGAGAGGAGCCAGGGAGCCAGTGCTGGCCCTGCTTCCCCCTGCCTGTTCTGATGCACAGCGCTTGCTGGGGGGGCAGGGGTCCCAACGTTCCAAACTTCCGACCCCTCCTGGGATCCCCATCATCCCCCGGGGCGCCTTCAGGGCCCTGCTTGGGCTTCCCCCAGCGTCTCAGATCCTTTCAACATTCCCATGTGCAAAAGTGCCACATCAGCACCTGCCAAGGGGGGTGTGGGGACTGTGTGCAGAAAGGGGAAAGGGTGTGCAAGGCTTTGGGCGTTCAAGGGCCAAGGGGCGTGCAAGGGCATGCACACAAAGCCTCCTGCAAAGGTCACATCTGCAGCAGGGCAGGGGGGTGCGCAGAGGCCCTGTGTGCAAAGCTCAGGTGTGCACGGCTGCGCACCAGGGCCACATGTGCCAGAGACGAGGCGTGCAAGAGGCATGCAGCTGCAGGCAAAGGCCTGATGTGTGCCTAGGTGTGCGGGGACCAGATGTGCCTGCAAGGGCTCTGCAAGGTTGCTCACCACTCTTCACCTGGGAGCTGCTGAAGTGAGTGCTCCTTGATGTCCTTCAGCCGCTCCCTCAGCTGCACAGCTCAGGCAGTGCCACAGTGTGGCTCCTGCCCTTCTGCAGGTGGAGGCCTTCAGCCCCAAGGCCCCCACCTTGGTGCTGCCCATGGTCTTCATCTGCTCCAGCTGATGGTGCTTCTGCTCACTGAAGAGCTGCTGTGGGGATGGGAGGGGAAATGTCAGTGCCCCTCTCTGGGGCCCTGGGGACACCACCTTGCATGGAAATAGCAAAAATAATTGAGATTGAATCCTTGCATATCAAATAAAATTGATATTGTATCCTTGTATTAATCACTAAAAACATAATCTATCAAAAATAATTGACTTGATGCTTTGAAAGAGAGGATGTTAAAGAAACTCTGCCAAACACACGCTGGACACTGGCCCTGTCCTGGTCATGGTTGGTCAGGAGATGACCCAGGTGTTTCTGCATAATTTAATATTCAAAGTCCTCCTGACTTGCAGGGTGTTTGGTATATAGGGCTGGGCCCCCTTGCAGGGATTTTGGATGCCTTCCCTATAGATGGCATAGGCTTTTCCCACTTTCTGGGAAGGGCTCTCCAAATCCTCACTGCAACCAGGGCTCTCCAGGGTCTGCGGATCTGGATGATGGAAATGTCTGCAAGTGGGGATGGATCTGTCTTCATCTCTGTCCTTTCTCTTCTGTAGAAATGCTTTGATGCATTACCCTGTATATTTTCTATCTCTCTGCTTTATGTGCTTTGTTCTGTATTTTTTTATTTGGTTGTATTATTTAGCTGTCACCAGTAAAACACATCTACTTTTTTCACACTGGTGTCCAAGTTTCATTACCATCCTCAATCGGCAAAACAGGACTTCTAAAACACTGAAGAGAGACCCCAAACCAGGGACCCCATATCCACCCCCGAAGAGAGTCTGAAAACAGAGATCCTCACAAAATACAGACATCCAAACCACCCCCAAATCAGAGATCCCCAAAACATCCCCCAAAAAAGAGACTCCCAATTGATGGCCCCCAACTCGGGACCCCTAAAACAGCCCCCACACTAAGGGGTCAAAGCTATGGACCCCCCACGCAGCTAACCCCTTAAAACGGACCCCCATGGGTCAGAGTTTGACCTTCCTGCTCCTTGGGGCCAAGGAGGTCGTCAAGGACGATGTTCATGTGTGTCTCCTCCTGCACACCCAGAACCAGCCTGACCTGCTCTCTGCTGGGACTCTTTCCCCTTTTGCACCAGCAGCTGACCCACATCCATCCCTTCCTGGTGTGAGTCACCTCCCATCATCTTTGAGGAGAACACTGAGATGATCCCAGGATCGGAGAACCTCTTCTGCCAGGACAGGCTGAGAGAGTTGGGATCGTTCAGTTTGAAGAAGTGAAGGCTCCAGGGAGACTTCAGAGCACCTTCCAGTACCTGAAGTACATTGAGATGCCTCCAGGAGGTATCTCCAGTCCCTGAGGGGTACTCGATGATCTTCAAGGTTCCTCCAACCCATTCCATGGAATCCTCCTGTCCAGGGTCCGGTTCAGGTAGGCCCAGGTCCCACCTTTGGTCTTACCCCAGGTCTGGGAGGTGCACCCGGCAGCTCCTCCCAGCCCCATTCCTGTTGGTCACTTTGAGGGCTCAGACTTGTCCCCCCACCTCCCTGACCCCCAGGGGCTGTTGAGCACCTGCCCTAATTAACGAGCTCTGGCAGGCTCAGTGGGACCCATTGATACCTTGAGGTGCTTCGATGTTTTTGTCCTGACTTTGACTTCTGAAGAAATTTCTTCATTGTTCTCTCAGTATCTGAGGTTCATGCAATGATCCTCAAAAGTCCTAAAGAGCTGTTTACCTTTTTGTAATTTTCATTTACATCTTCAGAACCTGTAGAGCTCATTAGCATGTTAATTTTTCTTGGTGGAGTTAAAGAGGAAGTTTTCAAAGTGCAGCTAATAAAAAATACTCTCTTGTTTTTTTGCAAGGAAATATTTCATTACTTTGTAGTTCAGAGGAGAGGGTGTAGCAGCATTCTCCAAGTGATAATGTTCCAGAGGGTCCCTTAAAAATGCCTGCACCTGAAGGAAAATGATAGAAAAGTGGAAAATCTCCCTTATGAGGGAAAACTGAGAGAGCTGGAGCTCTTCAGCTTGCAGAAGGGGGGAAGGAAGACCTCATTCATGTTTACAAATATGTAAAGGGAGAGAGCCAGGAGGATGGTGCCAGGCTCTTCTCAGTTATGCCCAATGATAGGACAAGAGGCAACAGGCAGAAGCTTGAACATAGGAGGTTTCATATAGACACGAGGAGAATTTTTTTTGCTGTGAGGGTGACAGAGCACTGGCACAGGCTGCTCAAGGAGGTTGTGGAGTCTTCTTCTCTGGGGACATTCAAAACCCACCAGGAATTGTTCCTAGGTGATCTCCTGTAGGTGACTCTGCTCTGGCAGGGGGGTTGGACTCAATGACCTTTTGAGGTCCCTTCCAACCCCTGACTTTCTGTGAGTCTGTGATTTTCTACCCAGTGCTCAAGGCTGTGTCCAAGATAAGTTGTGGGGAGCGCTCCTTCCCATCACTCCCATCTCTCTTGCGGGCATCTTGCAGAACTGTCTCAAGGCCAGGCTGTTGCCCCCTTGGGATACTTTTTTCCCAAATTACAACCTTGTTTTCTTCAATTCTTTCTGTTTCACTATTACGTGAGCCCTATTTTTATTCTGCATCTCTACCTTATTCCCTTTCATGTGATATTTCACCAAATGTGATTTTTTTTCCATAACTCTTACTTCTTTCAGTTAATAAATGACATCAGGACTGTATGATCTGTGCTTCCCTGTCCACTGGTTCCTGCTGCCCTGTCACCAGTATGGGGAGGTTTTGCTTCCACCATCTCTTAATTCCAGATCAAATTCAAACTCAGTCTCAGAAGCCTCAGATTCACTCCAAATATTTCCTCCATGTTCCTCAGGTGTTGCGAGACAAACCTCTCTTAGGTCATAGCGCTCAAAGGTCCAACAGGTGTTCCAGCAGAAGTGCACAAATAGTGCTCTGAGCCTGTTGCCCTCAGTATTGGTTAGCCTGGCTTGGTGCTACTGCTCCAGATTCCACTAACCTCCCCACTGGCTTGCTCAGGAATGAGCTGAGGCTATGCTTCAAGCCTCACCTTTTATTGGCCCCCTAATCCTGCTCACGTGCAGTGGGAGCCCGCACTAATCAGGCACAGGTGGGCTTAACACAAGCTCATGCCCACTACCTGGTAATTAGTGGCACCTGGTTGCCTCATTGCCTCATTTCACTACACTTCATCCCACACCCCCCCCTTTTTTTTTTTTTTTTTTTAAATGAAGAACTACCGTGTCTTATAATGACAATTGTAATAAGTACATATGTTCTAATAAACACCAATACAACAAAAATGACAATTCCTCCTGTTCTGTTTTTTTGGCGTTTGTTTTTTTTTTTTTTTGGAGGGCTTTTTTTTTTTTTTGTGGTTTTTTTTCTGCCACCTCTGCATTTGCCCTTATTGAAAATATTGAGGGGGTTGGGTGGGTTCATGGATGGAAAGAACAGCCCCTAGTTGGCTCATAACTTCCCTGCCAACCAACCCTCCAAGTTGTCCCGGTAGCAGCAACACATAAGGGCGTACGGTCACCGCTTGTCCTTCGGGGAACTGTAATTGCACAGGTTTAAGGGCCTGAAGGGGGGCTCAGAACAACAAGCTGCTTTTGAGAGTATTAAACAGGAGATTGTGCAGGCAATGGCCCTTGGACCAATTCGAACAGGACCAGACATTAAAAATGTTCTTTACACCGGAGATGGAGGTGATGGTCCTACATGGAGCCTCTGGCAGAAAGCTCCAGGAGAGACTCGAGGCCGACCTCTTGGATTTTGGGGTCGAAACTACAAAGGCTCCGAAGCCAACTACACAGCCACTGAAAAAGAGATATTGGCCGCATATGAAGGAGTTAGAGCTGCTTCAGAAGTGATTGGTACTGAAGCACAGCTCCTCCTGGTGCCACGATTACCTGTACTGGGTTTTATGTACACAGGTAGAGAATCTTCCCATCATACTACCAATGCTACCTGGAGTAAATGGATTGCTTTACTCTCACAGAGAGCTAGGATAGGAAGACTTGATCGTCCAGGAATTGTAGAAGCAATAACACATTGGCCAGAAGGCAAACACTTTGGAATGCCACCAGAAAAAGTGGTAAAATGGGCTGAAGAAGCCCCACCATATGACCAATTACCAGATGATGAAAAACAATATGCTCTCTTCACTGATGGATCCTGTCATCTGGTAGGAGGCCATCGAAGGTGGAAAGCTGCTGTATGGAATCCTACACGACTAGTTGCAAAAACAGATGAAGGAGATGGTGAATCAAGTCAATTTGCAGAGGTCAAAGCCATCCAATTGGCTTTGGACATTGCTGAACAAGAAAAGTGGCCGAGACTTTATCTCTATACTGACTCATGGATGGTAGCAAATGCCTTATGGGGTTGGTTAAAGCAGTGGAAACAAAACAACTGGCAACGTAGAGATAAACCTATCTGGGCTGCTGAACTGTGGAAAGACATTGCTGCTAGGTTAGAGGAACTTGATGTAAAAGTGCATCACGTAGATGCCCACGTACCTTCATATCGAGCTACTGAGGAACATCAAAACAACCAACGAGCAGATGAAGCTGCTCAAGTGTTCCAAATAGATCTGGACTGGGACCATAAAGGTGAACTGTTTTTAGCCAAATGGGCCCACAATGCTTCAGGTCATCAAGGCAGGGATGGAACATATCGATGGGCTCGTGACCGAGGGGTGGATTTATCTTTGGATGCTATTGCGCAGGTTATCCACGATTGTGACATATGTGCTGCAGTTAAGCAAGCTAAAAGGTTGAAACCTCTGTGGTATGAAGGGCGATGGTCAAAATATAGGTATGGGGAGGCCTGGCAAGTCGATTACATCACACTGCCTCAAACCCGCCAGGGTAAGCGCTATGTGCTTACAATGGTGGAGGCAAGTACAGGATGGCTGGAAACATATCCTGTGCCTCATGCCACAGCCCGGAACACCATTCTGGGCCTAGAGAAACAAGTCTTGTGGAGACATGGTACACCAGAAAGAATTGAGTCAGATAATGGAACTCATTTCAAAAATAGTCTTATAAATAACTGGGCTAAAGAACATGGTATTGAGTGGATATACCATATCCCCTATCATGCACCGGCCTCAGGTAAAATTGAAAGGTACAATGGACTGTTAAAAACTACCTTAAAGGCAATGGGTGGTGGAACTTTCAAAAACTGGGACAAGCACTTGGCAAAAGCTACCTGGTTAGTTAATACCAGGGGTTCCATCAATCGAGCTGGTCCTGCTCAGTCAGATCTTCTACACCCAGTAGATGGGGACAAAGTGCCTGTGGTGCATGAAAAGAATCTGCTAGGGAAAACAGTTTGGGTTTATCCTGCCTCGGGCAAAGGCAAACCCATTCTTGGGGTTGCTTTCACTCAAGGGCCTGGACACACCTGGTGGGTGATGATGAAAGGTGGAGAAGTACAATGTGTACCACAAGGGAATCTAACACTAGGTGAGAATTCCTAATTTCTGCTTGTCTAGCTTAATCAGTAATGCGTGGACTCTTTGGGAGTCATGAACTTGTATCCCACCTTAGCTACTGTTATGTGAGTTGTTGCATAAACTAACAGTGTTCTGTGAGTGTTTTTCAGGAGTATTTTGTGATGATGAAATCAGAACTAGATCCATCGGCTGGCACCCAGTAATTTCCTTGAAGTTAACATCTGCAACCTGCAACTTGTGGACCATGGACATGAACTGTGAAAATTGCTCCTTCTTTTGAAAATCTACTATAATAGATGAACATCTGCAATCATAAACTGAATTACTTAGTGAATTTTAGCACAGAGAGGTAGTAATAATTTGTGTATAGTTATGTTTAGGGATAAGAGATAGTAATGATTGGAGCATGACGCAAATGGTATGGAATAAGGGGTGGAATGTCCGTGTTTGGGCCAGGATAAAGGTGATTTTCTGTCTTGTACTTTTGCTTTTAGCTAAGTCACTTGTAAGTAGTTGCACTTGCTGAAATTAACAGCAAGTTTCTCAGACAGTGTGTGTTTCTAGGACTGATAACACTTGATGTTTATAGTTACTGCTAGAGACTGGTATGCAGAGCCAAGGACACTGCTCAGCTCTGAGGAAAACATTTTACCCTCCAGGAGGATAAAGAGGTCCCACCTGCAGCCCTCCTTTGGGGAGGAACAGACAAGATAGATACCAGAATTGACCAAACAGAGTATTCCATCCCATATACGTCATCCTCAGTATAAATTTGAGGGATCACGAGGGCCAAGCCAGATTTCCAGCTTCCGGCTGCCTGCCCTTCCTGCTTCCTTTCCTTCACCCGGCATCCTGGAAGGATCCCGTCCGTTTTCCTGCCTGTGTTCCTGATCCGTGCCAGCCCATATCTGTGTGTTCCTGCCTCCAGTTCCCAACTGCTGCCGACTCCAGAAGTCCAGCCTGGACTTTCCCAGAGCTGCCCTGAAGCCTCGGTGGTGACGTTGAGAGCTATTAGGGGAAAGGGGGGAGGAATGTGGTATCCATTTTCTTGTATATTTGTATATATTTAATAATTTTTCCTATTTATCATTACTGTTTCATGAAAGTTGTGTAGTTTAGTTTCCAACCCATAAGTCTCTCTCCCTTATTCTCTCTCCTTTCTTATCAGGGAGGAGAGAGAGATTAATAGAGAGCGTCTGTTTCTCGGTTTAATTGCCGGGCCAGTGTTAAACCATGACAGACAGACAGTACCAAAAGCCTTCCTGAAGTCCAGAAATATTACATCCACGTGCTTCCCTTGATCAGCTAGGTGGGTTACCCTGTCATAAAAGTTTTGACCCAGTAGGATCCCCAAGTTGTTCTCTGCAGGGCTGCTCTCAATCATTCATCCCGTCTTTCCTGACAGTGGGGTTTCCTCCTCCCAGGTGCAGGACCTTGCACCTGGCCTTGTTGAACTTCATGAGGTTTGCACAGACCTACTACTTACATCTGTTCAGGTCCTTCTGGTTGTCATCCCTGCCCTCAATTGAATCAACTGTGCCACTGAGCTTGGTGTCATCTGCAAACTTGCTGAGGAATCACTTGATCTCACCATCCCTGTCACTGATGAAGATGTTAGTTAGTACTGGGGACATCCAGTACTATTTAGAAGGTAACTTTACATCATGAAGGGACATCCTTTATTACTACCTTCCCCTTGGACATCGAGCCATTTAATATAACTGTCTGCATGAATTCATCAGGCCACTTCCTTGTCCATCCAACTGTCCATCCATCAAACACATCACCCTCCAATTTAGCAATGAGAATGTTGTAGGGGATCATCTCAAGCCTTGGCAGATGATGTCTGCACCTCTTCCCTTCTCCACTGCTGCAATTACTCCATGGCAGAAGTTCAGGAGGTTGGTGAGGTTCAGTTTGCCCTTTGTGAAGCTGTGTTGGCTGCCTCAGATCTCCCCTCTCTCCCCCATACATTTTGAAATGGCTTGCAGGAGGATCTGTTCCATGATCTGACATCTCTTCAAGACAAAAACGGGCTTCTGACCTAGTCATCCTGACCTTTGTCATGTGATAAAAATACCAGGAAAAAGTGATTTTGATATTAAAGTTTTAATATTAAGTTTTACTGAATAGGATCTAATTTCAAGGATTTTTTCCATTACTATGTGGAAGGGACGTGTAGGGGTGAAAATCAGAGTGGCTGGGACAGAGATCTGTGGCAATGATTTGTAGAACACAGTGGAAATGGAGCTGGGATGAAGTGTGAGTGATTTGTTCAGGGATCAGGGAAAAGACTGAGGAAGGCCCTCCTGTTGAGTCCTGAGGGTCAGAGTGACAGAAACACTTTGCTTTCAAAACTCTTTCTTAGAGGACTCCAGGTGCAGCTGGATCCAACCCTTACACAGGAAGAATCTAAGAAATAGGACATAGGGTAAAGCAATGAGAATGTTGTAGGGGATCATATCCAGCCTTGGTAGATGATGTCTGCACCTCTTCCCTTCTCCACTGCTGCAATTACTCCATGGCAGAAGTTCAGGAGGTTGGTGAGGTTCAGTTTGCCCTTTGTGAAGCTGTGTTGGCTGCCTCAGATCACCTCCCTCTCCCCCATACATTTTGATATGGCTTCCAAGAGGATCTGTTCCATGATCTGACATCTTTTCAACAAAAACATGGACTTCTGACCCAGCCATCCTGACCTTTGTTGTGTGACAAAGATATCAGGAAGAGGTAATTTTAATATAGAAGTTGTGAGTTAATAGGATTTGATGTCAAGGATTGCTCTGTTACTATGTGGAAGGGAAATGTAGGGGTTAAAATTGGTGTAGCTGACACAGGGATATGAGGCCATGATTTGTAGAGGGACAGTGGAAATGGAGCCAGGACAGGGTTGGAGTGATTTGTTCAGGGATCAGGGAAAAGAATGAGGAAGGGCCTCTCGTTGAGTCGTGAGTGAACCCCCTTGCTTCTAAACGCCTTCTCAGAGGACTCCAGGTGTGGCTGGATCCAACCCTAACACCAGAGAAAGTCTTAGAAAAAGGACCATAGTTAAAGAAGTCACTGCAGGATCCTTTATTTGTTTCATTGCACAGAGAACAAAGATCTTATTTAAAAAAAACCTTTCCAGAAGCCTCTTTGACACCAGAAAGAAAGATAAAGAACTGGAAATGATAGAGACAATGAGATTCCTCTTTGCACAGCATTATCACATGTAAAAAAGAGCCCAAAGTCTCCATCATCTGAAGCCACTGAAGGCAGGCTGAGTCTGTGATGAGACACATTATGAATTATATGAGAAACATTATCAATGTTATGCATAAAAAACTGGGATTTTATTACTTACAAAAACAATCGTGTCACCAGTTTCCACACAGTACCCTTGAGCTCCTAGTTCCTCATGCTGTAGATGAGGGGGTTCACTGCTGGAGGAACCACCGAGTACAGAAAAGACACCACCAGGTCCAGGGAATGGGAGGAGATGGAGGGGGGCTTCAGGTAGGCAAACATGGCTGTGCTGATGAACAGGGAGACCACAGCCAGGTGAGGGAGGCACGTGGAAAAGGCTTTGAGCCTTCCCTGCTCAGAGGGGATCCTCAGAAAAGCCCTGAAGATCTCCACATAGGACAGAACTATGAAAACAAAACAACCAAATACTAAAAAGGAACCAATGAGAATAACCCAAATTTCTCTAAGGTAGGAGTGTGAGCAGGAGGGCTTGAGGATCTGGGGGATTTCACAGAAGAACTGGTCCAGGGCATTTCCCTGGAAGAGGGGCAGGGAAAATGTATTGGCTGTGTGCAGCAGAGCAGTGAGAAACCCAGTGCCCCAGGAAGCTGCTGCCATGTGGAAACAAGCTCTGCTGCCCAGGAGGGTCCCATAGTGCAGGGGTTTGCAGATGGCCACGTACTGGTCATAGGACATGATGGTCAGGGGACAGAACTCATCTGTGATGAAGAATAAAAAGATCAAGAGCTGTGCATCACATCCCTTGTAGGAGATGTCTGTGTTGTCCCAGAGGGAATTGGCCATGGCTTTGGGCAGAGTGGTGGAGATGGATCCCAGGTTGAGGAGGGAGAGGTTGAGGAGGAAGAAGTACATGGGGGTGTGGAGGTGGTGGTCACAGGCGATGGTGGTGATGATGAGGCCGTTGCCCAAGGGGGCAGCCAGGTAGATGTCCAGGAAGAGCCAGAAGTGCAAGAGCTGCAACTCCCACCTGTCTGCAAATGACAGGAGGAGGAACTGGCTGATGGAGCTGCTGTTGGACATCTGCTGATTTTAAAAGGCATGGGGAGCTGTTTGAAGAGGAAACAAAAAATTTTAGGAGACAATTCTTTGAAAAATATGACCGGTTTCCCATTCTCCATCTCCATCCAGCACACATTCTTTTTTTCTTCCTTGAAGTCCATGGCTACAACCCTGGTTGTTGATGTTTGTGTCAGGTGAAAGAGGACTCTGTTCACTGGCTGCCAAGGAGTTGTCCCAGCTGTGCAACAGGGGCTTTATGGGATTGGTGGGCAAAGGTACCAATCCTAGGTTGCAAATTGTTCATATTACATCAATGGTGAAGCCAAAGTTTTGCAGCTTCTCTACTCTCTGCATAAAAGAACCCTCACAACAGAAGGCAGTTTGATAGGTTTGTTTTTCTTTTTTTTTAGCGCTCCCCCCATATCATCTGGAGAGTGTTCTTGGGTATCAGAACCCCTCAGCATTGCTGCAGCACTCAGGCAGAACAGAGCAAAGAGCATTGCCTGCAGCTGCATGCAGAGAAGGGGGAGCTGGGCTGTGTCTCTGTCTCTCCCTCCTGAGAGCAGAGGGAACCAGCTCAGAGCACTCAGTGTCTGACCCTTTCTCAAGGTCTCAGTACCCCATTTCCAGCCCAGGACACACGAGGCTCATTGTGCCCCCTGGAAGGCAGCTCACAGCTTGGACAGACACCCCAAGGAGACAGCCCAGGGATGGAATGAGAACATCTGATGAAGGGAGGTCAGCTCCCTGCCCAGCCTCCCTCAGACTGCACTGCCCAGAGCGTCCCAGGGCAGAGCACAGCTGGACACTTCCTTGCCTGAAACCATCTGCATGGGAGGAGCCACAAGAGCTGTGCCTGCAGCTGAAACTCCCGCTCCCAGCCTGACATCAACAGCAAGAGCAGCTGAGAGAGGCAGAGGAAAGGCACTCAGGAAAGCTTTTCCCTCCCCCAGCCCTGCACAACCCCTCCCAGATGTTGATAATGCCTGGCAGGCACCTCCAGCCCCTGGGTAGGGGGAGGTGGGCACATGGCAGCACAGATGCACTTCACCTCTCCTGTGAGCAGATGGAGGAGGAGGTGCCCAACAACCCAGACCCCACGGGCTGGCTGAGGGCTGTGCTGTCACACAGACCGTGATAAACCTGGGAAGGTGATGCTGGATGTATCTGTAGGGCAAAGGAGGCTGATAGCATTGGCTGAGGTTCCTAGCACACAGGAGGGTGAAGACGTGGGACACACAGCCCCTGATCTCACCTCCCCAGATGAGGTTTCCTTCCACTCTTCCAAGACAGAGAAAAGTGTCAGTGCAGCCTGAGGAAAGCCAATTTTCCATCAGCAATCTGTTACCTCAGTGTGCATATGAAAATCCCCTCAGAAATACTCTGGGTATGATCTGGATCCAAGAGCAGTGCTGTCCTACAGAACCCTCTCAAAACCAGGACCCTGCCCTGTGCTCCCTGTCTCCTGCCAGCCACAGCTTCTGCCAGCACCAGGGAGCTCCCCGGGCAGGCTGAGAGCTGCCCCTGGAAGGAAGGCAGGCAGCAGAGTCCCTGCCCCAGCACACAGCCCCTGGACTGCAGGACCCTGCTCGGAAGGACAGCCCTGGGCACCCCTGCCTGCACATACCCCCTCAGCCCCTGCAGCCATCCCCAGCAGAAGGCAGCCCCATGCCCTCTCCTTCTGATGCTGCTCCAGGACAGCCCTGCTCTGCCAAACCTTTTCCTCCTGCCCACCAAAATCCTCCAGAAGGATCCCATCAGCTGTGGCACAGGCTGCCAGCTGGAGAAGGAAGACCCCCTCCAGGAAGCCCAGCTTCACTGCCCTGCAGCCAGAGACTCACCATGGCAGAGGCTGGGAAGTTTTCTCTCTCCCCCTAGCCCAGGCAGCTCTCAGCTCTCCTCCCAGCCCAGGCTGCCTTTCTCCTCTCTCTCCCTTCTCTCTCTCCCCTGCCCTGCTGCCTGCAGGCAGTGCCCTCAGCCCTGCTGTGCTCTGCAGAGGAGCTGCTCCTGCCCAGAGCTCTTTCTGTGCAGCACTCTCTTCTTGGCAGCAGCTCTCTCAGTCTCAGGAGCCCGGCCCAGCAGCACAGGACCAGCGCCAGACTTGGCCACTTGCTCAACTCTCTCTGGGCTCCCTCCAGCTCTCTCTGGGGCTCCCCAGGAACCCAATGGGACACACACTGAAGTCATCGCTCATGTCCCCTCCCTCCCTCCTTTCCAGCACAGCCAGTTCCCCTCTAGAGACACAACCTCTGCTTCTCCCACTCTCACACTGGACACCCAGGCAGTGCCAGGGGGAATCTCCTTTCCCTCCTTTTTCCCTGCAAGCCACGGGTGACACTGGGGCTGCCAGGGCTGCTCCAACCTCAGTCAGGGCAGCTGCTCAATTGAGTGGCCAAGCACAGCCCTATGGGGCTACAAGAAATGTCAGGGCACTCCAGCACAACCACCTGCTGCTGGCACAACAGCACAGGAGTGTCACATCCCATGGCCTGATCCAGACAACAGCCAAAGGAGATTCCATCTCCCAGGCCAGAGTTTCCCTTTGAGGGAAAAGTTACCCTTGGAGGGTAAACAAAGAGTGACAGCCTCCTGACACCATCCAAATACCCCCTGGTCAGATTAAGATGAAATGACACTCAAGGTCTTTTTCTCTACAGTCAAAATATCAGTTCTGTTGCTCTAACAGTTTATTTTAAAGCAAATTTTAGGGAACACAAATCACTCACAAGTATGTATGAATACAAAGATAATAAAAGCACAAGAGTACATACTTCAATGGTCAGGCTGTGCAATCACAAAGGCTGATTGCTTGGATCACAAAAACCACATACTCAAATGACATCTCAACAATGCAATCCCCTCACCCCATGAGTCCAAACATCACAAGGCATGATGATATCATAAGGCAATATCATAAGGCAACGATATCATGATGGCTACAAGCTTAGCATCTTCACTCCATTTTCTTCAGTTCAGGCAGTGGTGATATGTATGATGTGCAGTCCTTGTTCTTCAAGCAGTGTCACCTCCAAAGCTACGGGTTCTGTAGCAACATCCTTGGGACTTGATGTACCTGTGAATTTAGTTCTCCAAAAGCATTTCTAATTCAGTTGTTCAAGAGGTGCATTTGTCAAACAGATGTAAACAGTAGTACACAAAAAGGGCACTCCAAATCAGAGACTTATTGGTGTCATCACATGCAATAACGTTATTCACTATGTACGGTGATCACAAATTTCACAACAGTAGAGCATAACAAAACCAAATAAGAATGGAAAATTTATACAAATGCAGCACAATTATAAATACAAAAAGAACTCGCAACTAATTTTGTCTCAGTTTTGGTCCTTCTGCAGATTTCAGACACATTTATATAGCCCATTATCTTCTCTCATGGATAAATTTTTCATAGTAACTACATTCCATTATCATATATACCCTTGCCATACACACACCTACTTATGTTAGTCAGCTAGTAAATTTCCATGAGACTCCCTTAAAACATTGCTTATACATTTCTACTACTTCTGTGCTTCTACTTCTGTAAAACCATTGCATATATGTTTCTTTAAACTGCTACTTCTATTTCTTTAAAACTACTGCTTCAAAAGAAATCAATCAAGCAAGCAAGCAAAGATGATGTTTTGGGCTTTTCATACAGATTCTTTCCTATTGAGCTGTCACCAGCTTGTTCCATGCTCTTGAGAAATCATCTGAGTTGTAATTCCTTTACTTCAGGAGAAAACTGACAGAAACCTTACTGCAGGCTGCTAGAGGTGTCCCATCACATCACCCATGGTGTCACAGAGGTTTCAGGAGAGCTCGTGAAGCATCCCTCTTTGTTATGCATTTATATAATGTTTGTTCATTTAAACTTTAAACAAGGTATATTTCTGATAAGAGGAATTGTTATGAATTGTATATAATGTTTGTTATGAGTTGTATATACATATATTGTTTGCAAGGTATATTCCTTTGTAATTTTACTAAAGATAGAAGCAGTAAAAATTTTATGTTTATATTTTATAAAATAAGCCGCGAAATGTGCCCAGGAAAAATGGGGGGGCTACGTGACTAAGAATGTGTAGCCACTTCTCAAGAAGCCCATCTATAGGGTGATAAAGAAGAACCTGGACCCCTAGCAACACTGCGCACATGTGCAGAACAAACATGGCTGAAATTCGTGGTGCCAGCAGGTGGCGGACTATAAAAACAAAAAGAGCCGAAGCCGCGGCACGCGATCTTGGTTGAGCAGGGGCTCCCGGAGCGCCCAGCGCTGTTTTTGCTTGTTGTCGCTTGCTAATAAATTCTAATTGTTTTTAATTGGTGTGTCCTGGTCAATTTTTAGGACCCAATTTATAACAAATTTGGTGCCGTGACTCGGATAAAGGCTACTTGGTGCAGACCCTTCACGGGGGGGGGGGGGGGCCCGCTGAAAAAGCGGCCCCTGTGCTGGGATACTCATCGAGACCTTTACCCAACTAACCCCTAAATTTCGGCAACAAGCAAAAGGAAAGGCCGGCAAAACCCCGTAATCTTTATGCACGAAGACCCAAACGAAGACGCAGGGACGCGTGAGTCGCCGGGGATCCGTTTGGTTGGGGTTGGGTACCCTGAGGTGTGCCGTGTGAGACATCCAAGCGTGGACGAAGCGAGTGCGGAGTCCTCACTAGTGCAGTTCCCACACCCCGCGAGGGGCTGGGTCACGAACAGGATGAAGAGTGTGTGTGTGTGAGTGAAGGGACTTCAGAAGATGGGACAGAAGAAAAGCAAGCCTTCTGATCCCATGGGTGGGGAACCGCAAGTTAGGCTTCCCCGGATACCCGCGGATAGTCCGCTGGGGTTAATGATTAGAAATTGGAATAGTTACCCTTCTAGGCATGGTAAAAGCCAAATTAAACTGATACATTTTTGCATGGAAGTATGGGGAGGAAAACAAATCAGAAGAGATCACTTGTATTGGCCTGTTTTTGGGTCTTTTGAGGATTGGATTTGCCAGGCATTAAACACATATGTGAAATCAAAAGAACCATTCAGCCTGGAAGAAAGTGAATATGCTGGTTTATGGATTGGATCAGAAACAAAAATCAATTTGTACCCTTTAAAGAATGGAGAAAGAAAGAAAAAGAAAAATTCTTAATTAGAAGAAATTCCTCTTGCATCTCCACCACCATCCCGCCACCTCCACCTCCAGAACCCCCTGATGAGGACTCAGACTCAGATTCCTCGGAGGCGGATCAGAGATGAGTTACAAGAAGCCAAACAAGGGCGAAACAAAGTAAAGATGTGGGTGGTTTGTATCCATTACGAGAGGTTGCTATGGGGGGACTGCAGGCTGGTATGTGGTATATGTTGCATTAGCAGAGGCTAATGGGTCAGGAACTGACTGAGCGTAAAGGACAGTATCAGAGGCCTGGTAAAATTTCAGGGCCACTTGAAAGGACTAAGAATGTAGTAGTTTGCTATTATTGCAAAAAGAAGGGTCATATGAAGAGAGATTGTAGACAAAGGAAGAGGGATGAGAGAATGTTTGAGGAATATTAGGGGCTTTACTTGATGGGGATCAGAGAAACAAATGAACCCTTTGATAAAAATAAAAGTTGGTTCCTAGCGACAGGAGGGAGAACTTTTAGTGGACTTGGGGGAGGATGGTAGACAGCTTGTGAACTGTGAGAGGTCTTGGGAGTTTTGTTGTTGTTGGGGAACAGAATTGGCATTGTTTGTACTGGCTTAAAGTATGCATATGATGTAGTACATATTTTTGAAAAATTCTGGAAAAAAAAAAAAAAAAGGCCTAATTAATTCACGAGGGAAGGGATTTATACACAGGTATTGTGAGCCCTGCGAGAACCAGCAGGAATAGCAGTAGTACATGCAAAAGGTCACTAGAAGGGGCTGTGTTCTATAATCAGGGATAATAACATAGCTGATCAGGAAGCTAAAAGGACAGCCTTAATGACCATTTAGGTGACTGACAGTCAATGCAACAAATTAGATACAAGTAATCAAAAGTTGTCAACCAGAAGATAAAATGTATTCATTTCGTAGATTTAAAAATTAAACCTTATTTGTTACAATTAATGAGTAGGCAGGAACAATTGCGAGCTAAAGGGTTTAGGTAGTGGAAAGACCACCGTTGGATTTAGTGATACATAGAATAAAGTCTGGAGATAAAATATTAATCAAATCCTCGAAGGAGTCCTCTTTGACTTCTCCTGGGAAGGTTTTTTTTAATTGCTTTGCTTACTACAGAGACAGACATCCGTGCTGCCAAATGAAGATGGACACATGCCAGCCGCATCAGGGAACCAGTTAAAGTGAAGGAGTGGAGGACCATTCCAGGAGCGGATCTTATGAAAATAAAAAGTCATTAAAAACTGATGTGAGATAGTTGATAGAACCTCTAGGAAAAGGGAAATAAAGAATAAACACCATACTATAAGTATACTTAGGCCTATATTAAAAGACTTAGTAGAAACTGTAAATTAATAAGTGTTACTATTAGAACTGTAGGAAAAGTTTGTTAAATTATAACTGTTTAAGTAGGAATTGTTTAAAGGTTGTGAATGTGGAGATATAACCTGTAATTGTTGGGTGAAAATTTATTGTGGAAGTTGTAAAGCCTTTCATTGAAATATAACAAGGATTGAAAAAGAGCTATTACTCATAACCCCTCTATAAGATATGTATTGAAAACGATAATGAGGTATTAATTGGCTATAATAATTGGGCACGAATAGTACAAAAAGTGGACAGATAACAACGGAACCCCAATAGGACAATGGGATATTGTGGGATGGTTGGTATTGGGAAATAAAGAAAATTTTGAATTGGCCCGTTTGTGGTATATGCCACTGTAGATTTGGCATAAACAGGACAGAGATAGTAGATAAGTGTTGTCTTGCAGAAGCTCCATTTGAGGAACGGAGCTATTAAGTTTGGAACTGTGATTGGAAACAAGGAATTGAGGCATTATCTTTGCAATTAAATTCACAGGGAATTTCTAAGCCCCCACATTCCCCTGAAGAATACCATCTGCTGCCAAGAAGAAATCAATACTCCAGGAGTTCTAAGCACAAGAACGGCTGGCGGAGAGGCAGAGAGGTAGAGAGTGGGGAGATACGAAATGGGGATCAAAATTGCTCTAATGGTAATAGTCACCCAAGTTATAAGGGTGGAAGGAAATGAGTACCACCAGCCGTATAAATGGTCTTTAATACAGCTTGAAAGTGAAAAGGTGATCCAAGAAATAATAACTCCTGGGGAACCAAAATTTGACACCAAATTGGGTCACTTAGCGTCACTTAGCACCTGTATTTCCCCCTATGGATCACGGAGGCTATTATCTCTGTCCTGCTGCAAATCCTGGGCGGCCTTATTGTAATTATCCAGGTCAATATTATTGTGCCTATTGGGGTTGTGAAACAATAGCCTCACATTGGAACCCTGGAGCTGGAACTGATAGATTTCTCGAGGCGCAACGAGGGTGATGTAAACACTTTGAAAGTACAAAATCTGTCTCTCGAATCCGTATTTTTTCTGCTCTTTTTAAAATATACCAAACATCCTCAATTAACAGATTTTTCCCCAAACTTAACTAGCTTCTGTTTTATATCATGCTTGACAAGCTCCTAAAGATAAAACTGCTTATCCAGTCGCCTCCTGGTACATGGTCCAGACAAAGATAATAAATTGAGCAGGGTAAAAAGGACTGAAAGATAATAATAAATAAAAGAGAAGTTCTTGAGATGGCAAAATCTGTGTTATCTTTAGCAAGTCTGTGTGCCAGTGATTTATGAAAAGACAGAACTCCTTCTGCTGTATAAAACTCCAAGAGAAAAAAGAGAAGTGCGCGTCTCTTCTTTCCCCCCCTTCTCTCTCGCTACTTTGGCTTCAGCTATGGGACAGCAACAGTGGAGAAAAGGAAAAGCAGAGAACAACAAACAAGAAGGAACAGCGGCTCCTACACCCCCCCCACCCCAGAGACCAGGATCGTGGACAGGACGGTGATAAAATCTTAATTGCTCCCTCGTTTTCTTTTCTTTTCTTAACGACTTGTTACAATCCGAGTTATTATTTATATTTTGTTTGCGAGGAAAATTCAGCCACTACTCATAGACGACGCCTGAATTTGCAAAAATAACAAGGCTTTATGATTTAAACAAGTTAAAAGGATTTATTTAGGATTTATACAATTAGTTACTTTGGAGAGAAGAGTCGTTAAGAAGAGAAAAGAAGGAGGAAGTAGTCAAGATGTTATCACTGTCCGCCGGCCCTGGCCTCTGGCTGTAGTCGGGTGCTTAGGGTCTGTCGCTCCTGCCGCTTCTCTGTCCCGTAGCTGAAGCCAAAGTGCCGAGAGAGGGGGGGTCTCGAAGAAAGCCGCCGCTTCTCCTTTTCTCCTGGGCTTTTTTATACAGGAAAAGAAGAGGGGTCCCTTTTTTGCATAAGTCCCTGATACATACAGATTTCCAGACTTCCCGGAGATGAGTTATCCTTATCTTTTAGTCTTTTTGGGTGTCCTGCTACCTTCATTGTCTCCACCATGCACCAGGAGGCGACCTGATAAGCATTCTTATCTTTTAGGTGTCTGTCAGGCATATGGTGAGGTAAACATATGTTAATTGACAAAATGTTGCAACATAGCAGGGAGAAAGAAAAAAAAAGATTGATTCAAGAGACATATTTTTGTATTTTTAAAGTGTTTACATCACGACTCTTCTCTCCAAAGTAACGAATCGTGTTTACCCTTTATTAACAGTGATATTTTGTTTCCCCTTTCCTAAAATAAATCCTTGTAACTTGCTTTAATTTCAAAATGTGTTAGTGTGCAATTTCCATGTGTTTCTCTGGGTAGTGGCTGCATTTTCTTCATAATTAAAATATTAAAATAATAACGGATCACGACAGAGGGCCTAAAGGGTGTGCAGATAGTTGGAAAATGATATTTGCAGATGTTAGAAAAAGACTAATGACAAGTGACTGTACAACTATCACTTTAATTGTTAAACACCCAATGGATACAGGATGGTTAACAGGTAGAACTTATGGAGTAAGATATTAGGAATCTGGAACTGATAGAGGAGGATTAATTATGATAAAGAAGGAACCAGTTCCCGCTGTAAAGGAAGTAATAGGACCAAATAAGGTCTTGACCAAAGAATTTGAAGATAATTTAGAGAAAGATTCAGAAACGGTGAGAGGTAATACCAGTAGCGAAATGATAGTCAGTTCTTCTCCTAAGAAAATAAACACTTGTCTCAGTTCCCGAAGAAAAAAATGGTAATGATAATAATCTCTGGAAATTTTTAAAAGCCAGTTATCAGATTTTGAATGGAACCAATCCAGATTTGACTGAGCATTGTTGGCTATGTTTTAGTATAAAACCACCTTTTTATGAAGCCATTGGAGTTATGGGAAAACCTAAATATGTTAATAATTCACCGCAGTGTAAATGGGGAAAGGAAACACAGGGGATTACTCTAACTCAAGTAACAGGTAAAGGCAGATGCATAGGGACAGTGCCAGAGACAAAAAATAACATTTATGTAATACTACAATGTTGTAGAATGTTAGAGAGGACTAGAGAATGTTGGAGAATATTCCTGAATGTTCTCGAAGAGATAGGGGGTGTGACCCCTTTTACTGTGCCCAACCCCGTGTTTGGGGGGCCAATTAGATCGGCTCATACTCCGGTGCTACCTGCACCAGGGATTCGCTGTGCTACAGGTAAACACACCGGGTGTCCAATAAAGCGTTATGTTGTTATATGGTGGTGGGGGTGTGGTCACGGAAGCACTATATAAGCGAAAGTTGCTGCGCAAGAAACCAGAAGTTCGTTTATCAACCATATTGGTTGCACGCGTTTTCTTCGCCGCTCCCACACCTCCTTCCGGTACTTTTTGTGGATTGGCGTGACATTCGCCAACTTCCAGTCATCTGGGATGTCCCCAGTGAGCCAGGACTGTTGGTAGATGAAAGAGAGAGGCTTGGCGAACTCTTCTGCCAGCTCCCTCATCACCCTTGGGTGGATCCCATCTGGTCCCATAGACTTGTGGGGATCCAAGCAGTTCAATAGGTCACTGACTGTTTCCTTCTGGATTACAGGGGGGCTGTTTAGATTCTTTTCACCTTCTATAAGCTCCAGAAGCCAGCTGTCCTCAGGACAACCTGTCTTGCTGTTGAAAACTGAGGCAAAGAAGGTGTTAAATACCTCGGCCTTTTCTTCATCTTTGATAACTATATTCCCGCCCATGTCCAGTAGAGAATGGAGGTTTTCCCTGCCCCTCCTTTTGCTATTGATGTATCTGTAGAAGGACTTTTTGTTATCCTTCATAGAGGTGGTGAGATTCAGTTCAAGTTGTGCCTTTGTCTCTCTAATTTTCTTTCTACACAACCTAACTCTATTCCTAAATTCTTCCTGAGTAGTTAGCCCTTTTTTCCATAATTGGTAGGCTCTCTTTTTTACCCTCATTTATTTCAAAATTTCCCTGTTTAGCCAGACCGGTCGTCTTCCCCACCGGCTCGCCTTTCGGCACACCGGGACAGCTGCTCCTGTGCTTTCAGAACTTGCTTCTTGAAGTACGTCCATCCCTCCTGGACCCCTTTGTTTCCAAGGGCTGTTTCCCAGGGTACACTCTGAATTAGTCTTCTGAAAAGGCCAAAATCTGCCCTCTGGAAGTCCAACGTAGAGGTTTTATTGACGGCCCTCCTTGCATCCCTGAGGATTGGAAACTATTATTTTGTGATCACTGTGTCCCAGACGTCCACCAACCACCACATCTCCCACCAGCCCCTCTCTGTTTGTGAACAGGAGGTCTAGCAGGGCTCCATCCCTGGTGGGCTCATTCACCAGCTGGAACAGGAAATTATCCTCTGTACACTCTATGAATTTCCTAGACTGTTGACCCCGTGTCCATCCCATGTCAACAAAACCCTGTGATTGGCCGGAACCTGCCTATTAATCACGTCTTAATTACACATTAATCACATGTAGATCCCATGTTGACCCCGTGTTGTTCCCATGTGTCCCTCTCCCCCCGGTTCCCCCCCAACGATGCTCGTGACCAAACCCCTCCCCCCCTTTAATTCCCCAGTTAAAGTGCTGCCCAATTAATGCTGATTCGCGGCCCTCTACTGAGGGCTCCAAACCTGGAAATGAGGGGGGGGGGGAATAATCAGAGAAATCAAATGGGGAATAAAACGGAAAATTGATTGAAATAAATTAAATTAATTACTAAATAGAATCTTAAAATAAAAGAATAAATAAATACAAAAAATAATTAAGGAAACAATAAATAATTAAAATAATAAATAATAAATAAAAATCAAAAATTATTAAAAAATAAAAAATAATAAAAATAAATAATAAATAAATAACAATAAAAAACAAATTATATAAAAATAATAGTACTTAAATAATAAAAATAAGAAATAAAATAATAAATAAATAAATTATAATAATTAATTAAAAACAGATAATAAAACGAGAATGATGTAAATAATAATAAATACAAATAATTTTAGGAATAAATGACTATAAGTAACTCAAATAACAATGAATATTGATATAGAATAATACATATAATATATAACAAATATAATTAATAGATAAATTAAGTAATAATAAAATAATAATAATAATTAAAAATATATCATAATAAATACTAACATATAAAAATATAATACATAATACATATATAATGATGAAAAATTAAATAATAATTTAAATATTGGTAGACAGTATATAATCAATAATAAATAAATTAATATAATAATAAATATAATATAATATAAAATAAATGTAATAAATTAAATATTGATAATATATAATATATAAAAATACATAATACTGTAGATTGAATTAATAATATATAATAAGTAATATGAAAATATAGTAATAATTATTATTTAATAATATTTATTATATTTTATGTTGCTATATTTTATTATATGTTATATATTTATTATTATATATAATTATGTATTGTATATAACATTATAATATTATAAACAAATTATTATTATAATTAATATTAAAATATAAAATATAATATACAATATATAATAATAAATATAAAAAATACAGTATAGACCATAATAAACCAGTATAATCCAGTACAAACCAGTATAGACCAGTACAGACCAGTATAAATAATTATCAACCAGTATAACCAGTATAGACCAGTATAAACCAGTATAACCAGTAGAGACCAGTATAACCAGTATAAACAGTATAAAACAGTATAGACCAGTATAGACCAGTATAACTACTATAACCAGTATAAACCTATATAGACCTGTATAGGCCAGTATAGACCAGTATAAACCAGTATTACCAGTATAGACCAGTATTACTAGTATAAATGAATATAAACCAGTAAAAACCAGTATAGGCCAGTATAAACCAGTACAGACCAGTATAAACCAGTATAACCAGTATAGACCAGTATCGACCAGTATAACCAGTACAGACCAGTACAAACCAGTACAAACCAGTATAGACCATTACAGACCAGTAAAACACAGTATAAACCAGTATAACCAGTATAACCATTATAGACCAGTACAAACCAGTATAGACAAGTATAGGCCAGTAAAAAACAGTATAAACCAGTAAAACCATTATTACCAGTATAAACCAGTATAGACCTCTATTGATCAGTATAACCAGTATAGAGCAGTATAGACTAGTACAAACCAGTATAGACCACTTTAAACCAGTAAACCATTATAGACCATTATAAACCAGTATACACCAGTATAACCAGTATAAACCAGTACCGACCAATACAGACCGGTATAGATCAGTATAGACCAGTACAGACCAGTATAAACCGGTATACACCAGTACAGACCAGTATAGATGAGTATAAACCAGTATAAGTACTATACACCACTATAGGCCAGTTAAACCAGTACAGGCCAGTATACACCAGTATAAACCAGTACCTCCCAGTTGACTCCAAATCCCTCCCAGTTGGCTCCAAATCACTCCCATTTGCCTCCCAGTCCCTCCCAATCCCCTCCCAGTCTCTCCCAGTCTGTCCCAGTTCCCCCCCATCCCCTCCCAATCTCCCCCAGTTCCCTCCCAGTCCTATCCCAATACTCCCAGTTCCCTCCCAGTTCAAACCAGTCCCCTGCCAATCCCCTCCCAGTTCCCTCCCAATCCTTCCCAGTCCCTCCCAATCCCCTCCCAGTCCCCTCCCAATCCCCTCCCAATCCCTCCCAATCCCTCCCAGTTCCCTCCCATTTCCCCCAATCCCCTCCCAGTTCCCTCCCAGTTCAAACCAGTCCCCTGCCAATCCCCTCCCAGTCCCCTCCCAATCCCTCCCAATCCCTCCCAGTTCCCTCCCAATCCCTCCCAGTTCCCTCCCATTTCCCCTAATCCCTTCCCAGTTCCTTCTCAGTTCCCTCCTGATCTCTTGCAGTCCCTCCCATTTCCCTCCCAATCCCTCCCAGTTCCCTCCCAGTTCATCCCAGTCCCTCCCAATTCCCTCCCAGTTCTCTCCCAGTCTCTCCCAGTTCCCACCCATTTCCCCCCAATCCCCTCCCAATCCCTCCCAGTTCTCTCCCACTCCCTCCCACTCCCTCCCAATCCCTTCCAGTTCCCCCCAATCCCCTCCCAACCCCTCCCAATCCCCTGCCGGTGTTCCCTCCCAGTTCCCTCCCAGTCCTTCCCATGTCCCCCCAATCCCCTCCCAATCCCTCCCAGTTCCCTCCCAGTCGCTGGGAGGTTACAAATTTTGTATCTTTTTTGTTTCTTTTCCTTTCTAACTGAGGACATTCTGTCTGTGCTGGGTGAATTTTGTGATCATTGTACATAGTGAATAATGTTACTGCACATAATGCCACCAATAATTCTCTGTTTTGGAGTGCCCTACCCTAAAAAACATCATTTTGTAAAGTGCACCTTTTCAACAATAGAAATGCTAGAACAATAGAAATGCTTTGGGAGAACTAAATTCACAGGTACAGAAAGTCCCAAGGATGTTGCTACAGAACCCTTAGCTTTGGAGGTGACACTGCTTGAAGAACAAGGACTCTGCACATCATACATATCACCACTGCCTGAAATGAAGAAGCTGGAGTGAAGATGCTAAGCTTGTAGCCACCATATTCCTTATATTCAGGGGTCTCCTCCTGCCTGGGGTATTCTGTGACTCATGGAATCTTTCACTCCAAGACCTTTTTGAAGACTGAAAAAGGGAAAGGAAAAAGAGAAGAGAGAGGGGTAGAATCAGAGCTTCAAAAATACCTCAGCTCCTCTGAGCAATGTTTCTGCATTTGAATAACTGCTAGGAACTTTCCTTTGGTGAGTGGTGGTACAATATTATTTATACCCAGAATGAGAATGAGTGACAGAAGATTGCTAGAACATCCAGATGGGGTTTTTCATTCAAAAAGTAAGAATAAAACAATGACAGTTCCAGGGGAAAAAATGCTGAGCATGTCTGGAAAGGCAGAAAGGTAGCAAGCATCTATTCTAACTAACACTCCATAAATATAATGAGAATCCACTACAACATTAATATCTGTCCCTGAAAATAATCAAAAGGCTTCTATCACTGCACACAATTCTATGCCCTGTGCTGATCCTTCCTGTAGCACGACATGTGATGGCCATTGGTCTGAAGCAGAATCATGCCAAGCTACCACTGCTTTGTGTGAGCCAGCAGATCCATCCAGGAATAGAGTAGGAGCTCTCTCTGGTGGTACTGTTGAGAAAATAGAAGAACGCTGGATTGTTAACTCTTGCAGGGACTGGAACAATTTGTGACTCAGCAAGTTAAACTGTATCTCTCCAAGGTAATCTGCTAAGGCAATTTGAAAAGACAGTGACGTGAATAGCTGTATGAAAAACCTGTTTTGTAATAGGGATATGTATTACAGCAACATCTAATGCAAAAATACCTCTAGCACGTATTCACTGTTTTGTAATCACTTCAGATAACATTTCAAATCTAGACCATACTGTTTTGGTGAAAAGATATGATAAAAAATGACACTCTAGCATCCAGAAATTTTTTGCCATCATATTGCCGTAATATACTGATGTAAACACTTTAAAAATACAAAATATGTCTCTTGAATCAATTTTTTTTTTCTTCCTGCTCCTGTTGCAACATGCTGTCGATTAACATATGTTTACCTCACCATATGCCGGACAGACACCTAAAAGATAAGAATGCTTATCAGGTCGCCTCCTGGTGCATGGTGGAGACAAAGACAATGAAAGTAGCAGGACACCCAAAAGACTGAAAGATAAGGATGACTCATCTCCGGGAAGTCTGTGTGTATCAGGGACTGTATAAAAACAGGGCTGTATAAAAAACCCCAGGAGAAAAGGAGAAGAGGCAGCTTTTCCTCCAGACCCCCCCTCTCTTGGCACTTCGGTTTCCAGCTACGGGGCAGACACAGCGGAGGATCGAAAAAGCGGAGAACCCAGATCTGCAGGAGCGACTCCAGCCACAGGCTAAAGCCAGCGCATGGTGATAACATCTTAATTACCCCCCCTCGTCTCTTTTCTTAACGTCTCTTCTCTCCAAAGTAGCTAGTTGTATAAATTCTTTCCTCTTAACGATGGCATTATTGTTTCTTAATCCGAAAATAAATCCTTGTAAATTGTTTAAATCATAAAGCTTGTTATTTTTGTAAATTCATGCGTCATCTATGAGTAGTGGCTGAATTTTCCTCACAATCAAAATATAAAATAATAACTCGGATCGTAACATATACTAAATGGCTGTAAAGAGTTGTTTATCACAAGACCTCTGAGAACTAACTTTGGATCATAACGATGTGCAGAATACTGTTTCATTTTAGTCAAAACAGTTTCTAGCGCTCGAGATGCCTCAGGATTCAATTGCCTGGGTGATGTAAGATTGGTATCACATTTACAACAAATCAAATAATGGGGACAGTGTCTCATTAGAGATACTGAACAAAGGTCTTACATGTTTACAGTTTATTGTCCCCAGTAGTTTTTGCAGATCATTCGGAGATTGGATATTGTTTAATTTCTTCAGCTTTTCTGGGAAAACCCAGATTTCTGCTAATTTCCACGCCAGGTATTTCCAGGGTGGTTGGAAATGAATTTTTTTTAGGAGATAACTGTAAGCCATAATTTTCAAGACATTTGGTAAGTAATGGTAAACTTTTTTTAATTTGACCTTCATTAATTGAACAAAGAAAACTGGTTTCAATGCTGAATGCACAATTTGTTTTAACACTATGATCAGATCTGTCATTATCTCAGCCCTTTGTGCCCCCCGTTTGGCCCAAATAAAAACTGTTATGATTGAACCCCAGCCAGACACTGAGCACCACACAGCCTCTGACTCAGCTTTTCCACAGCAGTGGGGTGGAGGAATGGATTGAGACAAGAAAAGTTTAATGATTGATTAATGATTAAATACTCCTCTTTGCTCATTCCCATTCCTCTCACCTATGCTTCTGCTCTCAGCTTTAGGGAGTGAAAGCTCACAAACATTTCAGCACTCTGATTGCCTCCTTAGATAACTTTGTCACTGTGTTTGTGTCCATCTTTTTGTGTCTCCTGACACAAAGGATTTCTCATAAGTTTATCCCTTGTAGAAAGGTGACCTCATTAGGGGCAGCATGTACTTAGCATATGGTTGAGGAGTGTGTTTGATTGGCCATGAAACTTTATCATGCTTTGCTATGCTTTGTTTGCAAAGAGGAAAACTCCTGCTGTGCCCGTGCTGTGCCTCTCCTCTGAAGGGCAAAGAAATGAAATATTCCCGTTTAAAAAAAAAAGTGCAAAGGCGCACTTTGAAATCTTCCTCCTGAAATCCACCAGGAACAAAATTATCAACTCCAGGGAGCTCTATAGGTCTTTAAGACATGAAGGAAATTGCAAAAAGATAAATAATTTCTTTGGGCTTGTGAGGCTCATTACATGAACTTCAGATATCGAGAGAAGAATGAAAAAAATCTCTGATAAATGTTGGGAAACTGTCTGGAAGAAAACAGACGTGAGCAATCCTGACTATTTAGCTTTAGCTAGAGTAAACTAAGGGCCTTGAGACCCAGTTGCAAGGTTACTGAAAGATGAGCTATGGGAAAAAGATAAGGGAGCTGGCAGTAGAAAAGAAGAAATAACAGGATAATGAGGAAGCCAGCAGAAGTTCTGTGAGAACAGGATTTGTGTCCAAGATATAGCCACCTGCAAGATATTGTTATATAAACAAAGGCTCTATATAAAGCGAGTGTCCACTGTTAATAAACAACTTCACTTTAACCATATTGGTGACTGCGTGTCGTCCTTTAAGCCTCCGCGGATTTTTTCCCACAGATAAAGTCAAAGTAAGAAGCAAAACCCAAAATACCTTCACACACTGATGGGTCCCACTGAGCCTGCCAGAGCCTCCCCATGGCCTCGTTAGAGGAGATCCCTGGAGGCATGATTGCAGGAGGCAAAGGCCCTGTGCTGGTGGCTGTAGTGCTGACAAAACCCTTTGGTTTGTTGGATGCAGCAGAAAGGCCAAGCCCTGACTCCAGGCCATGGGAAGGCAGATCCTTTCCCTCACAGGAAAGTCAAGGCTTTCCTCGGGCAGTGGAGTGTGAGGGTGACCAAGAGCAAATGTAGGAAAATTCTCTGACACCTCCTGGTCTCCCATACGAGGGCCAATGAACAAAGTCTAGATTCTAAAAATAAAAATGTTCCTGGGAGACCTTGATTATCAAAGTAACTCCCATGGCCAAGGTGAAAAAGGCCTCAGTCCTTTTGGGCATTTCAGGCTTGACATATTCCTTGGCCACCTCTCCTTCAGGGTTTCCTACACTGTCTATGCCTGCAGCTCCTTCCCTTCAGGCGGTTGTCACCCTTCCTGCTTTCCCACCTAACTCACCCCAAAATTTCCAGACCTTCTCTGGTGTCTCTCTGCTCTCACTGGCTTTGCCTTGAAAACAAAATCCTGGGCTGATCCAAACCCGTCTAGGTAAACACAAGAATACCCATGGAGTGAGACTTCTTGTTCTTTCCCTACAGTCTAAACCTTCCAAGGTGACCTTTGTGATGGTTTTGGACTACCAAGAGAAGTTCCATCATAAAGTCATAGAACTGTCAGAGTGTGAAGGGATGTGACAGACCAGACTTGTATTTCTCATGATCACTCCAAAAGGACTGCCCATACCACCTTTGTGGAAACTTCCCCATGGTATAGTGTAGTGAAATAAGGCAACCAGGTGCCACTAATTGCCAGGTAGTGGGCATGAGCTTGTGTTAAGCCCAGCTGTGCCTGATTAGGACAGGCCCCTACTGCGCGTGAGCAGGACTGGGGGGGCCAATAAAAGGTGAAACTTGAAGCACTGGCTCAGCTCATTCCTGAGCAAGCCAGCAGAGAGGCTAGCTGCTTTTGGAGCAATAGCACGGATCCAGGCTAGTCAACCTTGAGGGCAATAGACTCAGAGCACTATTTGTGAGTTTCTGCTGGAACACCTGGTTGGACCTTGGAGTGCCGTGCCCTAAAAGAGGTTTGTCTTGCAACAGTATTGTCTGGAGTTTTGCTGGGATGGGTAAAAGCTCATTGACAGACTTAAGGGTGATGTGGGCTGAGAAGAGTGTGTACCTCAGAGTCTGGAATGGATGCTTCTGATCCCATCCCTCTAATCAGGCTTGCACTGGGCTAGGGATTTAGGAATGCCCCAGGACATTCCTCTTATCGCTGTTTGTCTGATTTTGTTAGGCCTGTTTTGGTTCTTTTCTAGAGTAAGAATTGCTCATCTAAGTGATAATGTGACCCTCGGTCCTTTCACTCTGTACCAGTCAGTGGTGTCAGAGAATCTGTCGACCATTTTCTGGGACCCTATGGTTTCAGTCCCTCTCCCCAGCAGGGCCAGGTCTGGCACTAAGGTTGGATCCAGCAGCACCTTGGCTCCTCTCTGAGAAGGAGTTTAGAAAGCAAGGGGGTGTGAGCTGTGTCTCGCTGGGTGCCCTCCCCGGGTCATGACAAGTGCCCACCAAGAACTTTCCTACGGGGCTGCTCCCAGCCAGGCAGCCCCAGCCTGTGCCATGGCCCGGGTGAGTCCCCTGCAGGGGCAGACACTGGCACTTGTCCTTCTGAGATTTCTGTCCAGATCAGCTCTGCTGCTCCTTGATGCCTTTCATGGAGCAGAGAGGCCTGGGAGAGCTCCTGAGGAAAGACTCCATCCCAGAAGGCATTGAGTCCCTCAGCAGCATTGGTGGATCCCCTCCATGGTCATGCAGGGCCACTTACACACCCATGGCTTTCTCTGCCAGGGTTTCACTTGCCAGCCCAGAACAGCTCCCTCCAGGCTCTCCCACCTCCCCTCCCCTCTCTCCCACCACAGCCCAGTTGCTGCTGGCCCCACACCAGTGCCCAGCCCAGGCTGCTCTGGGCAGTCCCACCACAGCCCCAGTCCCTCTGAAGGGCACAGCATCTGGGGGCTGCTCCTGGGGGCAGAGAGAGTTCAGAGCCCCAAATGGGTGACCATGCATGGCAAAAGGAGCAGGAGGCACCCTGTGTCCCCTGCTCTCCTCTCCAGGAGATCTGCAGAGCTCTGCAGCCCCTTGGGGCCATCCCCTCTGCCCAGCCCAGCACAAGAGCCCTGGCCCTTGTGCTCCTCAAGAGCTCTGACTGCTCCAGGCACAGAGCAGCCTTTCCAGGGCTGCTGAAGCCAGGGAGGGGTTTGCACTTCCCATTCATTCCTGATACACTGAGCAGGGAAAGCAGACAATATATTTGTTGCAGATTCATTTAAACCATTTTAATACAGTAAAGGCTCTCCTTTTAGACAAAGTTTCTTGGGCACAAAGGGTGAGTGCATAAGAAAGTAGGAGGGATACATAACAACGTTACTTTGAAGAGTAATGAAAATCACTGCTGAAGAAAAAGGAAAAAATATAAAGAAATACACACTTGCAATGTCCTGACACTCACTTTGTCATTTGAAGAGGACAGGGGGCAGCCTATGGCTGCTGAAAAACCCCTAACTGTTTCCTCAAAGAAGCCTTAAACTCCTCTTTCCTCATGCTGTAGATGAGGGGGTTCATTGCTGGAGGAACCACCGAGTACAGAACTGCCACTACCAGGTCCAGGGATGGAGAAGATGGAGGGGGGCGTCAGGTAGGCAAAGGTGCCAGTGACGATGAAGAGGGAGACCATGGCCAGGTGAGGGAGGCACATGGAAAAAGGCTTTGTGCTGTCCCTGCTCAGAGGGGATCCTCACCACAGCCCTGAAGATCTCCACATAGGTCACCACTATGAAAACAAAACATCCAAATCCGAAACAGGAACCAATAACAACAACGCAGATTTCCCTGAGGTAGGAGTGTGAGCAGGAGGGCTTGAGGATCTGGGGGATTTCACAGAAGAACTGGTCCAGGGCATTGCCCTGGCAGAGGGGCAGGGAAAATGTATTGGCTGTGTGCAGCAGAGCAGTGAGAAACCCAGTGCCCCAGGAAGCTGCTGCCATATGGATGCAAGCTCTGCTGCCTGGGAGGGTCCCGTAGTTTTGCAGATGGTCACGAAGCGGTCGTAGGACATGATGGTCAGGAGATAAAGTTCCCCTACAATAAAAAAAACAAAGATAACAAGCTGTGCAGCACATCCCTTGTAGGAGATATCAGTGTTGTCCCAGAGGGAATTGGCCATGGCTTTGGGCAGAGTGGTGGAGATGGATCCCAGGTCGAGGAGGAAGAGGTTGAGGAGGAAGAAGTACATGGGGGTGTGGAGGTGGTGGTCACAGGCGATGGTGGTGATGATGAGGCCGTTGCCCAGGAGGACAGCCAGGTAGATTCCCAGGAAGAGCCAGAAGTGCAAGAGCTGCAGCTCCCGCCTGTCTGCAAATGCCAGGAGGAGGAACTGGGTGATGGAGCTGCTGTTGGTCATCTGCTGTTTCTTGGATTGGTGTGATGTCAGAGAAGGAAAAGGGATAAGTAAGTTAGGTCGGATGCCCCTAGTGATATAGACCTTTCATTGCAAGAAAAGAAGTTAGGGCAGTGTACCTTCAAAAAAAATTTTTAAATTTCTCCTAGAGACAAACAAACAGCTTCTCCCATTTCATGAACAACTTTGGAATGTCCCTTTGAAACACCTGTTCTTATTCTGGTCAAATGTGCATAAAGGAGCAGGAGGAGTCTGTGATGCTCCATACAGCAATTGCTAAAAATGGGAAGGTGGGGATCTCAAATAAATCCACTCTTGTCATTTTACAGCTTTATATCATTGTCACCTCAATGCACCACCAGTCTGTATAGCATAGATGAAGGGATTCAGCATGGTTTGGTCTAATACAGGTTCTAAAAAAAAACTAAAGAAAATTATAATGTATGGGCCGATCTAATTGGCCTCCCAAACATGGGGTTGGGCATAGTAAAGGGGTCGCACCTCCTATCTCTTCGAGAATATTCAGGAATATTCTCCAACATTTTCCAAACCTCTCTAACATTCCACAACAGGAGGGCAGCGGCTCTGCAGGGGATGCCTGGGAGGTGCAGGAATCCCCCCTGCCATCATCTTCCAGGCAGCAGCTCCCTCTCCATCTCTGCATATCTCTGCTGCCTGCAGCTCTTTCTCTGTCCCCAGCTCTCCTCCCTTTCAATGCTCACAGCCCCCATCCCACCCACTGAGTGCTCAGCTCTTCCTTGCAGACCCCTCCTGGCAGCAGCAGGACCTGTCCAGGGGCATCTCTGGCTGTGCAGGGGCTCAAGAGCAGCTCAGACAAGGGCTGAGGAGAACTGGGATCTCTGTGACTTCTTCAGAATGCAGAAAGAGCTTTTGATGCCCTGGAGAGACAAGTGGAAGCAGAGCCTGAGGAGAGCCCAGTCAGGAGCAGGAAAGCCCTGCCCTGAAGGGACTCCTGAAAAATCTTCTCAGAAATATTCTGGGCATCACCTGGAGCTGTGAGCAGCCCTGAGCAATTAATCCCTCTCTCAAAAGCACCAGGAGCCTGCCCTGTGCTCCCTGTCTCCTGCCAGCCACAGCTTCTGCCAGCACCAGGGAGCTCCCTGGGCAGGCTGAGAGCTGCCCCTGGCAGGCAGGCAGCAGAGTCCCTGCCCCAGCACACAGCCCCTGGGCTGCAGGACCCTGCTCGGAAGGACAGCCCTGGGCACCCCTGCCTGCACACACACCCTCACTCCTCTTCACAATTCCCCTTCCACCTCCAGCCCCTTCCCCCCTTACAGCTCCCAGCAGCTCTGGCTCGGCAGCTTTAGGAGATGCCTCCAGCAACTGCACCAGCTTCACTGCCCTGCACCAGACACTCACCATGGCAGAAGCTGGGAAGGTTCTCCTCCACTCAGCTGGCACTCATCCCCTCCATCTTCACCCCCTTGAAGCTCTCTCTGCCTTGCTCACCTCCCCCAGATACCCTGGCAGTGCCCTCAGCCCTGCTGCGCTCTGCAGAGGAGCTGCTCCTGCCCACAGCTGTCTCTCTGCAGCACTGCCCACTTGCCAGCAGCTTCCTCCATCCCAGAAGCCCAGCTCACAGCTGTCAGGAGCCCTCTGGGGGGTTGATGCTGAACCCATGACAATTGCTCAAGAGGCAAGGAGAGGAAGCTGCAGAAGCTTCTTTCTCAACAAGAAAGTCCAAGGCAGAGTCCAAGTCCAAAGTTTCCAAAGTTTGTTGCCGTGTGCCTGGGTCCCCCTGAGGGACAGCCCTGAGAAAGCATCCCCTGCAGGGTGCGGGGGAGCAGGAAGCAGGAGGCAGTGATGACAGGTGGGGAAAAGGAAGGTGCACGTGGCTGATGGAACTTCCTTTGGACATTGTCTGCTCTTCACCATGGAGCACTGATGAAGAAGGAAACCCAGGGATGGGGGGGGACAGGATGGAAAAAGGTGGAAAAAGGGAGAAATGTTCCCTCTTTCCCTTTTTTTTTTTATTTTTTGGGACCAAACCAAAGGCAGATTTGGCAGAACTGGACCAGTTCCAGGGCTCCCACAAAGGGGGGGGTGATGGCTTTCACATCTCTGCCCTGGGTTAGTGATTGGCTGGGGGGGGACAGACACTTTTGCACAGACACTTTTCTATCAGATCTGTGTTCAGGTCTATGGTTGGATCTCTCAGGGGCAACAATAATGGTGAAATTTGTCATACCAAAGCAGTGCTAAACAAAAGAGATTATCAGCATTTGCTCTAAAATTGCCAAGTAACTGAGTTGGCAGAAGGCATTTTCAGGGAGTTTTGGATTTTATTTCAGCTCCCCCCATCTCTCCTGGAGAATGTTCTGGGATATCTCAAACCCTCAGCATTTCTTCTGCTGCTGGTTGGCTATGTGGTGAGAAGCAGAACCGCTGTGTGATGGCTGCTACAGAGTCACATCTGATTTGCAGCTTTAAGTCCAAAGGATCTGAGGGTCAGGGGCAAGCATCAGTGGTCAATTTTGTAGATTTGCTATTTAAAGTTGTTAAAGTAGTTTAAAGCAGTTTAAAGAAAGAGCTGCAGTCATGGACAGTGTAGGGCAGCCTGCGGGAGAGGTGGCCAAAGGCTCTGGAAGGCTGAAAGGCCCAACAGGATCAAGGGCTTTGTCACCTCAGACATGGCAGCTGCCTCAACCACCATGTACTACCAGAAGTAATTTTGTCTTGAAGCTCTGGACTTTCTTTGCCCTTCTTGGGGAGGTCAGGATGTGTCAGAATTTTTTCTTATTACTCATTATCATACTGCACTGTCCCCAGGAAGAGTGCTGACCTACAAGTGAGGGATGGGCTCTGCCTTCCCATTGCCAGGGTCCAGAGTTTGGCCTCACTGATTCATTAATACATAAATAAATAATGAAAAATCCTTGGCTTCAAAGCCACCTTTGCAGAACCTTTGCCTCCCTGCAATCATGGCCTCCAGTGATCTGCTCTAACAAGGCCATGGGGAGACTCTGGCAGCAATGGCCCTCACTGGGGCCAATCAATGCTTCAAGGTACTTTCAGGTTCTATTCTGACTTCTGGAGCAATTTGTTCATTTATCTCTCAGCACCTGAGGATCATGGACTCAGCACCAAACACACCCCGGGGTTCATTGAAATACAGAGCACTAAAGGGCCATGGCTCTCCAAGGCATATTCTTCACATCTTCAAGGCTTGTACAGCTAATTGGAGAGGTTTTCCCAGTGTAGTTAAGGAGGAACATTTTATAATGTGATTAATGTAAAACTGTTTTTTTCTGATAGAAGTTTCCTGAAGTCTTACACTGTGTGGGCAACTTTACTTCTCACCTCCCCAGCCCCACCATTCCTTTCATGTCCCACCTGGGACTTCCATCCCTGGTCCTTGCATCAGACTTCTCCTCTCCTCTCTGCAGCTGGAAGTTACAGCTCCACTGCACCACCTCCCACCTGCTCTCCTTAGAGAACTGACTGCACACGGGCACAGCAGGAGTTTTCCTTTGTGCAAGCCAAGAAAAGTCAAACAGAGAAAGTGAAGAAGAATCTGAGGAGAAATGGTTTAGAGAGAGACAGATGGGAAAAGAGAGATGTGATCATCATGACAGAGGTGGCTAAAGAGACAATCAGGCTGCTGAAAGACAGGGGAGCTTTGAACAACCTGCTGCTCAAAACAGCATCCAGGGGAGAGGCATCTGAATGAACAAAGAGTAGGAGAAGGGGACAATTGGAGAGGAATGGGAATGGCCTTTGTCTGGACAGTCTGTGTCTGGAAAGGTGACTTTAGGAATGGTCACTGTATCACCACCAGCAGGCAGAAGTTTATGTTGAGGCTCTGCAGTTGGTTTGCTCCTTGCCCCTTCTTGGGGTAGTTGGGAGGTGTTGAGCATTTTTCTCATAGTTTCTATTGCTCATCGTCGTACCTCTCAGCCCCCAGAAAGAGTCCTGACCCACAAGTGAGGGATGGCCTCTGCCTTCCCATTGCCTCGGGTTCACAATGTGGCCTGACTAAAAGATAAAATAAATAAATAAATAAACAAGCAAACAAACAAATAAATAAATATCTGTTTCTTCAGAGCCACATTTACAGAATCATTGCCTCCCTGGAATCATGTCCTCCAGTGACCTTCTCTAATAAGCGTCTTTGAAAGCTTTGTCAATAATGGGATGCAGTGAGACTGAACCAGAATCCGGAAACGCTACGTCACGCGTCTTCCGGCGGGGACGGTACCAGGGGCGGCCCCGGCCCCCAGTGGGTGCCACCTTTGGCTCCGCCCCTACGTCCTGCATCATCCGGCGAGGGGGGCTCCAGGGCTGGTCCCGACCCCCAGCGGGCCCCGCCTTTGGCCCCACCCCCATGCCCTACATCATCCGACGGGGACGTTTCCGGCCCACAGCACCCCTCCTCCCCCTCCTCCGACCAGCCGGCTCTCCCCCCACTGCTGCAAGCAGCCTTTTCTCAGAAACAAAATCCTGCTGTATGGCTTTGCCGCATCTTAATGATTAATTGGTCGCAAACACATGAGGAGGCCCTTAATAATAAAGATTATGATTTATCCTCAGTTATAGATAGCCTCCCACAAGCTTTCCCGATCATATATACAACAGATAATCGGAGAAACGTGGAGGCGGAGTATCACTCTTTAAATTGGAAATTGCTAACACAACTAAGAGCTACCGTAAATGAATGCGGGTTGCATGGTGAACCAGTCAAGCAAATGATAAGTTATATCTGGGGGTCAGGATTGTTGCTTCCAGAGGATACAAAGGGAATTATGAGAATGATTATGACTCAATCAGCCTTACTGTTATGGCAAGCCCATTGGCAAACATTATGTCACAGATTTGTAGACATTCCTAGAGAACAAAATGACCCCCTGTATGGGGTAACAGTGAATCAACTTATGGGTTGTGGACAGTATGCTAATTTTGAGGCACAAGCAAGATTAGGCCCACATATAATAAGAGAGTCCATGAGACTTGCGAGGGAAGCTATGAGTAAAGTTAGAACTACACCAGCTGTTCCATCTTATATGTCAATTAAACAAGGCAGAGATGAGCCATTCTCACAGTTTGTAGATAAACTCACTGATGCTATTGTTGCCCGTAGTCAAGACACAAACCAACAGAGTGCCAGTTTATGCGGTGCTTTATTCGGGGCCCCGGGAAACCTGAGGACTAGCGTCCCAAATCAGGATTCCAACGATCCCCGTTTTCGGTTCAGCTTTTATACCCTTTTTACAATGAAGCCTTCGTGCGGAATTTCAGTTGCGAAACAGTTACATGCAGATAACAATAGAGAGACATCCACGAACAGCAAATCTCATACTTTTTCAATTTAAGATATTGTTTTGACTGTCTCCCACCATCAACCCCCCTTACATGCGTAATAACCCTTATCTTCAATGTCAGTTTACTTTTCTTCATGTTCATGCTCGACTAATCCCCTTTGATAAGCTGTTCCCCTCTTCCCAGCGCATTCCTTGTTGATAAACTGTTCCCCTCTTCTCAGCACATTAACACTTTCCTTGTCAGTTTCCTGCTTTTCTGTCCTGCTTGACCAGTCCAAACCTTAGCATAACTACTTCTAAATTTTCACCTCCCCCGCCACCTGCAACACTATCAACCAGGCTTGTGTACCAGAGCAGATGAAAGCTGCATTGCTCCGTCAGTGTGTCTTAGAGAAAAGCAACACTCCCACAAAAAATGTAATTTCCTCTATGCCATCGGAAGCAACAATTGAGGAGATGCTAGAACGGTTAGCTAAAATGCCAGTAGGGACTCAGGCAATGTTAATTGAGGCAATACAGGATGTAGGGAAAGATATGGTGCAAGCCCAGCAGCAAGCCCACCAGCAAGCTTTTGCAGCCCAGCAGCAAGCTTTTGCAATCCAGCAGCAAGCCTTGGCAGCCCTAGTCCCGCTACGTCCTGCCAACACCAAGCAACAGCAAGGACCAATCATCAAATGTTTTCGCTGTGGTTGCATTGGACATCCTCGAAAGCATTGTCGTAAAACCAGAGTCTGGTGTCAATATTGTAATACGGACAGTCATGCTGCTGAAGCCTGCAGATACCAGGGAAACGGATCGATGAACGCAAGAAGCTGTGGCGTGAAGACCCCAACTGCGGCTCTAGTGTGGACCCCTTCAAACAACTCCAACCAGCCACTTCCACTTCCCTCCAATGACAGCTGCAGCCACCCACCTCCCTTCAACCAGCAACCAGTGGAAGCCTCGGGCTGGACCCTGACAACCACAGTAGACGTGACTTTTATTGACAGCAAGCCCCAAAAGATCCCTACGGGTATCACCGGTCCAGTGAAATATGAGGGAAAACCATGTGGAGCCCTCTTATTAGGATGATCGTCTGCTGGACTTAAGGGTTTGTTTGTCTTGCCAGGAATAATAGACAGTGACTATATTGGAGAAATTTGTATTGTGGCTATGACTTGGGCACCGCCTATGGTAAACCCAGAAGGAACTCGAATTGCCTAGTTAGTTCCGACACAGCAACTAACTGATGCAGCAGCCGCCTCTTCGACAGTTCCCCGCTTAACAGCAGCGTTTGGCTCTACAGGAGAAATGGCTTTACTATGCCTCCCGATGGATCAGCGCCCCAAAGCACCGATTTTATTAGAACATCAACAGGACCAGTGTCGCCTTACAGCATTACTGGATACAGGAGCAGATATCGCTGCCCCAATGATGTCTGGAGTAGAAGGGGTAGGAGGTGCAGCCCAGGTAAAACGAAGCACACAAAAGATTCGTCTCACCGTCGATAATCGCCCATGTACTCTATTTGTCACCATCATGCCATTGCCTACAAATGTAGAAGCCCTTGTTGGCCGAGATGTATTAGGTCAGATCGGGGCACGCCTGATAACAAGAGACCATTTTTATTAGTGGTCACTTCTTGGGCTTTCCCGATCCCATTGACATGGTTATCATCGCAGCCGGTATGGATCGAGCAGTGGCCGCTAAAACGAGAAAGCCTTATGCAAGCACATGTCCTAGTGCAAGAACAGTTAGAGCAAGGGCACATACAACAATCAGCTAGCCCTTGGAATACTCCAATTTTCGTAATTAAAAAGAAGTCTGGCAGGTACTGTCTACTGCATGATTTACGTGCAGTTAATTCCCAGATGGAAGCAATGGGAGCTCTTCAGCCCAGAATGCCTAACCCCGCAATGCTTCCAGAGTGTTGGCATGTACTTATAGTGGACTTAAAAGACTGCTTTTTTACTATACACATATGTTGGGAAACTGTCTGGAAGAAAACAGACATGTGAGCAATCCTGACTCTTTAGCTTTAGGCCTTAAGACCCAGTTGCAAGGTTACTGAAAGATGAGCTATGGGAAAAAGATAAGGGAGCTGGCAGTAGAAAAGAAGAATAACAGGATAATGAGGTAGCCAGCAGAAGTTCTGTGAGAACAGAATTTGTGTCCAAGATATAGCCACCTGCAAGATATCGTTATATAAACAAAGGCTCTATATAAAGCGAGTGTCCACTGTTAATAAACGACTTCACTTTAACCATATTGGTGACTGCGTGTCGTCCTTTAAGCCTCCGCGGATTTTTTTTCCTACATTTGGCGCCCGAACAGGGACCCTCTCGCTGTTGCTTCCAGGAGCGATGAAGACAGCTGGGATGAGAGGGTAGCGAGAAAGCCGACCGAAGGAACGGTGCGGCAGGAGCGGAGAAGCCAGTCGAAAGGAGACTGCTGCCCCGGCGGTCTGTGTAGCTGGTGCCCGGCTACGGAACGAAAGAGGTACCTCAAAATTGAAGAATCTTGCCAAGAAAAAGGTGAGCGGCTGGGGAGGAGATGGGGTCTACACTCTCTAAAGAAGAAGAGGCAGTAGTTAAGCTCCTCCAATGTATTCTCTCTAAGAGAGGTTTATCACACGAAGGCAGGACCTTACGTGAATTACTGAAATGGGCACGGGATAGAGACTTGATCCCCTCGATGGGTACCGTTTTTGAGTTACCTACTTGGGAAGCCATAGGTACTGCTCTATGGGATAAAATTAATGATGGAGATAAGGAGGCACGACGCTTAGCCACACTCTGGAAATTCATTAGAGAAACCTTAACAGAGATGGAAAGTGAAAGAGTAGCAGCCTCAGCGTTTGCTGCCTTAACACCTGATCTACCAATACCGATGAATGCTCAAAATATGGACTTGACCTCTAGGCAGTTATTTGAGACACCTAAGGTGCCCCCACCAGCACCTGAAGGGACTATACTGATTCAAGCTCAGCCAACTGTGCCATTTGACCCTGGAGGGTCGGATGAAAAGCAAAAATGGGACTGAGAAGCAAAACGAAAAGCGACCGAAAACACCACCAGAATCGTCGGAGGACACAGGCGAGGAACCTTGGAATGCAGACCCCCCCCCTCCTGCCCGCCTGCCACGGCTCCCAAACACTCTGCCACCGCTGCCTTCCTCTTGACCTCCGATGCCTGATTTATCTTCTTGACCACAGTTGCCATCAATTAATCCTCTGCTTCACCTGTCAACACCATCAGTGCCTGCTATAGAGCAACAACCAAGGAAAGAACTGGGACTCGGAGACAAGCAACTCAGGGAACTGCTGAAGAAGCTGAAAGAACTGGAGACCAAGGATGAGTATACCCCTGAAAAAACCCTAGTTTTTTGCTCCGGGGAACACCCTGAACAACCCAGGGGCACTAATTCATTTTTATCCCCTGATCAGTTCCCTATCCCTGCTCCTACTTCCCTTAACCCTTTAACACCCACTGCTCCACCTCTTCTAGATCCAACATGGGGAGGGGAGGGTGGTAGAGGAGATAGTGGGGGGGGGGGGGAAAGGTGGAATCAACAATTGCAATTTCATCATAAATGGCAAATGCTGTGTGAAAATGAAGCTGTGATTCCTAGACAGAACACCGATGCATTATACAGAGTGCAAGCACAAATGTTACTTGGTGCTTGTCCTTTTGTATGTGCAGATTTGCAGGCATGGTTTCAAACTGAAGTGTTACAACTTTCACAAGAATTGGTGTATAAAGCTTTGTAAACTGTGCATGATCCTGCACAAGCAACTCCCTCTTTTACAAATATTAAATGAGGGAGTGGAGCCATATCCAAAATTTGTGGATCACTTATATTCAGTGGTAATATCACATCCCGACTTGACAGAAGAGATGAAAACAAAATTTTTTATATGTCAGCATATGACAATGCTAATGAAAAAAACTAAACGTGCATTAGGACTACTCCCAAAAGGTGCTACAGCAGCCCAATTGTTAGAAGCTTCTGAGCAAATGCTAGAAGCAGATAAAGCTGCTTAAGGACCATCATTGCAATATGGTTCTCAATATTGATTTATATTGTGGTGCATGGTCCACTGGTGTTTCACACAGAGACAAAAACCAAACAAACAAACAAAAAAAACCAAAACAACAACAACAAAAAAAAACTTGGTAATTACACTTGGGTTTTGGTTTGGGAGATTGTACCACTTCATTTAACTTTAGGCTAACTTCACCAGATTTTATGAGAACGAGTATGCCTTTTTGGAGGCCGAGAGTTGCTGCGGAGAGTGAGAGCTGCTCCTGGTACAGAGAGCACCCCCACTCCTGCCTCCGCAGCCGTTTCTCGCCCCCCCTCACACAAGGGCACAACTCAGATATGGCTGGTGAGCATTGCCAGTGTATCTGCTACAGCTGCAGCTGCTGTCTCTGCCCCCACTGACACTGCTGCTGCTCAAAAAATGAGCCCTGCTGCAGACACCACAGAAAGAAAAAAAAAAAAAAAAAAAAGAAAAAAAAAAGGGGGGGGGGGGGAAGAGTGTGCCTTTGCTGTTTAAAGGCTTGGAATTCTGTCTCTAAACAATTTTATTAGGCCTTTTTGAGCCTCAATTTGGCAACCATGAAGGAAACCAGGACTCCACTGTGCCGTGACCCGGGAGGGGTCTGGGGACGCTTTTGGGGCCCCCCGACCAATTTTTGTCGGATAAGCCTCCTCTACCCTCTTGGTTCTATGCACCAGTGGACACCAGACCTTCCTCATAATAAAAAGGTATTTAAGTCCTTCCATTGCAGTGTTAAATGTGCTTTTCATATTGTATTGATAATAGGTTCTTGTTAATGTTGTAATTCATGTGATCATTTATATGTTGATTATGGGATCCCTTGTCTATGTGTTGATTGTTGATTGTGCTATTCTGTTGCACTGCTAAGTAGATGAACTTAACTTCTGGTATTTTAACACAGATGCTAAAAGATGTTGATAGTGTCAGACATGCAGTTTTATAATATCATGCTGCCATTGACTTTTTATTATTAGCTTTTAGGTTATGTTTGTGAAGACTTTGATGGAGTGTATTTGCATGAATTTATCTGATCATTCAGAGTCAATTCACAACCAAAAACGATTGATTAAGACAACATGAAAAATTAACTGTTGCATATATTGGGTTAAATGAATGGTTAAATCACTTAAGGATATAGGGATAGCTTAGAGATTTAATTAGACAAGGTTTATCAATTATATTTGTTATTATTGGTTTTGATGCTTTCGTATTATTAGTATGTTGTTTATGGCAATGTATTATTAGCATGTTATTTCACGTGATGAAGTAAGTCAGGCTTGCTCAAAAACAAAAAGGGGGATATGTTGGGAAACTGTCTGGAAGAAAACAGACATGGGAGCAATCCTGACTCTTTAGCTTTAGGCCTTAAGACCCAGTTGCAAGGTTACTGAAAGATGAGCTATGGGAAAAAGATAAGGGAGCTGGCAGTAGAAAAGAAGAATAACAGGATAATGAGGTAGCCAGCAGAAGTTCTGTGAGAACAGAATTTGTGTCCAAGATATAGCCACCTGCAAGATATCGTTATATAAACAAAGGCTCTATATAAAGCGAGTGTCCACTGTTAATAAACGACTTCACTTTAACCATATTGGTGACTGCGTGTCGTCCTTTAAGCCTCCGCGGATTTTTTTTCCTACACACATACACCCGCAAGACACAAAGCTATTTGCATTTACACTTCCAACCCTTAACAGAGAAGCTCCTGCTTCACGGTTTGAGTGGGTAGTGCTCCCACAGGGCATGAAAAACAGCCCAACTTATTGTCAATTGTTTGTAGATGCTGCATTATCACCGGTGCAACAAGCATGGCCAGATGCCTTAATTTATCATTACATGGACGATATCCTAATAGCACAGCAGGACCCCTTTATTGAGCAAAAGGAGTATTTTTTAGCACAACAGCTAAGTCACCAGGGACTCCAAGTCACACCTGAAAAGATACAACGTACACCACCATGGAAGTACCTAGGATCGCACATCACTGAGTCACAAGTCAGAACGCAAAAAGCTGCTCTCCACTTGACTCTTAAGACCTTGCATGATGTACAACAATTTTTAGGTGACGTTCAATGGTTGCGCCCTGTGATCGGTATCACAAATGATCAACTAGAACTGTTACGACCACTTCTTTAAGGCACCAATCCTGGCTCCCCCGTCACCCTTTCAACAGCTCAGTAACAGGCCATAACTGAAATTGGCCTGACAATTTCTCAGCGCTTCGTGGATCGCCGTGACATGAACTTACCCATAGACTTAACCATCCTTATGGGTAAGCAACATTTACTTGGAGCTCTCACGCAATCCAAAAAGAAAAAGGGGGAGACTGGGTCTGCTGATATTCGTGTGTTAGAATGGATCTTCGGACCACTACAGCTAAAAACTACAATCCAAACAAAGATTGAGGTATTGGCCCTTCTAATTTGTAAAGGCCGAACCCGTATTATACAAATTACTGGAGATGAACCAAGCACAATTTATCTTCCAATGAAACAAGGAGAGTTGGACTCGTACTTGCAGCACTCTCCAGCCCTGCAGTCAAGTCTCCTAGAAGCTGCGCAAACCATTGATCTTTCCCCGTTGCGGTCTACTGTGTTAAAGTGGATGTCCTTGCATGAATGGATTCCTGTTCCAAAACGATCTGAGAAACCCCTTCAAGATGCATTAACAGTCTTTACCGATGCAGGAAAACGCTCACGACAAGCTGCAGTGACTTGGCAAGACAAAGAGCAATGGTGCCATGAACTCCTGTCCACACAAAAGGATGATACCCTACAGACTCTAGAGTTGGCAGCCATCGTTTACGCCTCCTCACGCTGGATGAATGTACATCTTAATGTTGTCTCAGATTCCCTATATGCTGTAGGAGTTGTACAGCGAACTGAGGACGCATATATCAAAGACGTCGCAAACTGGCGACTAAATGACTTATTTCGCCAGCTGCGGGCTGCCATCCAACAGAGAGATCAACCCTATGCTATCATTCATATTCGGAGTCACCAGTGGTCTGACGGCCTGGGAGAAGGCAATGCTCCAGCAGATAGGCTGGTTTCATTATCTGTACCCATGGACAAGTTTACTAAGGCAAGAAATGCGCATGCTACCTTCCCTCAGAACGCCAGAGGACTGCACCGTCACTTCCAGATTTCCATGGACGAGGCCAGAGGCATTGTGAAAGCTTGCCAACAGTGTAATCAAAAGGGACTTGGTCTTGGCCTCGGAGTTAACCCCCAAGGTCTTGGTCCAAATGAAAAATGGCAGATGGATGTCACTCATGTACCAGAATTTGGAAGGCTTAAACATGTTCATGTTACTATTGATACTTATAGCCATTTTATCTGGGCTACAGCTCAGTCTGGTGAGACTGATACAAGTGATACAGCATCTCACCCTTTGTTTCACCATCATGGGTGTGCCAGAGCAGATAAAGACAGACAATGGACCGGCCTATATTAGTAGCAAGCTAGCTTGGTTTTTTCAACAGTGGGGAATTAAGCATATCACAGGCATTCCCCATTCGCCAACAGGTCAAGCTATAGTAGAGAGGGCAAATCAAACATTAAAGGATTATCTAATGAAATTTACAGATTTGCAAGACCCACAGGAGCGATTGGCAAAGACTCTATTTGCCTTGAATTATCTGTGTATATTTGGGGAACAAAAGTTAGCACCAGCATATATTCATGGGACAGTGGCCTGCGGGAGCGGCAAAGAAAATGCATGCAACCAATATGGTTGATAAACGAAATTCTGGTTTATTACGCAGCAACTTTTGCTTATATAGCGCTTCCGTGACCACACCCCAGCCACCAACATAACTTTTTATTGGACACCCGGTGTGTTTACCTGTAGCACAGCGAATCCCTGGTGCAGGTAGCACCGGAGTATGGGCCGATCTAATTGGCCTCCCAAACATGGGGTTGGGCATAGCAAAGGGGTCGTACCTCCTATCTCTTCGAGAATATTCAGGAATATTCTCCAACATTCTCCAAACCTCTCTAGCATTCCACAACATATCCCCCCTTTTCTTTTTGCACAAGCCCATGTTTGGTTTAAATTTTTGCAGTGCTAATTTTCAAACAAATACAGTGCAAATAACAAAAACGTGCAAAACTTAAGGATACATTCAATAATATAATGCCCTTTTAAAACAATCTAGAAACTACTCAAACCATTCAATTAATGAATCAAACAGGTTGATACATTAAATGTTGTAATGCCCTTTTGAAATAATCTAAAAACTATTCAAACCACTCTATTAATGAATCAAACAAATTGGTTAACAAGTTATCGAATAGATTTCGTTGTCTTAATCAAGTAAGAGTCGACTTCGCATTTAAGACATGTCTATTTCATACAACCATTCATACTCACACACTCTTTAACAGAGCTCTGTTCAATATTAGGAAGGTCTGGCGTCCACTAGTGCAGAGAGCCAAAAGAAGGATAGGAGAGACTTATCCGACGAAATGTTGTCGGGGGGCCCCTATAAGCATCTCCAGGTCCCACCGGCTCATAGCATAACGGAGTCCTAGGACCTTCATAGTTGCCGAATTGTGTTAAATTTAAGATTGTAACATTCAATTACTACATTCATAACGGGTGAAGTCTGTTTTTGTTTTTGTTTTTTTATTTTTTTTTTTATTTTTTTTTTTTAATTTTTTTTATTTTAAAAAGCAGTTATGTATTAATTTTACTATGTGCTATGTCCTTTTTCTTTTCTCTTTTTCTTTTTCTCTTTTTCTTTTTCTTTTTCTCTCTCTTTTTTTTTTTTTTTTTTCTTTTTTTTTTTTTGATCTTATAACTTCTTAATATACTTGTTATGTAACTATTCACAACCTTTTGGTACTTAATAGAGGTCCATGTCCTTGTACCTCAAATCATTCTTCAACAAAACCTTTATCTTTTTCATAATATTAACAGCTTTGGCAAATAACTTCTTAAGTATCACTAACATACAACTAAAACACATTACAATTATCAGTATAATACAAAGTACGAGTAAACCAATCTTACATAAACCTTGAGGCCATCTGGTGAGGCCAAACCAATTGAATAATTCATCTATACCGAAAAATACTATATCTTGCTTGATATTTTGAGTATGTTCTACTAACTGTTGTATCTACTTATGTATCAATTTAGAGTGATCACTCAAGTTCATATCACACATACCATCAAAATCTTCATAACCATGGCCATGAGCTAAAAACAAAAAATCAATAGCAGCTCTATTTTCTAATACTGCATGTTGTACAGAAGATAAATCATCAGCTAATTCAGATAATACCTTGCTGGTATCACTAGCATACTTTACCACCCAACAACTCAACTTCTTCAGGTTCCGATGTGCACGAGCGGCAGCTGCTCCCGGCAAAAAATAGAACAATCACCTGCCATTTGGACCAAGGGTTAACATCATCATCACATTCCTGCATTAGTGTTTGAGCCAGGCTTCGCTTCCACCGCACACGATGGGTACTGTTCAGGTGTGCGTGAGGCATAGCTAAGCTCAGTTGACCAATGGTGCAAGGCCCTCCAACGGGACGGGATGGTATACCTAACCATGCCCAATCTCCGCAAATTAAAAAGTACCCTGATGGTAATTTCCTAGGAAGCTGTGTCCCAGGCGATGGGTTAGTAGAACCACGGAGGGTGTAGTTGCACCACTGGCTGAAATTGCCCATTGGGAAAACATTGGTAGTAACGCATTGTCTCCCTATGACTTCTGTGCAATCAGTGGACAAGCTACTCATCCAGAGAAAATAAGTGGCATTTAGAGAGTCTATAAGGCTTAATTCTTGGGGATCGGGCACAACAGGCAGATGACTAACCCAAGTGTCGTAGTCACTTAAGCACGCAACTAGACTGGCCTTGGTGGAACATAGACTCTCGGTGTGAAATTGCACTTGTGTGTGGTTCATTGCTGCTTGAAACATTGGCCACGTCTCTTCAGAGGCTGGTACACCAACTAAATATGTAAAGGCGATTGGGTGTTTTTTTGTTTTTTTGTTTTTTTGGTTTTTTTTGTTTTTTTTTTTAGTTGTTGTTTTTGATCGCTAAACTGGCACAAAAGGAAGTGGTGTTAAGCTGACGCGCAAGGGTAACCCAGACATTCTGTCAGGGGTCGAAGTTCAGGAAGGCAAAACAATCAAAGTTTAAAATGACAATGAAACCTATGATGAAGTCAACACGGCAGTTTCTATCTTTGAACATGTTGAGCACTTAATACGGCTGTCTCTGCTCTTGAGCTTATGCTTTCAAATTTGGTGGAGCAGGTGCTGGCTGAGTCCGCTTGCTGGGAACCTACAAGGTACCTGTAAGGGTGGAAACACACATGACTTTTGCCTGAATATTTAACCTCTGCTGGTCCTTGCCATATACCTGTGGTGTGGTCCCTGTAGGTCACATACAGTGGGGCTTCTGAAGGATCAGCTTGTTGGGCTATTGTCCCATGAATATATGCTGGCGCTAACTTTTGGTCCCTGAATATACACAGATAATTCAAGACAAATAGAGTCTTTGAATAATCGCTCCTGTGGGTCTTGTAAATCTGTGAATTTCGTCAGGTAGTCTTTTAATGTTTGATTTGCCCTCTCTAATACAGCTTGACCTGTTGGCGAGCGGGGAATGCCTGTAATGTGCTTGATTCCCCACTGTTGAAAAAATCGAGCTAACTTGCCCCTAGTATATGCCGGTTTACTATCAGTCTTTATCTGCTCTGACACACCCATGACAGCGAAACAAAGGGTGAGATGTCGCATCACCTGCAACGCTTTCTCACCAGACTGAGCTGTAGCCCAAATAAAATGACTATAAGTATCAACAGTAACATGAACATGTTTAAGCCTTCCAAATTCTGGTACATGAGTGACATCCACTTGCCATCTTTCATTTGGACCAAGATCTCGGGGATTAACTCTGAGGCCGAGACCAAGTCCCTTTTGGTTACACTGTGGGCAGGCTTTTACAATGCCTCTGGCCTCATCCATGGAAATCTGGAAGTGACGATGGAGTCCTCTGGCGTTCTGGTGGAAGGTAGCATGCGCATTCCTTGCCTTAGTAAATTCGTCCATGGGTACAGATAGCGAAACCAGTTTGTCTGCTCGGGCATTGCCTTCTCCTAGGCCGTCAGACCATTGGTGACTCCGAATATGAATGATAGCATAAGGTTGATCTCTCTGTTGGATGACAGTCTGCAGCTGACGAAATAAGTCATTTAATCGCCAGTTTGCGACGTCTTTGAGATATGCGTCCTCAGTTCGCTGTACAACTCCCACAGCATAAATAGAATCTGAGACAACATTAAGACGCACATTCAGCCAACGTGAAAAGGCGTAAACAATGGCTGCCAACTCTAGAGTCTGTAGGGTATCGTCCTCTTGTGAGGACAGGAGTTCATGGCACCATTGCTCCTTATCTTGCCAAGTCACTGGGGCTGGTTGTGAACGTTTTCCTGCATCGGTAAAAACCGTTAGTGCATTTTGAAGGGGTTCCTCAGATCGTTTTGGAACAGGAATCCATTCATGCAGGGGCATCCAATTTAACACAGTAGATCGCAACGGGGAGAGATCAATGGCTTGCGGTGCTTCTAGGAGACTTGACTGTAGGTCTGGAGAGTGCTGCAAATACCAGTCCAACTCTCCTTGCTTCATTGGAAGATAAATTGTGCTCGGTTCATCTCCAGTAATTTGTATAATACGGGTTCGGCCTTTACAAATTAGAAGGGCCAATACCTCAATCTTTGTTTGGACTGTAGTTTTTGGCTGTAGTGGTCCGAAGATCCATTCTAAGACAAGGATATCAGCAGACCTAGTCTCCCCCTTTTTATTTTTGGACTGCGTGAGAGCTCCGAGTAAATGTTGTTTACCCGTAAGGATGGTTAAGTCTATGGGTAAGTTTACATCATGGCGATCCACGGAGCACTGAGATATTGTCAGGCCAATTTCAGTTATGGCCTGTTGTTGAGCTGTTGAAAGAGTAACCGGGGAGGCAGGATCGGTGCCTTTAAGAAATGGTTGTAACGGTTCTAGGTGATCGTTTGTTATACCGATCACAGGGTGCAACCATTGAACATCACCTAAGAATCTTTGTACATCATGTAAGGTATTAAGAGTCAAATAGAGAGCAGCTTTTTGAGGTCTAACTTGTGACTCAGTAATATGGCATCCTAGGTACTTCCATGGTGGCGTACGTTGTATCTTTTCAGGTGCTATTTGGAATCCCTGGTGACTTAGCTGTTGTGTTAAAAAGTGTTCCTGCTGCTCAGTAAACAGGTCTTGTCGTGCTATTAGGATGTCATCCGTGTAATGATAGCTTAAGGCATCTGGCCATGCTTGCCGTACTGGCAATAATGCTGCATCTACAAACAATTGACACAAAGTTGGGCTGTTTTCCATGCCCTGTGGGAGCACTGCGCACTCAAATTGTGAAGCAGGGGCTTCTCTGTTAAGGGCTGGGAGTGTAAATGCAAATCGCTTTGTGTCTTGTGGGTGTATGTATATGATGAAGAAGCAGTCTTTTAGGTCTACTATAAGTAGATGCCAACGCTCTGGAAGCATCGCGGGGTTAGGCGTTCCGGGCTGAAAAGCTCCCATTGCTTCCATCTGGGAATTAGCTGCACATAAATCATGTAGTAAATGGTACCTGCCAGACTTCTTTTTAATTACGAAGATTGGAGTATTCCAAGGGCTATGGTTGATGGTTGTATATGCCCTTGCTCTAGCTGTTCTTGTACTAAGATGTGTGCTTGTCTGAGGCTTTCTCACTTCAGCGGCCACTGCTCGATCCATATTGGCTGTGATGATAACCATGTCAATGGGATCGGGAAAGCCCAAGGAGTGACTGCCAATAAAAATGGTCTCTTGTGATCAGGCGTGCCCCGATCTGACTTAGTACGTCTCGGCCAACAGGGGCCTGTACGTTTGTGGGCATGATGGTGATGAATCGAAGAGACGGCTGCTGCATCAGTTAATTGTCGTGTCAGGACTAGCTGGGCAATTCGAGTTCCTTTTGGAATTACCATAGGTGGTGTCCAAGTCATAGCTACAATACAAATTTTTCTAGTATAGTCACTGTCTATTACTCCTGGCAAGACAAACAAACTCTTAAGTCCAGCAGACAACTGTCCTAATAAAAGGGGTCCACATGGTTTTTCTTGATATTTCACTGGATCGGTGATACCCGTAGGGATCTTTTGGGGCTTGATGTCACTGCGAGTCACATCTACTGCGGTTGCCAGGTCCAGCCCGAGGCTTCCACTGGTTGCTGGTTGGAGGGAGGTGGGTGGCTGGAGTTGTTGTTGAAGGGAAGTGGAAATTGGCTGGTTGTCGAAGGGAGGTAGGGATGGCTGGTTGCTGAAAGGAAGTGCGGGTGGATGATTGCTGGAGGTAGGTGGGGGTAGTTGATTGTTGGAAGGGAGTGGAAGTGGCTGGTTGCTGGAGGGGAGTGGAAGTGGCTGGTTGCTGTTGTTCGATAGGGTGCACACTAGAGCCGCAGTTGGGGTCTTTGTGCCGCGGCTCCTCGCGCTCCTCGATCCATTTCCCTGGTATCTGCAGAATTCGGTAGCATAAGTGTTCATATTACAGTGTTGACACCAGACTGTGGCTTTGTGACAATGCATTCAAAGATGTCCATTGTGTCCACAGCGAAAACATTTGTCGGTTGATCGTTGCGGCTGTCTGGCGTCGGCAGGACGTAACGGGGCTAAGGCTGCTAAGGCTTGGTGCTGGATTGCAAGAGCTTGCTGGTGGGCTTGCTGTTGGGCTAAAAAGGCTTGTTGTTGAGCTACAAGAGCTTGCTGCTGGGCTTGCACCATACCTTTCCCTACATCTTTTATTGCCTCAATTAACATTGCCTGAGTCCCTACTGGTACTCTAGATAACTGTTCCAGCATCTCCTCAATTGATGCTTCTGATGGCATGGAGGAAATTATATTTTTCGTGGGAGTATTGCTATTGTCTAGGATACACTGACGGAGCAATGTAGTTTTCATTTGATCTGGTACACAAGTCTGGTTGATGGCATCAGTGAGTTTATCTACAAACTGTGAGAATGGCTCGTCTGTGCCTTGCTTAATTGACATATGAGATGGGACAACTGATGTAGTTCGAACTTTACTTATAGCTTCTCTCGCAAATCTCATGAATTCTCTTATTTTATGTAGGCCTAATCTTGCTTGTGCCTCAAAATTAGCATATTGTCCACAACTCATAAATTGATTTACTGTTATCCCATACAGGGGGTCATTTTGTTCTCTAGAAATGTTTACGAATCTGTGACATAATGTTTGCCAGTGGGCTCGCCATAACAGTAAAGGTGATTGAGTCATGATCATTCTCATAATTCCTTTTATATCCTCTGGGAGCAACAGTCCTGAGCCCCAGATATAACTTATCATTTGCTTAACTGGTTCACCATGCAACTCGCATTCATTTATGGTAGCTCTTAATTGTGTTAGCAATTTCTTATTTAAAGAGTGATACTGCAACTCCACATTTCTGTGATTAGCTTTTGTATATATGATCGGGAAAACTTGTGGCAGGGTATGTAAAACTGAGGAAAAATCATAATCTTTATTATTAAGGGCCTGCTCATGCATTTGTGATCAATTAATCATTAAGGTTCGGTAGTGCCGTGCAGCAGGCTTTTATTTCTGAAAAGCGGCTGCTTGCAGCGGTCGGGGGGGGGGGGAGGGAGGGAGGGAGGGAGGGAGGGAGGGCTGGGGGGAGGAGGGAGAGGGGAGGGAGGAGGAGGGGTGCTGCGGGCCGGGAACGTCCCCGTCGGTTGATGTACGGCGTAGGGGTGGGGCCGAAGGCGGGGCGCAGTAGAGGTCGTGACCAGCCCTGGAGCCATCCTCGCCGGATGACGTGGGACATAGGGTTTCCGGACTCTGATTCAGTCCGCTTCCGGCTCTGCAAGCGGTCACTTCCGTCCCGTCCGCACATCCCGAGCCACATGGCTCAAGATGGCCGGCACAGGCCACATCAGAGGGAGGGGGGGGGGGGGGGGGGGGCAGCGAGTTGCGTCAGAACTTCACTGGAAATTTTGAGCAAGCTGTACAACTATTTCGTCTCCCGTTGGGGGACAGGGATCATAATCAACTTCTAATTGATGCAAATCTGGTATCGGCTGCCTTTTTAAGGTTGCCGAAGCTACAGCGGCGATTTTCTTCTCTGTGTGATAACGGTGCAAGCAAGTAATCATTGTATGCTACGGTTTCATTAACTTACGAGCTGTCTTATCCTCTTCTATTACCTTATACCACAAAATATCTCCTAAGCTTTTCTATTCTTTCTCATCAAATAAGTTAGAAGGGTCAGTAAAAAACTGATATGTGCGGCCGTATGCTACAAGCGCCGCCGGATCTTTTCTAAAATCCACATCTTTTATGGCACGTTTTTATAAGAAACTAATAAAAAAGGTCTAGAATAGAATAGAAATATAGAAAGTCTAGGGCTACTTCGTTCTCTATTTTCTGCGTGCTTAACTATCCCTTTATTATTTTGGTGCAGCCTTAATCCGAGCCTTTTATGGGATTTTTGTGCGAGCCTTTTGTGGGCTTTTTACAACTTTTTATAACTAAGAACCGGTAGCCCTTCCCCAGCAGCAAACAAACTTGTTCATTTTTCTTTAAGTTGCGAATCACCTCTCTACGCCTGCGTCGAGAGGAATTTATTGCCATCCGAAACGTTGCTTTTTCGGTGCTTTCTTGGAGCCCCGTTCCCAGCCAAGTTTTTTGGTTTCAGCGGTTTTACCTGCCGAGCTGTGATTGGTGCTATCGATGGTTTGGTCCTCCACCAGGCGTCCCTAGTGAAGATCGGTCTTCCGCAGGATTTGCCTGTTGATTTCGAAACTTTTCAGACTTTTTCAAGGCTCTTCAGACTTTCTGATTGTTCAGGGCCTTTGCACGGTTCGGGCGCCAGTTGCGGGAGCGGCAAAGAAAATGCGTGCAACCAATATGGTTGATAAATGAACTTCTGGTTTATTGCGCAGCAACTTTTGCTTATATAGTGCTTCCGTGACCACACCCCAGCCACCAACATAACTTTTTATTGGACACCCGGTGTGTTTACCTGTAGCACAGCGAATCCCTGGTGCAGGTAGCACCAGAGTATGGGCCAATCTAATTGGCCTCCCAAACATGGGGTTGGGCATAGCAAAGGGGTCGTACCTCCTATCTCTTCGAGAATATTCAGGAATATTCTCCAACATTCTCCAAACCTCTCTAACATTCCACAACAGTGGCCCAATGAGCAGAGTCCCAGGAACCCCCGCTATACGTTACTTATAGAGATCCTGCAACAGGTATATGGCAAGGACCAGCAGAAGATAAATATCTAGGTAGAGGTCACATGTGTGTTTCCACCCCTACAGGTACCTTGTGGGTTCCCAGCAAGTGGACTCGGCCAGCACCCGCTAACCGCGGTGGCTCCACTGAATCCAGAGCTATAAGCTTATGAGCACAGATGGCTGTATTGAGTGGTCAACATGCTCAAAGACAAAGACTGCCATGTTGGCCTCATCATAGGTTTAACTATCATTTTAAGTTTTGATTGCTTTGCTTTCCCAAACTTTGACCCTCGACAGAATGTCTGGGTTACCCTTGCACGTCAGCTTAACACCACTTCCTTTTGTGCCAGTCTAGCGACCCCCCAATCACCTTTTATTACATGTTTAGTTGGTGTACCAGCCTCTGAAGGAACTCGGTCAGTGTTTCAAGCAGCTATGAATCGCACACAAGTGCTATTTCACACTGAGAGTTTATGTCCTACCAAGGCCATCCTAGTTGCATGTTTAAGTGATTATGACACTTGGGATGATCGTTTGCCTGTTGGGCCCGATCCCCAAGAATTAAGCCTTGTAGATTCTCTAAATGCCACTTATTGGTTTTGGATAAGTAGCTTGTCTACTGATTGAACAGAAGGTACAGGAAGACAATGTGCTACTACCAACGTTTTCCCAATTGGCAATTTCAGCCAATGGTGAAACTATACCCTCCGCGGTGCTAATAACCCATTGCCTGGGACGCAGCTCCCTAGGAAATTACCAGCAGGGTATTTTTTAATTTGTGGAGATCGGGCATGGTCAGGTATACCTTCCATTGGAGGGCCTTGCACCATTGGTCAAATGAGTTTAGCCATGCCTCACGCACACCTGAACAGTACCCATCGTGTGCGGTGGAAGCGAAGCCTGGCTCAAACACTAATGCAGGAATGTGATGATGATGTTAACCCTTGGTCCAAATGGCAGGTGATTGTTACTTCTACCTTCTTGCCAGGAGCAGCTGCCGCTCGTGCACATCGAAACTTAGAGAAACTGAGTTGTTGGGTAGTAAAGCATGCTAGTGATACCAGCAAGGTATTATCTGAATTAGCTGATGATTTATCTTCTGTACAACATGCAGTATTAGAAAATAGAGCTGCCATTGATTTTCTGCTTTTAGTTCATGGCCATGGTTGTGAAGATTTCAATGGTATGTGCTGAATGAGTTTGAGTGATCATTCTAAATCAACACATAAGGAGATACAACAGCTAGTAGAACATACTCAAAATATCAAGCAAGATGCAGGGTTCTTTGGCATAGATGAATTTGTCAATTGGTTTGGCCTCACTGGATGTCTTCAAAGTTTATGTAAAACTGGTTTGCTTGTACTTTGTATCATATTGATAACCTTTGTGTGCCTTAGTTGTGTGTTAGCACTACTTAAGAAGCTATTTGCCAAAGCTGATTGTACAAAAAGATAAAAGCGTTGTTGGAGAATGGCTTGAGGAGCAAGGACATGGACCTATACTAAGCACCAAAGATTGTGAACGGTTACACAAGAAGTATATTAGGAAGTCATGAGACCCTCAGAGACTCCGATATATTACCAAAAAAAAAAAAAAAAAAAAAAGAGATCAACCCTGTCTACTCTCCATCTAGACTTCGCCCATTATGAATGTAGTGATTGAATGTTGCAATCCTAGGTTTTTATTGCATTTTAATTTGGCAACTATGAAGGAACTAGGACTCCATCGTGCTATGAGCCAGTGGGACCTGGAGACGCTTATAGGGGCCTCCCAACAAGATTCCGTCGGATAAGCCGCTCCTATCCCTCCTTTGGCTTTCTGCACTAGAGGACACCAGACCTTCCTAATATTGAACAGAGCTCTGTCTGAGAGTGCGTGTGCATGAGTGACTGTATGAAACAGAGATATGTCATAAACGCAAAGTCGATTTACATTTGATTAAGGGAACAAAATCAGGTTGATAACTTGTTAACGGATTTGTTTGATTCATTAGCCAAGTAGTTTTTAGACTGTTTCAAAAGGGCATTATGATATTGATTGTATTCTTAAGTTTTGCATGTTTTGTTGTTTGTGTTATGTTTGTTTAAGAATTAGCACTGCAAAAGTTTTTAACCAAACATGGGCTTGTGCAAAAAGAAAAAGGGGGATATGATGGGAAATGTTGGAGAATGTTCCTGAATGTTCCTGAAAATGTAGGGGGTGTGACCCCCTTTGCCGTGCCCAACCCCATGTTAGATAGGCCCATAATTCTGTGCTACCTGCACCAGGGATTCGCTGTGCTATAGGTAAACACACCGGGCGTCCAATAAAACGTTATATTGTTGTGTGGTGGCAGGGGTGTGGTCACAGAAACACTATATAAGTGAAAGTTACTGCGCAATAAAGAAGAAGTTTGTTTATCAACCATATTGGTTGCACGAGTTTTCCCTCACCGTCTCCGACACCCTCAGCCTCCCCTCATAAGTCCTGTTCTCCAAACCCCAGATCAGTTTGGTTTCCCTTCTCTGCACTCTCTCCAGCACCTCCATGTCCTTCCTTTACTGTGGTGCCCAAAACTGCACACAATGCTCAAGGTGCAGCCTCACCAAGACTGAGGACAAGGGTAAGATAACCTCCCTGGCCCTGTTGGTAACTCCAATATTTCCATAGCCGCCAACCTCACACCAACTCCTGTGTTCCCCCAGCCATATGCAGTGCCCTTCTCCTCCTTCAGCAAGACACAGGACTGGGAGCCCTTGCTTGCACACCCTTCTCCCACAAGTGCTGGTATGTCACATTCAGGCTCCTCTCCAGTGACCCCACTTTCACCCCTGGTCCCCTTCATACCTAGTGTAAAGCTCTGCTATATAGCCCTGATATCTCCTGTCCTAAACCCCTTTTACCTCTGTGGGATAATCTCTTCCCATCCCCTGTTAGGAAGCCTGGTCTCCTGTAAATCAAACCTTGGTCAGAAGAACTGATCCCTGGAGAAGTAAGGAGGAGGGTCAGCAGAACTGTCACCTTGGAGGTTTGGCAGGCAAATTTTGGCCTCTTTCAGAGTCTGGTTGAGAGACTCCCTTGGGAGGCAGTCCTAAAGGGCAAGGGATTTCAGGAAGTCTGGACACTGCTCAAGAAGAAACTCTTAAAGGTGAAGGATCAGATGGCCCCATGTGCTGTAAGATGAACTGGTGGGGAAAGATGCCCAGCCTGGCTGAATAGAGAGATCTGGTTAAAAATCATCTAAAAAAGGAGAGTTTGTGGCCTTTGGAAAAAGGAGCAAGACACTCAGGGAGACTTAAAAGCTGTCAGGAGGCAACAGAGGGAAAAAATTACAATGGCCAAACACAGTGTGAAATTGATCTGGCTGCTGCCATTAAGAACATAATCAATGTTCCTGTGAATGCAATAACAACAAAAGGAGGGTGAAGGAGAATCCCCATCCTTTATTGGATAACAAGAATAATCAGCCACCAAGGGTGAGGAGAAGGCTGAGGTACTTAATGCCATCATTGTCCCAGCCTTCAGCAGAAGGACCAGTTGTTCCTGGGGTACCCAGTCCCCTGAGCTGGCAGACAGGGAAAGGGAGCAAAACGGAGCCCCCATGATCCAAGGGGAGATGGTCAGTGACCTCCTGCACCAGCCAGAGACACACAAGTCTATGGGGCCAGATGGGACCCACACAAAGGTACTGAGGGAGCTGGCAGAAGGCCACCAGCATCCTGGGCTGCATCAGAAATAGTGTTGGCAGCAGGAGCAGGAAGGTGATTGTTCCCCTGTACTCATCACTGGTGAGGCTGCATCTCGAATCTGGGGTTAGTCCTGGGCCCCTCACAACAAGAAGGACATTTTGGGGCTGGAGCTGGGGACCTACACAAGTCTGGGACCACCCCAGGAACCTCCAGTGTCACCCATGGCTTGCGTGGAAAGAGGAGGGAAAGGAGATTCCCCCGGGCACTACCTGGGTGTCCAGTGGGAGAGTGGGAGAAGCAGAGGTTGTGTCTCTAGAGGGGAACTGGCTGTGCTGGAAAGGAGGGAGGGAGGGGACATGAGCAATGACTTCAGTGTGTGTCCCATTGGGTTCCTGGGGAGCCCCAGGGAGAGCTGGAGGGAGCCCTGAGAGAGCTGAGCAAGTGGAAAAGTCTGGCGCTGGTCCTGTGCTGCTGGGCCGGGCTCCTGAGACTGAGAGAGCTGCTGGCAAGCAGAGAGTGCTGCAGAGAAAGAGCTCTGGTCAGGAGCAGCTCCTCTGCAGAGCGCAGCAGGGCTGAGGGCACTGCCTGCAGGCTGCAGGGCAGGGGAGAGGAGGGAGAGAGAAGAGAAAGGCAGCCTGGGCTGGGAGGAGAGCTGAGAGCTGCCTGGGCTGGAGGAGAAAGCAATCTTCCCAGCCTCTGCCATGGTGAGTCTCTGGCTGCAGGGCAGTGAAGCTGGGCTTCCTGGAGGGGGTCTTCTCCAGCTGGCAGCCTGTGCCACAGCTGATGGGATCCTTACGGAGGATTTTGGTGGGCAGGAGGAAAAGGTTTGGCAGAACAGGGCTGTCCTGGAGCAGCATCAGAGGGAGAGGGCATGGGGCTGCCTTCTGCTGGGGATGGCTGCAGGGGCTGAGGGGGTGTGTGTGCAGGCAGGGGTGCCCAGGGCTGTCCTTCCGAGCAGGGTCCTGCAGTCCAGGGGCTGTGTGCTGGGGCAGGGACTCTGCTGCCTGCCTTCCTTCCAGGGGCAGCTCTCAGCCTGCCCGGGGAGCTCCCTGGTGCTGGCAGAAGCTGTGGCTGGCAGGAGACAGGGAGCACAGGGCAGGGTCCTTCTGGTTTTGAGAGGCTTCTGTGGGACAGCATATTCATGCCAGAATATTTCTGAAGGGATTTCATAAGCCTTTTTTCATAGCTCAGCTCACAGCACCACATCACCCCAGCACATTGCAGAGGCTCCTTCGGAAGCGGTGCAGAGGCAGCATTTCCCTGGGTTCTCCTCAGGCTCTGCTTCCACTTGTCTCTCCAGGACATGGAAAGCTCTTTCTGCACTCTGCAAAAGGCACAGAGACCCCAGTTTTCCTCAGCCCTTGTCTGAGCTGCTCCTGAGCCCCTGCACAGCCAGAGATGCCCCTGGACAGGTCCTGCTGCTGCCAGGAGGGGTCTGCAAGGAAGAGCTGAGCACTCAGTGGGTGGGATGGGGGCTGTGAGCATTGAAAGGGAGGAGAGCTGGGGACAGAGAAAGAGCTGCATGCATCAGAGATGGGCAGGGATGGAGTGGGAGCTGCTGCCTGGAAGATGAGGGCAGGGGGGATTCCTGCACCTCCCAGCCATCCCCTGCAGAGCTGCTGCCCTCCCTAGAGCTAAACCCTGCTCTCTGTCACACAGCACAGTCCCCCAGCCCTTCAGATCATGGGCACTGAATTCTGAGGCTCCTTCCAGCAGCCCCCCCACCAGAGAGGAGAAATGCTGGAGTCTCTCCGGGTTTCTTCCTGTCCTGACTCTCTCGGCAGCCGAACTTTGGGAGGTTCCCCTCTTGTCCCTGCTGCTGCTGCCCTTGTTCTTCCCCTTCTTTTTGCTGGGCTGGGTTGGTGATGATTTGGGTGCAAATCAGACACTGATGCTACAGGTCCTGTCCTGCTGCTGTGTCTGTGGAGGAAAAGCATCCAAACTACCTGAGATCTGGGGCTGTAGGGTGTGGACCTGGGGGTCAGCCCGCCCTCCCGTCAGGATACCTCATCTTTAGGGTCTTTGCTTCTTTGTGCAGCTGAGAGCAGGACTGATGGACAGAGCGGCTGTCCTCAATCTGCACTAAGGGACAGTCCCTTTGCCTCTCAGAACCCTCACTATTTCACTTGCAGAGCAACAGTAATGCCAGTGGCTTCTGCATTAAAATTTTCTTTAGCTGTTTTGGGGAAACTATCATGTCAAACCACCCACAATCTCCTCAGCTCTGTTCTGCAGTCTGGAGGTGCATTGGGGGTGAAAATGCTGAAAAGGAGTGGATTTAGTGTGAGATACCCCCTGTTCTTTTTTACCAATTGCTGTTAGGCAGCACTGACCTCTCTTGCTCCTTTCTGTTCATTCAAGCAGGATAATTCAAATCGTTAGGAAAGGACATGCCAAAGGTGTTCATGAAAAGGGAGAAGCTATTTGTGTGTCTCTAGGAGAAATTTCATAATGTTTTTTGAAGAAACACTGCTCCAACTTCTCCCTTTTTTTTCTTCCACTGATTGGTCTGTATCCCTAGAGGCAGGAGATGTCCAAAAGCAGCTCCATCAGCCAGTTTTCCTCCTCCTGGCATTTGCAGACAGGCAGGAGCTGCAGCTCTTGCATTTCTGTCTCTTCCTGGGCATCTACCTGGCTGCCCTCAAGGGCAACGGCCTCATCATCACCACCATCGCCTGTGACCACCACCTCCACACCCCCATGTACTTCTTCCTCCTCAACCTCTCCCTCCTCGACCTGGGATCCATCTCCACCACTCTGCCCAAAGCCATGGCCAATTCCCTCTGGGACAACACGGACATCTCCTACAAGGGATGTGATGCACAGCTCTTGATCTTTTTATTCTTCATCACAGATGAGTTCTGTCCCCTGACCATCATGTCCTATGACCGGTACGTGGCCATCTGCAAACCCCTGCACTATGGGACCCTCCTGGGCAGCAGAGCTTGTGTCCACATGGCAGCAGCTTCCTGGGGCACTGGGTTTCTCACTGCTCTGCTGCACACAGCCAATATATTTTCCCTGCCCCTCTGCCAGGGCAATGCCCTGGACCAGTTCTTCTGTGAAATCCCCCATATCCTCAAGCCCTCCTGCTCACACTCCTACCTCAGGGAAATCTGGGTTGTTGTTATTGGTTCCTGTTTTGGATTTGGATGTTTTGTTTTCATAGTGGTGACCTATGTGGAGATCTTCAGGGCTGTGGTGAGGATCCCCTCTGAGCAGGGACGGCACAAAGCCTTTTTCACGTGCCTCCCTCACCTGGCTGTGGTCTCCCTGTTCATCAGCACAGTCATGCTTGCCTACCTGAAGCCCTCCTCCATCTCCTCCCCATCCCTGGACCTGGTGGTGTCATTTCTGTACTCGGTGGTTCCTCCAGCATTGAGCCCCCTCATCTACAGCATGAGGAACCAGGAGCTTAACAATGTCCTGAAGAAACTGGATGTCTGGATGATTTTTCAAAAGGATTAAAATGACTGAATTAATTTATAGTTTTCTCCTAACATAACTCATTAAAAACCAAACTAGTTTTCAGGGGCTTTTTGGGGGTTTGGTGGTCGATATGTGTTATTTGGTTTAGGTTTTTTCCCCTTCTCCCTTTCAAATTATTGCCCAAATACCAATGTGCCCTTTCTCATTATGTATGTCTCTATTTTTATTTTGTTACCTAGAGACTGTGTCAGTGAATAAGTGTGTTCTCTCTCTGTGGTAAAGCAGAATAAAGAACCTTCCAGTGACTCCTTTGCCTGAGGCCCTTCCTTTGAGACCCTCTCTGGAGCTGCAGGGCAGTGCCTGTGTGCAGAGTTGGAGGGGAAAGAGTCCTGGCTAAGGGCACTGCCCGGGAGCACCAGCGCTTGGTCTTTTCCAAGCTGTCCACTTTCCAGCTCCACAGTCTCCTTCTGCACCCTTGGGTAAGGCCTGAGTGCTCTGGCAGCTTGGTCACAGCCCTGCGGTGTGACAGTCCTGTGCCCACAGGCAGGGACAGGGCACGGGCACTGCTGTGACAGAGCTGGCCTCCAGAACAGCCCTTCCATCATCACAGGGGATCTCCTCAGCTCAGCTCTTCTTCCACACTTGCTCTCAAGAAGCTGCCCAAGGAGTCGACTCTGCAGAGATTGTTGCTCTGCTGCTTTCTCTGTGGGCTCCCTGTGATGCCATCCTGGTCCCAGGAAAGGGTTTGGGGACTAAGGGCTGGTTCCTTTGTCACTTCTTTGGTGTCCAGAGCCCTCAGGGATGATGAATGTTGTGCCATAAAGACAGCCCATGGCACTGGAATCAGGCAGGGCCCCTCTGAGCACCCTCCATGGGCACCCAAGAGCTTGTGTGGGAGGTGGTCAGTGGCAGTGAGCACCATCAGCTGGGTCTGCCTCCCAGCTTGACCAGCACAGCCCATGAACAGAGGCAGCCCTGGGCACCCCAGCCCCGTGCTCTGCAGAGCAGCACCCCAAGCTCGGGGCGGAGGGCAGCCTGGGGACAGGGTGCAGGGATGGGTGGCCAGGCCAGCCCAGAGGTGCTCAGCAGGGAGAAGGCTCTGTGGGAGCACAAACACCACCAGCTCTTCCCAGGGTTGCCATGAAGGTCAGTGGCACAGACTGTGTCCTCAGGTCACTTCACCTGGACACTAACGTCCCCTGGGAAGCCACCTGATTGCAGCACTGGGATCTGCTTCCTTCAGCCAAGGTCCACCAGCCTGTCCCAGCTGCTGGACACCATCTCTGCCCACAGTGGCCTCAGTGCTATTTTATTTTGTGAACCCTTGGCACCTTTAAGTGTTTCCTGCTGGTGGCCACATCTTGTGTTAAGTTCTGTTCTTGCTGTCACCTTCCCTGTAAGATTCATGGACTGGAAGGTCTGTTCTGAGAGGGCAACTGCACCTTGGATAGGGACATTTCTGTCAGCCATGAAGGACAGGAAGGGGGATGGGGAGAATTACCTGCTGGTCAGCATCACCTCTGTCCCTGGGATGCTGATGGGGCCAATGCTCCTGCAGGACACTCCAGGCAGGTGAAGGAGAAAAAAGGGATTTCTGAACAAGAGTGGGCAGGGAAAAGAAGGGCATGGGGTGCATCTGGCCTTTAGCAAGCCCTTTGACATGATGTACAATTGTGTCTTAATAGCCAGACTGGTGATGTCTGCATTGAAGATCTGGGGGATGGTGTGGGTGGGAAGTTCATGAGATGTGACAGGTCACAGTGTCATCTGTGATTCAAAGTCCTCCTGGCAGACAGTGATGGTGCCTCAGTGACCAGCATTTGATCAAATTATATTCTCTCTCTTTATAATCCCCCTTTGGGGTGTGACAAAAGGCACTCTCAATGCCTTTGTGGATAAAGCCACGCTGGGGGAGCCCTTGAGAAACCTCACCAGGACCAGCTTGCTTTGATCAGGGCACTCAGACAAGATAATGGTCAGGGGTCTCTTCCAGCCTGAGACCCTTGAATCTTTCACTCCAAGAGCTCTTTGAAGACAGAAGATGGGAGGGGAAGAAGAGAGACAGGCAGAAGTGGAGCCCCAAAAGTACCTCAGCTCCTCTGAGCAACGTTTCTGCATTTGAACTATTTTTAGGAACTCTATTTGGTGACCTCTGAGACAAAACCTACAGACATAGTGAACAGCAACTGTTTAACCCATACAGGGAATAATTATAAATAATTTGTTAACATGCTCTGATGAGATCTGTCATTATCTCAGTCTTTTGTGCACCATGTTGGGCCCAAATATTGTTGTGATTGAACTCCAGAAAGACAGTGAAATCGATGCAGCTAATTCACATCCCCCTTGTCATTCAGGTGGGGAGAAGAATGGGAAAAACAACAAAAAACCCCAATTGATTGACATAGGAAAATTTTAAGACTGAAGTTAAATATTAATACTAATAATGATTCTAACAAAATTATTAAAGAAAAAAAAAACGTATCTTCCTTCTGGAGGCTACCAAAAACCTTTGTCATCAGATTATCCCCCCTAAAAACATAACTTTATTAGAGGCAACTTGTTCCCACCAGATGATTGACGAGTGTATTTTTTTCTGTAGGAATCTTTCTATTTTATTTTCTCTACTTGCAAAGAGGGAAACAGCAGTTCTTGAAGGGAGATGGCTTGGGAGCTGGTGCAAAGTAGCTGTAACATCCAGCTGCAGCCTGCAGACAGCAAGTGTGACAGGAAGAAAAAACACACAGGTGCTAGGAGGGACAGGGACAATTTGCCACTGCCACCTTGCATCTGCCACCTTGTCACCATCACTTGTAACCTCTGGCTGGCAGCTGGCACTCGTTCAGCACCTCCACCTGCCACTGTGCTGCTGCTCCCCCACCCCTGTGATGCCCCCAGAGCAGTACTGGTTGGAGAGCCTGACCTTTTATTGGCCTCAGCTGGAAATTATTTTCATTTGGATTCCCTGGCCCCCCACCTCCCCCTTTCACCTCTTCACTTGCAGAGCCCCCAGGCAAACCCAGCGCGGCGGAGCAAGGGCCGGTGGGAAGCATGGAGGGCACGGCCAGCACCCGTGAGGCAGTGGGAGTGGGTGTCCCCCCTTTTTGTGTTGAGTTTTCTTCCGAAGCCAGGACATTCTGTCCATGCTGGGTGATGCCAAGAACGACCATTCCCTTTCTTAGGGGGAAATGCAAAGTGCAGCCTGCAGGGCGTTCTTGATGGCAGTGCAGAAAGCAGCTGCCGTAGGAAAGAGAGGCTGCTGTGGGCTTTTGGAAAGGGACACTTGTCATGCATTGCTCCTCCTGCCCCTAAGGGAAGGTGCGGGCATAGACCTCAACCTAGCCCGCGCTCAGACGAATCAGAAGGAAGGGAGCCTGTCCGGCGCAAACCAGCATTAGCAGAAAACCCAAGGAGTTGGGTAAGAAGATCCACTACCTTTCCTTCTCTATCACTGATTGACCAAGAAAAAAAAAAAAAAAGGGAAAGATGGGATTGTCAGCAAGCACCCTTGTTAATGAAAAGCTGGTTAGCCACCTTTGGAGCAGTAGCACTGATCCAGGCTAGTCAGAGCACCATTCGTGAGATTCTACTGGGTCACCTGGTTGGACCTTGGAGCACCGCACCCATAGAAGAGGTTTGTCTTGCAACAGGAAGGTGTCCTACAGGCAGGGCAGGAATGGGCTCGCTGCCACTGCCCCAATCCCCTCATTGTGTGACAGGACAATCGCTGCCAGCGCTTGAGGCTCCCCACAGATACCCCAATGATGCTGGTGCCATGAGGGGTGGGTGGGTGAGGATGAAGTGGCAGTGTGGGGACAGGAGTGAGATGAACGAGCAGCAGCTGCTGAATGTAGGGTACAAGTGGTGGCACTGACAAGGGGGTGGTGACAAGGTGGTGCTGACAAGGTAGTGGACAGGTTTGAGGCAGTGTGATGTAGTCGACTTGCCAGGCCTCCCCATACCTATATTCTGACCATCTCCCTTCATACCACAGAGGTTTCAACCTTTTAGCTTGCTTAATTGCAGCACATATGTCACAGTCGTGGATAACCTGCGCAGTAGTGTCCAAAGATAAATCCACCCCTCGGTCATGAGCCCATCAATATGTTCCATCCCTGCCTTGATGACCTGAAGCGTTGTGGGCCCATCTGGTTCACCTTTATGGTCCCAGTCCAGATCTATTTGGAACACTTGAGCAGCCTCATCTGCTCGTTGGTTGTTTTGATGTTCCTCAGTACCTCGATATGAAGGTACGTGGGCACCTCCATGATGCACTTTTACATCAGGTTTCTCTAACCCAGCAGCAATGTCTTTCCACAGTTCAGCAGCCCAGATAGGTTTATCTCTACGTTGCCAATTGTTTTGCTTCCACTGCTTTAACCAACCCCATAAGGCATTTGCTACCATCCATGAGTCAGTATAGATATAGTCTCGGCCACTTTTCTTGTTCAGCAATGTCCAAAACCAATTGGATGGCTTTTACCTCTGCAAATTGACTTGATTCACCATCTCCTTCAGCTGTTTTTGCAACTAGTCTTGTGGGATTCCATACAGCAGCTTTCCACTTTCGATGGTTCCTACCAGACAACAGGATCCATCACTGAAAAGAGCATTTTGTTTCTCATTCTCTGGTAGTTGGTCGTATGGTGGGGCTTCTTCAGCCCGCTTTACCACTTTTTCTGGTGGCATTCCAAAGTTTGTGCCTTCTGGCCAGTCTGCTATCACTTCTACAATTCCTGGACGGTTGAGTCTTCCTTTCCTAGCTCTCTGTGAGAGTAAGGCAATCCATTTACTCCATGTAGCATCAGTAGCATGATGAAGGGAAGATTCTCTACCTGTGTACATAAAACCTAGTATAGGTAATCGTGGTACCAGGAGGATCTGTGCTTCAGTACCAATCACTTCTGAAGCAGCTCTAACTCCTTTGTATGTGGGCAATATCTCTTTTTCAATGGCTGTGTAGTTGGCTTTGGAGCTTTTGTAGTTTCGACCCCAAAATCATAGAATCATAGAATTAGCTGGGTTGGAAGGGACCTCAGAGATCATCAAGTCCAAGAGGTCAACCTCAAGTCTCTCCTGGAGCTTTCTGCCAGAGGCTCCATGTAGGACCATCACCTCCATCTCCGGTGTAAAGAACATTTTTAATGTCTGGCCCTGTTCGAATTGGTCCAAGGGCCATTGCCTGCACAATCTCCTGTTTGATACTCTCAAAAGCAGCTTGTTGTTCTGAGCCCCATTTAAAGTCTTTCTTCTTCCGGGTAACCTCGTAGAGAGGTTTCACAATGTGATTATAAGCAGAAATATGAATCCTCCAGAAACCAACAGTTCCTAAGAAGGACTGAGTTTCCTTTTTGGTAGTTGGTGGGGCCATAGCTGTTATTTTGTTAATCACGTCCATTGGGATGTGGCGACGTCCATCTTGCCACTTAACCCCCAGAAACTGTATCTCTTGTGCAGGTTCCTTGACCTTGCTCCTTTTAATAGCAAAACCAGCCTCTAGAAGGATTTCAATTATCTTCTTACCTTTCTCGTAGACTTCCTTTGCTGTGTCACCCCACACAATGATGTCATCGTTGTACTGTAGATGTTCTGGAGCTCCACCCTTTTCCAAGGTATCATGGATCAGTCCATGGCAGATGGTAGGACTGTGTTTCCACCCCTGGGGCAGTTGATTCCAAGTGTACTGGATACCTCTCCAGGTGAAAGCAAACTGTGCCCTGCATTCTGGTGCTATAGGAATAGCAAAAAATGCATTAGCAATGTCAATAGTAGCATACCACCTGGCTGCCTTTGACTCCAGCTCATACTGAAGCTCTAGCATGTCCGGCACAGCAGCACTTAGTGGCAGTGTAACCTCATTCAGGGCACGATAGTCCACTGTCAGCCTCCACTCTCCATTAGGCTTTGGCATTGTCCATATAGGACTATTGAAGGGTGAGTGAGTCCTGCTGAACACTCCTCGGCTCTCTAGTTGCCGGATCAGCTTGTGAATGGGGATCGCAACATCTCTCTTGGTGCAATATTGTCTTTGATGGACTATTGAAGTAGCAATTATTCCAGTGAGGCTCACATCAGCCTTCACAGTACTGACTTCTTTAGATCCCCCCATCACTCCAGAAATAGTGATGGATTCTGTCCCTTTCTGATTCAATGGCATTAGGGTGCACTGTGCACCAGTGTCCACCAAGGCTTTATATTTTTGTATATGGGGGCACCATCCCTGGAGGTGTTAAAAAGACAGGAAGATGAAGCACTACACTGGATAGTTACATGTTGTACAGTGGACAGTTGGACTCTATGACCTTAGAAGTCTTTTCCTGCCTTGATGATGATTCTTTGATTCTTGTGATTCCAGGGATGGAGATCTCTATGAATTCATCATCACTGTGCCCAAAATGGCCACCAACCATTTCATCAACCACAAATCCATCTCTGTTTGCAAACAGCAGATTCATTGCAGTGTCTTCTCTGGTTGGTTCCCTCACCATCTGTGTCAGGAAGGTCTCTTCCACAAACTCCAGGAACCTCCAGGACTGCTCCTTCTCTGCTGGGCTGTATTTCCAGCAGGCGTCTGGGAAGGTGAAGTCCCCCATGAGAACAATGTCTCAGCTATTGTAATAATGTTTTATCTGCCTCTTGATCCTTGTGTGAGTGCTCTAGAGCAGACTCCCACCATGGTATCTGCCTTGTTTCCCTTCCCCCTGATCCTTTTCCATTCACACTCCACCCAATCTTCACCATGGTTCAGCTCTGGGCAATCGAAACTCTCCCTGACACACAGGGCCACCCCACCGCCTCTCCTGCCTGGCCTAATGCTGCACAACAAAGGGCACAAACTGCTGAAAGAGAAGGTGAATGGAGCCAGTTTGCAGAGCTGGAAGCCATCCAGCTGGCTGTAGGAGAAAAGAGGACAGTGCTAAATCTCTGTAATGACCCCTGGATGGTGACAAATGCCCCGTGGGGATGGGTACAGCAATGGGAGCAGAGCAACTGGCAGTATCTGGGCTGCTTCCCCCTGGAAAGATGCTGTGTCCCATCCACAGAACCTCTGTAAAAGTTCATCATGTACCTGAAAGTTGGGCCCTAGAAGAATATCCAAAGAACAAGCAAGTAGGTCAGGCTGCAAAGGTCAGTGTGGCTCAGGTGGGTCTGGACTGGCTAGATAAAGGTGAATTATTTTATAGCTTGGTGGGCCCATCAAATCCATCAAAGAATAGAAGAAACACACAGATGGGGTCATGAGGGAGGGGTGGACCGAGCATGGATGTTATTGCACAGCTGATCCATGAATGTGAAACATCTGCTGCAATCAAGCACACCAACTTCATCCCTAGGTGAAAAAGAGAAAGATCCTGACAGGATTAACTCCTGTAAGGAGAGGAGATCAGGCCAAGCTGTTTGTGTGAATTTACTTTATGTAGAATTAAAACTTGTAATATATGTTAATGAATTTGTATTCATAACCAGTAAAATTCAGGGTTAAACTGAGAAAGAAGTGAACAAAGCAGCTGAGACGTGTCATTTTCCACTAGAACAATGTAACCAAACACAAGGCCAGAACGGGATTAACTTCTGCCTCGAAGATAATTAAAAGTGTAGGTCTTGTTCTTAAAACAAGACACTGCCAGGACCATTTAGGCGCCAGCTGGGCACCAAAGAATGTGAACATCTGCACAAGAAGGACATAAAAGATGTCACCACCAAGAGATAAGAAGAAAGTTATGGATAGGGTCTGATATCGCCTTGTAATAATATAATGAAGTCAGCAAGAATTGAGAATGTAACGATGTTGTAACCTCCCCTTTTACTGTATAAATACCCCAACCCTTTCCCTTAACCCTCGGAACTCTTTGTCCAGCGAGAGCTGGGAGTTCCCCGGATCCGCAAATAAATACCTTTGCTGTTTAAAGGCTTAAAACTCTGTCTCTAAACAGTTTTATTAGGCATTTTGGCTTCAATTTGGTGACCGTAGCAGGACTGGACTCCGTCGTGCCGTGATCCAGGGGGATCTGGGGACGCTTTTGGGGCCCCCCGACGAATTCTGTCGGATAAGCCTCCCCTACTCCCTTGGCTCCTACGTGCCGATGGACACCAGACCTTCCTCATACTGAAAAGGTATTTATATATATATTTGTTTGGGTTTTGAGGCCTCCAGGGAAAGGGAGGTTCGAGTCCTCCCAGGATTTATAGGGGTTCGAGTCCCCTAGGATTTGCGGGGGTTCGAGTCCCCCAGGATTTACAGAGACGCGGGAGACGCCCCCAGGCTGACGGATTGGAGTCCAGTCTAGCTCTGAGTTCGTCCCTTCCGGGGTTTGAGTCCCCAGGAGAATTTAAGTCCTTCCACTGCAGTGTGAAATACTTTTCAGGGTTAAGCAGTTTGAGTCTGGTTAACCCTGATTTTCAAGAAGGGTTCGAGTCCCTTTCGGGGTTCAGGTCCCCAGGAGAACTGAAGTTCATTCACAGCAGTGGGAAGGTACACTCTCTGTGTTGTATCGTGTTGATAACGGGTTTTTGGTAATGCTGTGGTTCATATGATCATATGGTGATTGATGATTATGTTATTCTGTTGTACTGCTTGTAAGTAATCTAAGAGTTTGAGTGGTTACGCATCCCTACCGAAGAAGTTTTATAGCTTTATCTTCGGGGGGGTTGCGGGGAGTCTTTTGCCCAGGCACCGGCAGGTATTCCTGATTTACAGCGGCATCTTGTGACCGTAGGCGGTAAAGCAACGTGTAAGGTTCTGAGTAAAATTTTACCTGTGCAAAGTTCTGACTGAAAGTGCGTATGTGTGCATGAAAGTGAGTGATTGAGACGCAATTTAATTGCGAAGCGAGTGCGGAGTCCCGATTTGCGTTTCCGTGTCACCCGCGAGGGGGCCGGCCAGAGACGGACGAAACGATTGGTGTGAATGTGGATTGTTAAAAAAAAATAAGAAGTGCTCTTGAATGCTAGAATAAGTTGAGTAAGGTGTTGAAATTGTAAGTTGCTGAAATCTGAATAGAATTTGGTAATCCAGAAAGGGCCCCCACAGTTGTAACCTCTGGAGTAGGCATAATGGGGACTGAACAGAGTAAGGAAATTAATGCTAAAACCCCCTTGGGGAAAGAAAGAATAAAGAGGGCAAGACTAGAAGCAGAGAAAGCTAGGGTAGAAGCTAAAGCCGAAGCAGAGAAGGTGAAACTGGAAGCAGAGAAAGCAAGACTGGAGGCAGAAAAAGCAGGAGCAGAAAGGGCAGAAATAAAGACAAAAGCTCACACCGGAGAGGGTGAAGTAGAGGGAGGAAAAGAAATCCCAGACAACAAGAATTAGAAAAGAGTAAGTAAGAAACCTGCTAGAATTATGGCAGCAGTACATTCAACTCCAAAGCTTCCAGAGGCAAATGCTAGAGGTAGAGGGCGTGGTTATCCCATGAGAGGGAGAGGAAGGTTCCAGCGAAATAAGGGAGACCCAAATCAATGTTTTTATTGCCACCAAATGGGACACTGGCAATGAGAATGCCCTAATCTAAACAGAGAACTTGGAAGGGCATCTGTTGTTCCGGTTGCTCATGATAGTGGTAACTGAAAGGGACTGGTGAGTCATTCCCTAGCAGACCCACTGGTTAAAATAGAGCTAGGGGAAGGTAAAAAGGAACTGCATTTTTTAATTGACACTGGAGCTACCTATTCAGTCTTAAATCAAGAATTAATGCCAAAATCTGATGAATTTGTACATGTTGTGGGGGCGACAGGCCAAGCAGAAAAGGCTTTCTTCTTGAAACCTCTTAAATACAAAATTGGGAAACAGATGGGGATTCATCAACTCATGCTTACCTAATTCTCCAAAACCTCTGCTAGGGAAAGACTTGTTAGAGAATTTAGGGGCTGTAATAAAAAAATACCCCCTGAGGCTAGAAGATAGGAAGGGAATCGAGCCATTGATAGAGAGGTTTTTAGAATTAGGGCTATTGATAGAATGTGAATCAGATTTCAATACACCAATACTACCAGTCAAGAAACCAAATGGGACCTACAGACTGGTACAGGATTTAAGGGCTGTAAATGATATTACTAAGATTCTACATCCAGTGGTGGCTAGCCCTTATAAACTCTTGACCAAACTAAAAAATAATCTGATTTGGTTTAAAGTGTTAGATCTGAAAGATGCATTCTTCTGCCTTACCTTAGCCCCAGAAAGCCAAAAGATTTTTCCCTTCAAATGGGAGTTTGTTACTAAAGGGAGAAAAATACAACTAACCTGGATGGTGTTACCTCAAGGTTATAAAAATAGCCCTACAATATTTGGAAATCAATTGGCCAAAGAATTAGAACAGTGGGAGCAGCCACAGGGAGAGGGCACTCTTCTGCAATATGTGGATGATTTACTGATAGCAACTGAAACAGAAGAACAATGTGTTGAGTGGACAATCTCGTTGTTAAATTTCTTGGGTCTAAACAGTTATCGAGTCTCCCAACAGAAAGCACAGCTGGTGCAGGAAAAGGTGGTCTACCTAGAATACGAGATCTCTGGAGGACAGCGATCCCTAGAAACAGCGAGAAAAGAAGCCATCTGCCAGATGCCCAGGCCTGAAACGGTGAGAGACCTGCGAGCCTTCCTAGGAATGACAGGTTGGTGTCGCCTGTGGATGTATCAGTACGGGATACATGCCAAACCTCTGTATCAGCAGTACTGGAAGAGAAAGGTGGCCATTGGCTGTCACCTTCTCGGTTCCTGAAGTACAAAAGGGCTGTAGCTTACTTCTCTAAGCAACTAGACGAAGTAAGTAAAGGACGGCCCACATATGGGCCAGAAAATGACTGTATTAGTGTCCCACACTGTACATAACCATTCAAGTGACTAATGTTGTCAACCCAGATCATTCCTAGAAGGAAGAGTGTCAGCAGAGCCAATTGAGCATGACTGTTTAGAAACCATCAAGGCTGTGTATTCCACTCGTCCGGATCTCAAGGAAGAGCCACTCGAAGGGGCAGATGACTGGTTCTCGGATGGCAGTAGCTTTGTAAAGCAGGGGGTAAGGATGGCTGGCTACGCAGTAACTACAACAGAGCAGGTAATTGAATCAAATCCCTTGCCTGTGGGAACTTCAGCACAGAAGGCCGAACTAATAGCTCTTACCCGAGCCCTCGAGCTGGCAAAAGGGAAAAGAATTAATATATATGGATGGATTCTGAGTATGCTTTCTCCATCGTGCATGCCCATGGGGCAATCTGGAAGGAGCGAGGACTGCTGACTTCCCAGGGAAGACCCATAAAATATGCAGAAGAAATCCTACAGTTGCTGGAGGCTGTTCAGCTCCCAACCCAAGTGGCCATAATGCATTGCAAGGGGCACCTGAAAGGTAACACCGTTCCAGAAATAGGTAATAGAGCAGCAGATGCAGAAGCTAAATTAGCTGCTGCAAGAGCCAAGGATTTAGTATTGGCCCTGGTACCAGAAGAATTAGATACTAATTTTCAACCAGAGTACCAGGAATCAGGCCATAAGTGGATACAAAGAAACAAAGGTAAAATGTTAGATAGTGGATGGGGTCAGCTAGAAACAGGACAACTAGTGCTGCCAGAGAAATTAGTATGGCAATTTGTAAAAACAGAACATGACAAGGCCCACTGGGGATTAGATCCTCTTTATCAGCATTTAAAAGTTAGAATAGCAGGGCCAAAGCTATTCACAGCAGTGAAACAGGTCACATCCCAATGTGAAGGCTGTTTGAAAAATAATCCAAACACGGGAACAAAGGTACACCAAGGAGTAACTGATAGAGGAAAATTCCCAGGGGGAGTGTGGCAGATTGATTTCTCTGAACTCCCAAGGAAAGGGGGGTATAAGTACCTCTTGGTTTTGACTGATGCATTTTCTGGGTGGCCTGAAGCGTTCCCATGCAGAACAAACAAAGAAAGAGAAGTAACTAAAGTCTTGTTTAATTAAATCATTCCAAGGTTCGGGGTGCCTAGGAGCATCTCCTCAGACAGAGGCTCGCACTTTTGTGCTAAAATTGTACAAGCAATAAGTAAGGCACTGCAAATCAAATGGCAATTGCACACGCCTTATAGACCTCAAGCTAGTGGGCAAGTAGAAAAGATGAATCATCTTATTAAACAACAAATTGCAAAAATATGCCAGGAAACTAACTTGCAGTGGTACCAAGCCTTACCTATTGCTCTAATCAGACTAAGGGTGAAGTCCCGCTCAAAAGAAAAACTGAGCCCGTTTGAAATTTTATATGGGAGACCTTATGCAATGCAGACTGTAAATAGTGAGGCTGTAGATCAAATAGGTAATCAATATGTGTATGATTATGTTATAGCTGTGGGGAAGTACTTTGATAAGAATGCCACGGTGGTGATGGATCACCAACCTAAGCAACCTGATTGTAAACTGCATCCTTTTAATCCTGGTGATTGGGTATATGTTCAGAATCTTTTAGGGAAACCTCTGCAAGAGAAATGGGAAGGACCCTTTCAAGTGTTGTTCACCACCTTCACTGCAGTTCGAATTAAGGAGCGACCCAGCTGGATCCACTACTCCTGAGTCAAGAGGGCCCCTGAACATTGCCAAGAACGTTCCTGAAGGAGCTCGACATTATGAACTGGCGACATTTAGTGTTGATGCTTGGACTCTGGATAAGTATGACCTTATCACAAAGCATTGTCCAGGGATGGCCATGGTCGGGTGCACGGATAGTTAAGGCACTACCATGGGTTGGTACACCACGCATGGTATTACATCCCGAGTATGGCTTAAACATTCATGTGCTACGCAACAACCAAGCGTACGAGCAAAAAGACTGGAGTCAAAACAAAGGCCAATTAGACTCCTTAACAGGAGAAGAAGGGGACGAAATCCAGATAGGGTGTAAGAGTACTAACGTGAAAAGACAGGAAGGTGAACAAATCAGATTAACTGTGAAAGCTTTGGGACCTGTGTCACTTACATATAACCTGGGAAACAGGATATGGGTCAGAAGGAAGGGACCAGCCTCTTGCACCTGGGAAGGGGACAAAGAAAAGGAAAGATAGGAAGCTCAGTGTGAAGAAAAGGTAATACTGGAAGATCCAATTGCAGTCACATGTCTATGGTCTAGCAAATACAGAGCTTCTTCCGACCAGTTTAATATCAAACTCACTGAGCATTCTAATACTAAGGTACCTAGTAAAAAGACTGCGAAGACTCCTCTTCCAAGCTGCAAAAGAACATATAATTTGACCCATGTAGGGCCTTAAGTGGTTAGGCAATCAAATGAGTTAAAATTGTTATTAGATCCTACATATTCATTGAAGAAAATTCAAGTAAATATCCAAACAAATATTATTCCATTACAACAGGATTGCCAGCCCTATATACAGCAAAGCCTTAAGGGCTGTAAGGCGTGGTTATCAGCAAGATCGCGCCCTAGGCGCATGCAACGAGATGTAACCAGATGGTTTGGCACTGGACTAGGGGTATTGAACACGATAGACCAAGCGGTCTATGTAGCTGGTGCCCAGCTACGGAACGAAAGAGGTACCTCGGAATTGAAGAATCTTGCCAAGAAAAAGGTGAGCGGCTGGGGAGGAGATGGGGTCTACACTCTCTAAAGAAGAAAAGGCAGTAGTTAAGCTCCTCCAATGTATTCTCTCTAAGAGAGGTTTATCATATGAAGGCAGGACCTTACGAGAATTACTGAAATGGGCACGGGATAGAGACTTGATCCCCTCGATGGGTACCGTTTTTGAGTTACCTACTTGGGAAGCCATAGGTACTGCCCTATGGGATAAAATTAGCGATGGAGTTAAGGAGGCACGACACTTAGCGACACTCTGGAAATTGATTAGAGAAACCTTAAAAGAAATGAAAAGTGAAAGAGCAGCAGCCTCAGCGTTTGCTGCCTTAACACCTGATCTACCAATACCGATGAATGCTCAAAATATGGACTTGACCTCTAGGCAGTTATTTGAGACACTTAAAGAACCCCCACCAGCATCTGAAGGGACTATACTGATTCAAGCTCAGCCAACTGTGCCAATTGACCCTGGGGGGTCAGATGAAAAGCAAAAATGGGACTGAGAAGCAAAACGAAAAGCGACCGAAAACACCACCAGAATCGTCGGAGGACCCAGAGGGAGAGAAGCCGGAGAACACAGGCGAGGAACCTTGGAATGCAGACCCCCCACTCCTGCCCGCCTGCCACGGCTCCCGAACACTCTGCCACCGCTGCCTTCCTCTCCACCTCTGATGCCTGATTTATCTTCTTGACCACAGTTGCCATCAATTAATCCTCTGCTTCACCTGTCAATACCATCAGTGCCTGCTATAGAGCAACAACCAAGGAAAGAACTGGGACTCGGAGACAAGCAACTCAGGGAACTGCTGAAGAAACTGAAAGAACTGGAGACCAAGGATGAGTATACCCCTGAAAAAACCCTAGTTTTTTGCTCTGGGGAACACCCTGAACAACCCAGGGGCACTAATCCATTTTTATCCCCTGATCTGTTCCCTATCCCTGCTCCTACTTCCCTTAACCCTTTAACACCCACTGCTCCACCTCTTCTAGATCCAACATGGGGGGGGGGGGAGTGGGGGGGGTGGAAGTGTGTATCTGGTAACTAGGTGGAAGGGAATTATTCAAAATGCTATAGTTGAAGGAGAAATGGTTCCCAATATGGGTCCGATGGCTTTTCCAGTGACTGTGGGACCAGGAGGAGGAGGTCAATGGGTCACATTAGATTGGAAAATGATAAAAGAAGCCAAAGCTGCCATTACGCAGTATGGTTTGAAATCGTCATTTGCTCAATCTATTTTGCAACATCTTTTTACTGCTCAATTGTTGACGCCATATGACACAAAAATGCTCATTAATACTTTGTTAACTCCTTCTCAACAACTGCAATTTCATCATAAATGGCAAATGCTCTGTGAAAATGCAGCTGTGATTCCTAGACAGAACACCGATGCATTATACGGAGTGCAAGCACAAATGTTACTCGGTGCTTGTCCTTTTGTATGTGCAGATTTGCAGGCATGGTTTCAAGCTGAAGTGTTACAACTTTCACAAGAATTGGCATATAAAGCTTTGCAAACTGTGCATGATCCTGCACAATCAACCCCCTCTTTTACAAATATTAAACGAGGGAGCAGAGCCATATCCAAAATTTGTGGATCTCTTATATTCAGTGGTAATATCACATCCCGATTTGACAGAAGAGATGAAAACAAAATCTTTTATATGTCAGCATATGACAATGCTAATGAAAAAAACTAAACGTGCATTAGGACTACTCCCAAAAGGTGCTAAAGCAGCCCAGTTGTTAGAAGCTTCTGAGCAAATGCTCGAAGCAGATAAAGCTGCTTAAGGACCATCATTGCAATATGGTTCTCAATTTGATTTATATTGTGGTGCATGGTGCACTGGTGTTTCATATAGAGATAAAAAAAAACAACTTGGTAATTACACTTGAGTTTTGGTTTGGGAGATTGTACCACTTCATTTTGTTTCAGGCTGACTCCACCAGATTTTAGTAGCAATAGCATTTCATTTTTGAATCTTCTAGTGGTTGTTGTTAATTTTTCTCATATATTGGTGAGGAGTAAAAAAAAAAAAAAAAAACAAAAAACCCTACAGTTACGAGAACAAGTATGCATTTTTAGAGGCCGAGAGTTGTTGTGGAGAGTGAGAGCTGCTCCTCGTACAGAGAGCACCCCCACTCCTGCCTCCACAGCCGCTTCTCGCCCCCCCTCACACAAGGGCATAGCTCAGATATGGCCGGTGAGCATTGCCAGTGTATCTGCTACAGCTGCAGCTGCTGTCTCTGCCCCCACAGACACTGCTACTGCTCAGAAAATGATCCCTGCTGCAGACACCACAGCAGAGAAAAAAAAAAAAAAAAAAAAAAAAGAGTGTGGGGGGAGGAGTGTGCCTTTGCTGTTTAAAGGCTTGGAATTCTGTCTCTAAACAATTTTACTAGGCCTTTTTGAGCCTCAATTGGGCAACCTGGACTCCACTGTGCCGTGACTCAGGAGGGGTCTGGGGACGCTTTTGGGGCCCCCCGACGAATTTTTGTCGGATAAGCCTCTTCCAGCCTCTTGGCTCTACGCGCCAGTGGACACCAGACCTTCCTCATACTAAAAAGGTATTTAAGTCCTTCCACTGCAGTGTGAAATGTGCTTTTCATATTGTATTGATAATAGGTTCTTGTTAATGTTGTAATTCATGTGATCGTTTATATGTTGATTATGGGATCCCTCGTCTGTATGTTGATTGTTGATTGTGCTATTCTGTTGCATATACTGGGTTAAATGAATGGTTAAATCGTTTAAGGATATGGGGATAGCTTAGAGATTTAATTAGACAAGGTTTATCAATTATATTTGTTATTATTGGTTTTGATGCTTTCGTATTATTAGTATGTTGTTTATGGCAATGTATTTTTAGCATGTTATGATGTCAAGATTGCTCAAAAACAAAAAGGGGGATATGTTGGGAAACTGTCTGGAAGAAAACAGACATGTGAGCAATCCTGACTGTTTAGTTTTAGCTAGAGTAAGCTAAGGGCCTTGAGGCCCAGTTGCAAGGTTACTGAAAGATGAGCTATGGGAAAAAGATAAGGGAGCTGGCAGCAGAAAAGAAGAATAACAGGATAATGATGTAGCCAGCAGAAGTTCTGTGAGAACAGGATTTGTGGCCAAGATATAGCCACCTGCAAGATATCGTTATATAAACAAGGGCTCTATATAAAGCGAGGGTGAATTGTTAATAAACAACTTCACTTTAACCATATTGGTGACTACGTGTCGTCCTTAGCCTTCACGGATTTTCCCACACACTGGTAATGCAAATAGAGAGATTGCATTCGCTATTCAGTGCACTCAAACACAGCAGTGGGTACAAAAAGTAGCTGCAGGAATTCTGAGGGAAGGAACATCCGGAATACTACCCCAAGAAATAAAAGAAATGATAGTGAGAGATAGCTCTACAACCCAATTCGAGAAGGATCATCAGGCATGGTGGCAACTTGTAAATTTTACTTACTCGCAAGGTGAGCAAATCGAGGCCTACGTGCTCACTATTAGTGCTGCCAAGGAGAAAATCATCTTTCCTGTCCTGACCTTAGGAACTGTGCATCAGAATGTCGTAATTCGACCCATAGGCCATAATGTTTGGGCAAGTTTTGATCACTCCAGGAGTAAGTGGAAATCAATCAACACAGAAGCCTGTATTCCTAAAGAACTAGGATATATTTGTGAAAATACAGTTATAGAAAATGAAGATTTGTGCTTAGATACTGAAGATAGTTTGTGTACTTTTGAAATGTTTCCCCATAATGACAACCGATCACAGGTTTATTATGTAGGAAATGGCTGTGCATGTATTAGAACATTATGCCTTAATATTTTTATTGATTATTGTCCTGAGATAGCAAATGGTACAAATTTATGTGTGTGTAATTGTTCTAGAATCGTAGGCTGTGATTTTGATTATTCCCTTCCCATAACCACTATGCTGTTGCGGCGAGCCTTCTTTCTTTCGGGGACTCAGTTCTTCTCCGGGAGCTCTTTCCTGCTGTTCCTCTCCTCAGGCGTCTTCATCTGCTTCTGACTCTCTCTGCTTCTGGGAGCATGCCCTTTTACCTTGCCCTTCAGCCCCGCCCATTTCCGGCTGGGGCAGGCCCTAATTAGTGGGCACACCTGGGCTTAAGCTCCCAGTTCATTATCAGTGACACCTGAGGACTTGTGGTCTTCTCTACATTTCCCCCCTTTTTTGTTGTTTGTTGAAAAAAAATAAACTTCATTTTTTCAATAGGCCTTAACATTTTCATTATTTTTCAACATTTACAACAATTTACAATTCATTTTTTTTGAAACATTTTTACAATTCATTTTTAAAACATTTCAAACATTTTTACAATAATTTATAAAGTAGACGCTTCGGGCCCCGCGGGACACTCAGCTAAGAGCATCGAGGGGGCGCCAGATAAACATTTTTTCAATAAATATATTTCTCGAAGTAAACGCTTCGGGCCCCGCAGGACACTCAGCTAAGAGCATCGAGGGGGCGCCGGATAAACGTTTAATTATTTTCATTATTTTTCAATAAATATATATTTTTTTCTTAGCCTTTATGGAGGGAAAGTTCAGGCTCTTACCGGCCTTTTTGCTTTGGTCTTTATTATCAGCAGGAGATGAGGTCTCATGAGCACCAGCTCAGCTTTCGCTGGTACTCGCCACCTCGGAATGCCTGGCCATGCAGAGACTTCTCCGAGCATTCGGCGCACCAGTCTTATCGCGTGTCCCTAGGGCCCCGTTTTCAGGACCGCACTATCGCGTGTCCCTGGGGGCTCCGTTTCAGGACCGCGTTGTGTGTCCCTGGGAGGCTCCGTTTCAGGACCGCGTTATCGCGTGTCCCTGGGAGACTCCGTTTCAGGGGCCGCACTGACTTGATGCGCACTCAGAGCTCCGCTTCAGCTTCAGCATTCCTCGGGCTTGAGTTCCACGCGCCAACTTGCTGCGCCTTTCGAGCCTCATTCTTCTCTCCTGCCTGGCTCGCCATACCGGGCTGTTGTATCTCGCCGTGCTGGGCTTCTATTTCTGAGCTTCTACACACCGCCTTCCGCATTTAAGCTAGGCCTCGTGGAGCTTGTTCCCGTGGTTGCGTTTTTGGAGCTCTTTTTCTTAGAGCGTCCCGCACCACTGTGGTGTCTCCATCTGACGTGGTTGCGTATTTCGAAGCTCTTTTTATCGCCTTTCGCATTTAAGCCAGGCTTTGTAGAGCTTCCCGCAACCAACGTGGTCATGTAGAGCTTCCTATATTACCTCAGTGTTCACGGCTGCTGTTGTTGCCCGCATTCTCCACCAGATGTCGCGGCGAGCCTTCTTTCTTTCGGGGACTCAGTTCTTCTCCGGGAGCTCTTTCCTGCTGTTCCTCTCCTCAGGCGTCTTCATCTGCTTCTGACTCCCTCTGCTTCTGGGAGCATGCCCTTTTACCTTGCCCTTCAGCCCCGCCCATTTCCGGCTGGGGCAGGCCCTAATTAGTGGGCACACCTGGGCTTAAGCTCCCAGTTCATTATCAGTGACACCTGAGGACTTGTGGTCTTCTCTACACTATGCAATTGATTGAAGCTGAATATACTCTGTATCATAATGTACCGAATTTGCAGATAGGCATGAATATTAAGCTTTTTAAGGCAATGCTTGTACACCCTGATATAGAACAATTAGTTCGTGAAGTTAATAGAACTACACAACGCATGCTTTGGCAAGTAACACATGATTCAAAAGGTATAAAACAGGTGCTAACAAAGATAGAACAAGTAGGGAAGTGTCATTGGTGGGATATCTTTACGGGATATTCCCCAGCGACTACGCAAGTATTCCATTACCTAATATACCCTCTATTAGTCATGGTAGTGATAATACTCATGTTATCCTTCTTAAATGTGTGGCTATACTACAAACTGAATGATATAGTCAAAAGGATCCGAGTACTGTGGGCAATGATTCAAAGGCATCAGCACCTTCCCTTGGAACTTGACGAAGGTATTCGTAAGTTCTAAGGAAAGGGGGGAATGAAAAAGACAAAGATCCTGACAGGATTAACTCCTGTAAGGAGAGGAAATCAGGCCAAGCCATTTGTGTGAATTTACTTTATGTAGAATTAAAACTTATAATATATGTTAATGAATTTGTATTCATAACCAGTAAAAATCAGGGTTAAACTGAGAAAGAAGTGAACAAAGCAGTTGAGACGTGTCATTTTCTGTTGGGGAATGTTGGAGAATGCTCCTGAATGTTCCCGAAAAGGTAGGGGGTGTTACCCCTTTGCCGTGCCCAACCCCATGTTTGAGAGGCTGATGTAAACACTTTAAAAACACAAAATTATGTCTCTTGAATCAATCTTTTTTTTTTTGTTTTTCTTTCTCCCTGCTATGTTGCAACATTTTGTCAATTAACATATGTTTACCTCACCAGATGCCTGACAGACACCTAAAAGATAAGAATGCTTATCAGATCGTCTCCTGGTGCATGATGGAGACAATGAAGGTAGCAGGACACCCAAAAAGACTAAACGATAAGGATGACTCATCTCCGGGAAGTCTGGAAATCTGTATGTATCAGGGACTTATGCAAAAAAGGGACCCCTTTTCTTTTCCTGTATAAAAATCGCCCAAAAAGAACCGAAAAGCAGCCAGCAGCTCGGAGGAGCCAGCAGCTCAGAAGGACACGTGGAAGCCAGCTCCTGTGACTACAAACTCCAGCCAGCTCGGCACAAAAAGGCGGCAAGCAACTCTGAAGGCCCAAGCGGAAAGCGGCGAGGCGGCTTTCTTCTAGACCCCCCCTCTCTCGGCACTTCGGCTTCAGCTACGGGACAGAGAAGCGGCAGGAGCGACAGACCCTACGCACCCAACTACAGCCAGGGGCCAAGGCCGTCGGACGGTGATAGCATCTTAATTACCCTCCTTCTTTTCTCTTCTTAACGACTCTTCTCTCCAAAGTAACTAATTGTATAAATCCTAAATAAATCCTTTAAACTTGTTTAAATCATAAAGCCTGGTTATTTTTGTAAAATCACGCGTCGTCTATGAGTAGAGGCTGAATTTTCCTCGCAAACAAAATATAACTAATAACTCAGATCGTAACAGAGGCCAATTAGATTGGCCCATAATCCTGTGCTACCTGCACCAGGGATTCGCTGTGCTACAGGTAAACACACCGGGTGTCCAATAAAACGTTATGTTATTGTATAGTGGCGGGGGTGTGGTCATAGAGACCATATATAAGGTAAAGTTGCTGCGCAATAAAGTTGAAGCTTGTTTATCAACCATATTGGTTGCACGAGTTTTCCTCGCTGTTTCCCAACAACTGGCGCCCAAACCGTGGAGAGGCCATGAACAATCAGAAAGTCCGAAAAGTTTTGAAAAAAGTTTGAAAAGTTCTGAAATCGACAGGCACATTCCGTGGAAGACCGATCTTCACCAGGGAAGCCTTGTGGAGGACCGAACCATCGATAGCACCAATCACAGTTCGGCATGTAAAACCACTGAGATCAAATAACTTGGCTGGGAAAGGGGGGCTCCAGGAAAGCACCGAAAACGCAACGTTTCGTAGGGCAATAAATTCCTCTCGACGCAGGCGTAGGGAGAAAAGCTACCGGTTTTCAGTCTGAAAATGTTGCAAAAGCCCGTAAAAGGCTCGTATAAAAAGCCCGCAAAAGGCTCATACAAAAAGCCCGTAAAAGGCTCGGATTAAGGCTGCACCAAAATAGTAAAGGGATAGTTAAGCGCGCAGAAAATAGAGAACGAAGTAGCCCTAGACTTTCTAGTCTATTTCTATTCTATTCTAGACTTTTTTACTAGCTTCTTAAAGAAACGTGCCGTAAAAGACTTCGCCAGCACATATCAGTTTTTTACTGACCCTGCTAACTTATTTGATGAGAAAGAATGGAAAAGCTTAAGAGATATTTTGTGGTATAAGGTAATAGAAGAGGATAAGACAGCTGGTAAGTTAATGAAGTCGTGGCATACAGTGATTACTTGCTTGCACCGTTACCAGACAGAGAAGAAAATTGCCGCTGTAGCTTCAGCAACCTTAAAAGGGCAGTCGATACCAGATTTGCATCAGTTAGGGGTTGATTACGATCCCTGTCCCCCAATGGGAGATAAAATAATTGTACAGCTTGCTCAAAATTCCAGTGAAGTTCCAATGCAACCCGCTGCCCCCCCCCCCCTCCCCCTACCTCCCTCTGATGTGGCCTGTGCCGGACATCTTGAGCCACGTGGCTCGGGAGGTACGGACGGGACGGAAGTGACCGCTTGCAGCACCGGAAGCCGACTAAACCAGAGTCCGGAAAAGCTATGTCCCGCAACATCCGGCAAGGGTGGCTCCGGGACTGCTCTCGACCACCAGCAGACCCCGCCTTCTGCCCCACCCCCAAGCCCTACGTCATCCGAGGGGGACGTTCCCGGCCCGCAGCACCCCTCCTCCTCCTCCTCCTCCCCCCCCCCTTACCCCCCCCCACCACTGCCGCAAGCAGCCGCTTTTCAGAAATAAAAGCCTGCTGCACGGCTTTGCCACATCTTAACAATTCATTGGTCACGAATTCATGAGGAGGCCCTTAATAATAAAGATTATGATTTATCCTCGGTTATAGATACCCTCCCACAAGCGTTCCCGATCATATATACAACAGATAATCGGGGAAATGAGGAGGCGGAGTATCACTCTTTAAATTGGAAATAGCTAACATAACTAAGAGCCACCGTAAATGAATACGGGTTGCATGGTGAACCAGTCAAGCAAATGATAAGTTATATCTCAGGGTCAGGATTGTTGCTTCCAGTGGCAATACAGGATGTAGGGAAAGGTATGTTGCAAGCCCCACAGCAAGCCTTTACAGCCCAGCAGCAAGCCCACCAGCAAGCTCTTGCAATCTACCAGCAAGCCTTTGCAGCCCTAGCACCGCTACGTCCTACCAACACCAAAGAGCTGCAACGATCAACTGGCAAATGTTTTCACTGTGGACACATTGGACATCTTCGAAAGCATTGTCGTAAAACCACAGTCTGGTGTCAACATTGTAATATAGACAGTCATGCTACTGAAGCCTGCAGATACCAGGGAAACGGATCAAGGAGCGTGAGGAGCCACGGCATGAAGACTTCAACTGCGGCTCTAGTGTGGACCCCTTCAAACAACTACAACCAGCCACTTCCACTTCCCTCCAGCAACCAGACACTTCCACTTCCCTTCAATGACAACTGCAGCCAGCCACCTCCCTTCAACCAGCAACCAGTGGAAGCTTCAGGCTGGACCTGGCAACCGCAGTAGACGTGACTTTTATTGACAGCAAGCCCCAAAAGATCCCTACGGGTATCACCAGTCCAGTGAAATGTGAGGGAAAGCCATGTGGAGCCCTCTTGTTAGGACAATCGTCTGCTGGACTTAAGGGTTTGTTTGTCTTGCCAGGAGTAATAGACAGTGACTATACTGGAGAAATTTGTATTGTGGCTATGACTTGGTCACCGCCTATGGAAAACCCAGAAGGAACTCGAATTGCCCAGTTAGTTCCGACACAGCAACTAACTGATGCAGCAGCCGTCTCTTCGGCAGTTCCCTGCTGAACAGCAGCGTTTGGCTCTACAGGAGAAATGCCTTTACTATGCCTCTCGATGGATCAACGCCCCAAAGCACCGATTTTGTTAGAGCATCAACAGGACCAGTGTTGCCTTACAGCATTACTGGATGCAGGAGCAGACATCACTATTGTGGATGAGCAACTGTGGCCTCGTCACTAGCCTGCTACCTCAGTTGTGTCTGGTGCCTTTGCTGTTTATAGGCTTGGAACCCGGTCTCTAAATAATTTTATTAGGCCTTTATTTTCGTATAGTATTGTATTGATAATAGGCTTTTGTTAATGTTGTAATTCATGTGATCACGTTTATATGTTGATTATGGGATCCCTTGTCTATATGTTGATTGTTGATTGTGCTATTCTGTTGCATTGCTAAGCAGATTAACTTAACTTCTGATAGTTTATAATACAGATGCTAAAAAGTTGTTGATAGTGTCAGACATACAGTTTTAAAATGTTGTGCTGCCACTGACTTTTTATTGTTAGCTTTTAGGTTATGTTTGTGAAGATTTTGATCAGGTGTATTGCATGAATTTATCTGATCATTTAGAGTCAATTCACAACCAAAAGCGATTGATTAAGATAACATGAAAAAATTAACTGTTGCATATACTGGTTTAAATGAATGGTTAAATCGCTTAAGGATATGGTGATAACTTAGAGATTTAATTAGATAAGGTTTATCAATTATATTTGTCATTATTGGTTTTGATTATTAGTATGTTATTATTGCTTTTGTATTATTAGTATGTTGTTTATGGCAATGTATCATTAGCATGTTATCTCCCTTGATGAAGCAAGTCTGAATTACTCAGAAACAAAAAGGGTTTTTGGAAGAGAATGGACATGTGAGCAGTCCTGACTATTAACTGAAACTGGCCTGACAATTTCTCAGCGCTCCGTGGATCGCCATGACGTGAACTTACCTATAGACTTAATAATTCTTACGGGTAAGCAACATTTACTTGAAGCTCTCACATAGTCCAAAAAGAAAAAGGGGGAGACTGGGTCTGCTGATATTTGTGTGTTAAGAGTGGATCTTCGGACCACTAAAGCCAAAAAGTTACAATCCTCTTACGAAAATGAAACAAGTAAGCTCCCCCTTCTTTGCCAGGCTAATTAAAGAACCTTTCATTAATTTTGAATGGTTTACTATCAAAAAGGTATTGAAGACAGGTTGAAACCTGTCTGGTCCTGTTGCTGGGAACCAGCATGTTCCTGAATGTGGTTCAGGTCTTGTTTAGGATTACTTTTGACCCGTGATTTTTCTGCTCTTACTCTTACGAAACAAGGTGAAAAGTAGGAAAACGATAAAAAAGGGACAGACACAGCAATGAGAGTCTAGGCTGATTTTGCAACCAAAATACAGCAATGTAAGTGGCAATGTGATTCTTGGACCTTGGTGAGAGATTAATCCCAGATCTCCTGCCATGTAAGGGCTCATCCTCTGATGCTGTGTCCACATACAAAGATCTTGGGGACTATCTTAGATCTGAATCATTCATTTTTAGGTAGTGAAGGGTGAATCCCATCAAAAGAAAATGAGGATTCTATCTGCCAATGAACCTGGTAACAATGATGCTCCAGGGGGCGTTCTGAGAAGAGGAATAAGTCACAGATTATGCATAAATCAGCAGTTTTCAGGGTGCTAAAACACATTTTTATGCAAGCAAACTGCTTCATGTAGTTTCCAGTCCTATAGTAAAGAAAAGGATTAAAGGTGGGTGATCCCTCCCCACCCAACACATGATTTTCCTGAACAGATCAGTCTTCTATAACTTCCGCGTGAGTCCAGAATAATTCAACATTCCCAAACTCTCTCCCATGGATTCCTGAAGGCTTACAAATCCAGCTGAGGGCCCATTTGCTCTGATCCCAACCCTGCCATGCTTCCCAGTCCCCTGCAGCCCTGGCAGAAGCACAGCAATGCTCTTGCTGCCTAAGGAGCAGAGCCTTCCTTGTGCATTTCCCACCTTCCCAAAGAGTAACAACTCCTTGCTGGGCACACTTGGAGGATGGGAACTCCAAGCAAGCAGCACCACAGTAGCAGATATCTCCTTATGAAGAAGAAACTCAGGTGAAAGATGTTTAAGGATCTGTCTGACATGGGGAAGGAACATCCCTTTCCTACAGGACTGAGGTTGCTGGCTGTGTCTCTCCCACTTCCACTAACACCCACTGAGATGTATCCATGAACCCTGGTGGATAAATGGTGAGAACAGCAGGTCAGAAAACATGTAATAAAAGCATTCAGATTGGCCAAGTGAAAAACACAGGGTGGTTTTCTCCAGAGAAATATCTGAATTCACAGGAAGTTGTGGTCCTCATAGTTGGAGTCTTTTTCCAGGGTGCTGATGCTTTTTGCCTGTGAGTTTTCTCTATCTCACAGAGGAGCCGTGACACATTTCCAGCATAAAATTACGGTTTTCTCAAAGAAAGGTCTCCATGATTGTCTCCTAATCTACCCATTAATTCCAACGAAGGTACAGAGAAATTAAATACTTCTATATTCTAAAAACACTGAGATAAGCACATTTATTTTAAATTGAGGCTTTACCTCAAAGCAACCACGTCCGAAGAGGTTATCCATACACCAGGATTTCCTGCATGCTTCAAAATGTCCTCAAACATCCAGCCTCTTCTTTTCAACTTTCAGACATCTCAATGCTTCACAGAACCCGAGGCAGAGCACAGCTCAAGGTCTCTGCTGACGGGGAAACTGCCAGAGCCCTTCTCACACGGTGACTCTCTGACAGGCAGCAGCTCTCCAAGCTGAAGGCATCCCATGCCAGGCAGCCCAGCCAAGCTGCTCAGATGCCTACAGCTGCTTCTGGCTGTGTCTCAGCAACTCCAGGTGTGCCAGAAGGATTTACCACTGTCAGGATCCAGCAGGCAGGCAGGAGCACACTCCTCAGTCCATGATGCTGCAGGAGGCAGCAGTGACCTCTTTTCCTCACTGTCATTCCCCTGGAAACCACCTGGAGGTGGTTCTCTGGGCTCTTTGTCTCTCTCACCTGTTTATAAGACAAACAAAGCAGCCTCAAGAGAGAAGGTGGGGATGCTGGTGCTGCCATTTCTCCTCCCTGGGCACCCACAGCACCAGGAACAGTTTCAGAAAGACATCAGAATTATGGGTGTCAGCCTGGTTATCAACAGCAGCTTAACTGTAGGCCTTTAGAAGTGAAGAAACTGAGTCATGAGATTGAGCTGCTCAAAGGGAAAGTTTGTAACTTGTTGAAGGGGGAAAAAAAACAATAACAAAGCAAGCAGGAGGTCCCCTCAGCCTCTTCTCAGAAGACTTTTGCTCCAGACCCTTCCCCATCTCTGTTGTTTTTCACACACTCCAGTTCCTCAATGTCAACACCCCCAGGTCCCTCTAACAGTACCCTTGGCCTCAGCCCATTGATCCAGCCTGTCCAGGTCCATCAGTGGAGCCCTGTGAAGGACTGGGGGATGCTGGGAGCCTCACAGTAGAAGGGAGCATGTAGAGGAGACCCTTGGTCTTTCCACACACATGTGAGGCCCTCAAACAAGGTCCCTGATTCCAGAGATCCAGCCCAGCTGCAGAAGACCAGCCTGGATGAACAGAGCTGTGGCTGGAGCTCAGGAAATAAAGGAGAGTTTATGGCCTTTGGGAGAAGGGGCTGGCCACTCAGGGGGCATTCAAAGATGTGAGACTGGGCAGGGAGGAAACTGGAAAAATCAAAGCCCAACTTCAACCCTCAGCCAGTTTTCAGAGGACACCAACTAGAGCAGGAGTCCTGGCACAAGGGCACTGCCCGGGAGCACCAGCGCTTGATCTTTTCCAAGCTGTCCACTTTCCAGCTCCACAGTCTCCTTCTGCACCCTTGGGTAAGGCCTGAGTGCTCTGGCAGCTTGGTCACAGCCCTGCGGTGTGACAGTCCTGTGCCCGCAGGCAGGGACAGGGCACGGGCACTGCTGTGACAGAGCTGGCCTCCAGAACAGCCCTTCCATCATCACAGGGGATCTCCTCAGCTCAGCTCTTCTTCCACACTTGCTCTCAAGAAGCTGCCCAAGGATTCGACTCTGCAGAGATTGGTGCTGTGCTGCTTTCCCTGTGGGCTCCCTCTGATGCCATCATGATCTCTCCTGGTTTGGGCCAGGATAAAGGTGATTTCCTGTCTTGTACTTTTGCTTTTAACTAAGTCTCTTGTAAGTAGTTGCACTTGCTGAAATTAACAGAAAGTTTCTCAGACAATGTGTGTTTCTAGGACTGATAACATTCGATGTTTATAGTTACTGCTAGAGACTGGTATGCAGAGCCAAGGACACTGCTCAGATCTGAGGAAAACATTTTGCCCTCCAAGAGGAAGAAAGAGGTCCCACCTGCAGCCCTCCCTTGGGGAGGGACGGACAAGATAGATGCCAGAATTGACCAAACAGAGTATTCCATCCCATATACGTCATCCTCAGTATAAATTTGAGGGATCACGAGGGCCAAGCCATGATTTCCTGCTTCCAGCTTCCAGCTGCCTGCCCTTCCTGCCTTTCCTGATTCCCTTCCTTCACCCGGCATCCTGGAAGGATCCTGTCCGTTCATCTGCCTGTGGTCCTGATCCGTGCCATCCCATATCTGTGTGTTCCTGCCTCCAGTTCCCAACTGCTGCCGACTCCAGGAGTCCAGCCTGGACTTTCCCAGGGCTGCCCTGCAGCCTCGGTGGTGACGTGAGAGCTTTTGGGGAAAGGGGGGAGGTGCGGGAGCAGCAAAGAAAATGCGTGCAACCAATATGGTTGATAAACGGACTTCTGCTTTATTGCGCAGCAACTTTTTCTTATATAGTGCTTCCGTGACCACGCCCCAGCCACCAACATAACTTTTTATTGGACACCCGGTGTGTTTACCTGTAGCACAGCGAATCCCTGGTGCAGGTAGCACCGGAGTATGGGCCGATCTAATTGGCCTCCCAAACATGGGGTTGGGCATAGCAAAGGGGTCGTACCTCCTATCTCTTCGAGAATATTCAGGAATATTCTCCAACATTCTCCAAACCTCTCTAACATTCCCCAACATATCCCCCCTTTTCTTTTTGCACAAGCCCATGTTTGGTTTAAAATTTTGCAGTGCTAATTTTCAAACAAATATAGTGCAAGTAACAAAAACGTGCAAAACTTAAGGATACATTCAATAATATAATGCCCTTTTAAAACAATCTAGAAACTACTCAAACCACTCAATTAATGAATCAAACAGGTTGATACATTCAATGTTGTAATGCCCTTTTGAAATAATCTAAAAACTATTCAAACCACTCAATTAATGAATCAAACAAATTGGTTAACAAGTTATCAAACAGATTTCGTTGTCTTCATCAAGTAAGAATCGACTTCGCATTAATAACATGTCTCTATTTCATACAACCATTCATACTCACACACTCTTTAACAGAGCTCTGTTCAATATTAGGAAGGTCTGGCGTCCACTAGTGCAGAGAGCCAAAAGAAGGATAGGAGAGACTTATCCGACGAAATGTTGTCGGGGGGCCCCTATAAGCGTCTCCAGGTCCCACCGGCTCATAGCATAACGGAGTCCTAGGACCTTCATAGTTGCCGAATTGTGTTAAATTTAAGATTGCAACATTCAACTACTACATTCATAACGGGCGAAGTCTGGTTTTTTTTGTTTGTTTGTTTGTTTTTGGTTTTGGTTTTTTTTTTTTTTTTTTTTTTTTTAAAAAAAGCAGTATGTATTAATCTTACTATGTACTATGTCCTTTTTCTTTTCTCTTTTTCTTTTTCTCTTTTTCTTTTTGATTGATCTTGTAACTTCTTAATATACTTGTTATGTAACTATTCACAACCTTTTAGTACTTAATAGAGGTCCATGTCCTTGTACCTCAAATCATTCTTCAACAAAACCTTTATCTTTTTCATAATATTAACAGCTTTGGCAAATAACTTCTTAAGTATTACTTACATACAACTAAAACACATTACAATTATCAATATAATACAAAGTGCAAGTAAACCAATCTTACATAAACCTTGAGGCCATCTGGTGAGGCCAAACCAATTGACTAATTCATCTATACCGAAAAATACTACATCTTGCTTGATATTTTGAGTATGTTCTACTAACTGTTGTATCTACTTATGTATCAATTTAGAGTGATCACTCAAGTTCATATCACACATACCATCAAAATCTTCATAACCATGGCCATGAGCTAAAAACAAAAAATCAATAGCAGCTCTATTTTCTAATACTGCATGTTGTACAGAAGATAAATCATCAGCTAATTCAGATAATACCTTGCTGGTATCACTAGCATACTTTACCACCCAACAACTCAACTTCTTCAGGTTCCGATGTGCACGAGCGGCAGCTGCTCCCGGCAAAAAATAGAAATAACAATCACCTGCCATTTGGACCAAAGATTAACATCATCATCACATCCCTGCGCTAGTATTTGGGCCAGGCCTCGCTTCCACCGCACACGATGGGTACTGTTCAGGTGTGCGTGAGGCATAGCTAAGCTCAGTTGACCAATGGTGCAAGGCCCTCCAACGGGATGGGATGGTATACCTAACCATGCCCAATCTCCGCAAATTAAAAGGTACCCTGATGGTAATTTCCTAGGCAGCTATGTCCCAGGCGATGGGTTAGTAGCACCACGGAGGGTGTAGTTGCACCACTGGCAGAAATTGCCCATTGGGAAAACATTGGTAGTAACGCATTGTTTCCCCATGACTTCTGTGCAATCAGTGGACAAGCTACTCATCCAGAGACAATAAGTGGCATTTAGAGAGTCTGTAAGGCTTAATTCTTGGGGATTGGGCCCAGCGGGCAGATGACTAACCCAAGTGTCGTAGTCACTTAAGCATGCAACTAGACTGGCCTTGGTGGAACATAGACTCTCGGTGTGAAATTGCACTTGTGTGTGGTTCATTACTGCTTGAAACATTGGCCATGTCTCTTCAGAGGCTGGTACACCAACTAAATATGTAACAAAAGGCGATTGGGGTGGGGTTTTTCTTGGGGTGGGTTTTTTTTTTTTTGTTTTTTTTTTTTTTTTTTTTTTTTTTTTTTTTTGTTGGTGTCATAGACTGGCACAAAAGGGAGTGGTGTTAAGCTGACGCACAAGGGTAACCCAGACATTCTGTCAAGGGTCGAAGTTCATGAAGGCAAAACAATCAAAGTTTAAAATGACAATGAAACCTATGATGAAGTCAACACAGCAGTTACTATCTTTGAACATGTTGAGCACTTAATACGGCTGTCTCTGCTCTTGAGCTTATGCTTTCAAATTTGGCGGAGCAGGTGCTGGCTGAGTCCACTTGCTGGGAACCTACAAGGTACCTGTAAGGGTGGAAACACACGTGACTTTTGCCTGAATATTTAACCTCTGCTGGTCTTTGCCATATACCCGTGGTGGGGTCTCTGTAGGTCACTGTAGGGGCTTCTGAAGAGTCCGCTTGTTGGGCTATCTTTTGGTCCCTGAATATACACAGATAATTCAAGACAAATAGAGTCTTTGATAATTGCTCCTGTGGGTCTTGTAAATCTGTGAATTTCGTCAGGTAGTCTTTTAATGTTTGATTTGCCCTCTCTACTATAGCTTGACCTGTTGGCGAGTGGGGAATGCCTGTAATGTGCCTGATTCCCCACTGTTGAAAAAATCGAGCTAACTTGTCGCTAGTATATGCCGGTTTACTATCAGTCTTTATCTACTCTGACACACCCATGACAGCGAAACAAAGGATGAGATGTCGCATCACTTGCAACGCTTTCTCACCAGACTGAGCTGTAGCCCAGATAAAATGACTATAAGTATCAATAGTAACATGAACATCTTTAAGCCTTCCAAATTCTGGTACATGAGTGACATCCACTTGCCATCTTTCATTTGGACCAAGGTCTCGGGGATTAACTCTGAGGCCGAGACCAAGTCCCTTTTGGTTACACTGTGGGCAGGCTTTTACAATGCCTCTGGCCTCATCCATGGAAATCTGGAAGTGACGATGGAGTCCTCTGGCATTCTGGTGGAAGGTAGCATGCGCATTCCTTGCCTTAGTAAATTCGTCCATGGGTACAGATAGCGAAAACAATCTGTCTGTTCGGGCATTGCCTTCTCCTAGGCCGTCAGACCATTGGTGACTCCGAATATGAATGATAGCATAAGGTTGACCTCTATGTTGGATGACAGTCTGCAGCTGACAAAATAAGTCATTTAATCACCAGTTTGCGACGTCTTTGAGATATGCGTCCTCAATTTGCTGTACAACTCCCACAGCATAAAGGGAATCTAAGACAACATTAAGACGCACATTCAACCAACGTGAAAAGGCGTAAACAATGGCTGCCAACTCTAGAGTCTGTAGGGTATCGTCCTCTTGTGAGGACAGGAGTTCATGGCACCATTGCTCCTTATCTTGCCAAGTCACTGCGGCTGGTTGTGAACATTTTCCTGCATCGGTAAAAACCGTTAGTGCATTTTGAAGGGGTTCCTCAGATCGTTTTGGAACAGGAATCCATTCATGCAGGGGCATCCACTTTAACACAGTAGATCGCAACGGAGAGAGATCAATGGCTTGCGGTGCTTCTAGGAGACTTGACTGTAGGTCTGGAGAGTGCTGCAAATACCAGTCCAACTCTCCTTGCTTCATTGGAAGATAAATTGTGCTAGGTTCATCTCCAGTAATTTGTATAATACGGGTTCGGCCTTTACAAATTAGAAGGGCCAATACCTCAATCTTTGTTTGGATTGTAGTTTTTGGCTGTAGTGGTCCGAAGATCCATTCTAAGACACGGATATCAGCAGACCTAGTCTCCCCCTTTTTCTTTTTGGACTGCGTGAGAGCTCCGAGTAAATGTTGTTTACCCGTAAGGATGGTTAAGTCTATGGGTAAATTTACATCATGGCGATCCACGGAGCGCTGAGATATTGTCAGGCCAATTTCAGTTATGGCCTGTTGTTGAGCTGCCGAAAGAGTAACAGGGGAGGCAGGATCGGTGCCTTTAAGAAGTGGTCGTAACGGTTCTAGATGATCGTTTGTTATACCGATCACAGGGCGTAACCATTGAACATCACCTAGGAATCGTTGTACATCATGTAAGGTATTAAGAGTCAAATAGAGAGCAGCTTTTTGAGGTCTAACTTGTGACTCAGTAATATGCCATTCTAGGTACTTCCATGGTGGCGTACGTTGTATCTTTTCAGGTGCTATTTGGAATCCCTGGTGACTTAGCTGTTGTGTTAAAAAATGTTCCTGCTGCTCGGTAAATGGGTCTTGTTGTGCTATTAGGATGTCATCCATGTAATGATAAATTAAGGCATCTGGCCATGCTTGCTGTACTGGCAATAATGCTGCATCTACAAACAATTGACACAAAGTTGGGCTGTTTTCCATGCCCTGTGGGAGCACTGCGCACTCAAATCGTGAAGCAGGGGCTTCTCTGTTAAGGGCTGGGAGTGTAAATGCAAATCGCTTTGTGTCTTGTGGGTGTATGTGTATGATGAAGAAGCAGTCTTTTAGGTCTACTATAAGTAGATGCCAACGCTCTGGAAGCATCGCGGGGTTAGGCGTTCTGGGCTGAAAAGCTCCCATTGCTTCCATCTGGGAATTAACTGCACGTAAATCATGTAGTAAACGGTACCTGTCAGACTTCTTTTTAATTATGAAGGTTGGAGTATTCCAAGGGCTAGTTGATGGTTGTATGTGCCCTTGCTTTAGCTGTTCTTGTACTAAGATGTGTGCTTGTCTGAGGCTTTCTCGCTTCAGCGGCCACTGCTCGATCCATATTGGCTGTGATGATAACCATGTCAATGGGATTGGGAAAGCCCAAGGAGTGACTGCCAATAAAAATGGTTTCTTGTGATCAGGCGTGCTCCGATCTGACTTAGTACGTCTCAGGCCCAACAAGGGCCTGTACGTTTGTGGGCGTGATGGTGATGAATCGAAGAGACGGCTGCTGCATCAGTTAATTGTTGTGTCAGGACTAGCTGGGCAATTCGAGTTCCTTTTGGAATTACCATAGGTGTTGCCCAAGTCATAGCTACATTAAAAATTTCTCCAGTGTAGTCACTGTCTATTGCTCCTGGCAAGACAAACAAACTCTTAAGTCCAGCAGACGACTGTCCTAATAAAAGGGGTCCACATGGTTTTTCTTGACATTTCACTGGATCGGTGATACCCGTAGGGATCTTTTGGGGCTTGATGTCACTGCGAGTCACATCTACTGCGGTTGCCAGGTCCAGTCCAAGGCTTCCACTGGTTGCTGGTTGGAGGGAGGTGGGTGGCTGGAGTTGTTGTTGAAGGGAAGTGGGAATTGGCTGGTTGTCGAAGGGAGGTAGGGATGGCTGGTTGCTGAAAGAAAGTGCGGGTGGATGATCGCTGGAGGTAGGTGGGGGTAGCTGATTGTTGGAAGGGAGTGGAAGTGGCTGGTTGCTGGAGGGGAGTGGAAGTGGCTGGTTGCTGTTGTTCGAAGGGGTCCACACTAGAGCCGCAGTTGGGGTCTTTGTGCCGTGGCTCCTTGCGCTCCTCGATCCATTTCCCTGGTATCTGCAGACTTCGGTAGCATGAGTGTTCGTATTACAGTGTTGACACCAGACTGTGGCTTTGTGACAATGCCTTCGAAGATGTCCAGTGTGTCCACAGCAAAAACATTTGTCGGTTGATCGTTGCGGCTGTCTGGCGTCGACAGGACGTAACGGGGCTAAGGCTGCTAAGGCTTGGTGCTGAATTGCAAGAGCTTACTGGTGGGCTTGCTGTTGGACTAAAAAGGCTTGTTGTTGGGCTACAAGAGCTTGCTGCTGGGCTTGCACCATACCTTTCCCTACATCTTTTATTGCCTCAATTAGCATTGCCTGAGTCCCTACTGGTACTCTAGATAACTGTTGCAGCATCTCCTCAATTGATGCTTCTGATGGCATGGAGGAAATTATATTTTTCGTGGGAGTATTGCTATTGTCTAGGATACACTGACGGAGCAATGTAGTTTTCATTTGATCTGGTACACAAGTCTGGTTGATGGCATCAGTGAGTTTATCTACAAACTGTGAGAATGGCTCATCTGTGCCTTGCTTAATTGACATATGAGATGGGACAACGGGTGTAGTTCTAACTTTACTTATAGCTTCTCTCGCAAATCTCATAAACTCTCTTATTATATGTAGGCCTAATCTTGCTTGTGCCTCAAAATTAGCAAGTAGTCCACAACCCATAAATTGATTTATTGTTATCCCATACAGGGGGTCATTTTGTTCTCTAGAAATGTTTACGAATCTGTGACATAATGTTTGCCAATAGGCTCGCCATAACAGTAAAGGTGATTGAGTTATGATCATTCTCATAATTCCTTTTATATCCTCTGGGAGCAACAGTCCTGAGCCCCAGATATAACTTATCATTTGCTTAACTGGTTCACCATGCAACTCGCATTCATTTATGGTAGCTCTTAATTGTGTTAGCAATTTCTAATTTAAAGAGTGATACTGCAACTCCACATTTCCGTGATTAGCTTTTGTATATATGATCGGGAAAACTTGTGGCAGGGTATCTAAAACTGAGGAAAAATCATAATCTTTATTCTTAAGGGCTTGCTCATGCATTTGAGATCAATTAATCGTTAAGGTGCGGTAGTGCCGTGCAGCAGGCTTTTATTTCTGAAAAGCGGCTGCTTGCGGCGGGGGAGGGAGGGGGGGAGGGGGGGGGGGGGGGGAGGAGGAGGGAGGAGGGAGGAGGAAGGAGGGAGGAGGGAGGGGGGGAGGGGGGGCTGTCTCGGAGGAGGGAGAGGGGAGGGAGGAGGAGGGGTGCTGCGGGCCGGGAACGTCCCCGTCGGATGATGTACGGCGTAGGGGTGGGGCCGAAGGCGGGGCCCAATGGAGGTCGGGACCAGCCCTGGAGCCACCCTCGCCGGATGACGCGGGACATAGGGTTTCCGGACTCTGATTCAGTCCGCTTCCGGCTCTGCAAGTGGTCACTTCTGTCCCGTCCGCACATCCCGAGCCACATGGCTCAAGATGGCCGGCACAGGCCACATCAGAGGGAGAGGGGGGGGGGGGTGGGGGGGGGCAGCGAGTTGCGTCGGAACTTCACTGGAAATTTTGAGCAAGCTGTACAACTATTTCGTCTCCCGTTGGGGGACAGGGATCATAATCAACTCCTAATTGATGCAAATCTGGCATCGGCTGCCCTTTTAAGGTTGCCGAAGCTACAGCGGCGATTTTCTTCTCTGTGTGATAACAGTGCAAGCAAGTAATCATTGTATGCTACGGTTTCATTAACTTACGAGCTGTCTTATCCTCTTCTATTACCTTATGCCACAAAATATCTCCTAAGCTTTTCTATTCTTTCTCATCAAGTAAGTTAGCAGGGTCAGTAAAAAACTGATATGTGCGGCCGTATGCTACAAGCGCCGCCGGATCTTTTCTAAAATCCACATCTTTTATGGCACGTTTCTATAAGAAACTAATAAAAAAGGTCTAGAATAAAATAGAAATATAGAAAGTCTAGGGCTACTTCGTTCTCTATTTTCTGCGCGCTTAACTATCCCTTTATTATTTTGGTGCAGCCTTAATCCGAGCCTTTTATGGGCTTTTTGTGCGAGTCTTTTGTGGGCTTTTTACAACTTTTTATAACTAAGAACCGGTAGCCCTTCCCCAGCAGCAAACAAACTCGTACATTTTTCTTTAAGTTGCGAATCACCTCTCTACGCCTGCGTCGAGAGGAATTTTTTGCCATCCGAAACGTTGCTTTTTCGGTGCTTTCTTGGAGCCCCGTTCCCAGCCAAGTTTTTTAATTTCAGCGGTTTTACCTGCCGAGCTGCGATTGGTGCTATCGATGGTTCGGTCCTCCACCAGGCGTCCCTAGTGAAGATCGGTCTTCCGCAGGATTTGCCTGTTGATTTCGAAACTTTTCAGACTTTTTCAAGGCTCTTCAGACTTTCTGATTGTTCAGGGCCTGTAGCACGGTTCGGGCGCCAGTTGCGGGAGCGGCAAAGAAAATGCGTGCAACCAATATGGTTGATAAACGGACTTCTGCTTTATTGCGCAGCAACTTTTGCTTATATAGTGCTTCCGTGACCACGCCCCAGCCACCAACATAACTTTTTATTGGACACCCGGTGTGTTTACCTGTAGCACAGCGAATCCCTGGTGCAGGTAGCACCGGAGTATGGGCCGATCTAATTGGCCTCCCAAACATGGGGTTGGGCATAGCAAAGGGGTCGTACCTCCTATCTCTTCGAGAATATTCAGGAATATTCTCCAACATTCTCCAAACCTCTCTAACATTCCCCAACAGGGAGGAAAGTGGTATCCATTTTCTTGTATATTTGTATATATTTAGTAATTCTTCCTATTTATCATTACTGTTTCATTCAAGTTGTGTAGTTTAGTTTCCAACCCATAAGTCTCTCTCCCTTATTCTCTCTCCTTTCTTTATCAGGGAGGAGAGAGAGATTAAGAGAGAGCATCTGTCACTCGGTTTAATTGCCAGGCCAGTGTTAAACCGTGACAATGGTCCCAGGGTTTTGGGGATTGGGGACTTGGGGCTGGTTCCTTTGTCACTTCTTTGGTGTCCAGAGCCCTTAGGGATGGTGAATGTTCTGTGACAAAGACAGCCCATGGCACTGGAATCCGGCAGGGCCCCTCTGAGCACCCTCCATGGGCACCCTAGAGCTTTTGTGGGAGGTGGTTAGTGGCAGTGAGCACCATCAGCTGGGTCTGCCTCCCAGCTTGACCAGCACAGCCCATGAACAGAGTCAGCCCTGGGCACCCCAGCCCTGTGCTCTGCAGAGCAGCACCCCCAGCTTGGGGTGGGGGGCAGCCTGGGGACAGGGTGCAGGGATGGGTAGCTCAGTAATACTTTATGAACCTTTGGTACCTTTGAGTGGCCACATCTTGGGTTCAGTGCTGGGCTTTCAGTCACCTTCCTCGTAAGATTCATGGGCTGGAAGCTCTGTCCTGAGAGCGTAACTGCACCTTGGTTACAGGCATTTCTGCTAGACATGAATGACCAGAAGGTGTATTACCTTGTGGTCAGCATCACCTCTGTCCCTGGGATAGTGATGGGGCCAATGCTTCTGCAGGGCACTCCATGCAGCTGAAGAAAAAAAAAGGGATTGCTAAACCAGAGTGGGCAGAGGAAAGAAGGGCATGGGGTGTACCTGGACTTCAGCAAGCCTTTTGACATTGTCTACCATTGTCCCTTAATAGCCATACTGGTGATGTCTGGATGTAAAACCTGGAAGATGCTGTGGGTGGGGAGGTCACTAGTCGATGAGAGCCACATGCCATCAGTGATTCAAAGTCCTCCTGGGAGACAGTGATGGTGCCTCAGTGACCAGCACTTCATCAAATTATATTCTCTCTCTTTATGATGCCCTGTGGGATTGGACAAAAGGCACTTTTAGCCCCTTTCTGGATGAAGGTATGCTGGGGGAGACCTTGAGAAACCTCATCTGGTTCATCCTTCCTTGAGCAGGGCACTCAGACAAGAAGATGCTCAGGGGTCTCTTCCAGACTGGAATATTCTGTAACTCAATCAACCTTTCACTCCGAGAGCTCTTTGAAGAAAGAAAAAGGATGATGAAAAAGAAGAGAGGCAGAACTATAGCCCCCAAAATACCTCAGCTCCTCTGAGCAATGTTTCTTCATTTGAATCACTGGCAGAAACTTTCCATTGGTGAGTGGTGGTACAGTATTATTTATATCCAGAATGAGTGTCAGCAGCTTGCAAGGACATCCAGATAGGGTTTATAATTTAAAAAGTATGAATAAAACAATGACCATTCCAGGATCATTTATTCCATGCTTCTGTGACACAGTCCCAGCCAATTCCAGTCCTGGGCATCTCCACAGCCACCACCAGGGCTTTGTGATGAGGGGTTTGGTGCCTGGACACTAAGCTGGGTGGAAGTGTTGATGTGCCTGAGGGTAGGGAGGCTCTGCAGAAGGATCTGGACAGGCTTGATGGATGGGCCAAGGCCAAGTGCATGAGTTTCACTAAGGCCAAAGGTTGTGTCCTGCACTTGGGCCACACAAACCCCAGCAGCACTACAGGCTTGGGGAGGAGTGGCTGGAGAGCTGCCCAGCAGAGAGGGACCTGGGGGTGCTGATTGACAGCAGGATGAGCATGAGCCACCAGTGTTCCCAGGTGGCCAAGAAGGCCACCACTATCCTGGCCTTATTCAGGAAGAGTATGACCAGCCGGGCCAGGGAAGTGATCTTACCTCATTGCTCTCTACGACTAGTACAAAGGAGGTAGTAACGAGAAGATGTTGGCCTCTTCTCTCTTCTGACCGGTGATAGGACAAGAGGAAATGGGTTAAAGCTCCACCAAGGGAGGTTCAGTTTCGATTATAGGAAAAACATCTTCACAAAAAGTGGTGGAACATTGAACCAGGCTGCCCAGGGAGGTGGTGGGGGCACCATCCCTGGAGCTATTAAAAAAACAGATAGATGAAGAGCTACAGTGGGTGGTTTAGTGGTTAGGGGTGTTAGAGTGGACAGTTGGACTCAATGATATTATATCCAACCTTGATGGTTCTATGATTCTGTGCCTCTAGGGATGGGGATCTCTATTATTTCATCATCACTGTGCCCAAAATGACCTCCAACCATCACATCAATTACAAGACCTTCTGTTTCCCCAAAGAGGAGTTTCATTGCGGTGTTTTCTCTGGTTGGTTGCCTCACCACCTGTGTCAGGAAGGTCTCTTCCACACACTCCAGAAACCTCCAGGACTGTTCCCTCTCTGTCCCACTGCCTGGTGGGACAGCCTGACCTTTTATTGGCCTCGGCTGGAGACTTTTTGCATTTGGATTCCCTGGCCCCCACCTCCCCCTTTCCCCTCTTCACTTGCAGAGCCCCCAGGGCAAACCCAGGGCGGCGGGGCCAGGGCCGGCGGGAGGCACGGAGGGCACGGCCGGCACCTGTGAGGCAGTGGGAGTGGGTGTCCCCCCTTTTTGTGTTGAGCTTTCGTTCTAACTGAGGACATTCTGTCCATGCTGGGTGATGCCAAGAACGACCATTCCCTTTCTGAGGGGGAAATGCAAAGTGCAGCCTGCAGGGCGTTCTTGATGGCAGTGCAGAAAGCAGCTGCCATAGGAAAGAGAGGCTGCTGCGGGCTTTTGGAAAGGGACACTTGTCATGCATTGCTCCTCCTGCCCCTAAGGGAAGGTGTCCTGCAGGCAGGGCAGGAACGGGCTCGCTGCTGCTGCTGCCCCCATCCCCTCATTGTGTGACAGGACAATCACTGCCAGCGCTCGGGGCTCCCCGCAGAGACCCCAATGATGCTGGTGCCATGCGGGGTGGGTGGGTGGGAATGAAGTGGCAGCGTGGGGACAGGAGTGAGCTGAACGAGCAGCAGGTGCTGGATGGAGGGTACAAGTGGGGGAACTGACGAGGTTGTGGAGGCAAATTATCCCAGACCCTTTCCAGGGAGCCAATGAGAGCAATGTTGTGTTTGGGGAGGTGAGGAGCAATGTTCTTCATGGAGTGTTGGACCGCAAAGGCTTTTCCTCACTGTCCACTCTTTCAGAGACACTCTGCACCATTACCAGATGAGTATGAATTTTTAAACGTAAAACCAGTAAAATATAACTTCAATAATTTTTATTAGATGCTCTTTTTTATCTTCCTCGACACTGGAACCTCTCCAATTAGCTGTGCAAGTCTTGAACACTAAAATCACAACGGGGTGACTCATGGCTGCTCAGTACTGTAATGGGCCCCCTGGTGTCAGAGGGACTGAGTCCATGATCCTCAGGTACTGAAAGGAGACTGAAAAAAAAACAACTTTAGAAGATAAAGCCAAAACAAAAAACGAAATTATCGTGAAGTATTGATTAGCTACGTTGGGTCCCATTAGTGACAAAGCCTCCCCAGAGACTTGTTAGAGAAGGTCACTGGAGGCCATGATTGCAGTGAGGAAAAGGTTCTGTAAAGGTGGCTCTGAAGCCACCTGTATTTATTTACTTATTTATAGTATGGATCAGTCAGGCTGAACCCCAGGAAATGGGAAGGCAGAGCTCATCCCTCACTTGTGGGTCAGGACTTTTCCTAGGGGCAGTGGAGTGTGAAGATGAGCAGTAAAAACTGTAGGAAAAATGCACAACACCTCCCAAGTACCCCAAGAAGGGGCAAGGAGAAAACCAAGTGCAGAGCCTCAACATCAACTTCTGCCTGTTGGTGGTGATGCAGTGACCATTTCTAAAGTCACCTTTCCAGACACAGACTGTCCAGACAAAGGCCATTCCCATTCCTCTCCAATTGTCCCCTTCTCCTACTCTTTGTTCATTCAGATGCCTCTCTCCTGGGTGCTGCTTTGAGCAGCAGGTTGTTCAAAGCTCGCCTGTTTTTCAGCAGCCTGATTGTCTCTTTAGCCACCTCTGTCATGATGATCACATCTCTCTTTTCCCATCTGTCTCTCTCTAAACCATTTCTCCTCAGATTCTTCTTCACTTTCTCTGTTTGACTTTTCTTGGCTTGCACAAAGGAAAACTCCTGCTGTGCCCGTGTGCAGTCAGTTCTCTAAGGAGAGCAGGTGGGAGGTGGTGCAGTGGAGCTGTAACTTCCAGCTGCAGAGAGGAGAGGAGAAGTCTGATGCAAGGACCAGGGATGGAAGTCCCAGGTGGGACATGAAAGGAATGGTGGGGCTGGGGAGGTGAGAAGTAAAGTTGCCCACAAAGTGTCAGACCTCCGGGAACTTCTATCACTTCTCTAAAATGAAAATCATGAGATGATCTTATAAATTTCTAAAAGAGAACAAAACAAGAAACAAAAAAACAAAAAAAACCCCCAGAAACAGTATTCTTTAATCAAAGCATGAAATGTTCCTCCTTAACTACAATGGGTAAACCTCTCCAATTATCTGTACAAGATGTGAAGAATATCCCATGGAGAGCCATGGCCCTTTAGTGCTCTCTGTATTTCAAGGAGCCCCAGGGTGTGTTTGGTGCTGAGTCCATGATCCTCAGGTGCTGAGAGATGAATGAACAAAGTGCTCCAGAAGTCAGAATGGAACCTGAAAGTACCTTGAAGCATTGATTGGCCCCACTGAGGACCATTGCTGCCAGAGCCTCCCCATGACCTTGTTAGAGCAGATCACTGGAGGCCATGATTGTAGGGAGGCAAAGGCTTTGTAAAGGTGGCTCTGAAGCCAAGGATTTTTCATTATTTATTTATTAATGAAGCATTGAGGCTAAACTCTGAACCCCAGGCAATGGGAAGGCAGAGGCCATCCCTCACTTGTAGGTCAGGATTCTTCCTGGGGACAGTGCACTATGAAAATGAGTAATAAAAAAAATTAGGAAGCATCCTGACCTCCCCAAGAAGGGGAAAGAAAGTCCAGAGCCTCAAGACAAATTTACTCCTGGTAGACCTTGGTTTTTGATACAGCTGCCACATCTGAGGTGACAAAGCCCTTGGTCCTGTTGGGCGTTTCAGCCTTCCAGAGCCACTTCTCAGCCACTTCTCCCAGCTTCTTATCATCAAAAGCTTGCTGAGAGTACACTCCATCCCCTCATTCAGGTCACTGATGAAGAGATTGAACAGAAATGGGCCCAGTGCTAATCCCAGGGGAACACCACTGGCCACATGGCTCCAACATGACTCTCTGGCACTCATCACAACCCTCTGAACTCTGTTTTGAGCTAGTTACCTATCCACCTCACAGTCCAATTATGTGTCTCACATTTCTTCAGTTTTGTTATGAAAATGTTATGGGAGACAATGTCTAAAGCTTTACTGAAATCAAGGTATATGACATCCACTGCTCTCCCTTCATCCGCCCACTTGGTCATCCTTTTGTAGAAGGTTATTAGGTTAATCAAGCAAGATCATCCACTAAAAGAAAGAATTCAGATATTGCGGGTGGTTGCATTGTTACAAGCTGCTTGCTAAGCCTTTGCTGCTTGGAAGCAGGAGGCAGGTTATGAAACTGAGAAAACAGGCAGATTAATTCAGCTTGAGAAGTCTAAGCTTCCTATAGCTGAAACCCAGATGATTTTGTATTGATGCATACACATGTTCAAGGATGAACCCTACTCGGGTTTGCAGTGGGGCAGAAAGGGTTTGAAAATTCCTGTCCCTTGTACTCTAAGAACGGAGAATGAGATAAAAAACTGGGAAAGACAGACAAAAATCCTACAGCCAAATTTGTGCTGTGCATCAGCAGTATTCATAATATTGAGCTGAACAAACTGGAGAGCTGGGCTCAGAGAAACCTCCTGAGGTTCAACAAGACCAAGTGCAGAGTGCAGCACCTGGATCAGAACAACCCTCACCATCAGGACAGGCTGGAGGATGAGGGTTTAGAAAGCAGCCCTGCAGAAAAGGACTTGGGGGTGCTGGTGGATGGAAAGCTGGACATGAGCCAACAGTGCACACATGCAGAAGGCCAGAAGGGCAATCACATCCGGGCCTGCATCATAAGAAGAGTGTCCAGCAGATTAAGAAAGGGGATTCTGCCACTTTGCTTTGGTAAAACCTCACCTGGAGTACTGCATCCACCTCTGGAGCCCTCAATAGAGGAAGGACATGGACCTGATGGAGTGGATCCAGAGGAGGGATACAAAACTGATCAGGGGGCTGGAACACCTCTGTTAAGAAGACAGAGTGAGGGAGCTGTGGGTGTTCAGCCTGGAAAAAGAAGGCTCTGTGGAGACCTTCTAATACTGAAGGGGGCCTACAGGAATGCTGGAGAGGGATTGATTGCAAGAACCTGGAGAGATAGGATGAGGGGCAAAGGGTTCAAGTTAGAGATGAGTAGATTTGGATTGGATGTAAAGAAAAACTCCTTTACCATGAGTGCAGTGGAGATATTGTCCAGAGAGGTGGTTGAGGCCTCATCCCTGGAGGTGAGGCTTGAGGAAGCGCTTGGAAACCTCAGGTAGTTGAGGGTGTCCCTGCTTCCTGCAGTGGGGTTGGACTGGATGACATTGAGCGGCCCCTTCACACCAAATTATTCTGTGATTCTATTCTTCTATGATGATATGACTTTCAGCCACCTCAGTTACCATGGGGAGTTCTCAGAGCTCTCCCAAGATAGGGTTTGGAGGCCCCAAACACATGTCAAGTCTGTAGAGGTTGATGAGCCAAGGCTCAGTGCTCTGCAGACTGTGGGCTGTAGAGGAGGATCTTGGGAGTGCCTGAAGGGTGGGTTTGGGCATGGTGGAGCTTTTCCTCACAGTGGGAAACAGCTTGGGCAAGAAAGAATGGCCCAAAATGCAGCTGGGGATGCCTGGAGTGGAGAGCAGAAGAAAGAAATGTCACTGCAAGGGCCATGCTGGGGAGCACCACATCAGATGTCAGGAGAGGAAGGGGACAGCAAGGTGGGGCAGGCGGGTGAAGGAGCAGAGCCTGCAGGGCAAGAGGCACAGGGAGTGGGACAGCCCAGGACAGACTGTGGTGGAGATGAGAGAGGGAAAAGCTGTGGAAAAGCTGGAGGCACACTTGGCAGAGCCAAGCTCTCCATGATTTTGCTGATGGCTCTTGTCTCTGTCCCTGATGGCCATGGGGAGACAAGCGGAGGTTCCAGCAGCACTGGGGCTCAGGGCCTCCTTGTCCATGTGCAGGAGGCTGGGAGGTGCCGTGCCATAGTCCTGCCCTTGGCATTGCCCATCTCCACATCCCATTGCTGCCAGGAGAGCCCTGAGGGCTGAGGGAGGGACAGGATCTCCCTCCCTTGCCAGGGGCTGGGGCTCAGGACTGGCACCTTTGGGGAATGGGCTCAGGGCTGGGCCCTTTGCAGTCCTGACACACAGCCAGGCTTCCTCAGCACCAGAGCCACCTGCACCTTCCTTTTCCCCACCTGCCATCACTGCCTCCTGCTTCCTGCTCCCCGCACTTCCTGCAGGGGACACTTTCTCAGGGCTGTCCCTCAGGGGGACCCAGGCACATGGCAAGAAACTCTGGACTCTGCCTTGGACTTTCTTGTGGAGAAAGAAGTTTCTGCAGCTTCCTCTCCTTGCTCTCTTGAGCAATTGTCATGGGCTCAGCATCAACCCCCAGAGGGCTCCTGACAGCTGTGAGCTGGGCTCCTGGGATGGAGGGAGCTGCTGGCAAGTGGGCAGTGCTGCAGAGAGACAGCTGTGGGCAGGAGCAGCTCCTCTGCAGAGCGCAGCAGGGCTGAGGGCACTGCCAGGGTATCTGGGGGAGATGAGCAAGGCAGAGAGAGCTTCAAGGGGGTGAAGATGGAGGGGATGAGTGCCAGCTGAGTGGAGGAGAACCTTCCCAGCTTCTGCCATGGTGAGTGTCTGGTGCAGGGCAGTGAAGCTGGTGCAGTTGCTGGAGGCATCTCCCAAAGCTGCAGAGCCAGAGCTGCTGAGAGCTGTAAGGGGGGAAGGGGAATTGTGAAGAGGAGTGAGGGTGTGTGTGCAGGCAGGGGTGCCCAGGGCTGTCCTTCCGAGCAGGGTCCTGCAGCCCAGGGGCTGTGTGCTGGGGCAGGGACTCTGCTGCCTGCCTGCCAGGGGCAGTTCTCAGCCTGCCCAGGGAGCTCCCTGGTGCTGGCAGAAGCTGTGGCTGGCAGGAGACAGGGAGCACAGGGCAGGCTCCTGGTGCTGGTGAGAGAGGGATGAATTGCTCAGGGCTGCTCACAGCTCCAGGTGATGCCCAGAATATTTCTGAGAAGATTTTTCAGGAGTCCCTTCAGGGCAGGGCTTTCCTGCTCCTGACTGGGCTCTCCTCAGGCTCTGCTTCCACTTGTCTCTCCAGGGCATCAAAAGCTCTTTCTGCATTCTGAAGAAGTCACAGAGATCCCAGTTCTCCTCAGCCCTTGTCTGAGCTGCTCTTGAGCCCCTGCACAGCCAGAGATGCCCCTGGACAGGTCCTGCTGCTGCCAGGAGGGGTCTGCAGGGCAGAGCTGAGCATTCAGAAGGTGGGATGGGGGCTGCGAGCACTGACAGGGAGGAGAGCTGGGGACAGAGAAAGAGCTGCAGGCAGCAGAGATGGGCAGGGATGGAGAGGGAGCTGCTGCTTGAAAATGATGGCAGGGGGGGATTCCTGCACCTCCTGGCCATCCCTTGCAGAGCTGCTGCCCTCTCTAGAGCTAAACCCTGCTATCTGTCACACAACACAGTCCCCTAGCCTTTCAGATCATGGGCACTGAATTCTGAGGATCATTCAAGCAGCCCCCCCCGCCCCCCCCGCTAGAGAGGAGAAATGCTGGAGTCTCTGCCTGTGTCTCCCTGTCCCGACTTTCTTGGCTGCAGAACTTTGGAAGGTTCCCCTCTTGCTCGTGCTCCTGCCCTTGTTCTTCCCCTTTTTTGCTGGGCTGGGGGGTGAGGATTTGGGTGCAAATCAGACACTGATGCTGCAGGTCCTGTCCTTCTGCTGTGTCCATGAAGGAAAAGTATGCAAACTGCCTAATATTCGGGGCTGTGGGGACTGCAGGGTGTGGGGCTTGGGGTCAGCCCACCCTCTTATCAGGATACCCCATTTTTAGGGGGGTCTTTTCCTCTTTGTGCAGCTGAGTGCAGGACTGATGGACAGAGCAGCTGTCCTCACTCTGCACTAAGGGACAGTCCCTTTTCCTCTCACACCCTCAAGTCTTCATTTGCAGAGCAGCAGAAATACCAAGGGCTTCTGCATTAAAATTTTCTTTAGCTATTTTGGGGAAACTATCAGATCAAACCACCCAAAATCTCCTCGGCTCTGCTCTGCAGGCAGGTGCTGCATTGGGAGTGAAAATGCTGAAAAGCTCTTGGATTTCAGGAGTGGATTTCAGCTGAGATTCCCCCCTGTTCCTTTTTACCAAATGCTGTGGGGCAGCACAGACCCCTCCTGCTCCTTTATGGACATTCAACCAGGATAAACCAGGGTGTTTCAAAAGGACATGCCAAATGTGTTCATGAAAAGGGAGAAGCTATTTGTGTGTCTCTAGGAAAATTTTAATAATGTTTTTTGAAGCACCATTGCTCTAAGTTCTCCCTTTTTTTCTTCCACTGATAGGTCTATATCCCTATAGGCAGCAGACGTCCAACAGCAGCTCCATCAGCCAGTTCCTCCTCCTAGTGTTTGCAGACAGGCGGGAGCTGCAGCTCTTGCACTTCTGGCTCTTCCTGGGCATCTACCTGGCTGCCCGCCTGGGCAACGGCCTCATCATCACCACCATCGCCTGTGACCACCACCTCCACACCCCCATGTACTTCTTCCTCCTCAACCTCTCCCTCCTCGACCTGGGATCCATCTCCACCACTCTGCCCAAAGCCATGGCCAATTCCCTCTGGGAAAACACAGACATCTCCTACAAGGGATGTGCTGCACAGATCTTGCTCTTTTTATTCTTCATTGGAGCAGAGCTTTATCTCCTGACCATCATGTCCTACGACCACTACGTGGCCATCTGCAAACCCCTGCACTATGGGACCCTCCTGGGCAGCAGAGCTTGTGTCCACATGGCAGCAGCTTCCTGGGGCACTGGGTTTCTCCATGCTCTGGTGCACACAGCCAATGCATTTTCCCTGCCCCTCTGCCAGGGCAATGCCCTGGACCAGTTCTTCTGTGAAATCCCCCAGATCCTCAAGCTCTCCTGCTCACACTCCTACCTCAGGGAACTTGGCTTTATTGTGGTCATTGTCTGTGTATCTTTTGGGTGTTTTGTTTTCATATTGGTGTCATATATGGAGATCTTCAGGGCTGTGCTGAGGATCCTCTCTGAGCAGGGAAGGCACAAAGCCTTTTCCACGTGCCTCCCTCACCTGGCCATTGTCTCCCTGTTCATCAGCACAGCAGCTTTTGCCTGCCTGAAACCTTCCTCACTCTCATCCCCATCCCTAGACCTGGTGGTGGCATTTCTATACTCGGTCGTTCCTCCAGCAGTGAAACCCCTCATCTACAGCATGAGGAACCAGGAGCTCAAGGGTGCATTTTCAAAACTGATAAAAGGATATTTTTTAAAAGTATTTAACTGATTTGCTAATTCTTCAGTTCCCTCATAATGTCACTCCGCACACACCCAGATGGTCTTCCCTGCTTTCTGTTGATTTTGGTTGTATGTATGGGTTATTTGGTTTCTTTTTTCTCCTTTTTTTCTTTTCCAGTTTTTGCTCATATAGGAATGTTATTGATTTGTCCTTTCTCATTATGTGAATATCCAGATTTTCTTTGACCCAGAGACTTTCAAAAAGGAGCTGTGCTCTGTGTGCGTGTTTCGAAAGAATAAAGAACTTTCCAGTGACTCCTTTGCCTTAGGCCCTTTCTTTCAGACCCTCTCTGGAGCTGCAGGGCAGTGCCTGTGTGCAGAGGTGGAGGGGAAAGGGTCCTGGCACAAGGGCACTGCCCGGGAGCACCAGCGCTTGATCTTTTCCAAGCTGTCCACTTTCCAGCTCCACAGTCTCCTTCTGCACCCTTGGGTAAGGCCTGAGTGCTCTGGCAGCTTGGTCACAGCCCTACGGTGTGACAGTCCTGTGCCCGCAGGCAGGGACAGGGCACGGGCACTGCTGTGACAGAGCTGGCCTCCAGAACAGCCCTTCCATCATCACAGGGGATCTCCTCAGCTCAGCTCTTCTTCCACACTTGCTCTCAAGAAGCTGCTCAAGGAGTCAACTCTGCAGAGATTGTTGATGTGCTGCTTTCCCTGTGGGCTCCCTCTAATGCCATCACGGTCCCAGGGGGAGGCTGGGGACTAAGGGCTGGTTCCTTTGTCACTTCTTTGGTGTCCAGAGCCCTTAGGGATGGTGAATGTTGTGCCATAAAGACAGCCCATGGCACTGGAATCAGGCAGGGCCCCTCTGAGCACCCTCCATGGGCACCCAAGAGCTTGTGTGGGAGGTGGTCAGTGGCAGTGAGCACCATCAGCTGGGTCTGCCTCCCAGATTGACCAGCACAGCCCATGAACAGAGGCAGGTGCATAAGCAAATGTGTGTCCAGCAAATCTAGGGAAGTTTTCCGACCCCTCTACTCAGATGTGGTGAGACCGTACCTGGAATACTGGATCCAGTTGTTCAAGAGAGACAAGGATCTACTAGAGAGAGACCCAGGGGGAGCACAGATTATTAAGGGACTTGAACATCTCTCATATAAAGAATAACTGAGAGAGTTGGAGCTGTTTAGCTTTGTGGAAAGAAGGCTGAGGAGGGAATCTTATGAATGTCTATAAGTATCTGAGGGGTGGGTGTCAAAAGGAAGGGGACAATCTCTTTGCAGTGGAACAATATGTTTAAGCTACAACAGAGCAATTTCTTCCTCAACATGAGGAGAAACTTCGACTGTGAGGTTGTGGGAGAACTGGAACAGGCTGCCCAGAGAAACTGTGGAATCTCCTTTTCTGGAGACTTTCAACACATCCCTGGGTGTGTTCCTGTGTGGCCTGCCCTAGGTGATCCTGCTTTGGCAGAGGGGTTGGACTGGATGATCTCTAGAGGTGCCTTCCAACCCCTAACATTCTATGATTCTATGATTCTATGATTCTATGATTCTATGACCTCAGTCCCTGGGACAGTGATGGGGTCCATCCTGCTCCAGGAAGGTGAAGGACAAAGAGGGGATTGCTAAAGCAGAGTGGGCAGGGGACATAAAGGCATGGGGTGCACCTGGCCTTTAGCAAGCCCTTTGCCATGCTCTACCATTGTCCTGTTGTAGCCAGACTGGTGATGTCTGGATTGAAGAGGTGGGTGATGTGGTGGGTGGGAAGTCCACGAGATGATGAGGGTCACAGTGCCATCAGTGATCCAAAGTCCTCCTGGCAAGCAGTGACGATGCCTCAGTGTCCAGAACTTGTACCAACACTTTTTCCTGTCTTTGTAATCCCCCTGAGGGGTGGGAAAAAAGGCACTTTCAGCCCCTTTGTGGATTAAGCCATGCTGGGGAAGCCCTTGAGTAACCTCATCTGGTTCAGCCTGCCTTGAGCAGGGCACTCAGACAATGAGATGCTCAGGGGTCTCTTCCATCCTGAGGTGTTCTGTGATTCAGAATGATCTGGAGGGTCATGGCAATGATCTGTAGGATCATGCAGCAGGAGGAGCACGGGAAGCTCATCCTGGAGCAGCTCCAAGAGACACTACTGCTGACTGATGTTGATGCTGTGGATGGGATTAAGAAGGGAGATCCATGGGGACAGGGGCAGGGTTGGCTTCAGTTGAGTGGGATCACGGAATAATGGAATGGGTTGGGTTGGAACTAGATGATCTTTAACCCTTTCAAGACAACCCATTCCATGATTCATTGATTCTGTAACACAGTCCCAGCCAGTTCCAGGCCTGGAAGTCTCCACAGCCACCACCAGGGCTTTGGGATGCAGGGTCTGGTGCCTGGACACCATTGTCATAGGGGTCTCTGCAGTGACCCTGGGCATATATAAGGTCTGTGGAGACCTGGGGTGCCCATATCTGGGAGAGCACCTCCCTCAGGAGTCAGCAGCTGCCCTGGGTGACCATGGAATGTCTGTGGCAGAAAATGCCCAAGATGTCCATGGAGTAGGAGGTGAAAGCCTGCTCCCAGCCCTCCACAAGACCCCAAGGTCAGTGAATGAAGGAAGGGCCAGAACAAAAGTTCCCCTGCAGGCTGTGGGGAGAGGGCAGCTGTCAACTGCAGCCCATGGAGGAGCACGGAGGGGCAGATGTGGATCTGCAGCTCATGGAGGAGCACGCTGTACCAGGGTGTTCAGTTATTAACTGAAATACATAAAATTTTAGTCAAAAGTCACATTTGAGCATTGTGAGCATGGCTAGGGAAAGGGGCAGGAAAGTGAGATGGCTTTTGTCTCTCTGTGTCTATATTTCCTCCTTTTCTTTTCCAGCAGTGCTGTTCCATGCCAGCTGTGCAGTTGAGTTTCCAGCCCCTCAGTCTCTCTCCCTTCTCTCTCCTTTCCCCAGAGGGGAAGGTGTCTCTGCTCCAGCACTGCTCTCCCCTCGGGGACTGCTCTAAGCTGCCCCTCTCCTCTGCCCTGCAGCTCTCAGACTGGTTCCTTTCCCCTGCTTGAAGATGTTGATGGCAGAGGCACTGTGGCTGCTGTGAGAGCTGTGTTTGGATTGTGTGTGCTTGAAATGCTCGAGTAGCACAGCTGGCAAAAGCTCTGGGTGTCTGAGGAGCTGATTCTGAGGCTTTTCTCCCTAAACCCCCTTGGTTCTGTTCAGGCAGAGTTTCTGGTGACCGCTCAGTCCTGCTGCCAGGGAGGCTGGGGAGCGTGGGGCACGGGTGTTTCTGCCTGGCTGTAGACTCCAAGAGCTGGCACAGCTCTTCAGAGGAGCGTTACTGTTATAAACGTTTGACTCGTTTTAACGATAACAAAACTTTTACTGTAAATGAGAGAGATATATATGCAAAGCAGCGCGCTGGGCGACCGAGGCAGCACACCTCCGCCAACGGTTCGCGCCTTGGATAGGGTAAACCAGTCCTTTTATACTTTCGGTAACCCCCCTCCCTCTTAGTCCGTTATTAGTTTCTCATTGGAGGCTGTTTCGCGGTCTCTCTGTATTGGTCCCTGGTCCGCAGGTTCTGTCCTGTTGCTAAGGGAAGAGCTTCTTTGTTCTGTCTCTGTGGACTTGCCTCGTGGTCTTCGACATGCCCCAACATGTTTTCCCACAAACAACCCGAACAAAAACCCCGATCCTATGATTACAAACCACACCCAATTAAACATTCTAGGGAAGGATCCATTCAACAAAACAATAAAGTAAAAATTTCGACTAGTATTTATTACAATTCCCCCCTTTTAATTTTTATTGTTTTGTTGTCAGGACCTCAAAGGAAGAGAACTGCATCAGACCCCAGTGGAGCCAGCATAGCATACCGGACAAGGTGGTTGTGGTTCATAGACACAAGCTGAGGGCCAAGCGCCGCACATTCCCAAAGAGCAAAATAATAGTGTCCAGGATAGGCACCAACCAGGCAACCAAGGTCATAACCCCGAAAATACTGGAAACCTCCTCATGTCTCCACTTGTAGTACCTCTCTGCCTTCCCATCGGCCGATTCTTTGGAAAGAACGCCGGGGTTGTTGTTATCTTCTCGGCAGCAGATGGTATTATTCAGGAGACAGGAGGCCTCGTGCAGTGCCGCGGGGGAAGACCTGGAATGTCACTAGTTAGGTTCCATCCCAGACACAACTAGGTGCAACTAGGGAGCATGCGACAAACGATCAGATCCCTCAGAGTGCATGCAAAAGAACCACAACCAGGAGAGTTACAGAGTATTTATATGGCGGTGTTACGGGTTAGCTTTAATTTTAATCCTTCCCCGGGAGCTGCCGTCCACGAATTGGCAGTGATAGGACCTTTTATTCTACTGGCGTGAGTCCACCCTCGTTCAGCAGTTCGAATCGCAGTATCTGTGGTAAAAAGAACAAGAAAAGGGCCCTCCCAGGCAGGGGTTAAGGAGCTGTCTTTCCAGGTTTTAATCAAAACATGATCTCCAGGCCTTATAGTGTGCACTGCCATGTCCAAAGGCGGTCTCTGAACAACAAAGCCTCTTTTTGTTAATTCAGTGCGCCTCTTGGACAGCTGGAGAATATAGTCATTTAAGAATTTGTCCTCAACGTTGGGATGATCAAGAGGAAACCCAAAATCATAAGGAATGCCATATAACATTTCAAAGGGAGAAATCTTAATATCCGCTCTGGGCTGTGTTCTGATATTCAATAGAGCTAACAGTAAACATGTTAGCCAATTAGACTGAGTTTCCATCATCATTTTAGTGAGATGTTTCTTAATCTCTCCATTCATCCTCTCAACCCTACCGGAGCTTTGCGGATGATACGGTGTATGATACTCCCAAGTAACTCCTAAGAGGGACATCGTGCTGCGAAAAACCTTAGAAGTAAAATGTGGGCCTCTATCTGAATCGATCACAACTACGATGCCATACCGGGGAATAATATTCTCCAGCAGTATCTTAGTCACGGTTTTTGCAGTACATCGAACGGTGGGAAAGGCCTCAACGAAGTGAGTTAAATGATCCACGATGACCAGAAGGTATTTATACCTCCCGACTTTAGGAAGCTCAGTGAAATCCATCTGGATCCTCTCAAAAGGTCTTTTAGCAAGCTCTCTCCCACCCTGTAATCGGACCCTTAAATGAGACTTATTGACTTTCTTGCAAATCAAACAATGTCCCAGTACAGTTTTAATTATTGTATAGAGCCTAATGCAAGCATACCGAAGTTCGAAATGATCTGCCATAGCCTGTATTCCCCAATGAGTATGGTTATGCAATTTTTCTAACACCCTTCGGGCCAATGCTTTAGGCAATACCTGACGATCATCTGGGAGGTACCATTTACCATCTCGTTCAGTTGCTCCCACTTGTTGTAGTTTGTCTTGTTCTTGTTCTGTAAAGCTGGTCTGAAACTCGGCCTGTCGGGGTTCAACTGAGATCAACAATAAGGCTGCTTGTTTTGCTGCCTCATCCGCCAAGTTATTACCACGGACATTATAGGATAGGCCACGTTGATGAGCCCTTAGATGAACTACAGCAATCTTTTTGAGGCCCCTAAGGGTCTGTAATACCGCTCGAATTAAGGCCTCATGAGTAAGATTTTTACCATGCGTATTAATCAAGCCTCTTTCTTCCCAGATCTTCCCAAATGTAGGTACAACTCCAAAGGCATATTTATGAAGCCGCCCAAAAGGAAGCAGTCTTCGAGAAATAACGAGTTAAAACATAAAATGCAAGGCACTATAAGAAAGCTTAGCATTAGGAAAATACGGAGGTAATAAATTGTCTGAGAGAACAGGACAGGTTGACAGAAAAGAACACTAAAACCATAAAATAACATAAAATTTGGCATCAGTAGCCTCAGAAGTTTTAGGATGAGCCAAGGTCACTAAGACCCTGCCAAATGCACAAGGAAACTATCCAAATTAGGAAAAAGGTACGGAAAGGACACCAGTTCAAGAGGATGAAATACAAGAACGACCCCAAAAATCCTCTCCAAATTGAAGACCAACCCTCTAACTCTGCCTCAACTCCACCTGTTATGAATATTAAAAGTAGATGTTGCAATATAATGAATATTCATAATGGATGTTGCAATTGCTTGGCAAAATTGTATAAAAGCTGAATTGTGAGATTGCTGAATTGGAGCAGTTTGCCCAGGAAAACCTGGCTGCTCCCCGGCCGTTAATAAATACCTCCTGCTTAAAGGCTACAAACTTTGTCTCTGAGCAGTTACTCTGTCCGTGCCTTGTTTGGGGCATAAAATTGGCATCATAATTTGGCGAGCCAGGCAGGAGAAACAGTCCTCCCGAGCCTAGACCCAGGGGGCCGGGACCCTCTCTGGGCCCCCTCGACTGAATTTTGTCGGAAGAGTCTCCCGGACCCCTCGGGCCTACGTGCATCGGTGGACAAGGACCTCCTGCTCCAAATTAAGAGGTATTTATCCTTTAAGATAAAGCGCTTTGTTGAGAAGCGGGGGTAAGACGTTACCGCCCGAAGGGAAGCCGAGGGGACGCCCTGGCATTAATCCCTGCTGGGTTAGAGGCCCATAGAGAGAAGCAGGTTAGAGTCCTGCCGGAACAGTGTCTTGTGTGCTCTCCGAAGCAGGTTAGAGTCCTGCCGGAGCAGTTTCTTGTGTGTCCTCCGAAGCGGGTTAGAGTCCTGCCGGAGCAGTGTCTTGTGTGTCCTCCGAAGCGGGTTAGAGTCCTGCCGGAGCAGTGTCTTGTGTGCTCTCCGAAGTGGGTTAGAGTCCTGCCGGAGCAGTGTCTTGTGTGCTCTCCGAAGTGGGTTAGAGTCCTGCCGGAGCAGTGTCTTGTGTGCTCTCCGAAGTGGGTTAGAGTCCTGCCGGAGCAGTGTCTTGTGTGCTCTCCGAAGTGGGTTAGAGTCCTGCCGGAGCAGTGCCTTGTGTGTCCTCCGAAGTGGGTTAGAGTCCTGCCGGAGCAGTGTCTTGTGTGTTCTCCGAAGCAGGTTAGAGTCCTGCTGGAATGGAGTCTTATGTGTTCTCCTTTTACCTTGATGTCCTTGGTTTATTTTTTTTGTTGTGTGAAATATTGTTCGATAAGGTGTTTAAGACCGTAAGGTTGTGATTTAAGGGTTAAGGATACAGACAGTTTATAACTAAGGATGGTTGTTAACTAATCTAGGATTGCTTTCTAGGTCCGGGAGTGTGTCCAAGAATCTCTCTTGGGAAAAAGGTTTTGGAATATGGAGAATTTCTTATTAACATGTAGCTTGAAATTTAAAGCTTGCAGCGGTGTCCTGTGGCTATGTGATAACACAGATCGGATATCCAACAGCAAACCAGTATCTCACAGTCCACAATCGACATCCTGTGACCTTACTTGGTAAAGCAGTCTGTTCAGATATAAACCAGAAGGTAGGAATGTTTATATAAAGTGTGCAAGTATGAGTGAGAGTGACTGAGACGCAGCATCGCTGCAAAGTGAGTGGGGAGTCCAGCTCTATGGTTCCTGATCTTCGCGAGAAGCCAGGCTAGAGACGGACGAAGCGATTGAAAATTGCTTGCATGAAGTGATGAAACAAAGCAAGATATATTACTTACGGGTAGAAGTGCGACCCAGTTAAACAAAGAGACATAAATCCAGAGAATAGTAATGGGAAGCCAACAAAGTAAACATGTAAATATGATACATCCCCCTTGGGATGTATCCTGAAACACTTGAAAGATTTAGGAGGCATTCCAGGGGGGAACATAAGTAAAAAGACACTTTTAAAATACTGTATACAGTGGTGGCCTTTGTATAAGTTAGACGGAGATGAAAAATGGCCACCGGAAGGAACAATTAATTATAACACAATCTTACAACTCATGCTGTTCCTCCGCCGGCTAGGCAAATGGGATGAAGTGATGTATTGCGATATGTTTTTTTCCTAAGAAATAAACCGGAGTGACAGAAGGAATGTGGGATAAGTGTGGCACCTCAGGATCCCCTAGTACTAGCCTTAGAAAAGGATAAGAAAAACTTAAAACCTAAGGAACGCTGCTGTGATGCCTGTAGTATTGGACAACAGTGCCTCAAATTAATAAGAAGGGACAGTGGAAAAGAGAGTGAAGTAAGCCTGTGGGAATATCAGCCATTTGCCCCAGGATATGGAGTGCCTCCTCCCAGACTGGGAGAAGGTGAAAAAAGAATTAGACTTTTTGATTGATACAGGAGCAACATTTTCGGTTTTAAATCAGGAACTAGTGCCTAAAAGTGATGAATTTGTACCAGTTGTGGGAGCAACAGGCCAACCAGAAAAAGCTTACTTTTTGAAACCTATTAAATACAAAATTGGAAAACAAAGGGGAATCCATCAGTAAAATTCAACAAAGACAAATTGGAATTCTGAGTAAACGAAGAGCAACTGATTGCAGCTCTAAGCCTAACAATCAGTTGCATAGAACCAAAACCTGAAAGACACAATATCGAGCGAATTCTGAGTGAAGCCTACCCGCTGGTATGGGCTACTGACGTACCTGGAAAATCAAAACAAGCAACACCTATCATTATTGACCTTATACCTGGAGTGAGGCCAGTAGTGAGAAAACAGTACCCACTGAGGTTAGAAGATAGAAAAGGAATTGAACCCATAATTAGAAAGTTTCTAGAGTTGGGGTTATTAATAGAATGCGAATCAGATTTTAACACACCAATCTTGCCAGTTAAGAAACCTAATGGAACTTATAGATTAGTCCAAGATCTAAGAGCAGTAAATGAAATAACGAAGACACTACACCCAGTAGTTGCTAACCCTTATACACTCCTAACTAAATTAAAAGAAAATTTGACCTGGTTCACGGTATTAGACTTGAAAGATGCATTCTTCTGCCTTCCCTTAGCTCCAGAAAGCCAAAAGATCTTTGCCTTTGAATGGGAATCTGTAAATATAGGGAGAAAAACCCAACCCACATGGACTGTGTTACCTCAAGGTTATAAAAATAGTCCCACAATTTTTGGGAATCAATTAGCCAAAGAATTAGAACAGTAGGAGAGGCCACCGGGAGATGGTACTCTTCTACAATACGTAGACGATCTCCTAATAGCAACAGAGACAGAAGAAGAATGCATTGAATGGACTGTTTCTCTGTTGAATTTCTTGGGTATAAGTGGATATCGAGTTTCTCAACAGAAAGCACAGCTGGTGCAAGAAGAAGTAGTATATCTGGGATATGAAGTTTCCAGAGGGCAGCGATCCCTAGGAACGACAAGAAAGGAAGCCATCTGCCAAATGCCTAGACCAGAAACGGTGAGAGATTTGCGCGCCTTTCTGGGAATGACAGGTTGGTGTCGACTATGGATCTATCAATACGGGATACTTGCTAAACCATTATATGATTCGCTAAAAGAAACTAAGAATATTCTAGCCTGGACTCCTGAAGCAGAAGGGGCTTTTAAGAAACTGAAACAGGAGCTTATGAGAGCACCAGCTTTGGGTCTTCCAGATGTAACAAAACCTTTCTGGCCGTTCTCTCATGAACGACAAGGGATGGCTCTAGGAGTCTTAGCACAACAGTTGGGACCACACAAGAGAGCTGTGGCTTATTTCTCCAAACAGTTGGATGAAGTAAGCAAAGGATGGCCTAGCTGTCTGAAAGCAGTGGCCGCAGTGATTATAAACGTAGAAGAGGCCAGGAAGCTCACGTTGGGTCAGAAAATGACTGTGTTAGTGTCTCATACTGTATCAGCCGTATTAGAACAGAAAGGTAACCACTGGTTATCACCTTCCAGATTCCTAAAATACCAGACTATCCTAGCTGAATCAGATGATATAACTATCCAAGTAACTAATATCGTAAACCCAGCTTCATTCCTAGAAGGAAGAACTCTGGCAGAACCCATCGAACATGACTGCCTGGAAACAATCGAAGCAGTCTACTCCAGTCGCCCGGATCTCAAAGAAGAGCCATTCGAAGATGCGGACAATTGGTTCTCGGATGGCAGCAGCTTCGTAAAGCGAGGGGTAAGAATGGCTGGCTATGCGGTGACTACGACGGAAGAGGTAATCGAGTCAAATCCTTTACCTGCAGGGACCTCAGCCCAAAGAGCAGAGCTAATAGCTCTTATCCGAGCTCTGGAATTAGCAGAAAACATGCGAATTAATATTTGGACAGACTCTAAGTATGCCTTCTCCGTCGTACATGCTCATGGAGCAATCTGGAAAGAAAGAGGACTGCTGACTACCCAAGGGAAAGCAGTCAAACACGCAGAGGAAATTCTACGATTGTTAGAAGCAGTCCAGCTCCCAGAACAAGTGGCCATAATGCATTGTAAGGGACACCTGAAAGGTAACACTGTTCCAGAAATAGGAAATAGGAAAGCTGATGCGGAAGCTAAATTAGCTGATGCAAGGACCGAAAAAGTGACTATAACAGCTTTAGTACCAGGGGAGCTAGATACTAGCTTTCAACCAAACTATCAGGAATCAGATCATAGGTGGATTCAAAGAAATAAAGGTAAATTATTAGATAATGGATGGGGTCAGTTAGAAACGGGACAACTAATAATACCAGAAAAATTAACGTGGCAATTTGTAAAGACAGAACATGAAAAGGTCCATTGGGGTTTAGATCCACTTTACCAGTATTTACAAACTAGAATAGCAGGACCAAAATTATTCATCACCATAAAGCGAGTTACATCCCACTGCGAATGATGCCTAAAGAACAACCCAAATACAGGAACCAAAATACACCAAGGAGCAATAAATCAAGGCAAATTCCCAGGTGAAGTATGGTAAATTGATTTCTCTGAACTCCCAAGAAAAGGAGGGTATTCGATATTTGTTGGTATTAACTCATACATTTTCTGAGTGGCCTGAGGCATTCCCCTGTAGAACAAACAAAGAAAGAGAAGTAACTAAAGTTTTGTTAAATGAAATCATACCGCGGTTTGGAGTACCAAGAAGTATCTCTTCAGACAAAGGATCACATTTTTGTGCAAAGGTCGTGAGAGCAATAAGCAAAGCACTGCAGATTAAATGGCAATTGCATATGCCCTACAAACCACAGGCCAGTGGGCAAGTGGAAAGGATGAATCATCTTATCAAACAACAAATTGCTAAGATATGTCCAGAGACTAATTTACAATGGTATCAAGCTTTGCCTATTGCTCTGATCAGATTGAGGGTCAAACCTCTATCAAAAGAGAAGTTGAGTCCGTTTGAAATTCTGTATGGCAGACCTTATGCTATGCAAATTGTAAATAGTGATGCTATGGATCAAATAGGCAATCAGTATATACATGATTATGTAATCGCTGTAGGAAAGCATTTTGAAAAAAACGCCACAGTAGTTATAGAACATCAGCCCAAACAACCTGATTGTAAGCTACATCCGTTTAACCCCAGCGATTGGGTGTATGTTAAGAATCTTTTAGGAAAACCCCTATAAGAAAAGTGGGAGGGACCTTTCCAAGTGCTGCTGACTACCTTCACTGCGGTACGGATCAAGGAATGACCTACATGGATCCATTATTCCTGAGTCAAAAAAGCTCCAGAAGATAAGCAAGAAGACCCGACATTATGAATCCAGCTCCCTCTCAAACCCTTTCGACATTAACCATTGGACTCTCGATAAGTATTGTTTTATCCCAAGACCCTACTCCAGAAGGGCCATGGTCTAGTGCACGTACACTACCACGCTCTGGGGAAAACGAATTTGAGATTTATGTTCTACATAACAATCAACCTTATACGATAGATGAATGGGAAAGTAACACCTTTTTCGTGGCACAAAAAGGAGACTAAATTCAAGTAGGATGCCGAGAAGTTGATGCCCTAGTAGGAAAAACAAACACTAATGTTGACAATTGAATCTGGAGAAAAGGTCCCTAGATAGAACTTAATTACTTACAGCCAGGAAAAAGATAAAGAGCCAATTATCTGGGTTCAAAGGAGGGGACCAGTTTCTTGTCAATGGGATAGTTTTGAAGGAGGTAGAGCACAGTGTGAAATTATATTCCAACTAGAAAAATTAACTTGGTTTTCATGTAACAGAGAAGCTAAAATTCTTGAACCTATTAGTAAACAAGGCAACATGATCGGCAGAGGATTTAAACAGGCCATTAAATCCACGACAGACTTAGTCATGGACCCGTCTCATGGAGCTACTCCACCTCTAGAATGTAGGGAAATGCATAATCTAATCTTTATAGGACCCCAAGTAATAAGACAGTCAAACAAACTGAAGTTACTGTTAGATCCCACATATTCTCTGAAGAAAAGTACGGATAAACATTCAGACAGACATTACACATTTACAAAAAGATTGTCAACCTTTTATACAGCAAAGCCTCAAAGGCTGGAACACTTGGTCATACCACAAGCGAACACAAAGAGATATAAGTGGAATATCCTAATATCCTAACAAAGGTTACTCAAGTAGGTCAACATAATTGGTGGGACATCTTTACAGGATATTCCCCAACAGCAACACAAGTTTTTCACTACCTGATACGTCCAATATTAATTATAGCCATAGCCTGTTAACTCTCTTAAATATATGCCTGTGGTGTAAATTAAAGTCTATGATTAAGAGAACCCAAATAATCTGGGCAATGGTACAAGCATATCAACACCCTTTAGGATTAGAACTTGACGAAAGAATTCGTAAGTTATAAGAAAAGGGGGGAAATGAAGCCGCCCAAAAGGAAGCAGTCTTCGAGAAATAACGAGTTAAAACATAAAATGCAAGGCACTATAAGAAAGCTTAGCATTAGGAAAATACGGAGGTAATAAATTGTCTGAGAGAACAGGACAGGTTGACAGAAAAGAACACTAAAACCATAAAATAACATAAAATTTGGCATCAGTAGCCTCAGAAGTTTTAGGATGAGCCAAGGTCACTAAGACCCTGCCAAATGCACAAGGAAACTACCCAAATTAGGAAAAAGGTACGGAAAGGACACCAGTTCAAGAGGATGAAATACAAGAACGACCCCAAAAATCCTCTCCAAATTGAAGACCAACCCTCTAACTCTGCCTCAACTCCGCCTGTTATGAATATTAAAAGTAGATGTTGCAATATAATGAATATTCATAATGGATGTTGCAATTGCTTAGCAAAATTGTATAAAAGCTGAATTGTGAGATTGCTGAATTGGAGCAGTTTGCCCAGGAAAACCTGGCTGCTCCCCGGCTGTTAATAAATACCTCCTGCTTAAAGGCTACAAACTTTGTCTCTGAGCAGTTACTCTGTCCGTGCCTTGTTTGGGGCATAAAATTGGCATCATTTAGAATCTGTAAATATTGTTCCAATGCGGCCTTTCAGAAGCTGCAAGGCTCGGAGAAGGGCATATAGTTCACAAGCCTGAGCTGACCACCTAGAATCCAATGGTCCTGATTCTTTAACGGTAAAATTGTCTCCTTCTATTATTGCATATCCTGATTTTCGATGTCGACCCACTACCCGTGAGGAACCATCTATGTACAGTTTAAGGCCTTCCTGTAATTCGGAGTCTTCTAAATCCTCCCTAATTTTAGCCTGCAACTCTATAGTCTGTAAACAATCATGTGAGAGGGTTGACTCAAGTTCCCCATACAGGAATTGAGCAGGATTCTGCAAGTTGATAACTTCCAATCGCAATTTAGGGGAGTTCAATAAAATGCTCTCATATTTCAATAGCCTGCTATCAGTTATCCACTTTTCTGCCTTCTGCTGCAAAATATTTCTCAAGTTATGTGGAGTATATACTATTAATTCTCCTCCCAGAGTAACTTTTGCAGCTTCCTCCACTAACAAGGCTGTAGCTACTACAGCCTGTAAACAATTGGGCCACCCGCGGCTCACAGGATCAAGTAGCTTAGAAAAATAGCCCACAGGTTTCCGAGAATCTGCCCACATCTGTGTAAGTACTCCATATGCTGTTCCATCATGTATATTGACAAACAAATAAAAAGATTTCCTAATATCAGGTAAACTGAGGACTGGGGCATTAATCAAATCCTCTTTAATGTTATGTAAATACTTATCGTCATCAGAAGTCCACTTCAGCAACCCATTCTTAGTGAGTTTCTCGTAAAGGAATTTAACTTTGCTGCTGTAATCTTCAATCCACTGTCAGCAATAGCCTAGGAGTCCAAGTAGCTGACGGATCTGCCTTTTGTTTGTAGGAGCTGATAGGGCTAGAATCCCATTAACCCTATCAGGGTCCAGCTGCTTCTGGCCCTTAACCAACCAATGACCTAAGTACTTCACTTTCTCCTCAGTAAATTGTAATTTGGACTTTGTTGCCTTCAACCCTTGCAGGCTTAAAAAATTGAGGAGTAGTATACTAGCAGTCCTAACATCATCTTCAGTGATCCCTGCAATTAACAAATCATCCACATATTGAATTAAGACTGTATGAGGACTCCCTTCAAAGGATTCAAGAATTTGTTCTAAAGCCTGGCCAAATAGGTTAGGGGATTCTGTAAAGCCCTGGGGAAGTACTGTCCACCGAAGTTGCTGTTTCCTATGGGTGTCAGGATCTTCCCATTCGAAGGCGAAGTAATCTCTGCAGTCTTCCCTTAAGGGACATGCCCAGAAGGTGTCCTTGAGGTCAATGACGGTGTACCACTGATAGTTGGGTGAAAGTTTACTTAAGGTAGTGTAAGGATTGGCAACTACTGGATATCTAGTTATAGTGCGCTTATTTACTTCCCTTAAATCTTGTACCAATCGGTATGACCCGTCCGACTTCTTAACTGGCAGGATAGGTGTATTATGGGGAGACATACAAGGTTCCAATAACCCCTGAGTTAACAGTCTCTGAATAATAGGCTGTAATCCTTTCCTCCCTTCATGTGAAATGGGGTATTGTTTGACCCTAACCGGGCAATCAGGGTCCCTAATAGTAATGATAATAGGTTTAATGTTTAAAAGCCCAACCGAATCAGGAGTATACCAGACTTCTGGGTTAATTTTCTTTTCATCTGCTGAAGTTAGGACCAGTAATTTGACATTCAACTGTTGTCCTTTTATTTCTAAACCAATTCCTAAATTCAAATCCCTCCCCAACAGGTTATATTCAGCTTCAGGCACCAGTAAGAAAGTGCCTGTGGAAATCTGGTTGTTTAATCTAATTTCCACATTTTTGATTAAGGGTACCGCAAAGGGTTCTCCCTTAGCCCCTACAACTTGTAATGTGTCTTGAGAGATAGTGCATCCCTGTGGAAGGGTCTGGACAGTAGATCTTTCAGCCCCTGAATCTATAAGAAATTCAAATTCTTGTTGCTGGGGACCAATTTGTAATTTTATCAAGGGCTCTTTGCTGGTAGATGTCCCCAGCAAATAGAGCCCCTGACACCCCTAATCTTCTTTATATATCATCTCGTCCTGCATCCTTTTACGACAGGAGCATTGTTTGTGTCCCTTTTGTTTGCAATAGTAACATATTAGCTCTTTAGGCACAACAAAACGGCTACCGGCAGCGTGCTGTGTAACCTTTCTGTTGAAGGGTTTCTACGGAGACCAATCAGCTGAGAAGGGGGCGGCACCCAGCGGGGCCACGAGGGATTTAAAGCGGCTGAATCGACCGGAGAATTCAAACGGCTACCGGCAGCGTGCTGTGTAACCTTTCTGTTGAAGGGTTTCTACGGAGACCAATCAGCTGAGAAGGGGGCGGCACCCAGCGGGGCCACGAGGGATTTAAAGCGGCTGAATCGACCGGAGAATTCAAACGGCTACCGGCAGCGTGCTGTGTAACCTTTCTGTTGAAGGGTTTCTACGGAGACCAATCAGCTGAGAAGGGGGCGGCACCCAGCGGGGCCACGAGGGATTTAAAGCGGCTGAATCGACCGGAGAATTCAAACGGCTACCGGCAGCGTGCTGTGTAACCTTTCTGTTGAAGGGTTTCTACGGAGACCAATCAGCTGAGAAGGGGGCGGCACCCAGCGGGGCCACGAGGGATTTAAAGCGGCTGAATCGACCGGAGAATTCAAACGGCTACCGGCAGCGTGCTGTGTAACCTTTCTGTTGAAGGGTTTCTACGGAGACCAATCAGCTGAGAAGGGGGCGGCACCCAGCGGGGCCACGAGGGATTTAAAGCGGCTGAATCGACCGGAGAATTCAAACGGCTACCGGCAGCGTGCTGTGTAACCTTTCTGTTGAAGGGTTTCTACGGAGACCAATCAGCTGAGAAGGGGGCGGCACCCAGCCGGGCCACGAGGGATTTAAAGCGGCTGAATCGACCGGAGAATTCAAACGGCTACCGGCAGCGTGCTGTGTAACCTTTCTGTTGAAGGGTTTCTACGGAGACCAATCAGCTGAGAAGGGGGCGGCACCCAGCGGGGCCACGAGGGATTTAAAGCGGCTGAATCGACCGGAGAATTCAAACGGCTACCGGCAGCGTGCTGTGTAACCTTTCTGTTGAAGGGTTTCTACGGAGACCAATCAGCTGAGAAGGGGGCGGCACCCAGCGGGGCCACGAGGGATTTAAAGTGTCTGCCAGGAGCACCAGCGACCCGGAGCACGGCGAACAGGAGCAGGCAAACAGGAAGGTGAAGCGGCAGTTAGCGAGGCAGTTCGCGCAGGCAGGGCAAGCAGTAGGGGCACAGGTAGCAATGGTTGTGAAAAAAGCAAAAACTGTTGCTGTTAAGAGGAAGGGTGTGTCCACACAAACCGAACCCCTTAGGATGGATGTAGCTGTTCAGGCCTCTGGCTGTGCAGACTGTTTGAGCCTCATCCTGGCACCGGCGGACAGCAAAAATAAGGTCTGTGTGAGATGTGAGCAGGTCAATGACCTGCTGAGCATGGTGGCGGAGCTTAAGGAGGAGGTGGAGAGACTAAGAAGTATTAGGGAAAGTGAAAAAGAAATTGACTGGTGGAGTCACACCCTTTCAACTACAATTGAAATCCAACAGGAGACAGTGAAGCCCTGCCCCTCCTCCTATCAGGCAGCTGATGAAGACCAGGTGGATAGGGGAGAATGGAAACAGGTCCCCCACCGAAAAGGCAAAAGAATTCTCTCCCAACCCCCACCACTCCCCCAGGTGCCCATAGAGAACAGATATGAGGCCCTGGACTAAGAGAATCAAGAAGAGGACAGACAAGAGGACGATCTGTCCATAAGGCCTCCCGTTCACCCCCTGTCTAGCAGACGGATTAAAACTTCACCTACAAAGAAAAGAAGAAGGGTAGTCGTAGCTGGTGACTCTCTTCTGAGGGGAACTGAGGGCCCTATATGCCGACCTGACCCATCCCATAGAGAGGTCTGCTGCCTTCCTGGCGCCCGGGTGAGGGATATTACTAAGAGACTCCCTCAACTAATTCAGTCCTCGGACTATTATCCACTGTTGGTAGTTCAGGCTGGCAGTCATGACATTATTGGAAGAAGTACAAGAGGGATTAAAAAGGACTTCAAGGCCCTGGGTCGGTTAGTCGATGGGTCAGGAGCACAGGTAGTCTTCGCCTCAGTTCCTGCAGTAGAAGGCTTAAATGAGGAGAGGACTAGGAAAACCCATCTCATTAATAGGTGGCTAAGGGACTGGTGCCACCGGCGGAACTTCGGGTTCTTCGACCATGGGGTAAATCCCAAACTGCCTTGTGTCATTAGATCTGATGGACTTCATCTAACTAACAGGGGGAAAAGGACTCTAGGTCATAGGTTGAAGGAGCTGATAAGGAGGGCTTTAAACTAGGTTTGAAGGGGGAGAGGGTTGAAACTGAGCTCTCCAGAGAGGAACCTAAAGGTGGACTACCCGAGATAAATGACAAATCAGGAGCCCAGCTGAAGTGCATGTATACCAATGCACGCAGCATGGGCAACAAACAGGAGGAGCTGGAAGCCATCGTGCGGCAGGAAAGCTATGATGTAGTAGCTATCACGGAAACGTGGTGGGATGACTCCCATGACTGGAGTGCTGCCATGGGTGGATACAGGCTCTTCAGAAGGGACAGGCAGGGTAGGAGAGGTGGAGGGGTAGCCCTATATGTTAGAGAATCTCTCAACACTGTAGAAGTTGAGACCACCAATAATAGGGCAGAATGCCTGTGGGTTAGAATCAGTGGGAAGGTCAACAAGGCCGATATCGTGATGGGAGTCTGTTACAGACCGCCCAATCAGGACGATGAGGTCGACGAAATATTCTACAAGCAACTGGAGGATGTTTCAAAATCATCATCCCTTATCCTCGTAGGTGACTTTAACTTGCCAGACATCTGCTGGGAACTCCACACTGCAGAGAGGAGGCAATCTAGGAGATTCCTAGAGTGTATTGAAGATAACTTCCTGCTCCAACTAGTAAATGAGCCCACCAGGGATGGAGCCCCACTTGACCTTCTTTTCACAAACAGAGAGGGGCTGGTGGGAGATGTGGTGGTTGATGGACGACTGGGACTTAGTGACCATGAAATAATAGAGTTTTCAATACTCAGGGATACAAGGAGGGTCGTCAGTAAAACGTCTGTATTGGATTTCCGGAGAGCAGATTTTGGACTATTCAAAAGACTGGTTCAGAGTATACCCTGGGAAACAGCCCTTGAAAACAAAGGGGTCCAGGAGGGATGGACATACTTCAAAGAGCATATTCTGAAAGCACAGGAACAGGCTGTCCCAGAGTCCCGGAAGGCGAGCCGGCGGGGAAGGCAACCAGTCTGGCTGAACTGGGAGACTCTGAAAGAAATTAGGGTTAAGAAGAGGGCCTATCAATTATGGAAAAAAGGGCTAACTTCTCAAGAGGAATTTAGGAATATAGTCAGGTCATGTAGAAAGAAAATCAGAGAGACAAAAGCACTACATGAACTGAATCTTGCTACCTCTGTGAAGGACAATAAGAAATCCTTCTACAGATACATCAATAGCAAAAGAAGGGGCAAGGAAAACATTCATTCTGTACTGGACATGGGTGGGAATATAGTTATCAAAGATGAGGAAAAGGCTGAGGTATTTAACACCTTCTTTACCTCAGTTTTCAACAGAAAGACAGGTTATCCTGTTGACAGCTGGCTTCTGGAGCCTATAGAGGGTGATAAAAATCTAAACAGCCCCCCTGTAATATTGAAGGACACAGTCAGTGACCTCTTGAGCTGCTTGGACCCCCACAAGTCTATGGGACCGGATGGGATCCACCCAAGAGTGATGAGGGAGCTGGCAGAAGAGCTCGCCAAGCCTCTCTCTATCATCTACCAACAGTCCTGGCTCACTGGGGACATCCCAGATGATTGGAAGTTGGCGAATGTCACGCCAATCCACAAAAAGGGCCGGAAGGAGGACCCGGGAAACTACAGGCCCGTCAGCCTGACCTCAGTGCCTGGCAGGGTTATGGAGCAGATCATCCTCAGTGCAATCACACAGCACCTGCAGGATGGGCCAGGGATCAGACCCAGCCAGCACGGGTTTAGGAAGGGCAGGTCCTGCCTGACCAACCTGATCTCCTTTTATGATCAGGTGACCCGTCTGGTGGATGAGGGGAAGGCGGTGGATGTGGTCTACCTGGACTTCAGCAAAGCCTTTGACACCGTCCCCCACAGCATTCTCCTGAAAAAGCTGTCAGCCCACAGCTTGGACAGGAGCACCCTGTGCTGGGTTAGGAACTGGCTGGAGGGCTGGGCCCAGAGGGTGGTGGTGAACGGGGCTGCATCCAGTTGGCGGCCGGTCACTAGTGGTGTCCCCCAGGGATCAGTGTTGGGCCCAGTTCTGTTTAATATCTTTATCGATGACTTAGACGAAGGGATTGAGTCCATCATCAGCAAGTTCGCAGATGACACCAAGCTGGGGGGAAGTGTAGACCAACTCGAAGGCAGGAGGGCTCTGCAGAGGGACCTGGACAGACTAGAGAGCTGGGCCGATTCCAACGGGATGAGGTTCAACAAGGCCAAGTGCCGGGTCCTGCACTTTGGCCACAACAACCCCATGCAGCGCTATAGGCTGGGGACAGAGTGGCTGGAGAGCAGCCAGGCAGAAAGGGACCTGGGAGTCTGCATTAACAAGAAACTGAACATGAGCCAGCAGTGTGCCCAGATGGCCAAGAAGGCCAATGGCATCCTGGCCTGTATCAGAAACAGCGTCACCAGCAGGTCCAGGGAGGTGATTCTTCCCCTGTACTCAGCGCTGGTGAGGCCACACCTCGAGTACTGTGTCCAGTTCTGGGCCCCTCAGTTTAAGAAGGATGTAGAGGTCCTGGAACAGGTCCAAAGGAGGGCAACCAGGCTGGTGAAGGGACTCGAGCACAGGCCCTATGAGGAGAGGCTGAGAGAGCTGGGGCTGTTCAGCCTGAAGAAGAGGAGGCTCAGGGGAGACCTCATTGCTGTCTACAACTACCTGAAAGGAGGCTGTAGCGAGGTGGGAGCTGGACTCTTTTCACAGACGACCCTCAACAAGACAAGAGGACACAGTCTTAAGTTGTGCCAGGGGAGGTTTAGGTTAGATATTAGAAAGAATTTCTTCACGGAGAGGGTGATTAGGCTATGGAATGGACTGCCCGGTGAGGTGGTAGATTCTCCGTCCCTGGAGACATTTAAAAAAAGACTGGATGTGGCACTCAGTGCCATGGTCTAGCAACTGCTCCGGTGGGTCAAGGGTTGGACTAGATGATCTCTGAGGTCCCTTCCAACCCGGCTAATTCTATGATTCTATGATTCTATGAACAGGGGGCATATTTCTCCTATTCGGTCTTGGCCTGTATTCTGTTTCTCTCGGTCTTCCTCTCGGGCCAAGGGGGGTGGGACCAAGCTCTTTTACTGCTGTGGCCAAGAGTTGCGCTTGTTGCTTTTGCTGCTCCTCATCCCTTCTTACATAAACCTTTTGAGCTTCTCTCAGAAGCTCATCCAGACCCTTATCGTGCCAATCCTCAATTTCTCCCAACTTTTTCCTAATATCACTCCAGTATTTTGCCACAAAGTGAGTTTTTAGTAAAGCCTGCCCTAAGGGTGTATCAGGGTCCAGACCTGAATATAACTGCAGATTCTTCCTCAGTCTCTCTAACCATTCGGTAGGGGTTTCATCTTTCTTCTGACATTCTGTAAAGGCTTTATTAATATTCTGCCCCCGAGGAACAGATTCCCTAATCCCTTGCATGATAATCTCTCGAAGGTCCATCATGTGCCCCCAATGTTCTGGATTTTGATTATCCCAGTTAGGTCTCTGCATGAGCCATTTTACATCTGCAGCAGGACCTTGTTGGTGTCTCTGATCCCAGTGTCGTAGACCAGCCCTCCTAATCATTTCCCTCTCTTCCATAGTAAACAAGATTCTAAGGATAGCTTGCATTTCATCCCAGGTATATATGTTAGCTCCCAGGAATTGATCAAATCTCTCAGCCACCCCCAGGGGGTCCTCTAGCAATGCTCCCATTTCCTTTTTAAAGTCTCTCACATCCATGGAACTGAGTGGTACCGAAACAAATCCAGTCCCAGGCTGAGGTCCCCCCATTGCAATTTCACGCAAAGGATATAAACCTCCTCTTTCTTTCGTTCTGCTTCTTGTGAGTACCCCCCTCTCATGTTGTTCATGTTCCTTCGGCTCACTCTCAGAGGAGTCAGTCTCCGTAGCAGCCGGAGGGGGAGGATTATCACATGAAGGAGGTGACTCAACGATTCTCTCAGGTTCCCTACGTTTTCTCCTGAGTACCCTCCTCTCATACTGTTCAGGTTCCTTTGGCTCACTCTCAGAGGAGTCAGTCTCCGTAGCAGCCGGTAGAGAAGGGTTATGGTGAGGAGGAGGTGACACAAGGATTTCCTCCTCAGGTTCCCTATGCCGTCTCCTGCTCCCATCTCTGACCGCAAACATCCTCGCTGGGTCACTTCCCATCCATACTGAAGCATATTCACTCTCTTCTTCATTAAAAGGTCTCTTAGCATTAACCCACAAATTTAAACTCCGGCATACCCAATTCTCAAATGTCCCATATATTGGCCAGTATACTCCTCGTTCAATTTCCTGGTTTCCCCAAACTTTTATACAATAGTATACCATGTTTTCCTTGTGTCTGGGAGAAACTTCCCAATGTCTCAACATGATTCCCAATGGACTATCGGGGGGGATATCAGGGAGACATTCGTACCCCCTCTGAATACCGGGACGATCCTCCAACATGAGTTTATTCCACCCTTGGCCCATCTTCCAGGTGCTTTCTGTCACACAGCCCAAACGCTTCCCTCCGTTCGTGGCCCAGCCCCTCGCGGGACGTGGGAACAGCACTACAAGAAGGTCCGCACTCGCTCCGCCCTTCAGGACGTCTCACTCACTCAAATCTCAATCAGGCGCACCGTGGGCACCGGCTCCCCTACACCCAGGGGAACCAGCTCTTCCCGGATAGAAGTTAAAACCCCGCAACCGGAGGGTAACCCACCCTTTGGCCAGAAGAGGAACCCAGCAACCGGAAGGTGACCACCCGCCCCTTTTGGCTGCAAGGAAAAAAAAACCTCGTGGTCGGAGAAAAACAAAACAAAACAAACAACTAACAAGCAGACACCGAAAAACAAGCCTCCCTGACCGTGTGGAAAGACCAGGATCAAAGAAACTTCATCCCCAGCCGCGAAAATCCCGCGGCCAGAGGCATACCCTCCCTGATCTCGTGGACGAGATCAGAGGAAACCCTCCCTAGCCGAGAAAACCTCACAGCCAGAGGCACACCCTCCCTGATCTCGTGCACAAGATCAGAGGAAACCCTCCCTAGCTGCGATAATCCCGCGGCCAGAGGAAAACCATCCCCAGCCACAAAAACCTCACAGCCAGAGGTACACTACACCATCCCCGGGGGAAATCGCTTAATACTCACTTGTCTCCTGTTAATCTGTTATCCGGATCTTCGTGCACAAACAAAACAGAACAAAACAAAAAGTACGGGGGAATTCTAAATTATTCCTTTACTTATATATCTCTCCCTCCTCGGTAAGATCCCTGCCGTCTATAGCACGGAGCTAGACTCCAGGTCCACCCGCAAAAGTGCGGATGGGGCGCCTACCCAGTAGAAAAGCTCCACAGCATAGAGTTCCAAGATCCAAGTCACGGCACCAATTTGTTATAAACGTTTGACTCGTTTTAACGATAACAAAACTTTTACTGTAAATGAGAGAGATATATATGCAAAGCAGCGCGCTGGGCGACCGAGGCAGCACACCTCCGCCAACGGTTCGCGCCTTGGATAGGGTAAACCAGTCCTTTTATACTTTCGGTAACCCCCCTCCCTCTTAGTCCGTTATTAGTTTCTCATTGGAGGCTGTTTCGCGGTCTCTCTGTATTGGTCCCTGGTCCGCAGGTTCTGTCCCGTTGCTAAGGGAAGAGCTTCTTTGTTCTGTCTCTGCGGACTTGCCTCGTGGTCTTCGACATGCCCCAACATGTTTTCCCACAAACAACCCGAACAAAAACCCCGATCCTATGATTACAAACCACACCCAATTAAACATTCTAGGGAACGATCCATTCAACAAAACAATAAAGTAAAAATTTCAACTAGTATTTATTACAGTTACTGCTCCTTGCCTGTCAGGAGGGATGCTTCATGAGCTCTCCTGAAACCTCTGTGAAACCATGGGTCATGAGACAGGATGCCTCCAGCAGCCTGCAGTCAGGCTTCTGTCAGTTGTCTCCTGTTTTAAAAACCAATCCCCACCCAGAGCAGAGATATTTGGTTTATTAAGATCTTCCCAGAAAAGGTGCCAGGAGACATTTCCCCAAAGCCTGAGGCCTTTGGAGAAGTCATTAGGGTTTGCTATGCATACCAAAGACAAAGAAGAACCTTCAGGGCAGTAAAGGCTGCCTTGGTCATTGTCCTCCTGATTTACACCTGAAAGCACTGATTCAACAGCTTCTTATCTCCAGGCCCCTGAGGTCTTTGTTTTGTGATCAGGTCAGGAAGTGTGTCCTCCCATTCCCTCCTCTTCACCCCCATTAAACCAGCTCTTCAAGTTTTTCAGCCTGGAATAACTTTTGTGGCTGTAAACCCTTTCCTTTCAACAACAAATTCCCCCTTTGAGATGCCTGGGGGTATTTTACACAGCCCCTGAACTTTACTTTTGTGCTTGTAGAACCAGGAATCACAGATTGGTTTGGGTTTGAGGGGACCTGAAAGATCATCTAGCTCCAACTCCCTGCATGGGAAGGGACATGTCCCAGTTGATCAGGATGCCCTAAGCCCCATCCAACCTGGCCTTGAACACTTTCAGGAATGATTCTTTGATAAAATGTGTAACCCTTGGTAATGATAAAGGGGCTGTCAGGTGATCATTCCCAAAGCTCACATACCTTTTGAAAAGCCTTGCAGTTTAGGAATGTTTTTAATCACTGGAAAACACCTTGGAGGGGGAAGGGGAGAATGAATGAATCCCCAAGGGTTGCAATGAAAAATGTCTTAATAGCATCAAAATAATAATGATCAAATATTAACAATGATTATGATGGCTCCTCTGGGAAGGTGACGGTCATGGTAAGTAGAGGAGGAGGTCCCAGGTGTGGGAACATTGCCTGTTAGGATGGGACCCACTGGGAAAGGGAGCCATGGAAGAAGCCAGGCCATGCCCCTAAACTTCAATCATAGAATGATTTGGGTTGGAAGGGACCTTGAAAGTCATTTAGTCTATACAGGGAGACTCTTGGTGATCATACTGTGGAACATTGGGGTTGGCCAGGTCAGAGCACCTTTCTGGATTTTAGCCCATGGTCACATGTATCCCTCATTCCAGAGCAGGAGAGAGCCCAGCACAACTTTTCTGATCACCCTTGCTCTTGTTTAGTTGGAGCCTGCAGCCTCTGAAAACTCGAGGTGCTCGGAACAGAAAAAATAGATTTTAGAGTGAATTCTGCCCAGGATCAGAAACAAGTGAAGCCAGAAGTTGAAGTGAAGGATAAGAAAGAACCTGAAGGGCAGCAACCACTGCGTTGGTCATTGTCCCCCTGAGTTTACACCTGAAAGCAGTGAATTAACAGCCTCTTATCTCCAGGGCCCACAGGCTTTGTGTTGAGGTTGGGTCAGCACCACCCAGCTGTGATGTGTCCCCTGCCCATGCCACAAGCCTGATGTCCCCAACCCCCCAGGAAAAAACCCTGGTGTGTGTCCCCTGCCAACTTCCAACCCCACTCCTCAGGTCTGGTCCCTCCCCCCCGAGGCCCCTCCCCACCTGTTCTTCCTCCCCCCCCCCGCCGCTTCCTTTGATCGCGGTGCAGCTCCCAGGAGTTTTCTCTCCGCCGCCCCGGGGCTGGACCCACACCCCCCACCCCACAGCCAGGACCCCCCAACTGGTGACCGCCAGAGTATCGCCCCCTACCACCCAACGGCCTGGGCTGTGCCCTCCCTGCAGGTACTGGGAGGTGACGGGAGGTGATGGGAGGGGGGTGGTTATCCCAGTACTGCCCAAACTGGGAGCAAGCAGCACAAGATGGGGAGGGAGGGGAATGGGTGAGAGGGGGGAATTAAACTCATCCCTGGGTGGAGGGCACTAAGATTAGCAATCCCCAAACCTCTTCAAGAGCATTGAGGAGCCAAGCCATCTCCACACACTTTAGTCATAGAATGATTTGGGTTTGGAGGGACCTTGAATGTCATCTGGACAAACTTCCTGCTCTACAGAGTCTGTTGGTCATTCTGTGGAACACTGGGGTTGGCCAGTTCAGAGCAGCTGCCCTGGACTTTAGCCCATGGTGCATGTGGAACCCACATTCCAGAGCTGTGGAGAACCCAGAAAAATATTTCTGATCTCCCTTACTCTTGCAGAGTTGGAGTCTGCAGCATCCCAAAAATTCAGGTGCTCTGAAGAGACAAAAATTATTTTAGAGTGATTTCTGTCCCAGGATCAGAAACAAGCTGAGTGTGAAATGGAAATGGAGGAAAAAGAAAAACCTTCAGGGCAGTAACCCTGACCTGGGTTGGTCACTGTCCCCAAGTTTACACTTGAAAGCAATGAATTAACAGCCTCTTATCTCCAGGGCCCACAGGCTTTGTGTTGAGGTTGGGTCAGCACCACCCAGCTGTGATGTGTCCCCTGCCCATGCCACAAGCCTGATGTCCCCAACCCCCCAGGAAAAAACCCTGCTGTGTCCCCCATGCCAACTCCCAACCTTGTCCCCCCAGGTCAGGTCCCTTCCCCCCGAGGCCCCTCCCCACCTTTTCTTCCTCCCCCCCGCCGCTTCCCGCGATCGCCCTGCAGCTCCCAGGAGGTTTCTCTCCGCCGCCCCGGGGCTGCATCCACACCCCCCGCCCCGCAGCCGAGACCCCCCAACTGGTGACTGACAGAGCATCGCCCCTCCCTCCCCACCGGCCTGGGCTGTATCCCCTTTGCAGGTACCGAGAGGTGATGGGAAGTGATGGGAGGGGGGTGGTGGTTATCCCAGTACTGCCCAAACTGGGGGTGAGTAGCACAAGATGGAGAGGGGGTGGAGGATGGGTGAGAGGGGGGAACTAAACTTAACCCTGGGGTGAGGGTGGTGGGATTGGCAACCCTCCAACTCATCTGGAGGGTGGAAAAGCTGTGATTTTAGATCCCTCAAAATCATATCAGGGGAGCCCAATAAATACTGGTGGGCAGGGCTGTGATAGGGGACCCCAAAGTCATCACAAGGGTTTTGGGGCTGCAACTGGGGACCCTCAAATCACCCTCGAGCCAGGGATAAGGATGGCAAGTCTGGAATCCTTCCAGGGGACTTGATAACCCCAGGGCTTAGAAGCCACAATCGGGGACTCCCTTTGGAGACCCCAACTCATCCCAGTGGATGACAGCTCATCCTGCATGTGGGTGCAATAGGGGAATCCTATAGGTCATGGTGGGATTTGGTACCATGACAGGGGACCCAAACTTATATTGAAGTGGTTGGATGAGATATAAGACTCCAAAATCAACCCAGAGATTTAAGACAGCAGTGGGGGAGTCCTAAATTACCTCTTGCAGTGTCAGCATAATTCGGTCAAGCCAGGAGTGGCTCAAAACCCCAGAACCCCCTGCACCACACAATGGCCCCTTTGGGTTTTGGTTGCCAGTGTAGCCGCTAAAGATGAAGTAAAGGATGATCACTGGGTGCCCAACTCTATGGTTAACCTCCCTATTCCACCTCACAGTCCATTTTCACCTACAGTATGTTTGATGTAGGTTTTGGCTGCCACCAAAACAAAAAAAGCCCAATCCCTATTTTGTCACCATACTATGGCTTCTTTCTCAAACATGAGATGACTCCATCGGGGCAAAAACCTCCCTGGGTGTCCTAAGGATAAGAGAGATTTTGGTATAATTGTAATTTTGAAAATCACTGAAATCCATGCAGGAGAAAAGTTTGACACCAGTGAGGAATGGGGGAGAAAGTTAAGGATCTGCTCAGCCCATCTCCACCATCAGAAAATCCATTGGGGTGAGAGACCCCAGAGATGTCCTGACTGCAGGAGATGGTTTAGTGATAGCTCGGATCTGGTCCAACGGTGACACCATCACACAGGCACCATTTCCTACGCCTGTCTTGACTGCGGGAAATATTTTCGATGGAGATCAGCTTTAATCAAAAATCAACGGATCTATACAGGTGAGAAACCCTTTAAATGTTCCGAGTGTGGGAAGGGGTTTTCCCAGAGTTCCAATTTATCACGGCATCGCTGCATCCACACGGGAGAGAAACCCTATAAGTGTCTGGAGTGTGGGAAGGAGTTTTCCTAGAGTTCTGATTTATCACAGCATCACCGCATCCACACAGGAGAGAAGTTGTATCCCTGCACTCACTGTGGGAAAGCCTTCAACAACAGCGCCTCTTGGATTAATCACCAACATGTCCACACTGGGGAAAAACCCTACATGTGTCCCCAGTGTGGGAAGGGCTTCACAGCCAGCTCGGGTCTCTCCTATCACCTATGGATTCATAGAGGTGAACATCCTTACACCTCTTCTCAGTGTGGGAAGGGCTTCACAGCCAGCTCAGGTCTCACCCAACACCTATGGATCCATACGGGTGAACGTCCCTACAAGTGTCCCGGCTGTGGGAAGAGCTTCCGTCAAAGCTCCCATTTGAAAACCCATCAACGCCTCCATACCAGTGAAAAACATTAAAGATACTCCCAGTGAAAGATGAAATTTTACTGGAAATTAGATTTCATTTGGCATTACCTGACCCATTACAGCCATCACCAGGTTTGAAGGGTCAAGTTGCCCTCATTTTCCAAGCTCCATCACACCAATGGTGCTTTCTTCAGCTTCTTGTGGACAACAAAATGGAGTCAGCTCAGGAACCACTTCATGTTCCATCCAAAATTTGAGATTTAATACTTGTTTCAGCATCATGAAGGTTTTTTTTCCCAAATAATTAAAAACCAGGAAAGTATTTACTGTTGTGACACCCTCCTAAAGGGATGTGGCAGGATGGGATCCTTGACACTTTTCCCGCACAGCAGGCTGGGCGTGCAGCTGACAGCGCAGTAGAAGAGGGAGGCAGCAGACTGCAGGACAATGCTGACAGCAACAGAGCAGGATCATCTCTACTACATGGTTTTTAAAAATTTCCAGGGATGGTGGTTCCACCACATTCCTTGGCAGACTGTTCCAACACGTAACTATTCTCTCAGTAAAAAAATTCTTACTCAGATCTGACTGAAACATCCCCTGGTGCAATTTCAGGCCATGTCCTCTTGTCCTCTCATGGTTCACTTGAGAGAAGAGGTCAGCACCCACCTCAACACAACCTCCTTTCAGGGAGTTGTAGAGAGAAAGAAGCTCTCCTCTCAGCCTCATCTTCTCCAAACTGCACATTCCCAATTCCCTCAGTCTCTCCACAGAGCAATTGTTCTCTAGACCCTTCACCACCTTGTAGATGCCTGTAGACTCCAGGAGCTGGCACAGCTCTTCAGAGGAGCGTTACTGCTCCTTGCCTGTCAGGAGGGTGTCACGGTTTAACACTGGCCCGGCAATTAAACCGAGTAACAGACGCTCTCTATTAATCTCTCTCTCCTCCCTGATAAGAAAGGAGAGAGAATAAGGGAGAGAGACTTATGGGTTGGAAACTAAACTACACAACTTGAATGAAACAGGGATGATAAATAGGAAAAATTACTAAACATATACACAAATATACAAGAAAAAGGATACCACATTCCTCCCCCCTTTCCCCCAATAGCTCTCAAGGTCACCACCGAGGCTGCAGGGCAGCTCTGGGAAAGTCCAGGCTGGACTCCTGGAGTCGGCAGCAGTTGGGAACTGGAGGCAGGAACACACAGATATGGGCTGGCACGGATCAGGACCACAGGCAGACAAACGGACGGGATCCTTCCAGGGTGCCAGGGTGAAGGAAAAGGGAAGCAGGAAAGGCAGGAAGGGCAGGCAGCCGGAAGCTGGAAATCAGGAAATCTGGCTTGGCCCTCGTGATCCCTCAAATTTATACTGAGGATGACGTATATGGGATGGAATACTCTGTTTGGTCAATTCTGGCATCTATCTTGTCTGTTCCTCCCCAAAGGAGGGATGCAGGTGGGACCTCTCTATGTTTTCCTCAGAGCTGAGCAGTGTCCTTGGCTCTGCATACCAGTCTCTAGCAGTAACTATAAACATCAAGTGTTATCAGTCCTAGAAGCACACACTGTCTGAGAAACTTGCTGTTAATTTCAGCAAGTACAACTACTTACAAGAGACTTAGCTAAAAGCAAAAGTACAAGACAGAAAATCACCTTTATCCTGGCCCAAACACGGACATTCCACCCCTTATTCCATACCATTTGCGTCATGCTCCAATCGTTACTATCTTTTATCCCTAAACATAACTATACACAAATTATTACTACCTCTCTGTGCTAAAATTCACTAAGTAATTCAGTCTGTGATTGCAGATGCTCATCTATTGTAGCAGATTCTCAAAAAAAGGAGCAATTTTTCACAGTTCATGTCCATGGTCCACAAGTTGCAGGTTGCAGATGTTAACTTCAAGGAAGTTACTGGGTGCCAGCTGATGGATCTAGTTCTGATTTCATCATCACAAAATCATCCTGAAAAACACTCACAGAACACTGTTAGTTTATGCAACAACTCACATAACAGTAGTTAAGGTGGGATACAAGTTCATGACTCCCAAAGTGTCCATGCATTACTGATTAAGCTAGACAAGCAGAAATTAGGAATTCTCACCTAGTGTTAGATCCCCTTGTGGTACACATTGTACTTCTCCATCTTTCATCATCACCCACCAAGTGTGTCCAGGCCCTTGAACGAAAGCAACCCCACGAATGGGTTTGCCTTTGCCCGAGGCAGGATAAACCCAAACTGTTTTCCCTAGCAGATTTTTCTAATGCACCACAGGCACTTTTCCCCCATCTACTGTGTGTAGAAGATCTGACTGAGCAGGACCAGGTTGACTGATGGAACCCCTGGTATTAACTAACCAGGTAGCTTTTGCCAAGTGCTTGTCCCAGTTTTTGAAAGTTCCACCACCCATTGCCTTTAAGGTAGTTTTTAACAGTCCATTGTACCTTTCAATTTTACCTGAGGCTGGTGCATGATAGGGGATATGGTATATCCACTCAATACCATGTTCTTTAGCCCAGTTATTTATAAGACTATTTTTGAAATGAGTTCCATTATCTGACTCAATTCTTTCTGGTGTACCATGTCTCCACTAGACTTGTTTCTCTAGGCCCAGAATAGTGTTCCGGGCTGTGGCATGAGGCACAGGATATGTTTCCAGCCATCCTGTACTTGCCTCCACCTTTGTAAGCACATAGCGCTTACCCTGGTGGGTTTGAGGCAGTGTGATGTAATCGACTTGCCAGGCCTCCCCATACCTATATTTTGACCATCTCCCTTCATACCACAGAGGTTTCAACCTTTTAGATTGCTTAATTGCAGCACATATGTCACAATCGTGGATAACCTGCGCAATAGCGTCCAAAGATAAATCCACCCCTCGGTCACGAGCCCATCGATATGTTCCATCCCTGCCTTGATGACCTGAAGCATTGTGGGCCCATTTGGCTAAAAACAGTTCACCTTTATGGTCCCAGTCCAGATGTATTTGGAACACTTGAGCAGCTTCATCTGCTCGTTGGTTGTTTTAATGTTCCTCAGTAGCTTGATATGGAGGTACATGGGCATCTACGTGACGCACTTTTACATCAAGTTTCTCTAACCTAGCAGCAATGTCTTTCCACAGTTCAGCAGCCCAGATAGGTTTATCTCTACGTTGCCAGTTGTTTTGTTTCCACTGCTTTAACCAACCCCATAAGGCATTTGCTACCATCTATGAGTCAGTATAGAGATAATGTTTCGGAAACTTTTCTTGTTCAGCAATGTCCAAAGCCAATTGGATGGCTTTGACCTCTGCAAATTGACTTGATTCACCATCTCCTTCATCTGTTTTTGCAACTAGTCGTGTAGGATTCCATACAGCACCTTTCCACCTTCGATGGCCTCCTACCAGACGACAGGATCCATCAGTGAAGAGAGCATGTTGTTTTTCATCCTCTGGTAATTGGTCGTATGGTGGGGCTTCTTCAGCCCGTTTTACCACTTTTTCTGGTGGCATTCCGAAGTGTTTGCCTTCTGGCCAATGTGTTATTGCTTCTACAATTCCTGGACGATCAAGTCTTCCTATCCTAGCTCTCTGTGAGAATAAAGCAATCCATTTACTCCAGGTAGCATCGGTAGCATGATGGGAAGATTCTCTACCTGTGTACATAAAACCTAGTACAGGTAATCGTGGTACTAGGAGGAGCTGTGCTTCAGTACCAATCACTTCTGAAGCAGCTCTAACTCCTTCGTATGCGGCCAATATCTCTTTTTCAGTGGCTGTGTAGTTGGCTTCGGAGCCTTTGTAGTTTCGACCCCAAAATCCTAGAGGTCGGCCTCGAGTCTCTCCTGGAGCTTTCTGCCAGAGGCTCCATGTAGGGCCATCACCTCCATCTCCGGTGTAAAGAACATTTTTAATGTCTGGCCCTGTTCAAATTGGTCCAAGGGCCATTGCCTGCACAATCTCCTGTTTAATACTCTCAAAAGCAGCTTGTTGTTCTGAGCCCCATTTAAAGTCTTTCTTCTTCCAGGTAACCTCGTAGAGAGGTTTCACAATCTGATTATAAAGAGGAATATGCATCCTCCAGAAGCCAACAGCTCCTAAGAAGGACTGAGTTTCTTTTTTGGTAGTTGGTGGGGCCATAGCTGTTATTTTGTTAATCACGTCCATTGGGATGTGGCGACGTCCATCTTGCCACTTAACTCCCAGAAACTGTATCTCTTGTGCAGGTCCCTTGACCTTGCTCCTTTTAATAGCAAAACCAGCCTCTAGAAGGATTTCAATTATCTTCTTACCTTTCTCGTAGACTTCCTTTGCTGTGTCACCCCACACAATGATGTCATCAATGTACTGTAGATGTTCTGGAGCTCCACCCTTTTCCAAGGTATCATGGATCAGTCCATGGCAGATGGTAGGACTGTGTTTCCACCCCTGGGGCAGTCGATTCCAAGTGTACTGGATACCTCTCCAGGTGAAAGCAAACTGTGCCCTGCATTCTGGTGCTATAGGAATAGCAAAAAATGCATTAGCAATGTCAATAGTAGCATACCACCTGGCTGCCTTTGACTCCAGCTCATACTGAAGTTCTAGTATGTCCGGCACAGCAGCACTTAGTGGTGGAGTAACCTCATTCAGGGCACGATAGTCCACTGTCAGCCTCCACTCTCCATTAGGCTTTCTCACTGGCCATACAGGACTGTTGAAGGGTGAGTGAGTCTTGCTGATCACTCCTTGGCTCTCTAGTTGCCGGATCAGCTTGTGAATGGGGATCACAGCATCTCTGTTGACACGATATTGTCTTCGATGCACTACTGAAATAGCAGTCGGCACCCGCTGGTTTATAGTTCTCAGCAAACCCACTACAAAGGATTTGTCTGAAAGGCCAAACAAAGCATGCAGCCATTCTCCATTCTCAGTCTTAATAGCTGCAGTACCAAAGGACCAACGGTACCCTTTCGGGTCCTCGAAATCACCTCCCATGAGGTAGTCTATGCCAAGGATGCAAGGAGCATCTGGACCAGTCACTATTGGGTGCTTATGCCACTTTATTCCAGTGAGGCTCACATCAGCCTTCACAATAGTCAGTTCTTTGGATCCCCCTGTCAGTCCAGAAATAGTGACGGATTCTGTCCCTTTCTGATTCGATGGCATTAGTGTGCACTGTGCACCAGTGTCCACCAAGGCTTTATACTTTTGTGGCTCTAATGTGCCAGGCCATCGAATCCACACAATCCAATAAATTCGGTTGTCCCTCTCCTCCACCTGGCTGGAGGCAGGACACCTCTAAGCTTGAGCACATACAGCATTGTCAGTATGTGTGTTACTGGAGTTTGCATCCCCAGTACTCACACCTGATGTAGAGGGATCTTGAGTCACCAGCATATTTGAATTGGGTAACTCCACACTGGAGACTTGAGCAGCCATCTTTTTAGAAGGACCTCCTTTTGCCTTCGTCTTACTCAGCAACTTACATACTTGCTCCTCTAGGACAGCAGTAGGTTTCTGATCCCACTTTTTCATGTCCTCTCCATACTCACACAGGAGTGCCCATAAGATTCCTCTTACTGAATTCTGTTTCTCTCGATTCCGTCTCATAGGAGGGCGTCTCCTCTTAATGGCTGCAATGCGGGGTCCTCCTTCTGTCTGAGGAAAAAGGGGTGAATGCAATTTCTCAGATGTTCTCTTTATAGCTGAGACGCAAGCCCGACGAGGGGCTGTGACAGCATCTTCACACTCTCGGACTGTTTTAATCACATCACCCACAGTTGCATCCACATCTGCAGGAACCCATAGCATTACTGATAGTGTATGGTTAAAAGGTGGTGGTGCAGTATGCACAAACCTTTGCATCATAGGTCTAGGGCACGGTACGTGATAAGGATCTTCAATGTCATCAGCATTATAGATCACGTCTCGTACAGCCAATTCCTCCAGATACTTGAGAGCTTTTCCAAGTGTGGGTGCTTTGACCTGTGGGCAGTCTATTTCCTCTTTATAGGGATATCTCTCCCTTACAGCTGCCAAGAGTCGCTTCCATAGGCTGGTGGTTCCAGCCTTTTCCCCAAATGCTCTATCAATACCTGCATCTCTGGCCAGGGATCCCAACTTTCTGGCTTCCTTCTGAGTTAATGTTATGGTAGCAGCCCCATCCGTCCAGCATCGGAGTAACCAAGAGAGAAGTGGTTCACCTGGAAATCGGCTATAGTCTTTTCTCAGAGTACGCAAGTCTCTCATGGAATAGGGCTGAACAGATTCTGAGTCTGAGTCCTCAGCTGACTCTGCTTTAGAGTCTCTTCTAGCTGCTCTACGAGGAGAGGCAGTATCCTCTATTTCCTCTATAACCTGGTCGTCTTGTTCAGACTTGGAAGGGTTAAGGCTCATTTGTGATTTCCGTTGCTTTACTTTTCTCCTAGTTACAGGGTCAACAAGTAACTGTGTGGGCTGAGGGGGAGAGGCTGTGGTATCTGCAGCAGTAGCAGCAGCAGGGCTTGTTTTCTGAGCAGCAGCAGTGTCTGTGGGGGTAGAGACAGCAGCTGCAGCTGTAGCAGAAAAACTGGCGATGCTGGCCGGCCTTATCTGAGTTGTGCCCTTGCGTGAGGGGGGGCGAGAAGCGGCTGCGGAGGCAGGAGCAGGGGTGCTCTCTGTACGAGGAGCAGCTCTCACTCTCCGAACAGCAACTCTCGGCCTCCGAAAAGGCATGCTCAGTCTCATTATTGTGGTTTTTGTGTTTCTCCTCACCACTATATGAGAAAAATTAACAACACCCACCAGAAGATTGAGAAATGAAATGCTATTGTTACTAAAATCTGGGGGAGTCAGCCCAAAATATGATGGAATGGTATAATTTCCCAAATTAAAACTGGGAGTGTAATTACCAACCAAGATTTTTATCTCTGTATGAAACACTACTGCACCATGCACCATGATATACATCAGTATTGAAGACCCTATTGCAACGATGGTTCTTAAGCAGCTCTTACGAAAAACAAACCACATAGTAACAGCAATTCCAGCTGCAAAAAGGCAGATCGCATACCCTAAATACCAAAGGTACGGCATGATTGGTTTAATCTCCAACCCTGTGAAATTTCCAAAGAACAAGGTCTGATTCTAGCTCAGCAAAGCCATTCTTCCACTGGAGCTGGAATTCAAACTATTCAGGCAAATTAGTCAAAATTTGAACTGGACTCGAGCCAATTAGCTCAGGCCCCACGTTGGGCGCCAATGAATCTGTCACGGTTTAACACTGGCCCGGCAATTAAACCGAGTAACAGACGCTCTCTATTAATCTCTCTCTCCTCCCTGATAAGAAAGGAGAGAGAATAAGGGAGAGAGACTTATGGGTTGGAAACTAAACTACACAACTTGAATGAAACAGGGATGATAAATAGGAAAAATTACTAAACATATACACAAATATACAAGAAAAAGGATACCACATTCCTCCCCCCTTTCCCCCAATAGCTCTCAAGGTCACCACCGAGGCTGCAGGGCAGCTCTGGGAAAGTCCAGGCTGGACTCCTGGAGTCGGCAGCAGTTGGGAACTGGAGGCAGGAACACACAGATATGGGCTGGCACAGATCAGGACCACAGGCAGACAAACGGACGGGATCCTTCCAGGGTGCCAGGGTGAAGGAAAAGGGAAGCAGGAAAGGCAGGAAGGGCAGGCAGCCGGAAGCTGGAAATCAGGAAATCTGGCTTGGCCCTCGTGATCCCTCAAATTTATACTGAGGATGACGTATATGGGATGGAATACTCTGTTTGGTCAATTCTGGCATCTATCTTGTCCGTTCCTCCCCAAAGGAGGGATGCAGGTGGGACCTCTCTATGTTTTCCTCAGAGCTGAGCAGTGTCCTTGGCTCTGCATACCAGTCTTTAGCAGTAATTATAAACATCAAGTGTTATCAGTCCTAGAAGCACACACTGTCTGAGAAACTTGCTGTTAATTTCAGCAAGTGCAACTACTTACAAGAGACTTAGATAAAAGCAAAAGTACAAGACAGAAAATCACCTTTATCCTGGCCCAAACCAGGACAGAGGGATGCTTCATGAGCTCTCCTGAAACCTCTGTGACACCATGGGTGATGTGATGGAACACCTTGAGCAGCCTGCAGTAAGGCTTCTGTCAGTTTTCTCCTGAAATAAGAGAATTACATCTCGAATGGTTTCTCATGAGGATGGAAAAAGCTGGTGACAGCTCAGTAGACAAGAATCTGGAAGAAAAGCCCCAGAACATCTTCCTTGCTTGACTGATTCATTTCTTGTGAAGTAATAGATTTATAGAAATAGAAGTAGTAGTTTCAAGAAACATATATGCAATGGTTTTACAGAAGTAGAAGTAGAAGTAGAAGTACAGAAGTAGTAGAAATGTATAAGCAATAGTTTAAAGGAGTCTCATGGAAATTTATGAGCTGACTAACATAGGTAGGTGTGTGTATGGCAAGGGTATATGTGATAATAGAATGTAGTTACTATGGAAAACTTATCCATGAGAGAAGATAATGGGATATATAAATGTTGCTGAAATCTCCAGAAGGACCAAAACTGAGACAAAATTTCTTTTTGTATTTATAATTGTGCTGCATTTGTGTAAATTTTCCATTCTTATTTGGTTTTGTTATGCTCTACTGTTGTGAAATTTGTGATCACTCTATATAGTAAATAATGTTACTGCATGTAATGCAACTAAGAAGGCTCTCATTTGGAGTGCCCTTTTAGTGTCCTAAAAGACATCAGTTTGTAAAGTGCACCTCTTGAACAATTGAATTAGAAATGTTTTTAGAGAAATAAATTCAAAGGTACATCAAGTCCCAAGGATGTTGCTACAGAACCCTTAGCTTTGGAGGTGACACTGCTTGAAGAACAAGGACTGCACATCATACATATCACCACTGCCTGAACTGAAGAAAATGTAGTGAAGATGCTAAGCTTGTAGCCATCATGATATCATTGCCTGATGATATTGCCTTATGATATCATCATGCCTTGTGATGTTTGGACTCATGGGGTGAGGGGATTGCATTGTTGAGATGTCATTTGAGTATGTGGTTTTTGTGATCCAAGCAATCAGCCTTTGTGATTGCACAGCCTGAACATTGTATCTACTTTTGTGCTTTTATTATCTATATATTCCTACATAACTTTCAGTGAATTTGTGTTCCCTAAAACTTGCTTAAAAATAAACTTTGTTATAGGAACAGAACTGATATTATGACTGTAGAGAAAAAGACCTTGAGTGTCATTTCATCTTAATCTGACCAGGGGGTATTTGGATGATGTCACTTTGGAGGTTGTCACTCCTTTTTTACCCTCCAAGGGTAACTTTTCCCTCAAAGGGAAACTCTGGCCTGGGAGATGGAATCTCCTTTGGCTGTTGTCTGGATCAGGCCATGGGATGTGACACTCCTGTGCTGTTGTGCCAGCAGCAGGTGGTTGTGCTGGAGTGCCCTGACATTTCCTGTAGCCCCACAGAGCTGTGCTTGGCCACTCAATTGAGCAGCTGCCCTGACTGAGGTTGGAGCAGCCCTGGCAGCCCCAGTGTCACCCGTGGCTTGCGTGGGAAGACGAAGGAAAGGAGATTCCCCCGGGCACTGCCTGGGTGTCCAGTGTGAGAGTGGGAGAAGCAGAGGTTGTGTCTCTAGAGGGGAACTGGCTGTGCTGGAAAGGAGGGACGAAGGGGACATGAGCGATGACTTCAGTGTATGTCCCATTGGGTTCCTGGGGAGACCCAGGGAGAGCTGGAGGGAGTCCCGAGAGAGATCAGCAAGTGGCAAAGTGTGGCGCTGGTCCTGTGCTGCTGGGCCGGGCTCCTGAGACTGAGAGAGCTGCTGGCAAGCAGAGAGTGCTGTAGAGAGAGAGCTCTGGGCAGGAGCAGCTCCTCTGCAGAGCACAGTAGGGCTGAGGGCACTGCCTGCAGGCAGCACGGCAGGGCAGAGGAGGGAGAGAGAGGAGAAAGGCAGCCTGGGCTGGGAGGAGTGCTGAGAGCTGCCTGGGCTGGGGGAGAGAGAAATCTTCCCAGCCTCTGCCATGGTGAGTCTCTGGCTGCAGGGCAGTGAAGCTGGGCTTCCTGGAGGGGGTCTTCCTTCTCCAGCTGGCAGCCTGTGCCACAGCTGCTGGGATCCTTCTGGAGGATTTTGGTGGGCAGGAGGAAAAGGTTTGGCAGAGCAGGGCTCTCCTGGAGCAGTGTCTAAGGGAGAGGGCATGGGGCTGCCTTCTGCTGGGGATGGCTGCAGGGGCTGAGGGGGTGTGTGCAGGCAGGGGTGCCCAGGGCTGTCCTTCCAAGCAGGGTCCTGCAGCCCAGGGGCTGTGTGCTGGGGCAGGGACTCTGCTGCCTGCCTGCCAGGGGCAGCTCTCAGCCTGCCCGGGGAGCTCCCTGGTGCTGGCAGAAGCTGTGGCTGGCAGGAGACAGGGAGAACACGGTAGGGTCCTTCTGGTTTTCAGAGGGACAGCACTGCTCTTGGTTTCGGATTATACCCAGAATATTACTTAGGAGATTTTTATATTTCAGGGCATAGATTCCTGCTGGGAAACTTTTCTTTCCTCCGGCTGCACTTAGACTTTTCTTTTTCTTGTTAGGGTGGGAGGAAACCTCATCTGGGGAGGCACGATCAAGGGCTATGAATCCCTATACCATCACCCTCCTAGGTGCTAGGAACCTCAGCCAGTGCTTTTAGCCTCCTTTACACTAAAAATACATCCAGCATCAGCTTCTCATGTTCATCAAGGTCTGTGTGACAGCACAGCCCTCAGCCAGCCCGTGGGGTCTGGGGTGTTGGGCACCTCCTCCTCCATCTGCTCACAGGAGAGGTGAAGTGCATCTGTGCTGCCATGTGCCCACCTCCCCCTACCCAGGGGCTGGAGGTGCCTGCCAGGCATTATCAACATCTGGGTGGGGTTGTGCAGGGCTGGGGGAGGGAAAGGCTTTCCTGAGTGCCTTTCCTCTGCCTCTCTCCATGCCCCCCTCAGCTGCTCTTGCTGTTGATGTCAGGCTGGGAGCGGGAGTTTCAGCTGCAGGCACAGCTCTTGTGGCTCCTCCCATGCAGATGGTTTCAGTCAAGGAGGTGTCCAGCTGTGCTCTGCCCTGGGAAGCTCTGGGCAGTGCAGTCTGAGTGAGGCTGGGCAGGGAGCTGACCTCCCTTCATCAGATGTTCTCATTCCATCCCTGGGCTGTCTCCTTGGGGTGTCTGTCCAAGCTGGGAGCTGCTTTCCAGAGGGCACAATGAGCCTCGTGTGTCCTGGGCTGGAAACAGGGTGCTGAGACCTTGAGAAAGGGTCAGACACTGAGTGCTCTGAGCTGGGTCCCTCTGCTCTCAGCAGGGAGAGACAGAGACACAGCCCAGCTCCCCCTTCTCTGCATGCAGCTGCAGGCAAAGCTCTTTGCTCACTCTGTTCTGCCTGAGTGCTGCAGCAATGTTGAGGGTTTCTGATACCCAAGAACATTCCCCAGAGGAGATGGGGCAACTGTAAAAAAATAAAATCTTCTCTAACTGTCTCTTTTTGGAGGGAGCAGAGAAGCTGCATGGCTTTGTCATCACCAATGATTTCGTATGAATAATTTCTACTCTGGGATTGGTACCTGTCCCCACCATACCCATGAAGCCTGTTTTGGAAAGCTGAGACAACTCCATGGCAGCCAGTGAACAGAGTCCCTGCTCCTCCTGACACAAACATCAACAACCAGGGCTGGAACAGTTATCTAAAATGCCAGTAGGGACTCAGGCAATGTTAATTGAGGCAATACAGCATGTAGGGAAAGGTACGGTGCAAGCCTAGCAGCAAGCCTTTGCAGCCCTAGCCCCGCTACGTCCTACCAGCTGCAAGGATCAACCGGCAAATGTTTTCGCTGTGGACACATTGGACATCTTCGAAAGCATTGTCGTAAAACCACAGTCTGGTGTCAACATTGTAATATAGACAGTCATGCTACTGAAGCCTGCAGATACCAGGGAAACGGATCAAGGAGCGTGAGGAGCCACAGCGCGAAGACTCCAACTGCGGCTCTGGTGTGGACCCCTTCAAACAACTACAACCAGCCACTTCCACTTCCCTCCAGCAACCAGACACTTCCACTTCCCTTCAATGACAACTGCAGCCACCCACCTCCCTTTAACCAGCAACCAGTGGAAGCCTCGAGCTGGACCTGTCAACTGCAGTAGACGTGACTTTTATTGACAGCAAGCCCCAAAAGATCCCTACGATATTACCGGTCCAGTAAAATATGAGGGAAAACCATGTGGAGCCCTCTTATTAGGACGATTGTCTGCCAGACTTAAGGGTTTGTTTGTCTTGCCAGGAGTAATAGACAGTGACTATAATGGAGAAATTTGTTTTGTGGCTATGACTTGGTCACCGCCTATGGTAAACCCAGAAGGAACTCGAATTGCCCAGTTAGTTCCGACACAGCAACTAACTGATGCAGCAGCCGTCTCTTCGGCAGTTCCCTGCTGAACAGCAGCGTTTGGCTCTACAGGAGAAATGCCTTTACTATGCCTCCTGATGGATCAACACCCGAAAGCACCGATTTTGTTAGAGCATCAACAGGACCAGTGTTGCCTTACAGCATTACTGGATGCAGGAGCAGACATCACTATTGTGGATGAGCAACTGTGGCCTCGTCACTAGCCTGCTACCTCAGTTGTGTCTGGTGCCTTTGCTGTTTATAGCTTTGGAATTTTGTCTCTAAATAATTTTATTAGGCCTTTCTTTTTGTATTGTATTGTATTGATAATAGGCTTTTGTTAATGTTGTAATTCACGTGATCACGTTTATATATTGAGTATGGGATCCCTCGTTTATATGTTGATTGTTGATTGTGTTATTTTGTTGCATTGCTAAGCAGATTAACTTAACTTCTGATAGTTTATAATACAGATGCTAAAAAGATGTTGATAGTGTCAGACATACAGTTTTACAATATTGTGTTGCCACTGACTTTTTATTGTTAGCTTTTAGGTTATGTTTGTGAAGATTCTGATTAGGTGTATTGCATTAATTTGTCTGATCGTTTGGAATCGATTCACAACCGGGGGCAAATGATTAAGATGACATGAAAAAATTAACTGTTGCATATACTGGGTTAAATGAATGGTTAAATCGCTTAAGGATATGGTGATAACTTAGAGATTTAATTAGATAAGGTTTATCAATTATATTTGTCATTACTGGTTTTGATTATTAGTATGTTATTATTGCTTTTGTATTATTAGTATGTTGTTTATGGCAATGTATCATTAGCATGTTATCTCCTGTGATGAAGCAAGTCTGAATTACTCAAAAGCAAAAAGGGTTTTTGGAAGAGAACGGACATGTGAGCAGTCCTGATTATTAACTGAAACTGGCCTGACAATTTCTCAGCGCTCCGTGGATCGCCGTGACGTGAACTTACCTATAGACTTAATCATTCTTACGGGTAAGCAACATTTACTTGAAGCTCTCACATAGTCCAAAAAGAAAAAGGGGGAGACTGTGCGGGAGCGGCAAAGAAAATGCGTGCAACCAATATGGTTGATAAATGAACTTCTGGTTTATTGCGCAGCAACTTTCGCTTATATAGTGCTTCCGTGACCACACCCCCACCACCAACATAACCTTTTATTGGACAGCCGGTGTGTTTACCTGTAGCACAGCAAATCCCTGGTGCAGGTAGCACCGGAGTATGGGCCGATCTAATTAGCCCCCCAAACATGGGGTTGGGCACAGTAAAGGGGTCACACCTCCTATCTTTTCGAGAATATTCAGGAACATTCTCCAACATTCTCCAATCCTCTCTAACATTCTACAACATATCCCCCCTTTTCTTTTTGCACAAGCCCATGTTTGGTTTAAAATTTTGCAGTGCTAATTTTCAAACAAATATAGTGCAAATAACAAAACGTGCAAAACTTAAGGATATATTCAATTATATAATGCCCTTTTAAAACAATCTAGAAACTACTCAAACCACTCAATTAATGAATCAAACAGATTGATACATTCATTGTTATAATGCCCTTCTGAAATAATCTAAAAACTATTCAAACCACTCAAGTAATGAATCAAACAAATTGGTTAAGAAGTTATCAAACAGATTTCGTTGTCTTAATCAAGTAAGAGTCGACTTCGCATTTATGACATATCTCTATTTCATACTGAAACAGGAAAGGATCTCAACAGATCAATTCCTGTGGGAAAAGGAGAGCAGGCCAAGTTGTTTGTGTGAATTTATCTAATGTAGAATTAGAACTAGTGATCATAACCGGTACAATTCAAAACTAAACCGAGAAAAGACCAGGCAAAGCAGTCCAAACTCGTAATTTTCCACTGTTTCAGTTAGGAGCAAAACAGCTCTCCACTGTTACAGCGAAAAGCAAAACAAGGCCTAACGAAGCGAGCTTTCTGCCTGAGAAATAATTGGGAGTGTAAATCTCGTTTTAGATCAAGGCACCGCCAAGGCCAGGGAGGTGCCAGCTTGGCCCCAAAAGCATGTGAACATCTGCACAAGGAGAACATAAAGATGCCACAACCAGCAGATAAGAGGAAAGTTATGGCTGGGGCCCGATATCCATAGAACAACATGAAGCCACCTGGAATCAAGGGAGATAGAAGTTTAACCCTAAGAGTGACATATCCCCGAGAGAACAACTCCGCCCAGACTCCACCTGGTTCCGCCCAGACTCCACCTGGTTCCACCTAGACTCCACCTGGTTCCGCCCAGACTCCACCTGGTCCCGCCTAGACTCCAGCTGGTTCCGCTCAGACTCCGCCTGTTATGAATATTATAATTATCTGTTGTAATCTTATGAATATGCATGAAAGGCTGTATAAATACCCTAACCCTACCCCCCCCGAGTGGAACTCTCTGTCCAGCGTGAGCTGGGAGTTCCCCGGATCCGTGAATAAATACCTTTGCTGTTTAAAGACTCAAAACTTTGTCTCTAAACAGTTTATTCGGCCTTTTTGGGCTTCATTTTTTTGGCGACCCAGATGGGACAAGGGCTCCGTCGTGCCGAGACCCGGGGGGGGCTCGGGGACGCTTTTGGGGCCCCCTGACGAATTTTCCGTCGGAAAAACCTCCCTACCCCCTTGGTTCTACGCGCCGATGGACACCAGACCTTCCTCATACTGAAAAGGTATTTATATTTGCTTGGGTTTTAAAGGCCTTTGGGGGGGTAGAGTCCCCCAGGATTTATGGGGGTTTGATTCCCCTAGGATTTATAGGGACGCGGGGGGACGCCCCCAGGCTGGCAGGTTCGAGTCCGGTTCAGCTCTGAGATCGTCCCTCTCCGGGGTTTGAGTCCCCAGGAGAATGGTTTGGTATTAATAACAGGTTTTGTTAATGCTGTGATCGTTGATTCTGGGTTGTACTATTTTGTTGTGCTATTTGGTTGTGCTATTTGGTTGTGCTATTTGGTTGTGCTATTTTGTTGTGCTATTTTGTTGTGCTATTTTGTGTGCTGTTTTGGCTGTGCTGTTTTGGTTGCGCCGCTCTTAGGTAAATTAAGGGTTTTGAGGGTTTGTTGCGCCACTCTTAGGTAAATTAAGTGTTTCGAGGGTTCGTTGCGCTGCTTTTAGGAAAATTAAGGGTTTTGAGGGTCTGTTGCGCCGCCTTTAGGGAAATTAAGTGTTTTAAGTGGTTGTGTGTCCCTACCGAAGAAAACATCCATAGCTTCATCTTCGGGGGGGGGGGCATACCGGGGTCCTTTGCTGCGGCCACGGCGAGTATTTGTGGGTTTTAGCACTCCTTGTGACCGTAGGCAGTAAAGCGACGTATAAGGTCTTTGTGTAAAATTATACCTAGGCAAAGTTCTGACTGAAAGTGTGTATGTGTGCATGAGAGCGAGTAACTGAGACGCAATATAATTGCGAAGTGAGTGCGGAGTCCCGATTTGCGTTTCCATGTCACCCGCGAGGGGGCCGGCCAGAGACGGACGAAGCGATTGGTGTGAATGTGGGTTGTTAAAACAAAATAAGCGCTTGAATGCTAAAATAAGTTGAGTAAGGTGTTGAAATTGTAAGTTGCTGAGATCTGAATAGGGTTTGGTAATCCAGAGAGGGCCTCTATACTTGCAGTGTCTTGAGCATACATAATGGGGACCGTACTAAGCAAGGAGGTTAATACCAGAACCCCTTTGGGATGTGTTCTGAAACATTGGAAAGAGATTCGTAAGATTCCGGGAGGAAACATAAGTAAAAGGAATCTTGTGAAATATTGCCAAGATTGGTGGCCTCTGTATAAGCTAGATGAAGGAGAAAAGTGGCCACCAGAAGGAAGCGTGAGCTATAATACCCTCCTACAGCTTCTGCTGTTTCTTCGTAGATTGGAAAAGTGGGATGAAGTAATATACGCAGACATGTTCTTTACTTTAAGGAATAACCCACAATGGCAAATAGATTGTGGAGTAAATGTACCACCTCAAAATCCCTTTGTTTTAGCCTTAGAACGGGACCGGAAAAGCAGCAAAGTAAAAGAACGTTGCTGTGATGCCTGTAGTATAGGGCAACGATGCCTTAAGCTGAAAGAGAAAGACGGTGAAGCAGAAAGTACCATTAGCCTCCAGGAATATCAACCTCTTGCGCCAGGAGGAGGGGTGCTGCTATATGGGGCACTGCTGCCAGTATTGCAGCAGAAGGATAGCAGAAGCTCCTTAGAATCAGGAGGTGAGAGAAGTGAAGCATTAGAAAGTGTTCCACAAAAGCCAGTAGGGGAAGACAAAGACGAAGAGAAAGCCCCGCAAGAGACAGGAAAAAGGGTAAAGAAGGGAGAGAACAAAGCAGGCACCGAGAACTTGGGAGATGATCCCGAAGAAGGAACTAGCAATCCATATTACACCAGGGCGACTGAACAAAAGAATAAGGAAAGGGAGGCAGAGATGGCAAGGATAGAAGCAGAAAAAGCAAAATTGGAAATAGAGAAGGCAAAATTAGAAGCAGAGAAAGCTAAGGTGGAGGCCAAAGCCGAAATAGAAAAGGCAAAACTAGAAGCAGAGAAAGTAAGAATAGAGGCAGAAATGAAGACAAAAGCTCAGGCTGGAGAGGGAAGAGCTGAGGAAGGAAAAGAAACCCCAGAGACCGAGGTAAAGGAGGTCCCAGAGAGCTATACGATAGCCCCTCTTCGACAAATAATGCCTGGATTAGGAGAACAAGCACGGGTAAAAGTACCATTTACTACGAGCGACCTTAACAACTGGAGGGAGGAAGCGAAAAATTTTAGGACTGATCCAGAGGGGGTTGCTAGAAGGTTTGAATTAATCGCAAAGAATTTAGACGTTGATTGGGAGGTTATCAATCTGATGCTGTCGGAGTTAACAGAGACGGAAAAAGAGCTTGTTTTAAGAACTGGAAGGGAACAGGCTGCAGTGCTACGGGAGCCTGTGGATGTAGTGTTTCCAACTAGTAATCCAAACTGGGATCCAAACCACCCACGCCAATATGATTTATTGCTGCAATACAGAAGGTTAATTGCACAGAGCTTGCGGAAAGCAATACCGAAAGCAGTAAACTGGGGAGCCCTGTTTGAAGTTAGACAAGGGCCAAGCGAAACACCATCAGAATTTTTAGACAGGCTTAGAAAGGCAATGAGACAATATACCCCCTTAGATCCGGCGTCAGAACTAGGTAAACAACAACTGCTGGGGCTGGTGATGGGGCAGTGTTGTGCGGATATCAGGAGAAAGTTACAAAAGCTCGAACATCCTGCTAATAAAGATCTGGAAGTTCTAATGAATGTAGCCTGGAAAGTGTACAATAATAGGGAGAAGACAGAGAGTAGGAAACTCGCTAGGGTTATTGCAGCAGTACAATCAACTCCGGGGTTCCCAGAAGCAAATGCTAGAGGTAGAGGGCGTGGTTATCCCATGAGAGGGAGAGGAAAGTTCCAGCTAAACAGGGGAGGCCCAAATCAGTGTTTTTATTGCTGGCAAACGGGGCACTGGCAACGAGAATGTCCTAAGCGAAACGAGGAACTGAAGGGGGCCTCCGTCGTTCCTGTTATGCATAATGATTATAATTGAGGGGGACCGGTGAGTCGTTCCCTAGCAGACCCACTGGTTAAAATAGAGCTAGGGGAAGGTAAAATGGAATTGGATTTCCTAATCGACACTGGAGCTACCTATTCAGTCTTAAATCAAGAATTAATACTGAAAACAGGTGAATTTGTGCAAGTGGTGGGGGCGACGGGCCAACCAGAAAAGGTTTTCTTTTTGAAACCTCTTAAGTATAAGATTGGGAAACAGATGGGGATTCATCAATTCTTATATTTACCTAATTCTCCAAAGCCTCTACTAGGAAGAGACTTGTTGGAGAATTTAGGGGCAGTAATAAAATTTGATAGAGATAAATTTGAACTCCAGGTAAATGAAGAGCAATTGATAGCAGCCCTGAGTCTAACTATCAGTTGTGCTAGACCAGAACCTGGTAATCATAGCATCGACCGAATCATAAACGGAACATATCCGGCAGTGTGGGCAACTGATATACCTGGAAAGTCAAAACTTGCTGCCCCCATCGTTATCGAATTAATACCAGGGGCTAAACCAGTGAACAGAAAACAATACCCCCTGAGATTAGAAGACAGGAAGGGAATTGAGCCATTAATAGAGAGGTTTTTAGAATTGGGACTATTCATAGAATGTGAATCAGATTTCAATACCCCAATATTACCAGTCAAAAAGCCAAATGGGACCTACAGACTGGTACAAGATTTGAGAGCAGTAAATGAGATTACTAAGACTTTGCACCCAGTGGTAGCCAATCCTTACACACTCTTGACAAAACTAAAAGATAATCTAATTTGGTTTACAGTGTTAGATCTGAAAGATGCATTCTTCTGCCTTACCTTAGCCTCAGAAAGCCAAAAGATTTTTGCCTTCGAATGGGAGTTTGTTGGTAAGGGAAGGAAAACACAACTAACCTGGACGGTGTTACCCCAAGGTTACAAAAATAGTCCTACGATATTTGGTAGGCAATTGGCCAGAGAATTGGAACAGTGGGAACGGCCACCAGGAGAGGGCACACTCCTGCAATATGTGGATGATTTACTGATAGCAACTGAAACAGAAGAACAATGTATTGAATGGACAATCTCGTTGTTAAATTTCCTGGGTCTAAATGGTTATCGAGTCTCCCAACAGAAAGTACAGCTGGTGCAAGAAAAGGTGGTCTACCTAGGATATGAGATCTCTGGAGGACAGCGATCCCTAGGAACTGCGAGGAAAGAAGCCATCTGCCAGATCCCTAGACCTGAAACGGTGAGAGACCTGCGAGCCTTCCTAGGAATGACAGGTTGGTGTCGCCTGTGGATATACCAGTACGGGATACATGCCAAACCTCTGTATGATTTATTGAAAGAGTCTAAAAATATTCTAGTCTGGACTCCTGAGGCAGAAACAGCTTTCAAAAGACTGAAACAAGAGCTGATGAAAGCTCCGGCATTGGGCCTTCCCGATGTAACGAAACCATTTTGGCTGTTCTCACATGAACGCCAGGGAATGGCCTTAGGAGTCCTTGCTCAACAACTGGGGCCATACAAAAGAGCTGTGGCTTACTTCTCTAAGCAACTAGATGAAGTAAGTAAAGGTTGGCCCACATGCTTGAAGGCAGTGGCTGCAGTGATCATAAACATAGAAGAGGCCAGAAAACTCACTATGGGCCAGAAAACGACTGTATTAGTCTCCCACACTGTATCCGCAGTGCTGGAGCAGAAAGGTGGCCATTGGCTGTCACCTTCCCGGTTCCTGAAGTACCAGGCAATCTTAGCTGAGTCAGATGACATAACCATTCAAGTGACTAACGTTGTCAACCCAGCATCATTCCTAGAAGGAAGGGTGTCAGCAGAGCCGATCGAGCATGACTGCCTAGGAACCATCGAGGCAGTGTACTCCAGCTGTCCGGATCTCCAAGAAGAACCACTCGAAGGGGCAGATGACTGGTTCTCGGATGGCAGTAGCTTCGTAAAGCAGGGAGTAAGGATGGCTGGCTATGCAGTAACTACAACAGAGCAGGTAATTGAATCGGGTCCTTTACCTGCAGGAATTTCAGCACAGAAGGCCGAACTAATAGCTCTTACCCAAGCCCTTGAGTTAGCGAGAGGAAAGAGAATTAACATATGGACGGATTCTAAGTACGCCTTCTCCGTCGTGCATGCCCATGGGGCAATCTGGAAGGAGCGGGGACTGCCGGCTGCCCAGGGAAAACCCATAAAATATGCAGAAGAAATCCTACAGTTGCTGGAGGCTGTTCAGCTCCCTACCCAAGTGGCCATAATGCATTGCAAGGGACACCTGAAAGGTAACACCGTTCCAGAAAGGGGTAACAGAACAGCCGATGCAGAAGCTAAATTAACTGCTGCAAGGGCCAAAGACCTAGTCTTGGCCCTGGTACCAGAAGAACTAGATACTAAGTTTGAGCCAGAGTACCAGGAATCGGACCATAAGTGGATACAAAGGAATAAAGGTAAGATTTTAGATAATGGATGGGGTCAGTTAGAAACTGGACAGCTAGTACTGCCAGAGAAGTTAATATGGCAATTTGTAAAAACAGAACATAGCAAGGCCCATTGGGGATTAGATCCCCTTTATCATTATTTAAAAGCTAGAATAGCAGGGCCAAAGTTATTCACGGCAGTGAAACAGGTCACATCCCAATGTGAGCGCTGTTTGAAAAATAATCCAAACACAGGAACAAGGGTACACCAGGGGGTAATTGATAGAGGAAAATTCCCAGGGGAGGTGTGGCAAATTGATTTTTCTGAGCTCCCCAGGAAAGGGGGGGTATAAATACCTCTTGGTTATGACAGATACATTTTCTGGGTGGCCTGAAGCATTCCCATGCAGAACAAACAAAGAAAGAGAAGTAACTAAAGTCTTGTTCAATGAAATCATTCCAAGGTTTGGGGTGCCTAGGAGCATCTCCTCCAGACAGAGGCTTGCACTTTTGTGCTAAAATTGTACGAGCAATAAGTAAGGCACTGCAGATCAAATGGCAACTGCACACGCCCTATAGACCTCAAGCTAGTGGGCAAGTAGAAAAGATGAATCATCTTATTAAACAGCAAATTGCAAAAATATGCAAAAATAGAGGTCCATGTCTTTATCTTTTTCATAATAATCCTTTATCTTTTTCATAATAATAACAGCTTTGGCAAACTTAGGAATTGGTCCCTGTCCCCATGATTGTCATGAAGCCCCTGTTGCAGGTGGGAAAACTCCATGGCAGCCAGTGAACAGAGTCCCTGCTCCTCCTGACACAAACATCAACAACCAGGGCTGCAGCCATGGGCTTCAAGGAAGACCTCCTAGAAAAGTGTGTGTGTGTAGGATGGACATATGGAAGGGGAAATGGGTCTCATTTTTCAGAAAATTAACTCCTAAATTTTTGTCTTTCCTCCTCAAACAGCTCTCCATGACTTTTACAAGCAGCAGACGTCCAACAGCAGCTCCATCAGCCAGTTCCTCCTCCTGGCATTTGCAGACAGGCGGGAGCTGCAGCTCTTGCACTTCTGGCTCTTCCTGGGCATCTACCTGGCTGCCCGCCTGGGCAACGGCCTCATCATCACCACCATCGCCTGTGACCACCACCTCCACACCCCCATGTACTTCTTCCTCCTCAACCTCTCCCTCCTCGACCTGGGATCCATCTCCACCACTCTGCCCAAAGCCAATGCCAATTCCCTCTGGGACAACTGAAACAAAGAAAAGACCCTGACAGGGTTAACTCCTGGCGGGATAAATTCCTATAACTTTCCACTGAAGCAGTGTGAACATCTTCTGTCTTGTAAGTACAGATCTTGCTTTTAAAAAACAAGACAAGTTGTCAAGGCCAACTAGGCAGTGAGGGGATAAACTTCTGTAAAGTGTATGTCTTGTTCTCAAAACAAGGCACTGCCAAGGCTAGCTAGGCACTGGGGGAGTGCGAACACCTGCATGGAGACAGGATGAGGCAGCCACAACCAGCAGATGAGGGAGAAATTATCGCAAGGGTCCAATTTCGCTCTGTAACAAGAGGAAGAAGTCATTGAAAACAGGAGAGATAAAGAGTTCAAGTTTCGAGAAAGATTTCTTACTTCATCCAAAGACCCCTCCGACATCTCCGCCTAGACTCCGCCAGACTCCGCCTGACTCTGCCCAGACTCCGCCTAGACTCCACCTGGACTCTGCCTGTCATGAATATTATAATTATATGTTGCAAACTTAGGAATATGTATGTAACCTCCCCTATAAATACCCTAACCCTTTCCCTCGGGGCAGGAACTCTTTGTCCAGCAGGAGCTGGGAGTTCCCCGGATCCGAAAATAAATACCTTTGCTGTTTAAAGGCTTAAAAATCTGTCTCTAAACAGTTTTGCTTGGCCTTTTTGGGCTTCACAACATGGACATCTCCTACAAGGGAGGTGCTGCACAGCTCTTCTATTTTTTATTCTTCATTGTTGCCGAGTTTTATCTCCTTATCATCATGTCCTACAACCGCTATGTGGCCATCTGCAAACCCCTGAACTATGGGACCCTCCTAGGCAGCAGAGCTTGTTTCCACATGGCAGCAGCTGCCTGGGGCACTGGGTTTCTCCATGCTCTGCTGCACACAGACAATACTTTTTCACTGCCCCTCTGCCAGGGCTTGCCCTGGACCAGTTCTTCTGTGAAATCCCCCATATCCTCAAGCTCTCCTGCTCACACTCCTGCCTCAGGGAAATTTGGCTTATTGTCATCAGTGCCTGTTTGGCATTTGGCTGTTTTGTTTTCATAGTGGTTTTCTGAGATTTACCCCTTGTACCTTGTGGTTTACCCCTTTTTAATATTCATAGAATTGTAATCAATATAAGGTAATTCTAGAGTTTTAGAAGCGTGCGTGTGAGTGGAGCGGAGACTCCCCATGCACCCAGCGCTGTTTTGCTCACTGCAATTTCAATCTTATTAATTAAATTAAACCATTAACAGAATATTGAGTCTCGGTCATTTTTAACAGTGTCATATGTGGAGATCTTCAGGGCTGTGCTGAGCATCTCCTCTGAGTAGGGAAGGCAAAAAGCCTTTTCCACGTGCCTCCCTCACCTGGCTGTGGTCTTCCTGTTCATCAGCACAGCAATCTTTGCCTACCTGAAGCCCCCGTCTATTTCTTCTCCATCCGTGGACCTGGTGGTAACAGTTCTGTATTCAGTGGTTCCTCCAGCAGTGAACCCCCTCATCTACAGCATGAGGAACCAGGAGCTCAAGGGTTCTCTGAGGAAGCTGATGACTGATATTTTTCAGCAGCCATAGACTGCCTGCCTTCATCTGCAATTGGATGTGGGTGTATGCCATGAACTGTCAAGTCTTTCTTTTCCTTTTTTTTTTTCCTTTTTTCACTATTGTATGTTCTTATTTTAAAGAAATGTCGGTATTCATCCCCTCCCCATTTTCCACCCATATTGTGTGATACAGATACTTAATGTTTGTGGGATCGTGGCTTGTATTAAGTAAAACAAATGAATCTTCAACAGTTTATTTTTCTCTGATACCCATCCTAAGTGCAGCAGGAATGTATGCAAAGGGAAAGTAATGTCATTATTCATCCCTCCTACTTTACTATGCAACCGCCTTTTGTGATCAAGAAACTTTGTGTAAATGGAGGGCCTCCACTAAATTTAAGCGAAATAAATGAACCTTCACCATTTTTTCTCTCTAATTTCTCTGGTCAGTGTTTCATGAATGAATGGGAAGTGAAAGCCCTTCCCTGGCTGCATCAGCCCTGGGAAGGCTGCTCTGTGCCTGGAGCAGTCAGAGCTCTTGAGGAGCACAAGGGCCAGGGCTCTTGTGCTGGGCTGGGCAGAGGGGATGGCCCCGAGGGGCTGCAGAGCTCTGCGGATCTCCTGGAGAGGAGAGCAGGGGACACAGGGTGCCTCCTTCTCCTTTTGCCATTCATGGTCACCCATCTGGGGCTCTGAGCTCTCTCTGCCCCCCAGGAGCTTCTGTGCCCTTCAGAGGGACTGGGGCTGTGGTGGGACTGCCCAGAGCAGCCTGGGCTGGGCACTGGTGTGGGGCCAGCAGCAACTGGGCTGTGGTGGGAGAGAGGGGAGGGGAGGTGGGAGAGCCTGGAGGGAGCTGTTCTGGGCTGGCAAGTGAAACCCTGGCAGAGAAAGCCATGGGTGTGTAAGTGGCCCTGCATGGCCATGGAGGGGATCCACCAATGCTGCTGAGGGACTCAATGCCTTCTGGGATGGAGTCTTTCCTCAGGAGCTCTCCCAGGCCTCTCTGCTCCATGAAAGGCATCAAGGAGCAGCAGAGCTGATCTGGACAGAAATCTCAGAAGGACAAGTGCCAGTGTCTGCCCCTGCAGGGGACTCACCCGGGCCATGGCACAGGCTGGGGCTTCCTGGCTGGGAGCAGCCCCGTGGGAAAGGTTTTGGTGGGCACTTTTCATGGCCCAGGGAGGGCACCCAGAGAGACACAGCTTGCACCCCCTTGCTTTCTCAACTCCTTCTCAGAGAGGAGCCAAGGTGCTGCTGGATCCAACCTTAGTGCCAGACCTGGCCCTTCTGGGCAGATGGACTGAAACCATACGGTCCCAGAAAATGGTCGACAGATCCTCTGACACCACTGACTGGTACAGAGTGAAAGGACTGAGGGTCACATTATCACTAAGAGGAGCAATTCTTTCTCTAGGAAAGTAACAAAACAGGCCTAACAAAATCAGAAAAACAAACAGTGATAAGAGGAAATGTCATGGGGCATTCCGAAATCCCCAGCCCAGAGCAAGACTGAGTAGAGGGATGGGATCAGAAGCATCCATTCCAGACTCCGAGACACACACTCTTCTCAGACCACGCCACGCTTAATTCTGTTCATGAGTTTTTACCCATCCCAGAAAAACTCCAGACTCTTTGTGTTTGTGAAGCCTGCAGGACCACACATCACAAGCACTCTCCTAACTGGAGGCAGGAGGTGCAAAGCAGCCTCCATCCCTCAAGGTGGTACATGGGCTAATATAGGGACACAGGTTGGGCTGCAACCTGTGACTGCCTCCAAAAACCTTGGCAGCTGAGGATAGAGACTGACCGCATACTTTTTTCCCACCACAGAATGTTTTATGCATTGTGTAGGTCCCCCCCTCTGGAGTTTTGCTGGGATGGGAATTTAGGAATGCCCCAGGACATTCCTCTTATCACTGCTTGTTTGTCTGATTTTTTTAGGTGGTATGGCCAGTCCTTTTGGAGGGACCATGAGAAATACATGGTCATGTATTTCATGATGGAGAGGATGCTCCACAAGAAATGAGTGACCATAAGAAATATATGAGAACTACAAGTCTGGTCTGTCACATCCCTTCACACCCAAACAGTTCTATGACTTTATGATGGAACTTCTCTTTCTAGTCCAAAACCTTCACAAAGGTCACCTTGGAAGGTTCAGACTGGAGTGAAAGAGCAAGAAGTCTCACCCTGAGGTTATCCTTGTGTTAGAGGTTTACCCAGAGGGGTTCTGGATCAGCCCAGGATTTTGTTTTCAAGGCAAAGACAGGGAGAGCAGAGAGACACCAGAGAAGTTCTGGAAATGCTGGGGTGAGAGTCAGGTGGGAAAGCAGAAAGGGTGACAAAAGCCTGAAGGGAAGGAGCTGCAGGCATGGACAGTGTAGGACAGCCTGCAGGAGAGGTGGCCAAGGGCTTTGTCAAGGAGTGAGGTCATTGTCCCCTTGGCCATAGCAGTGTCCTGGGCCACCAAGGCTGGGGAGAGGAAACTTTCTTTTGAGGCTCTCAGGATCTGCCTTCCCAGGGCCTGGGGTCAGGGCTTGGCCTTTCTGCTGCATCCAACAAACCAAAGGGTTTTCTCAGCATTACAGCCACCAGCACAGGGCCTTTGCCTCCTGCAATCATGGCCTCCAGGGATCTGCTCTAACGAGGCCATGGGGAGGCTCTGGCAGGTTCAGGGGGGGCCATCAGTGTGTGAAGGCATTTTGCGTTTTGCTTCTTACTTTGACTTTATCAGAGATTTTTTAAATTCTTCTCAACATATCTGAAGTTCATTTAATGAGCCTCAAAAGCCCAGGGGAGCTCTTTACCCTTTTGTAATTTCCTTCATGTCTTAATGACCTATAGAGCTCCTTGGAGTTATTATTTTTTTTTTACCTGTGGATATCAGGAGGAAGATTTCAATGTGCACTTCTGCACTTATCTTTTAAATGGAATATTTCATTACTTTGTACTTCAGAGGAGAGGTTCTAGCAGCATTCTCCAAGTGATAATGACCCAGAGGGTCTCCTCAGGAGGTCTGCACCAGAAGGAGAAGCAATTCCTTGAGGTCTGACACTGGATGGACACCCTTGCTCCTCACCTCCCCAACCCCACAACTGCTCTCCTTGGCCCCTGGGACTTGCATCACTTCTCCTCCCATCAGGCTTCTCCCCTGGTCTCTGCAGCTGGATGGTTCAGCTCCGTTGCTCCAGCTCCCCCCTCTTTTCCTTAGAGAACTGCTGCACACGGGCACAGCAGGAGTTTTCCTCTTTGCAAACAAAGCAAAGCAAAGCATGATAAAGTTTCATGGCCAATCAAACACACTCTTCAACCATATGCTAAGCACGATCTGCCTCTCATGAGGTCACTTTTCTACAAGGGATAATCTTATGAGAAATCCTTTGTGTCAGGAGACACAAAAAGATGAACACAAACATAATGACAGAGTTGGCTAAGGAGGCAGAGTGCTGAAATGTTTGTGAGCTTTGACTGCCTGAAGCTGAGAGCAGCAGCATAGGTGAGAGGAATGGGAATGAGAAAAGAGGAGTATTTAATCGTTAATCAGCAATCATTAAACTTTTCTTGTCTCAATCCATTCCTCCACCCCATTGCTGGGGGGAAACCTGAGTGAGTGGCTGTGTCATGGTTTAACACTGGCCCAGCAATTAAACCTACAGACAGGTGCTGTCAATTAATTCCCCTCCCCTCCCTGATAAAGAAAGGAGAGAGGATAAGGGAGAGAGACTTATGGGTTGGAAAGTAAATTACACAGCTTTAATTGAAACAGTAATGGTAAATAGGAAAAATTACTAAATATATACAAAGTACAGGAAAACTGATACCACATTCCTCTCCTCTCTCCCCCAATAAATCTCTCATCACCACCGAGGCTGCAGGGCGGTCCTGGGAAAGTCCAGGCTGGACTCCTGGAGTCAGCAGCATTCGGGAGCTGGAGGCAGGAACACACAGATTCAGGCTGGCATGGATCAGGACCACAGGCAGAGGAATGGATGGAATCCTCTCAGGATGCTGAAGCAAACGGGGACAGGAGAAGAAGGGGAAGCAGGAGGGAAAGGAAAAAGGGGTTGACCCTTGTGATCCCTCAAATTTATACTGAGTATGACATGTATGGGATGGAATATTTTGGTCAATTTTGGCCATTTGTCTTTTCCGTTCCTCCCTAAGGGAGGGCTTCAGGTGTGACCTCTTAACTCCTCTTTTTCCAGAGGGCAAAATGTTCCTCAGAGCTGAGCAGTATCCTTGGCTCTGCATACCAGTCTCTAGCAGTTACTGTAAACATTGTGTTACCAGTCCTAGAATCAGACACTGTCTGAGAAACTTGCTGTTAATTTCAGCAAGTGCAGCTACTTACAAGAGACTTAGCTGAAAGAAAAAGTACAAGACAGAAAATTACCTTTATTCTGGCCTAAACCAGGACAGGCTGCGTGATGCCAAGTGTCTGGCTGGCGTTGGGCCCAACGTGGGGCACAAAGGGATGAGATAACGACAGATCTGATCAGAGTGTTAAAAAAAATTAGTTATAATTATTCTCTGTATGGGTTTTACAGTGACTGGTCAGCATGTTGGTTGGTTTGGTCTCAGAGCTGTTCCTAGAGCTGTGTGATGTCACACCTTCATTGCTCCTTGTTATGCTTAATGTCAGCTCTGGAGCCTTCTCAAGGGCATCATTGGGCTGTGCTGTGTGACACTGATGGTGACACTGACCTGGGACCTTCAGCCAACATGGATATCACCTCCATAGTTCAGGTGACACCTTCTGCATATGGTTAATAATTACAGTTCTCACTGTCTTTCTTAGGAGAAACTGGTGCAAGACATGTCTCCATACTTCTGGTGTCATCTCCTTGTCATTATTTATAATTTCACTTTTTCCCTTTTTCTCCTTTATGAATAGGACATCATTCCTGATATTCTCATTCTCTCTATGGTTAATTGCAATAGTTGAAGTTTTGAAAATTTCTTCTATCTTTGGAATGCCAAAATGTGTACGGTCACCCTAGTAGGAACCAACATGGCCCTGGGTGTGGCTGAGGTCTTTTTAAGGGTTAAACAACTTCTAATGTGTAGTACCTAGAGATCAAGTTAGCTTGCTTGATTGCAGCAGATGTTTCACATTCATGGGTCAGCTGTGCAATAACATTCATGTTCAGTCCACCCCTCCCTCAGGACCCCATCTGTTTGTCTCATCTATTCCTTGATGGATTTGATGGGCCCACCAAGCTATAAAATAATTCACCTTTATCTTGCCAGTCCAGATCCACCTGAGCCACACTGACCTTAGCAGCCTGACCCACCTGCTTGTTCTTTGGATATTCTCTGTGTCCCACCTCTCGGGTACATGATGGACTTATACAAACAGGTTCTGTAGATGGGACAGAGCACCTTGCCAGGATGAAGCAGCTCAGATCTGCTAATTGCTCTGCTCCCATTGCTGTACCCATAACCACGGAGCACTAGAAACTGTAATGACTAATGTTAAACTGTCTTTTGCACATTGTTATCATCCAAAATTAGTTCTCAGAGGTTTTGTGATAAATAACACTTTCCAGAATTTTGGAATATTAGGGCAATGGGAGGGAAAAAATTTCTGGATGCTAGAGTGGCAATTTTTGTCACATCATTCCACCAAAATAATATGGTCTAGTTTTGAAATGTTGTCTGAGGTGATTGCAAAACTGTGAGTACGTGCTAGAGGTATTTTTGCATTAGATGTTGATGTCACAACATATAGCATAACCATATAACTCAACAGGATTTCCATACAGCTATGCAAATGTCACTGTCTTTTCAAACTGACTTAACAGATTACCTTGGAGAGATAAAGTTCAACTTGCTGACTCACAAATTGTTCCAGTCCCTGCAAGAGTTAACAATACAGTGTTCTATTTTATCAACAGTACCACCAGAGAGAGCTCCTACTCTATTCCTGGATGGATCTGCTGTCTCACACAAAGCAGTGGTAGCTTGGCATAATTCTGCTTCAGACCAATGACCATCACATGTTGTGCTACAGGAAGGATCAGCACAGGTCATAGAATTGTGTGCAGTGATAGAAGCCTTTTGATTATTTTCAGTGACAGATATTAATCTTGTAGTGGATTCTCAGTATGCTTATGGAGTGTTAGCTAGAATAGATGCTTGCTGCCTTTCTGCCTTTCCAGACATGCTCAGCATTTTTTCCCCTGGAACTCTCATTGTTTTATTCATCCTTTTTAAATGAAAACCCCCATCTGGATGCTCTAGCAATCTGCTTTCACTCATTCTGGGTATAAATAATATTGTACCACCACTCACCAAAGGAAAGTTCCCAGCAGTTGTTCAAATGCAGAAACATTGCTCAGAGGAGCTGAGGTATTTCTGAAGCTCTGATTCTACCCCTCTCTCTCCTCTTTTTCCTTTCCCTTTTTCAGTCTTCAAAGAGCTCTTGGAGTGAAAGAATCCATTAGTCACAAATTATCTCAGGCAGGAGGAGACCCCTGAATATAAGGAATATGGTGGCTACAAGCTTAGCATCTTCACTCCAGCTTCTTCAGTTCAGGCAGTGGTGATATGTATGATGTGCAGAGTCCTTGTTCTTCAAGCAGTGTCACCTCCAAAGCTAAGGGTTCTGTAGCAACATCCTTGGGACTTGATGTACCTGTGAATTTAGTTCTCCAAAAGCATTTCTGCTGTTCAAGCATTTCAATTGTTCAAAAGGTGCACTTTACAAACTGTTGTCCTTTAGGGTAGGGCAGTCCAAGTCAGAGACTTTTTGGTGACATTACATGCAGTACATTATTCACAATGTACAATGATCACAAACTTCATAACTGGAGAGTATAACAAAAGTAAAAAAAAATGGAAAATTTACAAAAAGCAGCACAATTATAAATACAAAAATTCCCCATTTTTGAATAATTTTTTCTATTTTCTAACTTAAATGGTGGCCACCATGAATGAAAATATGTTTAATTGTTATATTTCATTCTGGGGGGGGATCCCTTTCATATTTGTCCCAGTTTTTTAGGATGTATCCTAAAGACTGCAAGAGCTATACCATTTCTCTTCCTGAATTTCCACAATATCTCAATCCAAGCATAGCACCTGGTGTCCCTTACTGCCTGACAAGACAGAGGAGCTGAGGGAGTCCCTGATAAAACAGGTGGATGCACACTGAAGTCCTCTCCAGTCCCTCCTCCCTATCACACGCAGTAAGAAAAACCAGGAAAGGCAGAGAGTTCAGTCCCATTTAGGTCACCTAAACTTTTGTCCCAAATCTGGGTTTGATCAGCTAGTGTGCATTAAGCCAGTCAAACACACAGAGCTTCTGGTCATTCAAGTCTAGCAGAAATGTCCTTAACCAAGGTGCTGCATTCTCAGGGCAGATCTTCCAGTCCATGAATCTTACAGGGAAGGCGACAGCAAGCCCAGCACTGAAGACAAGATGTGGCCACCAGCAGGAAACACTCAAAGGTGCCAAGGGTTCATAAAAAAACACTGAGGCCACTGTGGGCAGAGATGGAGTCCAGCAGCTGGGACAGGCTGGTGGACCTTGGCTGAAGGAAGCAGATCCCAGTGCTGCATTCGGATGGCTTCCCAGGGGACGTTAGTGTCCAGGTGAAGTGACCTGAGGACACGGTCTGTGCCACTGACCTTCATGGCAACCCTGGGAAGAGCTGGTGGTGTTTGTGCTCCCACAGAGCCTTCTCCCTGTCGAGCACCTCCGGGCTGGCCTGGCCACCCATCCCTGCGCCCTGTCCCCAGGCAGCCCTCCGCCCCGAGCTGCGGGTGCTGCTCTGCAGAGCACAGGGCTGGGGTGCCCAGGGCTGACTCTGTTCATGGGCTGTGCTAGTCAAGCTGGGAGGCAGACCCAGCTGATGGTGCTCACTGCCACTGACCACCTCCCACACAAGCTCTTGGGTGCCCATGGAGGGTGCTCAGAGGGGCCCTGCCTGATTCCAGTGCCATGGGCTGTCTTTATGGCACAACATTCACCATCCCTAAGGGCTCTGGACACCAAAGAAGTGACAAAGGAACCAGCCCTTAGTCCCCAACCCTCCCCCCCGGCCGGGACCATGATGGCATCACAGGGAGCCCCCAGAGAAAGCAGCAGAGCAACAGTCTCTGCAGAGTCAACTCCTTGGCCAGCTTCTTGAGAGCAAGTGTGGAAGAAGAGCTGAGCTGAGGAGATCCCCTGTGATGATGGAAGGGCTGTTCTGGAGGCCAGCTCTGTCACAGCAGTGCCCGTGCCCTGTCCCTGCCTGCGGGCACAGGACTGTCACACTGCAGGGCTTTGACCAAGCTGCCAGAGCACTCAGGCCTTACCCAAGGGTGCAGAAGGAGACTGTGGAGCTGGAAAGTGGACAGCTTGGAAAAAATCAAGTGCTGGTGCTCCCGGGCAGTGCCCTTGTGCCAGGACCCTTTCCCCTCCACCTCTGCACACAGGCACTGCCCTGCAGCTCCAGACAGGGTCTCAAAGGAAGGGCCTCAGGCAAACATTCACTTGAAGGTTCTTTATTCCGTTTAAAAACACCGAGAGCACAGCTCCTTTTTGAAAGTCTCTGGGTCAAAGAAAACCTGGATATTCACATAATGAGAAAGGAAAAAAACAATAACATTCCTATTTGAGTCAAAATTGGAAAAGACACACAGCTCGTCATTCACACAGACTCTGGGTAAAAGAATATACGGAGAGAAACATGATAGCAAATAGCACAAATAATGACCTTAATGTATGGGCAAATATTGGAAAGGGAAAAGAGAGAAAAAACTAAACAAAATAACACATATCCACAACAAAACCTAATAAAAAATCTGTGGAGACTGGAGGGGTTTGTAATGAGTTATGCTAGGAGAGAACTGTACATTAAGTCCATCATTCTCATCCTTCTGAAAAGTCATCCACACATCAGTTTCTTCAGGGCATTCTTGAGCTCCTGGTTCCTCATGCTGTAGATGAGGGGGTTCACTGCTGGGGGAACCACTGAGTACAGAAATGACACCACCAGGTCCAGGGATGGGGAGGAGATGGAGGAGGGCTTCAGGTAGGCAAACACGGCTGTGCTGAGGAACAGGGAGACCACGGCCAGGTGAGGGAGGCACATGGAAAAGGCTTTGTGCCTTCCCTGCTCAGAGGGGATCCTCAGCACAGCCCTGAAGATCTCCATATATGACACCAATATGAAAACAAAACACCCAAAAGATACACATACACTGACCGCAAGAAGCCCAAGTTTCCTGAAGTAGGAGTGTGAGCAGCAGAGCTTGAGGATCTGGGGGATTTCACAGAAGAACTGGTCCAGGGCATTGCCCTGGCAGAGGGGCAGGGAAAATGCATTGGCTGTGTGCACCAGAGCATGAAGAAACCCAGTGCCCCAGGCAGCTGCTGCCATGTGGAAACAAGCTCTGCTGCCCAGGAGGGTCCTGTAGTGCAGGGGTTCGCAGATGGCTACGTAGTGGTCGTAGGACAAGATGGTCGGGAGATAAAACTCTGCTGAAAGGAGGAAGGCAAAAAAGAAGAGCTGTGCAGCACATCCGTTGTAGGAGATGTCCGTGTTTTCCCAGAGGGAATTGGCCATGGCTTTGGGCAGAGTGGTGGAGATGGATCCCAGGTCGAGGAGGGAGAGGTTGAGGAGGAAGAAGTACATGGGGGTGTGGAGGTGGTGGTCACAGGCGATGGTGGTGATGATGAGGCCGTTGCCCAGGCGGGCAGCCAGGTAGATGCCCAGGAAGAGCCAGAAGTGCAAGAGCTGCAGCTCCCGCCTGTCTGCAAATGCCAGGAGGAGGAACTGGCTGATGGAGCTGCTGTTGGACGTCTGCTGCTTGTAAAAGTCATGGAGAGCTGTTTGAGGAGGAAAGACAAAAATTTAGGAGTTAATTTTCTGAAAAATGAGACCCGTTTCCCCTTCCATATGTCCATCCTACACACACACACTTTTCTAGGAGGTCTTCCTTGAAGCCCATGGCTGCAGCCCTGGTTGTTGATGTTTGTGTCAGGAGGAGCAGGGACTCTGTTCACTGGCTGCCATGGAGTTTTCCCACCTGCAACAGGGGCTTCATGACAATCATGGGGACAGGGACCAATCCTAGAGTGAACATTTTTCATTTGAGATTGTTAGTGATGCCAAAGGCACTGCAGCTTCTTTCCTCCCTGTGTAAAGGAACCCTCACAAAAGAAGGCATTTTAAGAGGTTTATTTTTTGTATTTTGTTTTTTTTTTAGAGCTCCCCCATCACGCGAGGATCATTGTGCCCTCTGGAAAGCAGCTCCCAGCTTGGACAGACACCCCAAGGAGACAGCCCAGGGATGGAATGAGAACATCTGATGAAGGGAGGTCAGCTCCCTGCCCAGCCTCACTCAGACTGCACTGCCCAGAGCTTCCCAGGGCAGAGCACAGCTGGACACCTCCTTGACTGAAACCATCTGCATGGGAGGAGCCACAAGAGCTGTGCCTGCAGCTGAAACTCCCGCTCCCAGCCTGACATCAACAGCAAGAGCAGCTGAGGGGGGCATGGAGAGAGGCAGAGGAAAGGCACTCAGGAAAGCCTTTCCCTCCCCCAGCCCTGCACAACCCCACCCAGATGTTGATAATGCCTGGCAGGCACCTCCAGCCCCTGGGTAGGGGGAGGTGGGCACATGGCAGCACAGATGCACTTCACCTCTCCTGTGAGCAGATGGAGGAGGAGGTGCCCAACACCCCAGACCCCACGGGCTGGCTGAGGGCTGTGCTGTCACACAGACCCTGATTGACCTGGGAAGGTGATGTGGGATGTATCTGTAGGGTAAAGGAGGGTGAAAGCACTGGATGAGGTTCCTAGCACACAGGAGGCTGATGGTGTAGGTACTCACAGAACCTGATCTCACTTCCCCAGATGAGGTTTCCTTCCACCTTAAAAAGACAGAGAAAAGTGGAAGTATAGCCTGAGGAAAGCCAGGTTTCCCAGCAGGAACCTGTGCCCTCACTGTGCATATGGAAATCCCCCCAGAAATAATCTGGGTATGATTTTGGATCCGAGAGCAGTGCTTTTCCACAGATCAGTCACAAAACCAGAAGGACCCTGCCCTGTGCTCCCTGTTGGTGTGAGGTTGGGGGTTATGGAAATATTGGAGAATAATCAGGAGGTCATTAGGGCTTCTCCCACACAAAAGGAGGCCCAGCTGAGGTGCATCTACACCAATGCACAGAACATGGGCAACAAACAGGACGAGATGGAAGCCATTGCACAGCAGGACAGCTGTGATGTAGTTGTCATCACAGAAATGTGGTGGGATGACTGTCACAGCTGGAACACTGCAGTGAATGGATAGAAGCTCTTCAGAAGGGATAGGCAGGAAGGAGAGGTGGTGGTGTGGCTCTGTATGTTAGGGAATGTTTTGACTGCATAGAGCTTGATTCCAGGGATGACAAAGCTGAATGTTTATGGTTAAGGAAAAAGGGGAAGGCAAGTAAGGGAGATCTTGTATTTGGAGTCTGTTACAGATTCCCACAACCAGGATGAGGAGGCAGATGACCCCACCTGATAGATGTAGGAGGGAACATGATACCAAAAGATGACGAAATGGCAGAACTGCTTAAAAACTGCTTTGCCTCAGTCTTTAGTAGCAGGGACAGTTATATTCAGGGAATTCAACTCCGTAGGCTAGGGGACAGGGACCGAGAGCAGAGCGATCCCCCCATAATCCAGAAGGAGATGGTCAGTGTCCTGATGCACCATGAGGATGTGCATAAATCTGTGTGACCGGATGGGATGCACCCAAGAGTGCTGAAAGAGCCGGTGGCAGTGCTTGCCAAGCCACTTTCCATCACTGGTCATCAGTCCTGGATCACTGGAGAGACATCAGAAGGCTGGAAATCTGCTGATGTAATCCCCATATATAAGAAGGGACAGAAGGATGATCAGGGAAACTACAGACCTGTCAGTTTGACCTCAGTCCCAGGGAGGTTGATGGAGCAGATCATCCTGGTTGGCTGGCCATGCCCAAAGGGTTGTGGACAATGGAGTTAAATCCAGCTGGCGGGGGGTCACGAGTGGTTTGTCCAGGGATTCAGTATGACTGCATTTTTTCAGGAGGTATCTGTAAGCCATAATTTCCCAGACATTTGGTAAGTAATGGTAAACATTTTTGAATTTGACCTTCATCACTTGCACAAAGCAAAATATCATCATATAATGAGAGATCATAATCCTAGGATGATCTCGACGAACTGGTTTCAATGCTGAATGTACAATATATTGACAAATTGTAGGGCTGTTTTTCATACCCTGTGGCAACGCTACCCGCTCATACCACCCCGTAGGAAGTTGACAGTTTACAGAAGGAACCAAAAATTGCAAAATGTTTACAGTCATCTCCATGCAAATAAATGCTAAAGAAACAATCTTTAAGATCAACAATATAACATGGCTAATTTTGAAGAAAAGCAACGTGAGAGTAGAAACCAGAACCCTGGAATTAAGAGTCTCATGGTCTACTGACCTCTACTGGTCTACCAGCTCATCTGCTGCTCTTCTCCAGGACATTGGGCTGATCAGGGGTCTGGAGAACAGGACTTATGAGGAGAGACTGAGAGAACTGGGGCTGTTCAGCTGAGAGAAGAAGAGGCTGAGGGGAGACCTCATTGCTCTCTACAACTACCTCAAAGGAGGTGGTAGTGAGACAGACGCTGGGCTCTTCTCTCTTGTTAGCAGTGACAGGACAAGAGGAAATGGGGTAAATCTACACCCGGGGAGGTTCAGGTTTGATATTAGGAAAAACTTATTCACAGAAAGAGTGGTTCAATATTGGAACAGGCTGCCCAGGGAGGTGGTGGGGGCACCATCCCTAGAGGTGTTCAAAAGACAGGTAGAGGAAGAGCTACAGTGGGTGGTTTAATGGTTAGGGGTTATAGGGTGGACAGCTGGACTCAACAATCTTATAGGTCTTTCGAACTTTGATGATTCTGTGATTATAGGGAGGGAGATCTGTATTATTTCATCATCACTGTGCCTTAGATGGCCTCCAACCATCACATCAACCACAAGTCCTTCTCTGTTCGGAAACAGGAGGTTCATTGCGATGTCTTCTCTGATTTGTTGCCCCACAAGATGTGTCAGGAAGGTCTCTTCCACACTCCAGGAACCTCCCTCTCTGCTTTGCTGTATTTCCAGCACACATCTGGGAAGGGGAAGTGAGAACAAGGTCTCAGCGATTGCAGTTATACTTCGTCTGCCTCTTCATCCTTGATGGGTCCTCTAGAGCCATGTTGGTTCCTACTAATAGGACTGTACACGTTTTGACATCCCAAAGATAGAAGAAATTTTTGAAAAATTAAATACTGTAATTAGCAATAGGGAGATTTAAAAGCTCAAGAATTATTTCCCCTCCATAAAAGAAAAAAAGGGAAAAGTGTAATTATAAGGAGTAAGTGTAAGTCCAGGAGATGACATCCAAGGAACGGAGATGTCTCTTGCACTGGTTTTTCATAAGAGAAATGGTGAGAACTGTAATTATTAACAGTCTGCAGGAGGTGGTACAGGAAGTAGGAAGAAGATGGTCATGCTGGCTGCATGTCCCAGGTCAGTGTCACCATCAGTGCCACAAAGCACAGCCCAATGATGCCCTTGAGCAGGCTCCAGAGCTGACAGCAAAACAGGGAGAGAGGAAGTTGTGACATCCCACAGGTATAAGAACATCTCTGATATCAAACCACCCAACATTGTCACCAGCAACTCTTAAAGCCATAACGAGAATAATTATAACTAATTTGTTTTACCACGCTTTGATCAGATCTGTTGTTATCTCAGCACTTTGTGCCCCACGTTGGGCCCAAATAAAGACTGCTGTGGTTGAACACCAGCCAGGCACTGAGAACCACGTAGCTGTTCACTCACAGACCAACAGTGGGATGGAGGAAAATATAAGAATATTTATGGATGGAGCTAAAACTGTTTTAATTATTGAAGTAAGATACAATTAAATATATATATATATGTATTTTCAGTAATTCTCATGCTAGTTCTAGTAATTATATGACTAAAATAAAATAATATGGAAACTTTGTTGCTTTACTATTCTCTGCAAAGAGGGAAACTCCGGCTGTGCCTGAGTGCAGATATTCTCTAAGGGAGATGGGTTTGGAGCTGGTGCAAAGGATCTGTAACACCCAGCTGCAGCCTGCAGGGGAGAAGTGTGATGGGAGGAAAAGACACACAGGACGTAGGAGGGACAGGGACAATTTGCCACCTCAACCTTTCTACCACCAACTTGTCACCACCACTTGTCACCTCTATCTGGCAGCTGGCACTTGTTCAGCACCTCCACCTGGCACTGTGCTGCTGCTCCCCCACCCCAGAGCACTGCCTGGTGGGACAGCCTGTTGGGAGCTGCGAGGAAAACTCGTGCAACCAATATGGTTGATAAACAAGCTTCAGCTTTATTGCGCAGCAACTTTCCCTTATATGTGGTTTCTGTGACCACACCCCCACATCTAAACCATAACATAACGTTTTATTGGACACCCGGTGTGTTTACCTGTAGCACAGCGAATCCCTGGTGCAGGTAGCACAGGATTATGGGCCGATCTAATTGGCCTCTCAAACATGGGGTTGGGCACGGCAAAGGGGTCACACCCCCTACCTTTTTGGGAACATTCAGGAACATTCTCCAACATTTCCCAACATAACCCCCTTTTTCTTTTTGCACAAGCCCATGTTTGATTAAAACTTTTGCAGTGCTAATTCTTAAACACACATAATACAAACAACAAAACATGCAAAACTTAAGAATACAATCAATATCATAATGCCCTTTTGAAACAGTCTAAAAACTACTTGGCTAATGAATCAAACAAATTGGTTAACAAGTTATCAACCTGATTTTGTTCCCTGAATCAAGTGTAAATCGACTTCGCATTTATGACATGTCTCTGTTTTACACAATCACTCATACACACGCACTCTCAAACAGAGCTCTGTTCAATATTAGGAAGGACTAGCATCCACTAGTGCAGAGAGCCAAGGGAGGGATAGGAGAGGCTTATCCGACGGAATCTTTTTGGGGGGCCCCTATAAGCATCTCCAAGTCCCACCGGCTCATAGCACGATGGAGTCCTAGTTCCTTCATAGTTGCCAAATTAAAATGCAATAAAAACCTAGGATTGCAACATTCAATCACTACATTCATAACAGGCGAAGTCTAAATGGAGCGTAGGCACCCCCTTTTTTTTTTTTTTTTCTTTTTCAAGCGCTGGGTGTTGCAACATACAAAACAAAATTTAAATTTCATACTCCATTTTTTTTTTTTTTTTAATTGGAAATCAGGTTGAAAAGCTGATCTACAGAATCAATTTGTCAAAACTGGCTAAGCAGAAAATGCGTCAGCTCAGTTTTAGAGTACTCTGTCAATTTTACACCATCTGCTATCGTTCGGGCTATTCTTGACGTCATGGTTATAAAAACAGAGTGCTCATGCAGGTTAATTTACAGTGAACCCTCCTTCTAAATTTTTCATTTTCCACTTGTTCCGAAGAGCAGGACAATAGTCTCCACATTGTTTCACAAAGTAATAACAGATCCAAATAGGGAGAAAACTTGATCCGCCAGGAGATTTTTAGCAGAACAAAAACTGGATTTAGCAAGACAAGGAGTCAAAACTTCAATTCCATGACAAATGGAGTTATTATCTCTCATTTTGTAGGAAACAAAAAAATTAAAACAGCTTTGTCATCTTACTTGTGACACCTAATTTAAATCTCAGGCATTACCTCTTTATATCAGCATAAATATGTAGCCTTCTACACTTTTTATGATGCAGTTACAAACACTAAAATGTTACAGTAGGAAGCAAGAGCTAGTTCAAGGAATTTCAGACTTTGAAATCAGCAAGATACAAAGCTAAAATTCGTATGTTCCACTTCAAGTTATGAATACTTTCACTAAAACATAAATATTTTAACATATATTAACTTTTTCTGACATTCAAAATTGTAAAATCAATATGGCAGAATTATTGTTAAAAGCACATATTTGCAAATATTCTTTTTTCCATACATAAAGTATTTGGCATAATTATAACAATCTTGCTGCACACACAACTGTATGCTACTTTTTTTTTTTTTTTTTCTTTTCTTTTCTTTTCTTTTTTTCTGTTTTTTTTTTTTGTTTTTTGGTATATCCTGGAGTCTCTGAGGGTCTCATGACTTCCTAATATACTTCTTGTGTAACCGTTCACAATCTTTGGTGCTTAGTATAGGTCCATGCCCTTGTTCCTCAAGCCATTTTCCAACAAAACCTTTATCTTTTTCATAATAATAACAGCTTTGGCAAATAGCTTCTTGAGTATCGCTAACATACAACTAAGATACACTAAAGTTACCAATATGATAGAAAGTACAAACAAACCAGTTTTACATAAACTTTGAAGCCATTCAGTGAGGCCAAACCAATTGACTAATTCATCTATGCCGAAGAATCCTACATCTTGCTTGATATTTTGAGTACGTTCTACTAGCTGTTGTATCTCCTTATGTATTGATTTAAAATGATCACTCAAATTCATACAACACATATCATCGAAATCTTCACAACAATGGCCATGAGCTAAAAACAAAAAATCAATGGCAGCTCTATTTTCTAATACTGCATGTTGTATAGAAGATAAATCATCAGCTAATTCAGATAATACCTTGCTGGTATCACTAGCATGCTTTACCACCCAACAACTTACTTTCTCCAAGTTTCGATGTGCACGAGCGGCAGCTGCTCCTGGCAAGAAGGTAGAAGTAACAATCACCTGCCATTTGGACCAAGGGTTAACATCATCATCACATTCCTGCGTTAGTATTTGAGCCAGGCTTCGCTTCCACCGCACACGATGGGTACTGTTTGGGTGTGCGTGAGATGTGACTAAACTCAATTGACCAATGGTGCAAGGCCCTCCAATGGGACGGGAAGGTATACCTGACCATGCCCGATCTCCACAAATTAAAAAATACCCTGCTGGTAATTTCCTAGGGAGCTGCGTCCCAGGCAATGGGTTAGTAGCACCGCGGAGGGTGTAGTTGCGCCATTGGCTGAAATTGCCAATTGGGAAAACGTTGGTAGTAGCACATTGTCTTCCTGTACCTTCTGTTCAATCAGCGGACAAGCTACTTATTCAAAAGCAATAAGTGGCATTTAGAGAGTCTGCAAGGCTGCAAGGAAATTTCACTGGATCGGTGATACCCGTAGGGATCTTTTGGGGCTTGCTGTCAATGAGAGTCACATCTACTGCGGTTGCCAGGTCCAGCCTGATCCAGTGAAATATCAAGAAAAACCATGTGGAGCCCTTTTATTAGGACGATCGTCTGCTGGACTTAAGGGTTTGTTTGTCTTGCCAGGAGTAATAGACAGTGACTATACTGGAGAAATTTGTATTGTAGCTATGACTAAGACGAATCTTTTGTGTGCTTCGTTTTACTTGGGCTGCGCCTCCTACCCCTTCAACTCCAGACATCATTGGGGCAGCTGGCCAGTGATGAGGCCACAGCTTCTCATCCACGATAGTGATGTCTGCTCCTGTGTCCAGTAGCGCTGTAAGGTGACACTGGTCCTGCTGATGTTCTAATAATATTGGTGCTTTGGGGCGTTCATCCATTGGGACGCATAGTAAGGCCATTTGTCCTGTAGAGCCAAACGCTCCTGTTCAGCGGGGAACTGTCGAAGAGACGGCTGCTGCATCAGTTAATTGTTGTGTCGGGACTAGCTGGGCAATTCGAGTTCCTTTTGGAATTACCATAGGTGGTGTCCAAGCCAAGACCGGGTCTGCTGATACTCGTGTGTTAAGAGTGTATCTTCGGACCACTACAGCCAAAAAGTTACAATCCAAACAAAGACTGACGTATTGGCCCTTCTAATTTGTAAAGGCCAAACCCGTATTATACAAATTACTGGAGATGAACCCAGCACAATCTATCTCCCAATGAAACTAGGAGAGTTGGACTGGTATTGGCAGCACTCTCCAGCCCTACAGCCAAGTCCCCTAGAAGCTGCGCAAACCATTGATCTTTCCCCGTTGCGGTTTACTGCGTTAAAGTGGATGTCCTGCATGAATGGATTCCTGTTCCAAAACGATCTGAGGAACCTCTTCAAGATGCACTAACGGTCTTTACCGATGCAGGAAAACGCTCATGACAAGCTGCAGTGACTTAGCAAGACAAAGAGCAATGGTGCCATGAACTCCTGTCCGCACAAGAGGATGACACCCTACAGACTCTAGAGTTGGCTTAAAGGATTATCTAATCAAATTTACAGATTTGCAAGACCCACAGGAGCGATTGGCAAAGACTCTATTTGTCTTGAATTATTTGTGCATATTTGGGGATCAAAAGTTAGCAGCAGCGTATATTCATGGGACAGTGGCCCAACGAGCAGAGTCCCAGGAACCCCCGCTATACGTTACTTATAGAGATCCTGCAACAGGTATATGGCAAGGACCAGCAGAAGATAAATATCTAGGCAAAGGTCACGTTTGTTTCCACCCCTACAGGTACCTTGTGGGTTCTCAGCAAGTGGACTCAGCTGGCACCCGCTCCGCCGAATTTGAAAGCATAAGCTCAAGAGCAGAGACAGCCGTATTAAGTGCTCAACATGTTCAAAGACAAAACTGCCGTTTTGGCCTCATCATAGGTTTAACTGTCATTTTAAGTTTTGATTGCTTTGCTTTCCCAAACTTTGACCCTCAACAGAATGTCTGGGTTACCCTTGCACATCAGCTTAACACCACTTCCTTTTATGCCAGTCTAACGACACCCCAATCACCTTTTATTACATGTTTAGTTGGTGTACCAGCCTCTGAAGAGACTCGGCCAGTGATTCAAGCAGCTATGAATCGCACACAAGTGCAATTTCACACTGAGAGTCTATGTCCAACCAAGGCCAGCTTAATTGCGTGTTTAAGTGATTATGACACTTGGGATGATTGTTTGCCTGTTGGGCCTGATCCCTAAGAATTAAGCCTTGCAGACTCTCTAAATGCCACTTATTGCTTTTGAATAAGTAGCTTGTCCGCTGATTGAACAGAAGGTACAGGAAGACAATGTGCTACTACCAACGTTTTCCCAATTGGCAATTTCAGCCAATGGCGCAACTACACCCTCCGCGGTGCTACTAACCCATTGCCTGGGACGCAGCTCCCTAGGAAATTACCAGCAGGGTATTTTTTAATTTGTGGAGATCGGGCATGGTCAGGTATACCTTCCCGTCCCATTGGAGGGCCTTGCACCATTGGTCAATTGAGTTTAGTCACATCTCACGCACACCCAAACAGTACCCATCGTGTGCGGTGGAAGCGAAGCCTGGCTCAAATACTAACGCAGGAATGTGATGATGATGTTAACCCTTGGTCCAAATGGCAGGTGATTGTTACTTCTACCTTCTTGCCAGGAGCAGCTGCCGCTCGTGCACATCGAAACTTGGAGAAAGTAAGTTGTTGGGTGGTAAAGCATGCTAGTGATACCAGCAAGGTATTATCTGAATTAGCTGATGATTTATCTTCTATACAACATGCAGTATTAGAAAATAGAGCTGCCATTGATTTTTTGTTTTTAGCTCATGGCCATTGTTGTGAAGATTTCGATGATATGTGTTGTATGAATTTGAGTGATCATTTTAAATCAATACATAAGGAGATACAACAGCTAGTAGAACGTACTCAAAATATCAAGCAAGATGTAGGATTCTTCGGCATAGATGAATTAGTCAATTGGTTTGGCCTCACTGAATGGCTTCAAAGTTTATGTAAAACTGGTTTGTTTGTACTTTCTATCATATTGGTAACTTTAGTGTATCTTAGTTGTATGTTAGCGATACTCAAGAAGCTATTTGCCAAAGCTGTTATTATTATGAAAAAGATAAAGGTTTTGTTGGAAAATGGCTTGAGGAACAAGGGCATGGACCTATACTAAGCACCAAAGATTGTGAACGGTTACACAAGAAGTATATTAGGAAGTCATGAGACCCTCAGAGACTCCAGGATATACCAAAAAACAAAAAAAAAAAACAGAAAAAAAGAAAAGAAAAGAAAAGAAAAAAAAAAAAAAAAAGTAGCATACAGTTGTGTGTGCAGCAAGATTGTTATAATTATGCCAAATACTTTATGTATGGAAAAAAGAATATTTGCAAATATGTGCTTTTAACAATAATTCTGCCATATTGATTTTACAATTTTGAATGTCAGAAAAAGTTAATATATGTTAAAATATTTATGTTTTAGTGAAAGTATTCATAACTTGAAGTGGAACATACGAATTTTAGCTTTGTATCTTGCTGATTTCAAAGTCTGAAATTCCTTGAACTAGCTCTTGCTTCCTACTGTAACATTTTAGTGTTTGTAACTGCATCATAAAAAGTGTAGAAGGCTACATATTTATGCTGATATAAAGAGGTAATGCCTGAGATTTAAATTAGGTGTCACAAGTAAGATGACAAAGCTGTTTTAATTTTTTTGTTTCCTACAAAATGAGAGATAATAACTCCATTTGTCATGGAATTGAAGTTTTGACTCCTTGTCTTGCTAAATCCAGTTTTTGTTCTGCTAAAAATCTCCTGGCGGATCAAGTTTTCTCCCTATTTGGATCTGTTATTACTTTGTGAAACAATGTGGAGACTATTGTCCTGCTCTTCGGAACAAGTGGAAAATGAAAAATTTAGAAGGAGGGTTCACTGTAAATTAACCTGCATGAGCACTCTGTTTTTATAACCATGACGTCAAGAATAGCCCGAACGATAGCAGATGGTGTAAAATTGACAGAGTACTCTAAAACTGAGCTGACGCATTTTCTGCTTAGCCAGTTTTGACAAATTGATTCTGTAGATCAGCTTTTCAACCTGATTTCCAATTAAAAAAAAAAAAAAAATGGAGTATGAAATTTAAATTTTGTTTTGTATGTTGCAACACCCAGCGCTTGAAAAAGAAAAAAAAAAAAAAAAGGGGGTGCCTACGCTCCATTTAGACTTCGCCTGTTATGAATGTAGTGATTGAATGTTGCAATCCTAGGTTTTTATTGCATTTTAATTTGGCAACTATGAAGGAACTAGGACTCCATCGTGCTATGAGCCGGTGGGACTTGGAGATGCTTATAGGGGCCCCCCAAAAAGATTCCGTCGGATAAGCCTCTCCTATCCCTCCCTTGGCTCTCTGCACTAGTGGATGCTAGTCCTTCCTAATATTGAACAGAGCTCTGTTTGAGAGTGCGTGTGTATGAGTGATTGTGTAAAACAGAGACATGTCATAAATGCGAAGTCGATTTACACTTGATTCAGGGAACAAAATCAGGTTGATAACTTGTTAACCAATTTGTTTGATTCATTAGCCAAGTAGTTTTTAGACTGTTTCAAAAGGGCATTATGATATTGATTGTATTCTTAAGTTTTGCATGTTTTGTTGTTTGTATTATGTGTGTTTAAGAATTAGCACTGCAAAAGTTTTAATCAAACATGGGCTTGTGCAAAAAGAAAAAGGGGGTTATGTTGGGAAATGTTGGAGAATGTTCCTGAATGTTCCCAAAAAGGTAGGGGGTGTGACCCCTTTGCCGTGCCCAACCCCATGTTTGAGAGGCCAATTAGATCGGCCCATAATCCTGTGCTACCTGCACCAGGGATTCGCTGTGCTACAGGTAAACACACCGGGTGTCCAATAAAACGTTATGTTATGGTTTAGATGTGGGGGTGTGGTCACAGAAACCACATATAAGGGAAAGTTGCTGCGCAATAAAGCTGAAGCTTGTTTATCAACCATATTGGTTGCACGAGTTTTCCTCGCAGCTCCCAACAGGCTGTCCCACCAGGCAGTGCTCTGGGGTGGGGGAGCAGCAGCACAGTGCCAGGTGGAGGTGCTGAACAAGTGCCAGCTGCCAGATAGAGGTGACAAGTGGTGGTGACAAGTTGGTGGTAGAAAGGTTGAGGTGGCAAATTGTCCCTGTCCCTCCTACGTCCTGTGTGTCTTTTCCTCCCATCACACTTCTCCCCTGCAGGCTGCAGCTGGGTGTTACAGATCCTTTGCACCAGCTCCAAACCCATCTCCCTTAGAGAATATCTGCACTCAGGCACAGCCGGAGTTTCCCTCTTTGCAGAGAATAGTAAAGCAACAAAGTTTCCATATTATTTTATTTTAGTCATATAATTACTAGAACTAGCATGAGAATTACTGAAAATACATATATATATATATTTAATTGTATCTTACTTCAATAATTAAAACAGTTTTAGCTCCATCCATAAATATTCTTATATTTTCCTCCATCCCACTGTTGGTCTGTGAGTGAACAGCTACGTGGTTCTCAGTGCCTGGCTGGTGTTCAACCACAGCAGTCTTTATTTGGGCCCAACGTGGGGCACAAAGTGCTGAGATAACAACAGATCTGATCAAAGCGTGGTAAAACAAATTAGTTATAATTATTCTCGTTATGGCTTTAAGAGTTGCTGGTGACAATGTTGGGTGGTTTGATATCAGAGATGTTCTTATACCTGTGGGATGTCACAACTTCCTCTCTCCCTGTTTTGCTGTCAGCTCTGGAGCCTGCTCAAGGGCATCATTGGGCTGTGCTTTGTGGCACTGATGGTGACACTGACCTGGGACATGCAGCCAGCATGACCATCTTCTTCCTACTTCCTGTACCACCTCCTGCAGACTGTTAATAATTACAGTTCTCACCATTTCTCTTATGAAAAACCAGTGCAAGAGACATCTCCGTTCCTTGGATGTCATCTCCTGGACTTACACTTACTCCTTATAATTACACTTTTCCCTTTTTTTCTTTTATGGAGGGGAAATAATTCTTGAGCTTTTAAATCTCCCTATTGCTAATTACAGTATTTAATTTTTCAAAAATTTCTTCTATCTTTGGGATGTCAAAACGTGTACAGTCCTATTAGTAGGAACCAACATGGCTCTAGAGGACCCATCAAGGATGAAGAGGCAGACGAAGTATAACTGCAATCGCTGAGACCTTGTTCTCACTTCCCCTTCCCAGATGTGTGCTGGAAATACAGCAAAGCAGAGAGGGAGGTTCCTGGAGTGTGGAAGAGACCTTCCTGACACATCTTGTGGGGCAACAAATCAGAGAAGACATCGCAATGAACCTCCTGTTTCCGAACAGAGAAGGACTTGTGGTTGATGTGATGGTTGGAGGCCATCTAAGGCACAGTGATGATGAAATAATACAGATCTCCCTCCCTATAATCACAGAATCATCAAAGTTCGAAAGACCTATAAGATTGTTGAGTCCAGCTGTCCACCCTATAACCCCTAACCATTAAACCACCCACTGTAGCTCTTCCTCTACCTGTCTTTTGAACACCTCTAGGGATGGTGCCCCCACCACCTCCCTGGGCAGCCTGTTCCAATATTGAACCACTCTTTCTGTGAATAAGTTTTTCCTAATATCAAACCTGAACCTCCCCGGGTGTAGATTTACCCCATTTCCTCTTGTCCTGTCACTGCTAACAAGAGAGAAGAGCCCAGCGTCTGTCTCACTACCACCTCCTTTGAGGTAGTTGTAGAGAGCAATGAGGTCTCCCCTCAGCCTCTTCTTCTCTCAGCTGAACAGCCCCAGTTCTCTCAGTCTCTCCTCATAAGTCCTGTTCTCCAGACCCCTGATCAGCCCAATGTCCTGGAGAAGAGCAGCAGATGAGCTGGTAGACCAGTAGAGGTCAGTAGACCATGAGACTCTTAATTCCAGGGTTCTGGTTTCTACTCTCACGTTGCTTTTCTTCAAAATTAGCCATGTTATATTGTTGATCTTAAAGATTGTTTCTTTAGCATTTATTTGCATGGAGATGACTGTAAACATTTTGCAATTTTTGGTTCCTTCTGTAAACTGTCAACTTCCTACGGGGTGGTATGAGCGGGTAGCGTTGCCACAGGGTATGAAAAACAGCCCTACAATTTGTCAATATATTGTACATTCAGCATTGAAACCAGTTCGTCGAGATCATCCTAGGATTATGATCTCTCATTATATGATGATATTTTGCTTTGTGCAAGTGATGAAGGTCAAATTCAAAAATGTTTACCATTACTTACCAAATGTCTGGGAAATTATGGCTTACAGATACCTCCTGAAAAAATGCAGTCATACTGAATCCCTGGACAAACCACTCGTGACCCCCCGCCAGCTGGATTTAACTCCATTGTCCACAACCCTTTGGGCATGGCCAGCCAACCAGGATGATCTGCTCCATCAACCTCCCTGGGACTGAGGTCAAACTGACAGGTCTGTAGTTTCCCTGATCATCCTTCTGTCCCTTCTTATATATGGGGATTACATCAGCAGATTTCCAGCCTTCTGATGTCTCTCCAGTGATCCAGGACTGATGACCAGTGATGGAAAGTGGCTTGGCAAGCACTGCCACCGGCTCTTTCAGCACTCTTGGGTGCATCCCATCCGGTCACACAGATTTATGCACATCCTCATGGTGCATCAGGACACTGACCATCTCCTTCTGGATTATGGGGGGATCGCTCTGCTCTCGGTCCCTGTCCCCTAGCCTACGGAGTTGAATTCCCTGAATATAACTGTCCCTGCTACTAAAGACTGAGGCAAAGCAGTTTTTAAGCAGTTCTGCCATTTCGTCATCTTTTGGTATCATGTTCCCTCCTACATCTATCAGGTGGGGTCATCTGCCTCCTCATCCTGGTTGTGGGAATCTGTAACAGACTCCAAATACAAGATCTCCCTTACTTGCCTTCCCCTTTTTCCTTAACCATAAACATTCAGCTTTGTCATCCCTGGAATCAAGCTCTATGCAGTCAAAACATTCCCTAACATACAGAGCCACACCACCACCTCTCCTTCCTGCCTATCCCTTCTGAAGAGCTTCTATCCATTCACTGCAGTGTTCCAGCTGTGACAGTCATCCCACCACATTTCTGTGATGACAACTACATCACAGCTGTCCTGCTGTGCAATGGCTTCCATCTCGTCCTGTTTGTTGCCCATGTTCTGTGCATTGGTGTAGATGCACCTCAGCTGGGCCTCCTTTTGTGTGGGAGAAGCCCTAATGACCTCCTGATTATTCTCCAATATTTCCATAACCCCCAACCTCACACCAACAGGGAGCACAGGGCAGGGTCCTTCTGGTTTTGTGACTGATCTGTGGAAAAGCACTGCTCTCGGATCCAAAATCATACCCAGATTATTTCTGGGGGGATTTCCATATGCACAGTGAGGGCACAGGTTCCTGCTGGGAAACCTGGCTTTCCTCAGGCTATACTTCCACTTTTCTCTGTCTTTTTAAGGTGGAAGGAAACCTCATCTGGGGAAGTGAGATCAGGTTCTGTGAGTACCTACACCATCAGCCTCCTGTGTGCTAGGAACCTCATCCAGTGCTTTCACCCTCCTTTACCCTACAGATACATCCCACATCACCTTCCCAGGTCAATCAGGGTCTGTGTGACAGCACAGCCCTCAGCCAGCCCGTGGGGTCTGGGGTGTTGGGCACCTCCTCCTCCATCTGCTCACAGGAGAGGTGAAGTGCATCTGTGCTGCCATGTGCCCACCTCCCCCTACCCAGGGGCTGGAGGTGCCTGCCAGGCATTATCAACATCTGGGTGGGGTTGTGCAGGGCTGGGGGAGGGAAAGGCTTTCCTGAGTGCCTTTCCTCTGCCTCTCTCCATGCCCCCCTCAGCTGCTCTTGCTGTTGATGTCAGGCTGGGAGCGGGAGTTTCAGCTGCAGGCACAGCTCTTGTGGCTCCTCCCATGCAGATGGTTTCAGTCAAGGAGGTGTCCAGCTGTGCTCTGCCCTGGGAAGCTCTGGGCAGTGCAGTCTGAGTGAGGCTGGGCAGGGAGCTGACCTCCCTTCATCAGATGTTCTCATTCCATCCCTGGGCTGTCTCCTTGGGGTGTCTGTCCAAGCTGGGAGCTGCTTTCCAGAGGGCACAATGATCCTCGCGTGATGGGGGAGCTCTAAAAAAAAAACAAAATACAAAAAATAAACCTCTTAAAATGCCTTCTTTTGTGAGGGTTCCTTTACACAGGGAGGAAAGAAGCTGCAGTGCCTTTGGCATCACTAACAATCTCAAATGAAAAATGTTCACTCTAGGATTGGTCCCTGTCCCCATGATTGTCATGAAGCCCCTGTTGCAGGTGGGAAAACTCCATGGCAGCCAGTGAACAGAGTCCCTGCTCCTCCTGACACAAACATCAACAACCAGGGCTGCAGCCATGGGCTTCAAGGAAGACCTCCTAGAAAAGTGTGTGTGTGTAGGATGGACATATGGAAGGGGAAACGGGTCTCATTTTTCAGAAAATTAACTCCTAAATTTTTGTCTTTCCTCCTCAAACAGCTCTCCATGACTTTTACAAGCAGCAGACGTCCAACAGCAGCTCCATCAGCCAGTTCCTCCTCCTGGCATTTGCAGACAGGCGGGAGCTGCAGCTCTTGCACTTCTGGCTCTTCCTGGGCATCTACCTGGCTGCCCGCCTGGGCAACGGCCTCATCATCACCACCATCGCCTGTGACCACCACCTCCACACCCCCATGTACTTCTTCCTCCTCAACCTCTCCCTCCTCGACCTGGGATCCATCTCCACCACTCTGCCCAAAGCCATGGCCAATTCCCTCTGGGAAAACACGGACATCTCCTACAACGGATGTGCTGCACAGCTCTTCTTTTTTGCCTTCCTCCTTTCAGCAGAGTTTTATCTCCCGACCATCTTGTCCTACGACCACTACGTAGCCATCTGCGAACCCCTGCACTACAGGACCCTCCTGGGCAGCAGAGCTTGTTTCCACATGGCAGCAGCTGCCTGGGGCACTGGGTTTCTTCATGCTCTGGTGCACACAGCCAATGCATTTTCCCTGCCCCTCTGCCAGGGCAATGCCCTGGACCAGTTCTTCTGTGAAATCCCCCAGATCCTCAAGCTCTGCTGCTCACACTCCTACTTCAGGAAACTTGGGCTTCTTGCGGTCAGTGTATGTGTATCTTTTGGGTGTTTTGTTTTCATATTGGTGTCATATATGGAGATCTTCAGGGCTGTGCTGAGGATCCCCTCTGAGCAGGGAAGGCACAAAGCCTTTTCCATGTGCCTCCCTCACCTGGCCGTGGTCTCCCTGTTCCTCAGCACAGCCGTGTTTGCCTACCTGAAGCCCTCCTCCATCTCCTCCCCATCCCTGGACCTGGTGGTGTCATTTCTGTACTCAGTGGTTCCCCCAGCAGTGAACCCCCTCATCTACAGCATGAGGAACCAGGAGCTCAAGAATGCCCTGAAGAAACTGATGTGTGGATGACTTTTCAGAAGGATGAGAATGATGGACTTAATGTACAGTTCTCTCCTAGCATAACTCATTACAAACCCCTCCAGTCTCCACAGATTTTTTATTAGGTTTTGTTGTGGATATGTGTTATTTTGTTTAGTTTTTTCTCTCTTTTCCCTTTCCAATATTTGCCCATACATTAAGGTCATTATTTGTGCTATTTGCTATCATGTTTCTCTCCGTATATTCTTTTACCCAGAGTCTGTGTGAATGACGAGCTGTGTGTCTTTTCCAATTTTGACTCAAATAGGAATGTTATTGTTTTTTTCCTTTCTCATTATGTGAATATCCAGGTTTTCTTTGACCCAGAGACTTTCAAAAAGGAGCTGTGCTCTCGGTGTTTTTAAACGGAATAAAGAACCTTCAAGTGAATGTTTGCCTGAGGCCCTTCCTTTGAGACCCTGTCTGGAGCTGCAGGGCAGTGCCTGTGTGCAGAGGTGGAGGGGAAAGGGTCCTGGCACAAGGGCACTGCCCGGGAGCACCAGCACTTGATTTTTTCCAAGCTGTCCACTTTCCAGCTCCACAGTCTCCTTCTGCACCCTTGGGTAAGGCCTGAGTGCTCTGGCAGCTTGGTCAAAGCCCTGCAGTGTGACAGTCCTGTGCCCGCAGGCAGGGACAGGGCACGGGCACTGCTGTGACAGAGCTGGCCTCCAGAACAGCCCTTCCATCATCACAGGGGATCTCCTCAGCTCAGCTCTTCTTCCACACTTGCTCTCAAGAAGCTGGCCAAGGAGTTGACTCTGCAGAGACTGTTGCTCTGCTGCTTTCTCTGGGGGCTCCCTGTGATGCCATCATGGTCCCGGCCGGGGGGGAGGGTTGGGGACTAAGGGCTGGTTCCTTTGTCACTTCTTTGGTGTCCAGAGCCCTTAGGGATGGTGAATGTTGTGCCATAAAGACAGCCCATGGCACTGGAATCAGGCAGGGCCCCTCTGAGCACCCTCCATGGGCACCCAAGAGCTTGTGTGGGAGGTGGTCAGTGGCAGTGAGCACCATCAGCTGGGTCTGCCTCCCAGCTTGACTAGCACAGCCCATGAACAGAGTCAGCCCTGGGCACCCCAGCCCTGTGCTCTGCAGAGCAGCACCCGCAGCTCGGGGCGGAGGGCTGCCTGGGGACAGGGCGCAGGGATGGGTGGCCAGGCCAGCCCGGAGGTGCTCGACAGGGAGAAGGCTCTGTGGGAGCACAAACACCACCAGCTCTTCCCAGGGTTGCCATGAAGGTCAGTGGCACAGACCGTGTCCTCAGGTCACTTCACCTGGACACTAACGTCCCCTGGGAAGCCATCCGAATGCAGCACTGGGATCTGCTTCCTTCAGCCAAGGTCCACCAGCCTGTCCCAGCTGCTGGACTCCATCTCTGCCCACAGTGGCCTCAGTGTTTTTTTATGAACCCTTGGCACCTTTGAGTGTTTCCTGCTGGTGGCCACATCTTGTCTTCAGTGCTGGGCTTGCTGTCGCCTTCCCTGTAAGATTCATGGACTGGAAGATCTGCCCTGAGAATGCAGCACCTTGGTTAAGGACATTTCTGCTAGACTTGAATGACCAGAAGCTCTGTGTGTTTGACTGGCTTAATGCACACTAGCTGATCAAACCCAGATTTGGGACAAAAGTTTAGGTGACCTAAATGGGACTGAACTCTCTGCCTTTCCTGGTTTTTCTTACTGCGTGTGATAGGGAGGAGGGACTGGAGAGGACTTCAGTGTGCATCCACCTGTTTTATCAGGGACTCCCTCAGCTCCTCTGTCTTGTCAGGCAGTAAGGGACACCAGGTGCTATGCTTGGATTGAGATATTGTGGAAATTCAGGAAGAGAAATGGTATAGCTCTTGCAGTCTTTAGGATACATCCTAAAAAACTGGGACAAATATGAAAGGGATCCCCCCCCAGAATGAAATATAACAATTAAACATATTTTCATTCATGGTGGCCACCATTTAAGTTAGAAAATAGAAAAAATTATTCAAAAATGGGGAATTTTTGTATTTATAATTGTGCTGCTTTTTGTAAATTTTCCATTTTTTTTTACTTTTGTTATACTCTCCAGTTATGAAGTTTGTGATCATTGTACATTGTGAATAATGTACTGCATGTAATGTCACCAAAAAGTCTCTGACTTGGACTGCCCTACCCTAAAGGACAACAGTTTGTAAAGTGCACCTTTTGAACAATTGAAATGCTTGAACAGCAGAAATGCTTTTGGAGAACTAAATTCACAGGTACATCAAGTCCCAAGGATGTTGCTACAGAACCCTTAGCTTTGGAGGTGACACTGCTTGAAGAACAAGGACTCTGCACATCATACATATCACCACTGCCTGAACTGAAGAAGCTGGAGTGAAGATGCTAAGCTTGTAGCCACCATATTCCTTATATTCAGGGGTCTCCTCCTGCCTGAGATAATTTGTGACTAATGGATTCTTTCACTCCAAGAGCTCTTTGAAGACTGAAAAAGGGAAAGGAAAAAGAGGAGAGAGAGGGGTAGAATCAGAGCTTCAGAAATACCTCAGCTCCTCTGAGCAATGTTTCTGCATTTGAACAACTGCTGGGAACTTTCCTTTGGTGAGTGGTGGTACAATATTATTTATACCCAGAATGAGTGAAAGCAGATTGCTAGAGCATCCAGATGGGGGTTTTCATTTAAAAAGGATGAATAAAACAATGAGAGTTCCAGGGGAAAAAATGCTGAGCATGTCTGGAAAGGCAGAAAGGCAGCAAGCATCTATTCTAGCTAACACTCCATAAGCATACTGAGAATCCACTACAAGATTAATATCTGTCACTGAAAATAATCAAAAGGCTTCTATCACTGCACACAATTCTATGACCTGTGCTGATCCTTCCTGTAGCACAACATGTGATGGTCATTGGTCTGAAGCAGAATTATGCCAAGCTACCACTGCTTTGTGTGAGACAGCAGATCCATCCAGGAATAGAGTAGGAGCTCTCTCTGGTGGTACTGTTGATAAAATAGAACACTGTATTGTTAACTCTTGCAGGGACTGGAACAATTTGTGAGTCAGCAAGTTGAACTTTATCTCTCCAAGGTAATCTGTTAAGTCAGTTTGAAAAGACAGTGACATTTGCATAGCTGTATGGAAATCCTGTTGAGTTATATGGTTATGCTATATGTTGTGACATCAACATCTAATGCAAAAATACCTCTAGCACGTACTCACAGTTTTGCAATCACCTCAGACAACATTTCAAAACTAGACCATATTATTTTGGTGGAATGATGTGACAAAAATTGCCACTCTAGCATCCAGAAATTTTTTCCCTCCCATTGCCCTAATATTCCAAAATTCTGGAAAGTGTTATTTATCACAAAACCTCTGAGAACTAATTTTGGATGATAACAATGTGCAAAAGACAGTTTAACATTAGTCATTACAGTTTCTAGTGCTCCGTGGTTATGGGTACAGCAATGGGAGCAGAGCAATTAGCAGATCTGAGCTGCTTCATCCTGGCAAGGTGCTCTGTCCCATCTACAGAACCTGTTTGTATAAGTCCATCATGTACCCGAGAGGTGGGACACAGAGAATATCCAAAGAACAAGCAGGTGGGTCAGGCTGCTAAGGTCAGTGTGGCTCAGGTGGATCTGGACTGGCAAGATAAAGGTGAATTATTTTATAGCTTGGTGGGCCCATCAAATCCATCAAGGAATAGATGAGACAAACAGATGGGGTCCTGAGGGAGGGGTGGACTGAACATGAATGTTATTGCACAGCTGACCCATGAATGTGAAACATCTGCTGCAATCAAGCAAGCTAACTTGATCTCTAGGTACTACACATTAGAAGTTGTTTAACCCTTAAAAAGACCTCAGCCACACCCAGGGCCATGTTGGTTCCTACTAGGGTGACCGTACACATTTTGGCATTCCAAAGATAGAAGAAATTTTCAAAACTTCAACTATTGCAATTAACCATAGAGAGAATGAGAATATCAGGAATGATGTCCTATTCATAAAGGAGAAAAAGGGAAAAAGTGAAATTATAAATAATGACAAGGAGATGACACCAGAAGTATGGAGACATGTCTTGCACCAGTTTCTCCTAAGAAAGACAGTGAGAACTGTAATTATTAACCATATGCAGAAGGTGTCACCTGAACTATGGAGGTGATATCCATGTTGGCTGAAGGTCCCAGGTCAGTGTCACCATCAGTGTCACACAGCACAGCCCAATGATGCCCTTGAGAAGGCTCCAGAGCTGACATTAAGCATAACAAGGAGCAATGAAGGTGTGACATCACACAGCTCTAGGAACAGCTCTGAGACCAAACCAACCAACATGCTGACCAGTCACTGTAAAACCCATACAGAGAATAATTATAACTAATTTTTTTTAACACTCTGATCAGATCTGTCGTTATCTCATCCCTTTGTGCCCCACGTTGGGCCCAACGCCAGCCAGACACTTGGCATCACGCAGCCTGTCCTGGTTTAGGCCAGAATAAAGGTAATTTTCTGTCTTGTACTTTTTCTTTCAGCTAAGTCTCTTGTAAGTAGCTGCACTTGCTGAAATTAACAGCAAGTTTCTCAGACAGTGTCTGATTCTAGGACTGGTAACACAATGTTTACAGTAACTGCTAGAGACTGGTATGCAGAGCCAAGGATACTGCTCAGCTCTGAGGAACATTTTGCCCTCTGGAAAAAGAGGAGTTAAGAGGTCACACCTGAAGCCCTCCCTTAGGGAGGAACGGAAAAGACAAATGGCCAAAATTGACCAAAATATTCCATCCCATACATGTCATACTCAGTATAAATTTGAGGGATCACAAGGGTCAACCCCTTTTTCCTTTCCCTCCTGCTTCCCCTTCTTCTCCTGTCCCCGTTTGCTTCAGCATCCTGAGAGGATTCCATCCATTCCTCTGCCTGTGGTCCTGATCCATGCCAGCCTGAATCTGTGTGTTCCTGCCTCCAGCTCCCGAATGCTGCTGACTCCAGGAGTCCAGCCTGGACTTTCCCAGGACCGCCCTGCAGCCTCGGTGGTGATGAGAGATTTATTGGGGGAGAGAGGAGAGGAATGTGGTATCAGTTTTCCTGTACTTTGTATATATTTAGTAATTTTTCCTATTTACCATTACTGTTTCAATTAAAGCTGTGTAATTTACTTTCCAACCCATAAGTCTCTCTCCCTTATCCTCTCTCCTTTCTTTATCAGGGAGGGGAGGGGAATTAATTGACAGCACCTGTCTGTAGGTTTAATTGCTGGGCCAGTGTTAAACCATGACACAGCCACTCACTCAGGTTTCCCCCCAGCAATGGGGTGGAGGAATGGATTGAGACAAGAAAAGTTTAATGATTGCTGATTAACGATTAAATACTCCTCTTTTCTCATTCCCATTCCTCTCACCTATGCTGCTGCTCTCAGCTTCAGGCAGTCAAAGCTCACAAACATTTCAGCACTCTGCCTCCTTAGCCAACTCTGTCATTATGTTTGTGTTCATCTTTTTGTGTCTCCTGACACAAAGGATTTCTCATAAGATTATCCCTTGTAGAAAAGTGACCTCATGAGAGGCAGATCGTGCTTAGCATATGGTTGAAGAGTGTGTTTGATTGGCCATGAAACTTTATCATGCTTTGCTTTGCTTTGTTTGCAAAGAGGAAAACTCCTGCTGTGCCCGTGTGCAGCAGTTCTCTAAGGAAAAGAGGGGGGAGCTGGAGCAACGGAGCTGAACCATCCAGCTGCAGAGACCAGGGGAGAAGCCTGATGGGAGGAGAAGTGATGCAAGTCCCAGGGGCCAAGGAGAGCAGTTGTGGGGTTGGGGAGGTGAGGAGCAAGGGTGTCCATCCAGTGTCAGACCTCAAGGAATTGCTTCTCCTTCTGGTGCAGACCTCCTGAGGAGACCCTCTGGGTCATTATCACTTGGAGAATGCTGCTAGAACCTCTCCTCTGAAGTACAAAGTAATGAAATATTCCATTTAAAAGATAAGTGCAGAAGTGCACATTGAAATCTTCCTCCTGATATCCACAGGTAAAAAAAAAATAATAACTCCAAGGAGCTCTATAGGTCATTAAGACATGAAGGAAATTACAAAAGGGTAAAGAGCTCCCCTGGGCTTTTGAGGCTCATTAAATGAACTTCAGATATGTTGAGAAGAATTTAAAAAATCTCTGATAAAGTCAAAGTAAGAAGCAAAACGCAAAATGCCTTCACACACTGATGGGCCCCCCTGAACCTGCCAGAGCCTCCCCATGGCCTCGTTAGAGCAGATCCCTGGAGGCCATGATTGCAGGAGGCAAAGGCCCTGTGCTGGTGGCTGTAATGCTGAGAAAACCCTTTGGTTTGTTGGATGCAGCAGAAAGGCCAAGCCCTGACCCCAGGCCCTGGGAAGGCAGATCCTGAGAGCCTCAAGAGAAAGTTTCCTCTCCCCAGCCTTGGTGGCCCAGGACACTGCTATGGCCAAGGGGACAATGACCTCACTCCTTGACAAAGCCCTTGGCCACCTCTCCTGCAGGCTGTCCTACACTGTCCATGCCTGCAGCTCCTTCCCTTCAGGCTTTTGTCACCCTTTCTGCTTTCCCACCTGACTCTCACCCCAGCATTTCCAGAACTTCTCTGGTGTCTCTCTGCTCTCCCTGTCTTTGCCTTGAAAACAAAATCCTGGGCTGATCCAGAACCCCTCTGGGTAAACCTCTAACACAAGGATAACCTCAGGGTGAGACTTCTTGCTCTTTCACTCCAGTCTGAACCTTCCAAGGTGACCTTTGTGAAGGTTTTGGACTAGAAAGAGAAGTTCCATCATAAAGTCATAGAACTGTTTGGGTGTGAAGGGATGTGACAGACCAGACTTGTAGTTCTCATATATTTCTTATGGTCACTCATTTCTTGTGGAGCATCCTCTCCATCATGAAATACATGACCATGTATTTCTCATGGTCCCTCCAAAAGGACTGGCCATACCACCTAAAAAAATCAGACAAACAAGCAGTGATAAGAGGAATGTCCTGGGGCATTCCTAAATTCCCATCCCAGCAAAACTCCAGAGGGGGGGACCTACACAATGCATAAAACATTCTGTGGTGGGAAAAAAGTATGCGGTCAGTCTCTATCCTCAGCTGCCAAGGTTTTTGGAGGCAGTCACAGGTTGCAGCCCAACCTGTGTCCCTATATTAGCCCATGTACCACCTTGAGGGATGGAGGCTGCTTTGCACCTCCTGCCTCCAGTTAGGAGAGTGCTTGTGATGTGTGGTCCTGCAGGCTTCACAAACACAAAGAGTCTGGAGTTTTTCTGGGATGGGTAAAAACTCATGAACAGAATTAAGCGTGGCGTGGTCTGAGAAGAGTGTGTGTCTCGGAGTCTGGAATGGATGCTTCTGATCCCATCCCTCTACTCAGTCTTGCTCTGGGCTGGGGATTTCGGAATGCCCCATGACATTTCCTCTTATCACTGTTTGTTTTTCTGATTTTGTTAGGCCTGTTTTGTTACTTTCCTAGAGAAAGAATTGCTCCTCTTAGTGATAATGTGACCCTCAGTCCTTTCACTCTGTACCAGTCAGTGGTGTCAGAGGATCTGTCGACCATTTTCTGGGACCGTATGGTTTCAGTCCATCTGCCCAGAAGGGCCAGGTCTGGCACTAAGGTTGGATCCAGCAGCACCTTGGCTCCTCTCTGAGAAGGAGTTGAGAAAGCAAGGGGGTGCAAGCTGTGTCTCTCTGGGTGCCCTCCCTGGGCCATGAAAAGTGCCCACCAAAACCTTTCCCACAGGGCTGCTCCCAGCCAGGAAGCCCCAGCCTGTGCCATGGCCCGGGTGAGTCCCCTGCAGGGGCAGACACTGGCACTTGTCCTTCTGAGATTTCTGTCCAGATCAGCTCTGCTGCTCCTTGATGCCTTTCATGGAGCAGAGAGGCCTGGGAGAGCTCCTGAGGAAAGACTCCATCCCAGAAGGCATTGAGTCCCTCAGCAGCATTGGTGGATCCCCTCCATGGCCATGCAGGGCCACTTACACACCCATGGCTTTCTCTGCCAGGGTTTCACTTGCCAGCCCAGAACAGCTCCCTCCAGGCTCTCCCACCTCCCCTCCCCTCTCTCCCACCACAGCCCAGTTGCTGCTGGCCCCACACCAGTGCCCAGCCCAGGCTGCTCTGGGCAGTCCCACCACAGCCCCAGTCCCTCTGAAGGGCACAGAAGCTCCTGGGGGGCAGAGAGAGCTCAGAGCCCCAGATGGGTGACCATGAATGGCAAAAGGAGAAGGAGGCACCCTGTGTCCCCTGCTCTCCTCTCCAGGAGATCCGCAGAGCTCTGCAGCCCCTCGGGGCCATCCCCTCTGCCCAGCCCAGCACAAGAGCCCTGGCCCTTGTGCTCCTCAAGAGCTCTGACTGCTCCAGGCACAGAGCAGCCTTCCCAGGGCTGATGCAGCCAGGGAAGGGCTTTCACTTCCCATTCATTCATGAAACACTGACCAGAGAAATTAGAGAGAAAAAATGGTGAAGGTTCATTTATTTCGCTTAAATTTAGTGGAGGCCCTCCATTTACACAAAGTTTCTTGATCACAAAAGGCGGTTGCATAGTAAAGTAGGAGGGATGAATAATGACATTACTTTCCCTTTGCATACATTCCTGCTGCACTTAGGATGGGTATCAGAGAAAAATAAACTGTTGAAGATTCATTTGTTTTACTTAATACAAGCCACGATCCCACAAACATTAAGTATCTGTATCACACAATATGGGTGGAAAATGGGGAGGGGATGAATACCGACATTTCTTTAAAATAAGAACATACAATAGTGAAAAAAGGAAAAAAAAAAAAGGAAAAGAAAGACTTGACAGTTCATGGCATACACCTACATCCAATTGCAGATGAAGGCAGGCAGTCTATGGCTGCTGAAAAATATCAGTCATCAGCTTCCTCAGAGAACCCTTGAGCTCCTGGTTCCTCATGCTGTAGATGAGGGGGTTCACTGCTGGAGGAACCACTGAATACAGAACTGTTACCACCAGGTCCACGGATGGAGAAGAAATAGACGGGGGCTTCAGGTAGGCAAAGATTGCTGTGCTGATGAACAGGAAGACCACAGCCAGGTGAGGGAGGCACGTGGAAAAGGCTTTTTGCCTTCCCTACTCAGAGGAGATGCTCAGCACAGCCCTGAAGATCTCCACATATGACACTGTTAAAAATGACCGAGACTCAATATTCTGTTAATGGTTTAATTTAATTAATAAGATTGAAATTGCAGTGAGCAAAACAGTGCTGGGTGCATGGGGAGTCTCCGCTCCACTCACACGCACGCTTCTAAAACTCTAGAATTACCTTATATTGATTACAATTCTATGAATATTAAAAAGGGGTAAACCACAAGGTACAAGGGGTAAATCTCAGAAAACCACTATGAAAACAAAACAGCCAAATGCCAAACAGGCACTGATGACAATAAGCCAAATTTCCCTGAGGCAGGAGTGTGAGCAGGAGAGCTTGAGGATATGGGGGATTTCACAGAAGAACTGGTCCAGGGCAAGCCCTGGCAGAGGGGCAGTGAAAAAGTATTGTCTGTGTGCAGCAGAGCATGGAGAAACCCAGTGCCCCAGGCAGCTGCTGCCATGTGGAAACAAGCTCTGCTGCCTAGGAGGGTCCCATAGTTCAGGGGTTTGCAGATGGCCACATAGCGGTTGTAGGACATGATGATAAGGAGATAAAACTCGGCAACAATGAAGAATAAAAAATAGAAGAGCTGTGCAGCACCTCCCTTGTAGGAGATGTCCATGTTGTGAAGCCCAAAAAGGCCAAGCAAAACTGTTTAGAGACAGATTTTTAAGCCTTTAAACAGCAAAGGTATTTATTTTCGGATCCGGGGAACTCCCAGCTCCTGCTGGACAAAGAGTTCCTGCCCCGAGGGAAAGGGTTAGGGTATTTATAGGGGAGGTTACATACATATTCCTAAGTTTGCAACATATAATTATAATATTCATGACAGGCAGAGTCCAGGTGGAGTCTAGGCGGAGTCTGGGCAGAGTCAGGCGGAGTCTGGCGGAGTCTAGGCGGAGATGTCGGAGGGGTCTTTGGATGAAGTAAGAAATCTTTCTCGAAACTTGAACTCTTTATCTCTCCTGTTTTCAATGACTTCTTCCTCTTGTTACAGAGCGAAATTGGACCCTTGCGATAATTTCTCCCTCATCTGCTGGTTGTGGCTGCCTCATCCTGTCTCCATGCAGGTGTTCGCACTCCCCCAGTGCCTAGCTAGCCTTGGCAGTGCCTTGTTTTGAGAACAAGACATACACTTTACAGAAGTTTATCCCCTCACTGCCTAGTTGGCCTTGACAACTTGTCTTGTTTTTTAAAAGCAAGATCTGTACTTACAAGACAGAAGATGTTCACACTGCTTCAGTGGAAAGTTATAGGAATTTATCCCGCCAGGAGTTAACCCTGTCAGGGTCTTTTCTTTGTTTCAGTTGTCCCAGAGGGAATTGGCATTGGCTTTGGGCAGAGTGGTGGAGATGGATCCCAGGTCGAGGAGGGAGAGGTTGAGGAGGAAGAAGTACATGGGGGTGTGGAGGTGGTGGTCACAGGCGATGGTGGTGATGATGAGGCCGTTGCCCAGGCGGGCAGCCAGGTAGATGCCCAGGAAGAGCCAGAAGTGCAAGAGCTGCAGCTCCCGCCTGTCTGCAAATGCCAGGAGGAGGAACTGGCTGATGGAGCTGCTGTTGGACGTCTGCTGCTTGTAAAAGTCATGGAGAGCTGTTTGAGGAGGAAAGACAAAAATTTAGGAGTTAATTTTCTGAAAAATGAGACCCATTTCCCCTTCCATATGTCCATCCTACACACACACACTTTTCTAGGAGGTCTTCCTTGAAGCCCATGGCTGCAGCCCTGGTTGTTGATGTTTGTGTCAGGAGGAGCAGGGACTCTGTTCACTGGCTGCCATGGAGTTTTCCCACCTGCAACAGGGGCTTCATGACAATCATGGGGACAGGGACCAATTCCTAAGTTTGCCAAAGCTGTTATTATTATGAAAAAGATAAAGGATTATTATGAAAAAGATAAAGACATGGACCTCTATTTTTGCATATTTTTGCAATTTGCTGTTTAATAAGATGATTCATCTTTTCTACTTGCCCACTAGCTTGAGGTCTATAGGGCGTGTGCAGTTGCCATTTGATCTGCAGTGCCTTACTTATTGCTCGTACAATTTTAGCACAAAAGTGCAAGCCTCTGTCTGGAGGAGATGCTCCTAGGCACCCCAAACCTTGGAATGATTTCATTGAACAAGACTTTAGTTACTTCTCTTTCTTTGTTTGTTCTGCATGGGAATGCTTCAGGCCACCCAGAAAATGTATCTGTCATAACCAAGAGGTATTTATACCCCCCCTTTCCTGGGGAGCTCAGAAAAATCAATTTGCCACACCTCCCCTGGGAATTTTCCTCTATCAATTACCCCCTGGTGTACCCTTGTTCCTGTGTTTGGATTATTTTTCAAACAGCGCTCACATTGGGATGTGACCTGTTTCACTGCCGTGAATAACTTTGGCCCTGCTATTCTAGCTTTTAAATAATGATAAAGGGGATCTAATCCCCAATGGGCCTTGCTATGTTCTGTTTTTACAAATTGCCATATTAACTTCTCTGGCAGTACTAGCTGTCCAGTTTCTAACTGACCCCATCCATTATCTAAAATCTTACCTTTATTCCTTTGTATCCACTTATGGTCCGATTCCTGGTACTCTGGCTCAAACTTAGTATCTAGTTCTTCTGGTACCAGGGCCAAGACTAGGTCTTTGGCCCTTGCAGCAGTTAATTTAGCTTCTGCATCGGCTGTTCTGTTACCCCTTTCTGGAACGGTGTTACCTTTCAGGTGTCCCTTGCAATGCATTATGGCCACTTGGGTAGGGAGCTGAACAGCCTCCAGCAACTGTAGGATTTCTTCTGCGTATTTTATGGGTTTTCCCTGGGCAGCCGGCAGTCCCCGCTCCTTCCAGATTGCCCCATGGGCATGCACGACGGAGAAGGCGTACTTAGAATCCGTCCATATGTTAATTCTCTTTCCTCTCGCTAACTCAAGGGCTCGGGTAAGAGCTATTAGTTCGGCCTTCTGTGCTGAAATTCCTGCAGGTAAAGGACCCGATTCAATTACCTGCTCTGTTGTAGTTACTGCATAGCCAGCCATCCTTACTCCCTGCTTTACGAAGCTACTGCCATCCGAGAACCAGTCATCTGCCCCTTCGAGTGGTTCTTCTTGGAGATCCGGACAGCTGGAGTACACTGCCTCGATGGTTCCTAGGCAGTCATGCTCGATCGGCTCTGCTGACACCCTTCCTTCTAGGAATGATGCTGGGTTGACAACGTTAGTCACTTGAATGGTTATGTCATCTGACTCAGCTAAGATTGCCTGGTACTTCAGGAACCGGGAAGGTGACAGCCAATGGCCACCTTTCTGCTCCAGCACTGCGGATACAGTGTGGGAGACTAATACAGTCGTTTTCTGGCCCATAGTGAGTTTTCTGGCCTCTTCTATGTTTATGATCACTGCAGCCACTGCCTTCAAGCATGTGGGCCAACCTTTACTTACTTCATCTAGTTGCTTAGAGAAGTAAGCCACAGCTCTTTTGTATGGCCCCAGTTGTTGAGCAAGGACTCCTAAGGCCATTCCCTGGCGTTCATGTGAGAACAGCCAAAATGGTTTCGTTACATCGGGAAGGCCCAATGCCGGAGCTTTCATCAGCTCTTGTTTCAGTCTTTTGAAAGCTGTTTCTGCCTCAGGAGTCCAGACTAGAATATTTTTAGACTCTTTCAATAAATCATACAGAGGTTTGGCATGTATCCCGTACTGGTATATCCACAGGCGACACCAACCTGTCATTCCTAGGAAGGCTCGCAGGTCTCTCACCGTTTCAGGTCTAGGGATCTGGCAGATGGCTTCTTTCCTCGCAGTTCCTAGGGATCGCTGTCCTCCAGAGATCTCATATCCTAGGTAGACCACCTTTTCTTGCACCAGCTGTACTTTCTGTTGGGAGACTCGATAACCATTTAGACCCAGGAAATTTAACAACGAGATTGTCCATTCAATACATTGTTCTTCTGTTTCAGTTGCTATCAGTAAATCATCCACATATTGCAGGAGTGTGCCCTCTCCTGGTGGCCGTTCCCACTGTTCCAATTCTCTGGCCAATTGCCTACCAAATATCGTAGGACTATTTTTGTAACCTTGGGGTAACACCGTCCAGGTTAGTTGTGTTTTCCTTCCCTTACCAACAAACTCCCATTCGAAGGCAAAAATCTTTTGGCTTTCTGAGGCTAAGGTAAGGCAGAAGAATGCATCTTTCAGATCTAACACTGTAAACCAAATTAGATTATCTTTTAGTTTTGTCAAGAGTGTGTAAGGATTGGCTACCACTGGGTGCAAAGTCTTAGTAATCTCATTTACTGCTCTCAAATCTTGTACCAGTCTGTAGGTCCCATTTGGCTTTTTGACTGGTAATATTGGGGTATTGAAATCTGATTCACATTCTATGAATAGTCCCAATTCTAAAAACCTCTCTATTAATGGCTCAATTCCCTTCCTGTCTTCTAATCTCAGGGGGTATTGTTTTCTGTTCACTGGTTTAGCCCCTGGTATTAATTCGATAACGATGGGGGCAGCAAGTTTTGACTTTCCAGGTATATCAGTTGCCCACACTGCCGGATATGTTCCGTTTATGATTCGGTCGATGCTATGATTACCAGGTTCTGGTCTAGCACAACTGATAGTTAGACTCAGGGCTGCTATCAATTGCTCTTCATTTACCTGGAGTTCAAATTTATCTCTATCAAATTTTATTACTGCCCCTAAATTCTCCAACAAGTCTCTTCCTAGTAGAGGCTTTGGAGAATTAGGTAAATATAAGAATTGATGAATCCCCATCTGTTTCCCAATCTTATACTTAAGAGGTTTCAAAAAGAAAACCTTTTCTGGTTGGCCCGTCGTCCCCACCACTTGCACAAATTCACCTGTTTTCAGTATTAATTCTTGATTTAAGACTGAATAGGTAGCTCCAGTGTCGATTAGGAAATCCAATTCCATTTTACCTTCCCCTAGCTCTATTTTAACCAGTGGGTCTGCTAGGGAACGACTCACCGGTCCCCCTCAATTATAATCATTATGCATAACAGGAACGACGGAGGCCCCCTTCAGTTCCTCGTTTCGCTTAGGACATTCTCGTTGCCAGTGCCCCGTTTGCCAGCAATAAAAACACTGATTTGGGCCTCCCCTGTTTAGCTGGAACTTTCCTCTCCCTCTCATGGGATAACCACGCCCTCTACCTCTAGCATTTGCTTCTGGGAACCCCGGAGTTGATTGTACTGCTGCAATAACCCTAGCGAGTTTCCTACTCTCTGTCTTCTCCCTATTATTGTACACTTTCCAGGCTACATTCATTAGAACTTCCAGATCTTTATTAGCAGGATGTTCGAGCTTTTGTAACTTTCTCCTGATATCCGCACAACACTGCCCCATCACCAGCCCCAGCAGTTGTTGTTTACCTAGTTCTGACGCCGGATCTAAGGGGGTATATTGTCTCATTGCCTTTCTAAGCCTGTCTAAAAATTCTGATGGTGTTTCGCTTGGCCCTTGTCTAACTTCAAACAGGGCTCCCCAGTTTACTGCTTTCGGTATTGCTTTCCGCAAGCTCTGTGCAATTAACCTTCTGTATTGCAGCAATAAATCATATTGGCGTGGGTGGTTTGGATCCCAGTTTGGATTACTAGTTGGAAACACTACATCCACAGGCTCCCGTAGCACTGCAGCCTGTTCCCTTCCAGTTCTTAAAACAAGCTCTTTTTCCGTCTCTGTTAACTCCGACAGCATCAGATTGATAACCTCCCAATCAACGTCTAAATTCTTTGCGATTAATTCAAACCTTCTAGCAACCCCCTCTGGATCAGTCCTAAAATTTTTCGCTTCCTCCCTCCAGTTGTTAAGGTCGCTCGTAGTAAATGGTACTTTTACCCGTGCTTGTTCTCCTAATCCAGGCATTATTTGTCGAAGAGGGGCTATCGTATAGCTCTCTGGGACCTCCTTTACCTCGGTCTCTGGGGTTTCTTTTCCTTCCTCAGCTCTTCCCTCTCCAGCCTGAGCTTTTGTCTTCATTTCTGCCTCTATTCTTACTTTCTCTGCTTCTAGTTTTGCCTTTTCTATTTCGGCTTTGGCCTCCACCTTAGCTTTCTCTGCTTCTAATTTTGCCTTCTCTATTTCCAATTTTGCTTTTTCTGCTTCTATCCTTGCCATCTCTGCCTCCCTTTCCTTATTCTTTTGTTCAGTCGCCCTGGTGTAATATGGATTGCTAGTTCCTTCTTCGGGATCATCTCCCAAGTTCTCGGTGCCTGCTTTGTTCTCTCCCTTCTTTACCCTTTTTCCTGTCTCTTGCGGGGCTTTCTCTTCGTCTTTGTCTTCCCCTACTGGCTTTTGTGGAACACTTTCTAATGCTTCACTTCTCTCACCTCCTGATTCTAAGGAGCTTCTGCTATCCTTCTGCTGCAATACTGGCAGCAGTGCCCCATATAGCAGCACCCCTCCTCCTGGCGCAAGAGGTTGATATTCCTGGAGGCTAATGGTACTTTCTGCTTCACCGTCTTTCTCTTTCAGCTTAAGGCATCGTTGCCCTATACTACAGGCATCACAGCAACGTTCTTTTACTTTGCTGCTTTTCCGGTCCCGTTCTAAGGCTAAAACAAAGGGATTTTGAGGTGGTACATTTACTCCACAATCTATTTGCCATTGTGGGTTATTCCTTAAAGTAAAGAACATGTCTGCGTATATTACTTCATCCCACTTTTCCAATCTACGAAGAAACAGCAGAAGCTGTAGGAGGGTATTATAGCTCACGCTTCCTTCTGGTGGCCACTTTTCTCCTTCATCTAGCTTATACAGAGGCCACCAATCTTGGCAATATTTCACAAGATTCCTTTTACTTATGTTTCCTCCCGGAATCTTACGAATCTCTTTCCAATGTTTCAGAACACATCCCAAAGGGGTTCTGGTATTAACCTCCTTGCTTAGTACGGTCCCCATTATGTATGCTCAAGACACTGCAAGTATAGAGGCCCTCTCTGGATTACCAAACCCTATTCAGATCTCAGCAACTTACAATTTCAACACCTTACTCAACTTATTTTAGCATTCAAGCGCTTATTTTGTTTTAACAACCCACATTCACACCAATCGCTTCGTCCGTCTCTGGCCGGCCCCCTCGCGGGTGACATGGAAACGCAAATCGGGACTCCGCACTCACTTCGCAATTATATTGCGTCTCAGTTACTCGCTCTCATGCACACATACACACTTTCAGTCAGAACTTTGCCTAGGTATAATTTTACACAAAGACCTTATACGTCGCTTTACTGCCTACGGTCACAAGGAGTGCTAAAACCCACAAATACTCGCCGTGGCCGCAGCAAAGGACCCCGGTATGCCCCCCCCCCCGAAGATGAAGCTATGGATGTTTTCTTCGGTAGGGACACACAACCACTTAAAACACTTAATTTCCCTAAAGGCGGCGCAACAGACCCTCAAAACCCTTAATTTTCCTAAAAGCAGCGCAACGAACCCTCGAAACACTTAATTTACCTAAGAGTGGCGCAACAAACCCTCAAAACCCTTAATTTACCTAAGAGCGGCGCAACCAAAACAGCACAGCCAAAACAGCACACAAAATAGCACAACAAAATAGCACAACAAAATAGCACAACCAAATAGCACAACCAAATAGCACAACCAAATAGCACAACAAAATAGTACAACCCAGAATCAACGATCACAGCATTAACAAAACCTGTTATTAATACCAAACCATTCTCCTGGGGACTCAAACCCCGGAGAGGGACGATCTCAGAGCTGAACCGGACTCGAACCTGCCAGCCTGGGGGCGTCCCCCCGCGTCCCTATAAATCCTAGGGGAATCAAACCCCCATAAATCCTGGGGGACTCTACCCCCCCAAAGGCCTTTAAAACCCAAGCAAATATAAATACCTTTTCAGTATGAGGAAGGTCTGGTGTCCATCGGCGCGTAGAACCAAGGGGGTAGGGAGGTTTTTCCGACGGAAAATTCGTCAGGGGGCCCCAAAAGCATCCCCGAGCCCCCCCCGGGTCTCGGCACGACGGAGCCCTTGTCCCATCTGGGTCGCCAAAAAAATGAAGCCCAAAAAGGCCGAATAAACTGTTTAGAGACAAAGTTTTGAGTCTTTAAACAGCAAAGGTATTTATTCACGGATCCGGGGAACTCCCAGCTCACGCTGGACAGAGAGTTCCACTCGGGGGGGGTAGGGTTAGGGTATTTATACAGCCTTTCATGCATATTCATAAGATTACAACAGATAATTATAATATTCATAACAGGCGGAGTCTGAGCGGAACCAGCTGGAGTCTAGGCGGGACCAGGTGGAGTCTGGGCGGAACTAGGTGGAGTCTAGGTGGAACCAGGTGGAGTCTGGGCGGAACCAGGTGGAGTCTGGGCGGAGTTGTTCTCTCGGGGATATGTCACTCTTAGGGTTAAACTTCTATCTCCCTTGATTCCAGGTGGCTTCATGTTGTTCTATGGATATCGGGCCCCAGCCATAACTTTCCTCTTATCTGCTGGTTGTGGCATCTTTATGTTCTCCTTGTGCAGATGTTCACATGCTTTTGGGGCCAAGCTGGCACCTCCCTGGCCTTGGCGGTGCCTTGATCTAAAACGAGATTTACACTCCCAATTATTTCTCAGGCAGAAAGCTCGCTTCGTTAGGCCTTGTTTTGCTTTTCGCTGTAACAGTGGAGAGCTGTTTTGCTCCTAACTGAAACAGTGGAAAATTACGAGTTTGGACTGCTTTGCCTGGTCTTTTCTCGGTTTAGTTTTGAATTGTACCGGTTATGATCACTAGTTCTAATTCTACATTAGATAAATTCACACAAACAACTTGGCCTGCTCTCCTTTTCCCACAGGAATTGATCTGTTGAGATCCTTTCCTGTTTCAGTATGAAATAGAGATATGTCATAAATGCGAAGTCGACTCTTACTTGATTAAGACAACGAAATCTGTTTGATAACTTCTTAACCAATTTGTTTGATTCATTACTTGAGTGGTTTGAATAGTTTTTAGATTATTTCAGAAGGGCATTATAACAATGAATGTATCAATCTGTTTGATTCATTAATTGAGTGGTTTGAGTAGTTTCTAGATTGTTTTAAAAGGGCATTATATAATTGAATATATCCTTAAGTTTTGCACGTTTTGTTATTTGCACTATATTTGTTTGAAAATTAGCACTGCAAAATTTTAAACCAAACATGGGCTTGTGCAAAAAGAAAAGGGGGGATATGTTGTAGAATGTTAGAGAGGATTGGAGAATGTTGGAGAATGTTCCTGAATATTCTCGAAAAGATAGGAGGTGTGACCCCTTTACTGTGCCCAACCCCATGTTTGGGGGGCTAATTAGATCGGCCCATACTCCGGTGCTACCTGCACCAGGGATTTGCTGTGCTACAGGTAAACACACCGGCTGTCCAATAAAAGGTTATGTTGGTGGTGGGGGTGTGGTCACGGAAGCACTATATAAGCGAAAGTTGCTGCGCAATAAACCAGAAGTTCATTTATCAACCATATTGGTTGCACGCATTTTCTTTGCCGCTCCCGCACAGTCTCCCCCTTTTTCTTTTTGGACTATGTGAGAGCTTCAAGTAAATGTTGCTTACCCGTAAGAATGATTAAGTCTATAGGTAAGTTCACGTCACGGCGATCCACGGAGCGCTGAGAAATTGTCAGGCCAGTTTCAGTTAATAATCAGGACTGCTCACATGTCCGTTCTCTTCCAAAAACCCTTTTTGCTTTTGAGTAATTCAGACTTGCTTCATCACAGGAGATAACATGCTAATGATACATTGCCATAAACAACATACTAATAATACAAAAGCAATAATAACATACTAATAATCAAAACCAGTAATGACAAATATAATTGATAAACCTTATCTAATTAAATCTCTAAGTTATCACCATATCCTTAAGCGATTTAACCATTCATTTAACCCAGTATATGCAACAGTTAATTTTTTCATGTCATCTTAATCATTTGCCCCCGGTTGTGAATCGATTCCAAACGATCAGACAAATTAATGCAATACACCTAATCAGAATCTTCACAAACATAACCTAAAAGCTAACAATAAAAAGTCAGTGGCAACACAATATTGTAAAACTGTATGTCTGACACTATCAACATCTTTTTAGCATCTGTATTATAAACTATCAGAAGTTAAGTTAATCTGCTTAGCAATGCAACAAAATAACACAATCAACAATCAACATATAAACGAGGGATCCCATACTCAATATATAAACGTGATCACGTGAATTACAACATTAACAAAAGCCTATTATCAATACAATACAATACAAAAAGAAAGGCCTAATAAAATTATTTAGAGACAAAATTCCAAAGCTATAAACAGCAAAGGCACCAGACACAACTGAGGTAGCAGGCTAGTGACGAGGCCACAGTTGCTCATCCACAATAGTGATGTCTGCTCCTGCATCCAGTAATGCTGTAAGGCAACACTGGTCCTGTTGATGCTCTAACAAAATCGGTGCTTTCGGGTGTTGATCCATCAGGAGGCATAGTAAAGGCATTTCTCCTGTAGAGCCAAACGCTGCTGTTCAGCAGGGAACTGCCGAAGAGACGGCTGCTGCATCAGTTAGTTGCTGTGTCGGAACTAACTGGGCAATTCGAGTTCCTTCTGGGTTTACCATAGGCGGTGACCAAGTCATAGCCACAAAACAAATTTCTCCATTATAGTCACTGTCTATTACTCCTGGCAAGACAAACAAACCCTTAAGTCTGGCAGACAATCGTCCTAATAAGAGGGCTCCACATGGTTTTCCCTCATATTTTACTGGACCGGTAATATCGTAGGGATCTTTTGGGGCTTGCTGTCAATAAAAGTCACGTCTACTGCAGTTGACAGGTCCAGCTCGAGGCTTCCACTGGTTGCTGGTTAAAGGGAGGTGGGTGGCTGCAGTTGTCATTGAAGGGAAGTGGAAGTGTCTGGTTGCTGGAGGGAAGTGGAAGTGGCTGGTTGTAGTTGTTTGAAGGGGTCCACACCAGAGCCGCAGTTGGAGTCTTCGCGCTGTGGCTCCTCACGCTCCTTGATCCGTTTCCCTGGTATCTGCAGGCTTCAGTAGCATGACTGTCTATATTACAATGTTGACACCAGACTGTGGTTTTACGACAATGCTTTCGAAGATGTCCAATGTGTCCACAGCGAAAACATTTGCCGGTTGATCCTTGCAGCTGGTAGGACGTAGCGGGGCTAGGGCTGCAAAGGCTTGCTGCTAGGCTTGCACCGTACCTTTCCCTACATGCTGTATTGCCTCAATTAACATTGCCTGAGTCCCTACTGGCATTTTAGATAACTGTTCCAGCATCTCCTGAATTGATGCTTCTGATGGCACAGTGGAAATTACATTTTTTGTGGGAATGTTGCTGTTCTCTAAGACACACTGGTGGAGCAATGTATCTTTCATCTGCTCTGGTACACAAGCCTGGTTAATAGCATCAGTGAGTTTATCTACAAACTGTGAGAACGGCTCATCTCTGCCTTGCTTAATTGACATGTAAGATGGGACAGCTGATGTAGTTCTAACTTTATTCATAGCTTCCCTCGCAAGTCTCATGGACTCTCTTATTATATGTGGGCCTAATCTTGCTTGTGCCTCAAAATTAGTATACTGTCCACAACCCATAAGGTGATTCACTGTTACCCCATACAGGGGGTCATTTTGTTCTCTAGGAATGTCTAAAAATCTGTGACATAATGTTTGCCAGTGGGCTTGCCATAACAGTAAAACTGATTGAGTCATGATCATTCTCATAATTCCTTTTATGTCCTCTGGGAGCAACAGTCCTGAGCCCCAGATATAACTTATCATTTGCTTGACTGGTTCACCATGCAACCCGCATTCATTTACGGTGGCTTTTAGTTGTGTTAGCAATGTCCAATTTAAAGAGTGATACTCCACCTCCACATTTCCCCGATTATCTGCTGTATAGATGATCGGGAAAGCTTGTGGCAGGGTATCTATAACTGAGGATAAATCATAATCTTTATTATTAAGGGCCTCCTCATGCATTTGCAACCAATTAATCGTTAAGATGCGGCAAAGCCATGCAGCAGGCTTTTATTTCTGAAAAGCGGCTGCTTGCGGCAGTGGTGGGGGGGGGTGGGGGGTGGGGGGAGGAGGAGGGGTGCTGCGGGCCAGGAACTTCCCCGTCGGATGACGTACGGCGTAGGGGTGGGGCCGAAGGCGGGACCCGCTGGAGAACGGGACCAGCCCCAGAGCTACCCTTGCCGGATGACGTGGGACATAGGGTTTCCGGACTCTGGTTCCGTCCGCTTCTGGCGCTGCAAGCGGTCACTTCCGTCCCGTCCGTACATCCCGAGCCACGTGGCTCAAGATGGCCGGCACAGGCCACATCAGAGGGAGGTAGGGGGAGGGGGGGGGCAGCGGGTTTCATCGGAACTTCACTGGAATTTTGAGCAAGCTGTACAATTATTTCATCTCCCGTTGGGGGACAGGGATCGTAATCAACCCCTAACTGATGCAAATCTGGTATCGGCTGCCCTTTTAAGGTTGCCGAAGCTACAGCGGCGATTTTCTTCTCTGTTTGATAACGGTGCAAGCAAGTAATCACTGTATGCCACGGCTTCATTAACTTACGAGCTGTCTTATCCTCTTCTATTACCTTATACTACAAAATATCTCCTAAGCTTTTCCATTCTTTCTCATCAAATAAGTTAGCAGGGTCAGTAAAAAACTGATATGTGCGGGCTAAATGTTTTACGGCACGTTTCTTTAAGAAACTAATAAAAAAGTCTAGAATAGAATAGGAATAGAAATAGAATAGAAAGTCTAGGGCTACTTCGTTCTCCATTTTCTGCGCGCTTAACTATCCCTTTATTATTTTGGTGCAGACTTAATCCGAGCCTTTTACGGGCTTTTTGTACGAGCCTTTTATGGGCTTTTGCAACTTTTTTAGACTGAAAACTGGCAGCTTTTCTCCTTACGCCTGCGTCGAAAAGAATTTATTGCCCTCCGAAACGTTGGTTTTTCGGTGCTTTCCTGGAGCCTCCCTTTCCCAGCCAAGTTATTTGATCTCAGTGGTTTTACCAGCCGAACTGTGATTGGTGCTATCGATGGTTCAGTCCTCCACAAGGCTTCCCTGGTGAAAATCAGAGGAGTGTGCCTGTCGATTTTGGAACTTTTCAAACTTTTTGTGAAAACTTTTCAGACTTTCTGATTGTTCAGGGCCTTTCCACAGTTCGGGCGCCAGTTGTTGGGAGCTGCGAGGAAAACTCGTGCAACCAATATGGTTGATAAACAAGCTTCAACTTTATTACGCAGAACTTTCCCTTATATACGGTTTCTTTGACCACACCCCCACAACTAAACCATAACATAATGTTTTATTGGACACCCGGTGTGTTTACCTGTAGCACAGCAAATCCCTGGTGCAGGTATCACAGGATTATGGGCCGATCTAATTGGCCTCTCAAACATGGGGTTGGGCACAGCAAAGGGGTCACACCCCCTACCTTTTCAGGAACATTCAGGAACATTCTCAAACATTTCCCAACAACAGCCTGACCTTTTCTTGGCCTCAGCTGGAGACTCTTTTCACTTGGATTCCCTGGCCCTCACCTCCCCATTTCCCTCTTCACTTGCCCCCTGGGCAAACCAAGCGCGGCGGGGCCAGGGCCAGTGGGAGGCTCGGAGGGCACGGCCGGCATCTGTGAGGCAGTGGGAGTGGGTGTCCCCCCTTTTTGTGCTGAATTCTCTTCCGAAGCCAGGACATTTTGTCCGTGCTGGGTGATGCCAAGAACGACCATTCCCTTTCTTAGGGGGAAATGCAAAGTGCAGCCTGCAGGGCGTTCTTGATGGCAGTGAAGAAAGCAGCTGCCATAGGAAAGAGAGGCTGCTGCGGGCTTTTGGAAAGGGACACTTGTCATGCATTGCTCCTCCTGCCCCTAAGGGAAGGTGTCCTGCAGGCAGGGCAGGAACGGGCTCGCTGCCACTGCCCCCATCCCCTCATTGTGTGACAGGACAATCACTGCCAGTGCTCGGGGCTCCCCGCAGAGCCCCCGATGATGCTGGTGCCATGAGGGGTGGGTGGGTGGGGATGAAGTGGCAGCGTGGGGACAGGAGTGAGCTGAACGAGCAGCAGCTGCTGGATGGAGGGTACAAGTGGTGGCACTGACAAGGGGGTGGTGACAAGGTGGTTGTGACAAGGTGGTGGAGGCAAATTATCCCAAACCCTGTCCAGGGAGTCAATGAGAGCAATGTTATATTTGGGGTGGTGAGGAGCAATGTTCTTCATGGAGTGCTGGACCTCAAAGGTTTTTCCTCACTGTCCAAGCCTCTTTCAGAGACACTCTGCACCAATACCAGTTGAATATACAATTCCTAAACTTAAAACCAGTAAAATAGAACTTTTCAATAATTTTTCTTATGTGCTCTTTGTTATCTTCCTCTTCAATGGAACCTCTCCAATTAGATGTCCAAGTCTTGAACACTAAAAACACCACAGGGTGACTCATGGCTGCTCAGTACTTCAATGGGCCCCCTGGTGCCAGTAGCACTGAGTCCATGATCCTCAGGTACTGAAAGGAGACTGAAAAAAAAATGCCTTTAGAAGTTAAAGCCAAAACAAAAAACAAAATTATCATGAAGTATTGATGGCCTCCATTGGGTCCCATTACAGACAAAAGCCTCCCCAGAGACTTGTTAGAGAAGGTCACTGGAGGCCATGATTACAGGGAGGCAAAGATGCTGCAAAGGTGGCTCTGAATCCAGAGATATTTATTTGTTTGTTTGCTTATGTATTTATTTATTTATTTTATGGATTAGGCAGGCCAAACTGTGGACCCCAGGAAACGGGAAGGCAGAGCCCATCCCTCACTTGTGGGTCAGGACTCTTCCTGGGGACAGAAGAGTATGAAAATGAGTAATAAAGAAAAATTTGGACACATCCTAACCTCCCCAAGAAAGGGAAAGAAAGTCCAGAGACTCAGAACAAAATTACTCCTGGTAGACCCTGGTGGTGGAGGCCGCTGCCATGTCTGAGGTGACAAAGCCCTTGGTCCTATTGGGCCTTTCAGCCTTCCAGAGCCCTTGGCCACCTCTCCTGCAGGCTGCCCTACACTGTCCATGCCTGCAGCTCCTTCTTTAAACTGTTTTAAAATGGCTTTCAACTGAAGGACAAGGAGGGAGGAACTCAAGATGGCAATGGTCACCCCACCATCACCACTACAAGTGATCTGGTATTAAACCAGGCCTGCTGACCCCAGGAGTCCAGCCTGGACTTTCCCAGGGCTGCCCTTGAGCCTTGGTGGTGACATGAAACTTCCTGGTGTGAGCGGGGAGTAACATGGTACCATTTTCCTGTATATTTGTATATATTTAGTAATTTTTCCTTGTTGTTATTACTGTCTCGTACAAGCTGTGCAGTTTAGTTTCCAACCCATAAGTCTCTCTCCCTTATTCTCCCTCCTTTCTTAATCAGGGTGGGGAGGGGCATTAATAAAGAGCTTCTGTCATTTGGTTAATTGCCGGGCCAACGTTAAACCCTGAAATATTTATTGGAACCCAATGTGGGGCTTAAGCTAATTAACTCAAGCCGAGTTGAAATTTCAACTCATTTATATGAAAATTTGAATTTTTACTTCATTGGAAGGATACTCAGATGGCTCCACTGAGTGGGAATCAAACTATTTTCTTTGGAAATTTCACAGGGCTGGAAATTAAACTAATCATGCTGTACCTTTGGTATTCACGGTATGTGATCTGTGGCTTTTTATCTGGGATTACTGTTGCTCTGTGGTTCATTCCTGGTAAGAGCTGCTTTAGAACCGTAGTTGTGATATGGTCTTCAACAGTGTGGTGCATAGTACAGTGGTTTTTCATACACCTAGGAGATACACATAGGATACATATTACATACACACAGGAAATATCCCTATAAAGAGGAAATAGACTGCCACGGGTCAATGCAGCCACACTTGGAAAAGCTCTCAGGTATATGAAAGAATTGGCTGTACGAGATGTGATCTATACCAATGATGATACTGTAGATCCTTATCACAAGCCATGCCCTAAGCCTGTGAGGCAAAGGTTTGTGCATGCTGCACCATTTCCATTTAACCATACGCTTTCAGTAATGTTATGGGTTCCTGGAGAAATGGAACCAGCTGTGGGTGATGGGATTAAAACAGCACGAGAATATGAAGATGCTCTCATGGCTCCTCATCGGGCCTGGGTCTCAGCTGTAAAGGGAACAGCTGAGAAACTGCACCTACCCCATCACAAAGCCCTGGTAGTGCTGTAGAGAACCCAGGCCTGGAACTGTCTGGGACTATGTCACAGAATCATAGAATCATGGAATGGGTTGGGTTGGAAGCTTAAAAGATCATCTTGTTCCAACCCTCTACATGCATGGGTAGGGACACCTCCCACCCAACTGAAGCCAACCCTGTCCCTTTCCCCATGGAACTCACTAGAAATCTAGACACAGAGAGACAAAAGCCACCTCACCTTCCTGCCCCTTTCCCCAGCCATGCTGACATTGCTGAAATGTGACTTTTTTCTAAAATTTTATGTTTCATTTAATGTTGCGTGAGACGAATCTCGCCGTGGGCGCGAGCTCGGCTCGCGAACAGAGTCAATCGAGCTAGTGTTGGTTCGGGTTAGTCTCAGTGAACTCACTTCGATCCGCCTGGCTCTGGCGCCTGCTCAGGAACCACACCCTGCCGATCCCGGGCTTGCGCACCTGGGCCAGCCCCAACTGGGCACAGGCGGGGCGAGCACCATCCGGGCCCATCACCTGGCAAGTCCTGGCACCTGCTGCCTACAATTTAATAAGTTGAAATCACCCTGATGCAGGGTGCTCCAGGGCTGCAGATCCACATCTTCCCCTCCGTGCTCCTCCATGGGCTGCAGGGGACAGCTGCCCTCTCCCCACAGCCTGCAGGGGAGCTTCTGTTCTGGCCCTTCCTTTATTCACTGACCTTGGGGTCTTGTGGAGGGCTGGGAGCAGGCTTCCACCTCCTTTTCCATGGACATCTTGGGCATTTTCTGCCACAGACATTCCATGGTCACCCAGGGCAGCTGCTGAGTCCTGAGGGAGGTGCTCACTTGGTAATAGGCACCCCTTATATAACCCAAGGGTTACCACAGAGACCCCCATGACAATGGTGTCCAGACACCAGACCCTGCATCCCAAAGCCCTGGTGGTGGCTGTGGAGACTTCCAGGCCTGGAACTGGCTGGTACTGTGTCACAGAACAATGGATACATGGAAAGGGTTGGGCTGGAAGGGTTAAATATCATCTAGTTCCAACCATTGCATTTGTGGATAGGGACACCCCCCCACTCAACTGAAGCCAACCCTGCCCCTGTGCCCATGGAACTCACTTCTTTATCCCATCCACAGCATCAGCCTCAGTCAGAGCTGGTGGACAGACAGATGAGTATCAGCCAGCTGTGTGCCCAGGTGGTCAAGAAGGCCACCAACATCCTGGCTTGTATCAGGAATAGCATGGCCAGCAGGACTATGGAAGTGATCGTGCCCATGGATAAAGACAGGCAACAGGGTTTTTTACAAGTGTTTGAAACTGAGGCACCATCACATCCTTCCAGGAGGACTTTGGATCACTGAAAAAACTGTGTCCCTCATCGTTTCGTGAACTTCCCACCCACCACATCACCCACCTCTTCAATCCAGACATCACCAGTCTGGCTACAACAGGACAATGGTAGAGCATGGCAAAGGGCTTGCTAAAGGCCAGGTGCACCCCATGCCTTTATGTCCCCTGCCCACTCTGCTTCAGCAATCCCCTCTTTGTCCTTCACCTGCCTGGAGCAGGATGGACCCCATCACTGTCCCAGGGACTGAGGTCATAGAATCATAGAATGTTAGGGGTTGGAAGGCACCTCTAGAGATCATCCAGTCCAACCCCTCTGGCAAAGCAGGATCACCTAGGGCAGGCCACACAGGAACACACCCAGGGATGTGTTGAAAGTCTCTAGAGAAGGAGACTCCACAGTTTCTCCGGGCAGCCTGTTCCAGTGCTCCCACAACCTCACAGTCAAGAAGTTTCCCTTCATGTTGAGGAAGAAATTGCTCTGTTGTAGCTTAAACATATTGCTCCACTGCAAAGAGATTGTCCCCTTCCTTTTGACACCCACCCCTCAGATACTTATAGACATTCAAAAGATTCCCTCCTCAGCCTTCTTTTCTGTTGCGGCGAGCCTTCTCTCGGGGACACGGCTCTTCTCCGGAGCTCTCTTGCCGTCCCTCTCCTCAGGCATCTTCATCTCTTGTTTCCTTCTGCCTCTGGGAGCATGCCTTTTATTTTGCCCTTCAGCCCCGCCCATTTCCAGCTGGGGCAGGCCCTAATTATTGGGCACAGCTGGGCCTAAGCTCCCAGTTCATTATCGGTGACACCTGAGGACTTGTGGTTCTCTCTACATTCCCCCCTTTTTGTTGTTTGTTGAAAAATAGCAATAATTTACAATTAATTTAACATTTCATTTTCAATAAATTTAAACATTTCATTATTTCTCAACATTTTAAACATTTCATTTAAACATTTTTAACATTTCATTTAAACATTTTTAACATTTCATTATTTTTTCAACATTTAACATTTCATCAACATTTTTCATTACTTTTTTTTTTTTTTAAACATTTCATTATTTTTCAACATTTTTTCACCTATTTTTTGAGGAGGGAAAATTCAGGCTCTTTAGCCTCTGTTAGCAGGAGATGAGGTCTTAAAACACCAGCTCAGTTTTCGCTGGTACTCGCCACCTCGGAATGCCTAGCCATGCAGAGGCTTCTCCGAGCATTCAGCGCACCAGTCTTATCGCGTGTCCCTAGGGCCCCGTTTCAGGACCGCACTGTCACGTGTCCCTGGGGGCTCCGTTTCAGGACCGCGTCGCGTGTCTCTGGGAGGCTCCGTTTCAGGACCGCACTGTCGCGTGTCCCTGGGAGACTCCGTTTCAGGACCGCGCTGACATGATGCGCACTCAGAGCTCCGCTTCAGCTTCAGCATTCCTTGGGTTTGAGTTCCGCGCGCCAACTCGCTGCGCCTTTCGAGCCTCATTCTTCTCTCCTGCCTGGCTCGCCATTCCGGGCTGTTGTATCTTGCCGTGCGGGGCTTCTACTTCTACACGCCACCTACAGCATTTAAGCTTAGCCTTGTGGAGCTTTTCCCGTGGTTGCGTATTTGGAGCTCTTTCTAGAGCGTCCCGCACCAACGTGGTGGCTCCATGTGACGTGGTTGCGTATTTCGAAGCTCTTTATATCGCCTTTCGCATTTAAGCCAGGCTTTGTAGAGCTTCCCGCAACCAACACGGTCGTGTAGAGCTTTTTATAATACCTCAGCGTTCACGGCTGCTGTTGTTGCCCGCATTCTCCACCAGATGTTGCGGCAAGCCTTCTCTCAGGGACACGGCTCTTCTCCGGAGCTCTCTTGCCATCCCTCTCCTCAGGCATCTTCATCTCTTGTTTCCTTCTGCGTCTGGGAGCATGCATTTTATTTTGCCCTTCAGCCCCGCCCATTTCTGGCTGGGGCAGGCCCTAATTATTGGGCACAGCTGGGCCTAAGCTCCCAGTTCATTATCGGTGACACCTGAGGACTTGTGGTTCTCTCTACACTTTTCACAAAGGTAAACAGCTCTAACTCTCTCAGACATTCTTCATATAAGAGATGTTCGAGTCCCTTAATAATCCATGCTCTCTCTGGGACTCTCTCCAGTAGATCCCTGTCTCCCTTGAACAACTGGATCCAGTATTCCAGGTACGGTCTCACCACATCTGAGTAGAGGGGTAGGAAAACCTCCCTAGATATGCTGGACACACTTTTCTTTTTCCACCTGACTCTGTTCATGGGCTGTGCTGGTCAAGCTGGGAGGCAGACCCAGCTGATGGTGCTCACTGCCACTGACCACCTCCCACACAAGCTCTTGGGTGCCCATGGAGGGTGCTCAGAGGGGCCCTGCCTGATTCCAGTGCCATGGGCTGTCTTTATGGCACAACATTCACCATCCCTGAGGGCTCTGGACACCAAAGAAGTGACAAAGGAACCAGCCCTTAGTCCCCAACCCTCCCTCCCCGGGACCGTGATGGCATCACAGGGAGCCCCCAGAGAAAGCAGCAGAGCAACAGTCTCTGCAGAGTCAACTCCTTGGCCAGCTTCTTGAGAGCAAGTGTGGAAGAAGAGCTGAGCTGAGGAGATCCCCTGTGATGATGGAAAGGCTGTTCTGGAGGCCAGCTCTGTCACAGCAGTGCCCGTGCCCTGTCCCTGCCTGCGGGCACAGGACTGTCACACCGCAGGGCTTTGACCAAGCTGCCAGAGCACTCAGGCCTTACCCAAGGGTGCAGAAGAAGACTGTGGAGGTGGAAAGTGGACAGCTTGGAAAAGATCAAGCGCTGGTGCTCCCGGGCAGTGCCCTTGTGCCAGGACCCTTTCCCCGCCACCTCTGCACACAAGCACTGCCCTGCAGTTCCATAGAGGGTCTGAAAGGAAGGGCCTCAGGCAAAGGAGTCACTGGAAAGTTCTTTATTCTGTTGAAACACACACACTTAGCATAGCTCCTCAATGAAAGTCTCTGGGCCAAAGCAAATCTGGATATTCACAAAATGATAAAGGACAAATCAATAACATTCCTATATGAGCAATAACTGGAAAAGAAAAAAAAGAAAAAAAAAATAACCCATATATACAACCAAAACCAAGAGAAAGCAGTGAAGACCATCTACGTGTGTACTGAGTGACATTATGAGGGAACTGAAGAATAAGCAAATCAGTTAAAAACTTTTAAAAAAGATCATGTTATCAGTTTTGAAAATGCACCCTTGAGCTTCTGGTTCTTCATGCTGTAGATGAGAGGGTTCACTGCTGGAGGAACCAACGAGTACAGAAATTACACCCCCAGGTCCAGGGATGGGGAGGAGATGGAGAGGGGTTTCAGGTAGCAAAGGTTCCATTGCTGATGAACAAGGAGACCACAGCCAGGTGAGGGAGGCACATGGAAAAGACTTTGTACCTTCCTTGCTCAGAGGGGATCCTCATTACAGCCCTGAAGAAGCCCTGAAGACTGGACGCCGAAGAATGTTTCTCAATGACAGCCACCTCAATGGTGGGAAATGGCTGTTTCTCAATGTAGCGACCTTTTGGCTTAAGCAGAGTGACTTGTAAAATCATGGTTTCTTATATGATTGTTCCTGAATTGCTGTTGCTTGAAAGATATTTTATTGATTTTGCAAAATCTGATTTGGTTGGTATGGCGAGGAATACACTGGTTAGGGAACCATGGGACAAAAATTCTTTTATTCAATTGGGGCAAAATATAAGTACTATTTTAAATTTGCAGAATTCTTGGGTCTGTGGTTCACACCAGGGTTTCACACAGTGGCCATGGATGGCACACCCCATCCACCCTAAATGGATGCTACACCCCGATTCTAAAGTTCGCATGAGCAGAAGTCCTGTAGCCTTTCTGCTGTATCCCAAATTTCAAATCCATCATTGCATTCTGGGCCCAACTGTCGTATTGAGCATTTTGATCAAAAGTGTTGTTGTTTACTTATTAGTGCTCTCGTGAGGGTATATGCTCTTTCTCTCTCTTTTTTTTTTTTTTTTTTTCCTGTGCAACTCTCGGCCTCTGAAAAGGCATACTCATTTTCATGACTGTCGTTTTTGTCTTACTCCTCACCAATATATGAGAAAAATTAACAACACCCACCAGAAGATTCAAAAATGAAATGCTATTGCTACTAAAATCTGGTAGAGTCAGCCTGAAATAAGATGAAGTGGTACAGTCTCCCAAACCAAAACTCAAAGTGTAATTACCAACCAAGTTTTTTATCTCTGTATGAAATACCAGTGCACCATACACCACAATATACATCAATATTGAGCCCCATATTGCTATGATGGTCCTTAAGCAGCTTTATCTGCTTCTAGCATTCGCTCAGAAGCTTCTAACAATTGAGCTGCTGTAGCACCTTTCAGGAGTAGCTGTAACGCACGTTTAGTTTTTTCATTAGCACTGTCATATGCTAATTTATCAAAAAAAAAATTTTTTTTTCATCTCTTCTGACAAATCCAGATGTGATGTTATCACTGAATATAAGCAATCCACAAATTTTGAATGTGTCTCTGCTCCCCCCTGTTTAATATTTGTAAAAGAGGGGGTTGCTTGTGCAGGATCATGCACAGTTTGCAAAGCTTTATACGCCAATTCTTGTGAAAGTGGTAACACTTCAATTTGAAACCGCACCTGCGAATCTGCATGTACAAAAGGACCAGCACTGAGTAACATCTGTGTTTGCACTCTGTATAATACATCAGTGTTCTGTCTAGGAATCACAGCTGCATTTTCACACAGCATTTGCCATTTATGATGAAATTGCAATTGTTGCGAAGGAGTTAACAGAGTATTAATGAGCATTTTTAAGTCATATAGCATAAACAATTGAGTAGTAAAAAGGTGTTGTAAAAGAGATTGAGTAAATGACAATTTCAAACCGTACTGTGTAATGGCAGCTTTGGCTTCTTTTATCATTTTCCAATCTAATGCAACCCATTGCCCCCCTCCTCCTGGTCCCACAGTCACTGGAAAAGCCATTGGACCCATACTGGGAACCATTTCTCCTTCAACTATAGCATTTTGAATAATTCCCTTCCACCTAGTTACTGGATCCACACTCCCACCCCCCACCACCACCACCCTCCCCTCCCCATGTTGGATCTGGAAGAGGTGGAGCAGTGGGTGTTAAAAAAGACCTTCATCACATCCCAGGGGAAGAATTTTGTCTCAAAGGAAATTTATTTGATATAGAAGTTAAAACAGGCACTGGAAAGGTTTTAGGTTTTTCAAAATGTAAGTATACACTGCTTATGGGCTGGCACTGTTTCAATGAAAATTGCAGCACCATATATTGCTTAAAACATCCTGTAAATGATGAAGCAAAACAGATTTGGGGAGCAAGTGACAATCCAAAACATGAATGAATATATTATGGTATTGTTTGGCAGGACCAATTAAGATATCCAATAACTTTTAAGCAATATTAATTCTCAATTGATGATTCCAAAATAGCCTAACATGCTCAACTTAAATGCAGTGCCACAGATGGGAAATGGCTGTGTGAACCATCTGTCTTTGATCTGATCCACGGAGCAGCAATCCCCACTCATCAGAGTGAAACATATTATTTTGATCGCCATTCTTTTCATGGAGATTGGTTTGCAATTAAAGGTCACCATTTCATTTGTGGACATAAAGCCTATTGTAAGCTTCCACGGACTTGGGCAGGTACGGGATATGCGGGCGTAATTCAGCCTTATTTTTAAATACTACCTAATGAAATTACACCACAGTTAAAATTGGCCAGAGCAAGGAGGTCCATCATAAATTTGGATGTGGTGAATTCTGGTTCCCAAAATTGGAAAGGTGACGAATGGACCCCTGAACGAGTAATCAAATTATATGACCTAGCAACATGGAAACCCTACAAAATTATTAATGGAGCTTGTGATCCAATTTATAATGTAAATTGAATTATCAGGCTACAAGCGGTGGTAGAACTGGCAGCTAACAAGACCAGAAAAGCCCTGTCCTTGTTAGCAGATGAAGTAACAAAACTGCAAGTTGCTGTTTATGAGCATAGGTTGGTACTGGATTATCTTTTAGCTTCCGAGGGAGGGGTGTGTGCAAAAATAAATCTGACCAATTGCTGCCTGAAAATAAATGATAATGGTAAAGTAGTCAAAAATATTGTTAAAGAATTAACCTCAGTAGCAAAAACCCCAGTCCAAACATGGGAATCTCTCCAATGGACCTCGTTCTTTTCTATTCTGAATAATATAGGGGAATAGATTTATGTTCTATTTGTGGTTATTTTATTCCTTCTTTTCTTACCTTGTATAAACACTATTTGTTCTTCCTGGCTGAATTGTGTCCAAGTGAGATGAATTCAGCAAAGGCTCTCACCTAAATAAATCAGTTCAGATATAAATAATCAACATTTCAGGGTCATAATGTTGCAAGTAGCGAAAGAAATAGAAATTTAGAAGTAGTTATGCTAAGGTTTGGATTGGTCAAGCAGGACAGAAAAACAGGCCCTGGGAGCGGGTCTTGGAAACTAGCAAGGAATGTGCTAATGTGCTGAGAAGAGGGGAACAGTTTATCAACAAGGAATGTGCTGGGAAGAAGGGAACAGCTTATCAAAGGGGATTAGTCGAGCATACAGAACATGAAGAAAAGTAAACTGACATTGAAGATAAGGGTTATTACGCATGTAAGGGGGGTTGGTGGTGGGAGACAGTTAAAACAATATCTTAAGTTGAAAAAGTATGAGAGATTTGTGGTTTGTGGATGTCTTTCTATTGTTATCTGCATGATGTATGTAACTGTTTTGTAACTGAAATTCCACACGAAGGCTTCATTGTAAAAGGGTATAAAAGCTGAACCGAAAACGGGGATCGTTGGAATCCTGACTTGGGACACCAGTCCTCAGGTTTCCCGGGCCCCGAATAAAGCACCGCATAAACTGACACTCTGTTGGTTTGTGTCTTGACTACGGGCAACAGTTTTCTGGCAACCCAGATGGGACTCCGGGGGCGGCTGGGGTGGTTCGCGTGCTGATCCACTCCAAGCCGGCACCAGGTGATTCCTGGAGGAGACATCAACCCGTGCCCGACCCCGCGCCCGACGGACGACCATGAGGTAAGCCCGAAGGTGCTTTATTCCTTATAGGTTGGTTGGTATTAAGGGTTGGTTGTTTGGAAGCCTGGGCACTGGTCGTAACACACAGCAAGTAGAAAGCTGTGCGGATCCAGCACTTGCCACTCGCGGCAACGAGTACAGGCAAGTTTGGTATTTGGTATTTGGAATTTGGTATTTGGTATTTGGTATTTGGTAATTGGCCGTATATTGGTTTTGTGTGTGTGAGTGCGCAAGTACGAGTGTCAGCGTTTTGTGTGTGTGAGTGCACGAGTACGGGTGTCAGCATGCTATCGTTTAAAAGTTTTAGAGCTCTGTCTTGTAACGAAAAGAATGTTCCTGAGGATTCGCCTCTCGGTTGTCTGTTAAAACATTGGAAAGAGGGTAATTTTAGGCAGGAATTGCGGAGGAAGACTTTGATTGATTATTGTAATCGTGTATGGCCTGAATATGAAACAGAGGGAATGCAGTGGCTGCGGAATGGTACAATAGCTCCTGAAATATTAAGTCCTATGATGAGTTTCTTGCGGGAAAATGAGAAATGGGATGAAATACAGTATTTGGATTTGTTCTATTGCCTAAAAGGAAAACCTGAGTGGCAAAAAGCTTGTGGATTGTTGGAGTTAAAAACCATGGAAGTAAAAAATGATAAATGTGCTGGTTGTAAAGAGCGTAAAATATGGTTCTCAGAGGAGGATGTGTCTTTGTTGGTCTCCCCAAGCGCGCCGCCGCTTCCACCTCCTGAGGCTCCCCCGGTGAATCCGGTTAGAGCCCCTCCTCCTTCCTCATCCGAGGAGGAGGTAGAGCAGGAGGACTGGGTTGATCAGCCGAGAACGCTGCTTGCGGAGCGGACTCAGAGAGGGAGGCTGGGGAGAGAAGGTGGTTTGTTGCAGCCTCAGTTGAGGGCTCCGCTGCGGGAGGCAGTAGGAGCGGATGGAGGGAAGGTGATGATAAAGGTTCCTTTTTCGCCGAACGATTTAATGATATGGAAGCAATTGGCGGGGGCGTACAGGGAAAATCCTGAGAAAGTGTCTCGGGTTGTGAAAATGGTAATAAAGACTCAGAATCCTGATTGGAATGATTTGCAGGTGTTGCTAGACACTATTATGGATTCTACAGAAAAGGAGATGGTGTTCAGGGCGATGACAAATCGGGCAAGGGAATTGATTAGAATGCAGGTAGCACAAGGTTTGGTGAATGATTTGGTACCAAGGGAGGACCCCGAATGGAATCCCAATTCATCGGCGGGATACAGAGCGTTAAAGAACTACCAGGATTTACTGGTAGAAGGGGTCCGTGAGGGGATTCCAAAAACGATGAATTGGTCTAAGTTGTATTCTGTGAGACAGGATAAGGGGGGGAATCCCCATCAGCATTTTTAGAAAGGCTAAAAGAAAGAGCACGGAGGTGCACGGATCTGGATGTGGAAGCTGAATCGGGTAGATTGCAGCTGGCGTGGATTTTTATGGGTCAATCTCAGGAGGATATTAGGAAAAAGCTGCAGAAGTTAGAGGGAGAAGATACACGGAACTTGGAAAAGTTATTGGAGGTTGCATGGAAGGTATATAACAATAGGGAAAAGGAGACAGCAAAGAAACAGCAGGCAAGCATGCTGGAGGTCCTGCGGCAAGCAGCGGGTGGAAGTAATGGGAATAACAGAGGTCGCGGTCGCAGCAGGGGGGGAGGTGGTGCTGGAATGGGGAGAGGCTTTGGGGGTTTTGGGAACCAGGGTACAGGGGGACGCGGAAGGTTAGGACCTAACCAGTGTGCCTTTTGTAAAGGACTGGGACACTGGAAAAATGAGTGCCCGCTTAACCAGGGAACCCCGATGAGTGAAGGCTTCCCGGGCAATGGAGTGAATCCCGGCAACGGGGTAGGAAGCGGAATGAATCCGTTCATGGGAAATCCACAAGGTGTCGCTCAAGCCTTTATGATGGGGAATTGCCAGAATCAGAGCTGACTAGACCGGGATCTGAAGGTTATCTTAGAAGTCGAAGGGGAATCGATGGAATTCAGGATAGATACAGGGGCTAGTTACTCGGCAATGAACAAATTAAAGGGACCTCTAAGTGACTCTACGGTGTTGGTTGTTGGGGTATCTGGGGAGATTGAAGAAAGGACATTCCTGCGGCCACTCGATATAAAATTTGGGGGAAAGGAATTTGATCATCAATTTCTGTATATGCCAAACAGCCCAGAGTCTCTGCTCGGGAGAGACTTGCTTTCAGCATTACAGGCAAGAATTATTTTTGAAAAGGGTAGGGTAAAACTAGAAATACCAGAGGAAAACCTGGCAAAATTGTTTGTGATCAAAGAAGTAGGGAAGGAAGAGATACCACCGGAAATTGAACAAGCAGTCGTGCCATGGGTTTGGGAGACAGGGACCCCAGGTAAATCAAAGGCGGCAGTTCCAGCGGTAGTGGAATTAAAAGAAGGGGCTCAACCAGTGAGGGTACGGCAGTATCCCATCAGCCTGGAAGCTAGGAAGGGAATAGCCCCCATGATAACTCAATTCTTAAGTTTAGGAATTTTGCAGGAGTGTGAATCTGAATTCAACACCCCCATCTTCCCGGTCAAAAAGCCTAACAGCAATTACAGGTTAGTACAGGATCTAAGGGCAATCAACTCTATCACCAAAGATATACATCCTGTAGTGGCAAATCCGTACACATTGTTAACATCTGTTTCTGAGAAATTTCAGTGGTTTACAGTAATCGATTTAAAGGATGCCTTCTTCTGCATATCCCTGGCACCTGAAAGCAGGAACATCTTCGCATTCGAGTGGGAGAACCCCGACATGGGACGGAGGCGCCAACTCACATGGACCAGGCTTCCCCAAGGATTTAAATCCTCGCCCACTATATTCGGTAACCAGCTGGCCAAGGAACTTGAGGAATGGAAGACCACCCAGGTAAAAGATTCATCTTCCTCTTATGTGGTATTGCAGTATGTGGATGATATTTTCCTGGGTACCATAGAACAGGGTCTCTGCCTCAAGTTAACCACTGCATTGCTGAATATGCTGGGACAGGCTGGATACCGGGTATCCAGAGAAAAGGCACAGTTGGTCAAACAAAAGGTCATTTATTTAGGATGCGAAATTTCACAGGGAGTTCGTCGTTTGGGAATGAATCGCATTCAAGCCATATGTGCAATTCCAGTACCCCGCAATAACCAGGAATTAAGATCTTTTCTAGGAATGATTGGCTGGTGTCGACTGTGGATCCCCAACTTTGGGCTGACAGCCAAACCACTGTATGAGGCTGTGAAGGAACCGAGACTTAAGTGGGGACCCATGGAAGATAAAGCGTTCCAGGAATTAAAACAGGCCCTCAAGGAAGCACCTGCCCTGGGCTTGCCGGATTTAACCAAGGACTTCCAACTGTATGTACATGAAAGACAGAGGTTAGCTTTGGGGGTGCTCACTCAAAAATTGGGATCTTGGAAAAGGACGGTTGGGTACTTTTCCAAACAATTGGACTCAGTAAGTGGGGGATGGCCAGGATGCCTAAGAGCAGTGGCAGCCACAGTAATCCTGATCCAGGAAGCACGCAAGCTAACATTGGGCAAGCACATGACAGTTTATGTACCCCACATGGTCATAACAGTATTAGAACAAAAGGGGGGCCATTGGCTCTCATCAAGCAGGATGCTCCAATACCAGGCCCAACTGAGGGAACAGGATGATGTGGAGCTGAAAATAACAAATCACCTTAACCCAGCAGAGTTTCTCAGGTCCACCCAGGAAGAAGGAGAGCTGGAACATGACTGCGTGGAGGTAATCGAACAAGTGTACGCCAGCCGGAAGGACCTGAAAGATGAGCCACTGCCGGACCCTGATTGGGAACTGTTCACGGACGGGTCCAGCTTTGTGGAAAGTGGTATCAGGTATGCAGAGTATGCAGTGGTCACCTTGCAGCAGATAGTGGAAGCAAAAGCATTGCCCCCGGGCACGTCAGCGCAGAAGGCAGAAATTTGGGCTATGGTAAGGGCCCTGGAGCTGAGCCAAGGGAAGAGAGTCAACATATGGACTGACTCCAAATATGCATTTGGAGTGGTACATGTGCAGGGGGCTCTGTGGAAGGAGCGAGGACTTCTTAATTCGCAGGGGTCGTCAATTAAACACAGGGAAGAGGTAATCATGTTACTGGAAGCAATTTATAAACCATCGGCAGTTGCGGTGATGCACGTCAAAGGACATCGGAACGATCCAGGAAAAGAGTTCCAGGGAAATCAACGAGCAGACCAAGTGGCGAAGCAGGCTGCCAGAGAAGTATGGACTCAATTAGCTTTGATACCGGCCCGGAGCAACCCTGCCGCTGCACACATGGAAGACAAACCACATTACTCACCAGAGGACGAGAAACTGGCTCAGGTGTTGCAGGCACAAAAGAACATCAAGGGTTGGTATGTGACCCCAACAGGACAGGTGATCCTACCGGTAAGGATCATGAAGACAGTATTGGAAACAGAACATAATAAGTGTCACTGGGGTGCAGAGGCAATGGTAAAATTTTTGAAAAACGAAATATTCTCAAACCAGATGTTAACATTGGCAAAAAGGGTAAATGCAATGTGTCCGGTGTGTATCAGAAACAACCCAGTGGTGAGGAGGCAGGTTCAAATGGGTAAATTGCAGGTAGGTCCCCAACCAGGAGATTATTGGCAGATAGACTTCTCTGAGTTACCAAAGGCCCAAGCATACAAATACCTGCTGGTGTATGTGTGCACATTCTCGGGATGGCCAGAAGCTTTCCCTTGCAGGACTAATCAGGCAAAAGAAGTGGTAAAAACACTTCTGAAAGAAATCATCCCTAGATTTGGGGTGCCGTTAGGGCTATCATCCGACAGGGGTCCTCATTTCGCTGCAGGGATCGTGCAGGAGATTTCTGTAACGTTAGGAATAACTTGGAATCTGCACACGCCCTGGAGGCCCCAATCAAGTGGTAAGGTAGAGCGGATGAATCAAACACTGAAAAACCAAATTAAGAAAATTTGCCAAGAAGCAAAAATCCAGTGGCCACAGGCATTGCCTTTAGCTCTGTTGAGGGTTAGGATCAAACCAAGGGAAAGGATAGGGGTAAGTCCGTACGAAATTTTGTACAGCAAACCCTACCATGCTGCTACCTACCAGGGGGACCCTCATTTGGTGGGAAATCAGGTGATATTAAATTATGTGTTGTCTCTGAATAAGACTCTTACAGCACTCAGAGGAGCGTTGCAGTGGAACCGACCTCTACCCCTGGAGAATCCGGCCCACGACATCCTTCCAGGAGACCAAGTCTACATACGGAACTGGTCAGTGGAACCACTGAAGGAGACATGGGACGGTCCTCACCAGGGAGCTGGATCCGCCGAAATTATCGTGAGGTGGAAATGGGTTACGGAGGACGAGCTGATTACGGAGGGGGTAAAGACAGCTTGGGATGAGCCACGCCAGGAAGGAGCAACTATCCTGCAGATACCCAATGTGACCCGGAAAAACGAAGGGAAGTATACTTGCTTAGTGCAGGTACGGGACAGTTTTGATTATGGGGATGTGCAGTTTCTTACAATAAATACATCCTATGTGGAGAGAGAGAGGAGGGTGACGTGACGGGTTACTGACGTCGGACCGAAAGGTTGGCAGCAGTAATGAAGAAAGGATTTAAGGATCTGAATTTACAGCTACAGGCCACAACTAGGATGTCCATACAAAATAGAATGGCATTGGACATGATATTACTAAAAGAGCATGGTGTCTGTGGGTATCTGCACGATAAGGATGAGCATTGTTGCGTACACATCCCAAATGTCACTCAGAAGGTAGAAAAAGATATTAGTCAATTGGAACAAATTGAGGGCAGGGTCCACGATGTTCAAAAAGAGGCAGAACATAATTGGGTTGGAGCAATACTCAGCTCCCTGGGGATCCAGGTCTCCGGTTGGATATCATCAATTGTACAATATGGAGTCATGATAATTATAATCATTATGGTTGCTTTAGTAGTATACAAGTGTCTTTTAGGAATGATTGCAAAGGAAGGCCAACACACTCGGAGGGTGATGAAGGCCATAACCCGAAGAGAAGTGATCCTCCCACAAGACAACTCACCCCCACCCGCCTAATAAGGAACCAGCAGCTCAAGAGGTTGAGCATCCTTGCAAAAGAAGATCGAAGGATGCTCAAAAGGGGGGACTTGTTGCAAGTAGCGAAAGAAATAGAAATTTAGAAGTAGTTATGCTAAGGTTTGGATTGGTCAAGCAGGACAGAAAAACAGGCCCTGGGAGTGGGTCTTGGAAACTAGCAAGGAATGTGCTAATGTGCTGAGAAGAGGGGAACAGTTTATCAACAAGGAATGTGCTGGGAAGAAGGGAACAGCTTATCAAAGGGGATTAGTCGAGCATACAGAACATGAAGAAAAGTAAACTGACATTGAAGATAAGGGTTATTACGCATGTAAGGGGGGTTGGTGGTGGGAGACAGTTAAAACAATATCTTAAGTTGAAAAAGTATGAGAGATTTGTGGTTTGTGGATGTCTTTCTATTGTTATCTGCATGATGTAACTGTTTTGTAACTGAAATTCCGCACGAAGGCTTCATTGTAAAAGGGTATAAAAGCTGAACCGAAAACGGGGATCGTTGGAATCCTGACTTGGGACACCAGTCCTCAGGTTTCCTGGGCCCCGAATAAAGCACCGCATAAACTGACACTCTGTTGGTTTGTGTCTTGACTACGGGCAACAATAACTCAGAACTGAGGAAAACTGACCACATGAATTTCAATGTTTTACCTTTCTTTCAGTACATGCTGTAAATATCTCCATTTGGGAATTTATTTTTTTTATAATGTCTGTATGATATTCATGTTGCTAAGATGTAACCTTGCAAATATGTTTTCTCCTACTTTTAAACTGTATATATCTGTGCCCCCGAGGAAACGATAGATACATTTTCAGGTGAACTACAGGCGAGCAGAACGCTTGTGAAATAGACACAAAAATGTATCCTGTAGACTCACTCCCCTTGCCTCAAATGCCACAGGGTGAGATGTGGTAAATATGTGGTAAACGAACTGTTTCCCCCCATGTTAAATTTATTTACTATTGAGCCAGAAAGGGACTGGACTGTTGCAGCGAGCCTTCTCTCTCGGGGACTCTGCTCTTCTTCGGGGCTCTCTTGCCGTCCCTCTCCTCAGGCATTTTCATCTCTTGTCTTCTTCTCTTCTGACTAACTCTGCTTCTGGGAGCATGCCTTTTATCTTGCCCTTCAGCCCCGCCCATTTCCAGCTGGGGCAGGCCCTAATTATTGGGCACACCTGGGCTTAAGCTCCCAGTTCATTATTGGTGACACCTGAGGACCTGTGGTTCTCTCTACACTGGATAGATATAATAGGGGAGCTGGGTGGTTCAGTGGAACACTTCATGCCTTCAGGCCAGTGATGATGCTCGGCAGGAATGACCCCAGTCGTTCACTGAATGGGAGACCTTGGAGCTGGGTTGTCCTGCTAAAGAGCATAGAGCCCAAGAAGAGCCACGTGGCACAGTGTACAAAATAACCACATAGAGTTGCTAGAGAGGTAATGCAAATTGGCGTCAAATACTATATACCTGAATACCAAAAGGAAGGCCTGCAGTTAAGAATTTGCAATTTCTGACAATGATTGATGAGAAGAAGAAATTTTTTACTATAAAATTCAGAGGAAAAAGGAGAAAATTTAGCAGCAACAGGACCAGTGACAGGGAGCAGTGAAGGGAGAGCAGCAGCAGCAGTGGTGGTGTAGTTCCCCTTCCACTTCCCTCGACACCATCAGCTTCAAAGAGATAGCGATAGAGGGAGCAAGGGGGCAATTCTCTGGAGGGTGAAAAAGTGATAATCTTTTCCCTTTCTTTTCCTTTTCTTGAAAGCTTTCTCCTGAAGGTGATTAATTTGTTTAAAAACCCGTTTTTCCTACACTTTCTCCCACTATTAACTCCACCCTGAGACCCCCTTCCAGCAGCTTGGTGTTCTTTTCCTTTAAATAAACCATTTTAATTATCTTAAATCTTAAAGTTCATTACTTTTGAAATCTCTTCAGCAAGTATGTGCTGTGGTTAATATTTCCTCAAAAAAAAATTATAAAATAATATAGTTATGGACCATGAAAGAATGTTTAAAAAGTTTAGTTCCAGGGCTTACAGTGCTGTATCAAAACCACGCCTTTCTAATAATGGTTGTAGAAGAGAAGAACAAGAGTGGAAAGAGTGAAACAAAGAGGTTATAGAGAATTCACAACCCAAAAATCAAGGGTGCTTCCCCTTGGTCTCCATGTGGAAAGGTGGTGGTGGTCAGAATTTAAAAAGAGGCACACGTGGGGGGGGGGTTATTGTTTTCTTCTTAAATGCTAACAGAATCTTGCTGCTCCACAACAGCTAGGTGATCCTTGCGCTGAGTGGTCACCAGCCTTTTAAAGGAACTTTATCTTTTTAAATCCTTCAGAATGTTTGAGGCAAGAGCACAATTCACATGGCCCATTGCAGAGCTTGATGTGAGTGCTCTTCTGTCTTCCACTTTCCCCTGGAAAACTGTACATAGCTGTTGGGAAGAGCGCAGTGGACAACATGCAGATTAATATAATCAAAGTATTGCCGTTTATTGAGAGTAGCGGTAGCCCTTTTATATACAGTCAGGCTGATAACAGAATATAAGCATATTGCTGATTGCTACAACACATTCTTCATATGCCACAGGGCGCTATCTAACTGGTTAAATACAATTGTTTATGTGCTGTCTATGCAATGCTTTCCCATCCTGTTATTCTTCTTTTCTGCTGCCAACTCCCTTATCTTTTGCCCGTAGCTGATCTTTTAATAACCTTGCATCTGAGCCTCAAGGCCCTTAGCTCACTCAGGCTAAAGCTAAATAGTCAGGATTGCTCACATGTCCTTTTTCTTCCAAAAACTCTCCCAACACATAGCCATAAGCACTTGGGAGCTGTGGGCTTCCCTCATACCCTGAAACTGGAACCCCTTTTAATCCCTTGTTTCCTTAAGGTGTCTTTTCAAAAGGGAAAACAAGCAGGCAAACTGCAAAAAAGAAGGGGCTTCACTGTAATGCTCTTCTGGCCATCCCTGGAATACTGTTCAAAGCCCTAAGCACTTTGGGGATGTATGCTTCCCTTGTAACCTTAACCTCCCACATTTGTAGAGCCTTTTTTTCTGAAGCAGCAACTAACAAAAGGGAAAGCAAGGAAGCAGAGCTCCTAAACAGCAGGGGCTGAACAGGAATGCTCTTCTGGCCATCGCTTTCCTCGGGAACACTGCTGAAAGGTACAGAACCTTTGAGGATGTTGGCATTCCTTGTAACCTGAAACTGCCACTCATAGTAGTGAAGCCCAAAAAGGCCAAGCAAAACTGTTTAGAGACAGAGTTTTGAGCCTTTAAACAGCAAAGGTATTTATTTTCGGATCCAGGGAACTCCCAGCTTGCGCTGGACAAAGAGTTCCACCCCCCGAGGGAAAGGGTTAGGGTATTTATAGGGGAGGTTACATACATATTCCTAAGTTTGCAACATATAATTATAATATTCATGACAGGCGGAGTCCAGGCGGAGTCTGGGCAGGCGATGTTGGGGGGGTCTTTGGATGAAGTAAGAAATCTTTCTCGAAACTTGAACTCTTTATCTCTCCTGTTTTCGATGACTTCATCCTCTTGTTACAGAGAAAAATTGGACCCTTGCGATAATTTTTCCCTTATCTGCTGGTTGTGGTATCCTCATCCTGTCTCCGTGCAGGTGTTCGCACTCCCCCGGTGCCTAGCTAGCCTTGGCAGTGCCTTGTTTTGAGAACAAGACCTACGCTTTTACAGAAGTTAATCCCCTCGCTGCCTAGTTGGCCTTGGCAGTGCCTTGTTTTTAAAAGCAAGATCTGTACTTAAAGACAGAAGATGTTCACACTGCTTTAGTGGAAAGTTACAGGAATTAATCCCATCAGGAGTTAACCCTGTCAGGGTCTTTCTCTGTTTCAGTAGTGCCCTGATTCTTTAAGACACACTTCCAAAAGAAAGCAAACCAAGCAGGCACAGCTCTGAAAATCAAGGGGCTTGATGTCAGTTTCCTTCTGGGAATCTCTTTCCTGGGAAAAAATGTTCAAAGTCCTGAGCATTTTTGGGTTGTTGGCTTTCTATGTAAATTGGACCTGCAACCTATTGCTGGGACTTTTTTCCTTAAGATGTTCTTCCAAAAGGGAAAACAAGCAGCCAGGGCTCTGCAAAAGAAGGGTATTGATTTGAACAATGTTCTGGGCATCACTTTCCCCTAGAGCACTGTTCAAAGCCCACAGCACTTTGAGGCTGCAGGCTACGCTTTTAACATGACACTGGCACCCTTCCTGGTGCCTTGTCTCCTTAAGTGACATTTAACAAAAGGGAAAACAAGCAGGTAAAGATGCCAAGCAGAAAATGATTGACATAAATTCTTTGTGGCCATCACTTTCGCCTTGACCACTCCTAAAAGCCTGAAGCTCTTGGCACCTGCAGGCTTCCCTTGTAACAAGAAATGTGCACCCCTCGTAGTGCTTTAATTTTTAATTAGCAGTTCCAAAAGGGAAAACAAGAAGGCAAAGCTCCCAAAGTGAAGAGGCTTGACCTGAATGCTCTTCTGGCCATCACCTTCCTCTGAACACTGTTCAAAGCTCAAAGAACATTGGTGTTGGGCTTGACTTTTGACCTAAATCAACTAACCTTTGTAGTCCCATTATTCCCCAAGCAGCTGTTCAAAAGACTGAACAAAAGGAGGCACAGCTCCCAAACAGAAGGGGGGCTTTACGTGAGTGCTCTTCTGGCTGTCACTTTCTCCGGAACAATGGGACTGCAGGCTTTCATTTCAACCTCGAAGTCGCACCCCTCTTAGTGTCTTGCTTCCTTAAGCCGCATATACCAAAAGGGAAGATAAGCAGTCACAGCTGCAAAACAGAAGGAGCTTGTCACGTTCCAAATGTTGGAAACAGGGAGGTACTTGTTAGATCCCACCAGGACAAAGAAAAGATAACACATTACCAAGTGCAATTACATAGCCTTATACAACAGAACTGATAAGCATTAAAACGGTAAATATGAAGCCTAGTTTTGTAGAGACAAAGAGATATCAGGGATAAAAGTACAGATCCTGGATCCAGCTTTGGGCCATGTCACGTTTTAACACTGGCTCGGCAATTAAACCGAGTAACAGATGCTCTCTATTAATCTCTCTCTCCTCCCTGATAAAGAAAGGAGAGAGAATAAGGGAGAGAGACTTACAGGTTGGAAACTAAATTACACAAATTTAATGATAAATAGGAATGTAATGATAAATAGGAAAGATTACTAAATATATACATATATACAAATACACAGGAAAATTGATACCACGTTCCTCCCCCCTTTTCCCCCAATAACTCTCACATCACCACCAAGGCTGCAGGGCAGCCCTGGGAAAGTCCAGGCTGGACTCCTGGAGTCAGCAGCAGTCAGGAGCTGGAGGCAGGAACACACAGATTCAGGCTGGCACAGATCGGGACCACAGGCAGAGGAATGGATGGAATCCTCCCAGGATGCTGAAGCAAACGGGGACAGGAGAAGAAGGGGAAGCAGGAGGGAAAGGAAAAAGGGTTTGACCTTTGTGATCCCTCAAATTTATACTGAGTATGACGTGTATGGGATGGAATACTCTGGTCAATTCTGGCATCTATCTTGTCCAGTCCTCCCCAAAGGAGGGGTTCAGATGGGACCTCTTTACTCCTTCTGGAGGGTAAAATGTTCCTGAGCAGTGTCCTTGGCTCTGCATACCAGTCTCTAGCTGTAACTATAAACACTGAGCATTATCAGTCCCAGAAGCAGACACTGTCTGAGAAACTTGCTGTTAATTTCAGCAAGTGCAACTACTTACAAGAGACTTAGCTGAAAGCAAAAGTACAAGACAGAAAAATCACCTTTATCCTGGCCCAAACCAGGACAGGCCAGCATACTGGGAGAGGGTTTGTGTTGGTGGAAAAATCCCTAGAGAAGCCCATCATCATTCCTCCTTTGATAAGCCTGTGTCCCTCAAACGAAGGTTGATGACAAAGTATGGTTGAGACCTATTATACTGAGCAACTGGAGCAGACCTCCACACAGTCAATCATTAATTCTTACTTCTATTGTTGTCTCTATATGCAGGCCCTAGGCCATATAAAGGCCTTTTCCAGGTAGTTTTTCAGGAATGTTAACAAGATCTTGTTCCAGAGCTTACAATGCTGTATCAAAACCACTCCCTTCTAAAAATAGTTGTAGAAGAGAAGAGTAGAAGGAGTGAAACAGAGAGGTTATAGAAAATTCACAACTCAAAGATCCAGGGTTCTTCTCCTTAGTTATCTTGTGGTAGGAGGGCGGTGATCCAATCTGTAACACAGGCACATGTGTGAGGTTTCCCCTGAACATATTTGAAAGCTCTAAGAACTTTGGGTTTGGGCTTCCCTTGTGTCAGGGTTTGACAATGGCTCGTCAGTGACAGATATTTTCTGTTATTCCCATTTGCCTCCCAGAGGAAAGAAGGCAGTAAGGAAGAGGGACTTCAAAGCTGAAAAACTTTGAATAGGGACAAGGTGACCTGTCTTTCAAATGCTGTCCTTCTCCATTGAAGAAACAGGGAATAGCAGTAGCAGCAAGAACTAAGAAGTGGCAGGTAGCGGCAGGAAGGCCAAAACCCAGCTAGCACACCAGCCAGAGAAAAACTCACAGAGAGCTCTTCTAGGACCAATTTTATACTGAGCACCATGGGAAGGAATAATGTGATTGGTTATTTTAGGTCACATGTCTCATCCACAGCCCCCTCCTCAGCTGCTCCTCATTGTAGCTGCAACATCAACAGGCTGGCAGTTGCTGGGGGTGTCCCAGGCAGAGTTTTTTTTTATCCTGGTCCTCTCAAACCAGGATAATCTACCCCTTCTTCTTACTCTGTACTTAAGTCTTTTCAGCTAGGATTAAATTGCCTTGTGGTACGCACTGGGCCTCACCATTCTCCTCCATCATCCACCAGGTGTTTCCAGGGCCTTGTGTAGACACAACCCTACAGATAGGTTTGCCTTGGCCCCTGGTTGAAAAAATCCACACAGCTTTTCCCAGTACGTTCCTTTTGTATACAAATTGGACTTTATCCCTGTCTACTGTATGTATGAACTCTGACTGGGCAGGGCCGGCTTGATTGATTGGTCCTCTGGTATTAACTAGCCAGGTAGCTTGTGCTAAATGTTTGTCCCAGTTTTTGAAGGTTCCACCACACATTGCTTTCTGAGTGGTTTTTAGCAAGCCATTATGATAGTCAATCTTTCCAGAGGCTGGTGCATGGTAAGGAATATGATCAATCCACTCTATACCATGCTCTTTGGCCCAAGTAGTTATTAGGTTGTTTTTGAAGAGTCCCATTGTCCGACTCGATCCTCTCTGGTTTTCCATGATGCCACAAAATTTGCCATTCAAGGCCCAGATGGTCCAGAATTGCACAAGGCACTGGAAATGCTTCCAGCCATCTGGTTCTTGCTTCCACCTTTGTAAGCACATAACGCTTATTCTGGAGGATTTGAGGTAGGGTGATATAATCAATCTGCCAGGCCTATCGATATTTATATTTCAGTCCACATTCCTCATATCACAAAGCTTTTAATCTTCTGTCCTGCTTAATAGCAGCACAAGTATTACACTTGTGGATAACTTGGGTGAAAATATCCATTTTTAAATCTACCCCTCGGTCTCTGGCCCATCTGTATGTTCCCCACGGACACTGCTGCTGCTCAGAAAGTGAGCCCTGCTGCAGACACCACAGCAGAGAAAAAAAAAAAAAAGGAAAAAAAAAAGGGGGAACATATACCCTCATGAGAAGAAAAAAGAGCATGACCTCATGAGAGCACTAATAAGTAAACAACAACATTTTTTATCAAAATGCTCAATACAACAATATGACCCAGAATGTAATGACAAATTTGAAATTTGGGGTACAGAAGAAAGGGTTTTTGCTGCTTCATTTGTCCCACATGTAGCAGCAGGAAAAGCCCTTGGCAATGATTGATAAAAATCATGAAATACACAAACTAGCCTGTTGCACTGCTAAGCAGATGAACCTAACTTCTGATATTTTAACACAGATGCTAAAAGATGTTGATAGTGTCAGACATGCAGTTTTACAAATTCGTGCTGCCACTGATTTTAATTGTTAGCTTTTACGTCATGTTTGAGACGACTTTGATGGAATGTGTTGCATGAACTTGTCTGATCATTCAGAGTCGATTCACAACCAAATGCAATTGATAAAGATAACATGAAAAAATTAACTGCTGCACATACTGGGTTAGATGAATGCTTAAACCGCTTAGGGATACGGGGATAGCTTAAAGATTTAATTAGACAAGGCTTATCAAATATATTAGTTATTACTGCTTTTGTATTATTAGCATGTTGTTTATGGCAATGTATCATTAGCATGTTATCTCGCACAACGAAGCAAGTCTGGATTGCTCAAAATCCAAAAGGGGGAATTGTTGGAGAACATTTGGAAGAAAATGGACATGTGAGCAATCCTGACTATTTAGCTCTAGCCAGAGTGAGCTAAGGGCCTTGAGGCCCAGGTGCAAGGTTATTAAATATCAGCTACAGGCAAAAGATAAGGGAGTTGGCAGCAGAAAAAAAGAAGGCATCATGTAGACAGCATATAAACAGTTGTATTTAACCAGTTAGATAGCGCTCTGTGGCATGCTCCAGAGGTTTAAGTGCATGCATGTGAGTGTAGCGGAGACTCCCCGCGCACCCAGCGCTGTTTTGCTTATTGCAATTTTATTAATTAAATGAAACCATTAACAGAATATTGACTCTCGGTCATTTATAACAATTTGGGGGGCTTGTCCGGGATCCCTTTCGGTGCTTGCACTGAGGTCCAGATTGGAGGGGCGCCCCACTGATATTCGGTGGCTCCTTTTCGGGCCCCCGGCTTCACTGATGGGATCCTAAATCTGAAATTGCAATAAGCAAAAATTTAATTTTTTTTTTTGTGATGAGCTCTTTTGTGGACTGCAGTAGTATGTTTTGCCCGTAATTCTGCTTGCGAAGATCCAAACGAAGACGATGGGGTTGTAAGTATTAAAGGTGTATGTCGTTCGGTTGGGTGGGATTCGGTTGCTTGTGTGTGTGTAAGAGTGTGACTGAGATGGAACCTCGTTCTGAAGCGATCGTGGAGGTCTTCTAACCGCAGTTCTAGTCTCCTGCGAGGGACTTGGCTGGTGAAGGACCAAAGCGATTCCTATAGGATTCGTGGGTGGGTGATAAGGTATTTAAGCCACCTGCAAGACACTCTTAGTGAAGCAACCAAGGGCGAGAGGATTGCCACTAGTAAAATCCTCACATTATGAGACAGAAGAATACTAAGAGATTAAATCAGACTAACACTGAGAAGTTACCAGGTATTCCTCCAGAGAGTCCTTTAGGTCTGTTACGATCCGAGTTATTATTTATATTTTGTTTGCAAGGAAATTTCAGCCACTACTCATAGACGACGCGTGAGTTTACAAAAATAAACAGGGAGAAAGAAAAAAAAAGATTGATTCAAGAGACATATTTTTGTATTTTTAAAGTGTTTACATCAAGGTCTTATGATTAAATATTGGGATAGTAAGGGAAAAAAGAAAAGGAAAAACTAAAATGAAATTAGTGCAATATTGCGTGACAATTTGGCCAAAACCATTTTCACAGGAAGAAAGTGATTATGCATGCTTATGGATCCAGAAAGTGTTTACATCATTTCACCCCATGGCTCTTGAGTCAGGATTTTTTTTTTTTTTTTTTTTTTTTTTTTTTTATGTATATATATATACACACATCCCTATATATACACACATCCCACTTGGTGTGGTTGTGTCGTGTGGCTCTATTTTGTAATCTGTGCCGTTTTAGCAGGCAAATTCCATCTCCGAGGTTTCCATTAAGGAGCAACCGGGAATTTCACCTTGCCTGACACAGTTCTTCCCACCACACGTTTACTTAGCTCAAAAGCCAGAATATTTTTAACGTGTGTTTGTGGGGGGAATGGTGGTAAACTGTCTGTTGTACCACATTTTCCACATCATACAGACCTCACCATATCACGTCACCTCACCCCGTGGGTTTTGAGGCTAGGGGAGTGTGTTTTCCGGATCAACAGCTTGATATATATATATATATATATATTTATAAAAAAAAAAAAAAAATTTGTTTGTTTGTTTGTTTGTTTTTTATACCAGCATGGGGAAGGTTTGCAACTAGGTATCTAGATATATTACAGACATTTAACGGCTAAAAGGTAGCAGAGAGCATATATGAAAGGTTACAAAGAATCAACTTAATAGGAGTAAGGTATGTGCCCATACAAAGCAATTGTGTCAGGTAGTGACATGTACATGTGCAGAAAGAAAGGTAAAATATTGACGGTTACAGAATCTTAGCAATTAAATGAGAAGGAGAAGATGTCGATTATAGAGGAGAGCTAATAATAACAATAGCCATAGTAATAAAAATTATAAGACTTACAAAAATTATAAAATAAGATACAATGAATAATCATAAGGACATAACATAGGTCTATTTCATACAAATACAAATTACATCTAATATCATACGACCAATAAAATGTATTACAGGTAACAGCAATCCAGGAGCAATCATGGACAAAATCATGATGTTATAAATTACTTTACCTAGGCTAAAGAGGTGGCTAGCCTCCCAGCCAGTAGTAAGTAATTTCTTCCAGTGTCAGTTTCAGAGTAGCCAAGTCTGAAACTGTACACCAGGGGTGTTTCGTTTTGATGTCCCAGGATTACTGATGTCTGTAGTCACGTTAATTCCACCTCATTCTGTCCTACTACACAAAACCTAATTACACAAAGGACTAAAAGAAAACATTGGTTTACAGTACACAGGGTAAAAGATAAATTAAACCTTATTCCACACAGATTACCCAGTTTGTGCTAATTTTGTGCTGTTTATCATTCATGTCAGTTGCCACCCACGTGTTTGAATTCAGTGGATTTTGCAAAATGAGTTTAATTCTACCTATGTTAGGTAAATTCACACAAACGGCTTGGCCTGGCTGCAAGGTTCCTCTGAAGTTCCTGGGAGGCTGCTTCTCAATGTTGTTATCTTGATTAGGCGACAGGGGAAAGAATGCTGTCATTCTGGGGCAGCCATTCACACCCCACCTATTATTGACCATGGCAATAGCATAATTGAGTCGCTCATCCCATTTACTTTCATGAGGTCTAATGAGTTTTTTAAGTAACCCATTTGTTCGTTCAACAATGCCGTTTGCCTGGGGATGATAGGGAATATGAAATGTCCAGTTAATATTTTCACTTTTTGCCCATTGCTGGACCAGGTGAGAAGTGAAATGAGTACCATTATCAGACTGAATACTGGTAGGTCTAGGCAGAATTCCAAAAATTTTCTTCAGGAAGGATACAGTGTTTTCTCCATTTGCTTTTGCATACGATTCTGCACAAGTTAACCCAGAGATAACCTCCACAATTACAATAACATACTGTTTATTTCCTGACCGTCGGAAGGGTCCTATATAATCTATCTGCCAAGTAGACTGTTACGGCGAGCCATTCTCTCGGGTACTCGGCTCTTCTCCGGAGCTCTCTTCTCATTCCATGCATTACTGATTAAGCTAGACAAGCAGAAATTAGGAATTGTCACCTAATGTTAGATTCCCTTGTGGTACACATTGTACTTCTCCACCTTTCATCATCACCCACCAAGTGTGTCCAGGCCCTTGAGCGAAAACAACCCCACGAATGGGTTTGCCTTTGCCCGAGGCAGGATAAACCCAAACTGTTTTCCCTAGCAGATTCTTTTCATGCACCACAGGCACTTTGTCCCCATCTACTGTGTGTAGAAGATCTGACTGAGCAGGAGCAGCTCGATTGATGGAACCCCTGGTATTAACTAACCAGGTAGCTTTTGCCAAGTGCTTGTCCCAGTTTTTGAAAGTTCCACCACCCATTGCCTTTAAGGTAGTTTTTAACAGTCCATTGTACCTTTCAATTTTACCTGAGGCTGGTGCATGATAGGGGATATGGTATATCCACTCAATACCATGGTTTTTCTTGATATTTCACTGGACCGGTGATACCCGTAGGGATCTTTTGGGGCTTGCTGTCAATGAGAGTCACATCTACTGCGGTTGCCAGGTCCAGCCCGAGGCTTCCACTGGTTGCTGGTTGAAGGGAGGTGGGTGGCTGGAGTTGTCGTTGAAGGGAAGCGGAATTGGCTGGTTGTCGAAGGGAAGTGTGGGTGGATGATTGCTGGAGGTAGGTGGGGGTGGCTGATTGTTGGAAGGGAGTGGAAGTGGCTGGTTGCTGGAGGGGAGTGGAAGTGGCTGGTTGCTGTTGTTCGAAGGGGTCCACACTAGAGCCGGCTGGTCGGAGGAGGGAGAGGTGGGGGGGACAAGGAGGGGTGCTGCGGGCCGGGAACGTCCCTGTCGGATGACGTACGGCGTGGGGGGGGGCCGAGGGCGGGGCCCAATGGAGGTCGGGACCAGCCCCGGAGCCACCCTCGCCGGATGACGCGGGACACAGCGTTTCCGGACTCTGGTTCAGTCCGCTTCCGGCGCTGCAAGCGGTCACTTCCGTCCCGTCCGTACATCCTGAGCCACGTGGCTCAAGACGGCCGGCACAGGCCACATCAGAGGGAGGTGGGGGAGGGGGGGGGAGGGGGGGGGGTAGCGGGTTACATCGGAACTTCACTGGAATTTTGAGCAAGCTGTACAATTATTTCATCTCCTGTTGGGGGACAGGGATCGCAATCAACCCCTAACTGATGCAAATCTGGTATCGGCTGCCCTTTTAAGGTTGCCGAAGCTACAGCGGCAATTTTCTTCTCTGTCTGATAACGGTGCAAGCAAGTAATCACTGTATGCCACGGTTTCATTAACTTACGAGCTGTCTTATCCTCTTCTATTACCTTATACTACAAAATATCTCCTAAGCTTTTCCATTCTTTCTCATCAAATAAGTTAGCAGGGTCAGTAAAAAACTGATATGCGCGGGCTATATATTTTACGGCATGTTTCTTTAAGAAACTAATAAAAAATCTAGAATAGAATAGAAATAGAATAGAAAGTCTAGGGCTACTTCGTTCTCTATTTTCTGCGCGCTTAACTATCCCTTTATTATTCTGGTGCAGCCTTAATCCGAGCCTTTTGCGGGCTTTTTACAACTTTTTATGACTAAAAACCTGTAGCCCTTCCCCAGCAGCGAACGAACTCGTTCATTTTTCTTTCAGTTGCGAATCGCCTCTCTACGCCTGCATCGAGAGAAATTTATTGCCCTCTGAAACGTTGCTTTTTGCTGCTTTCCTGGAGCCTCCCTTTCCCAGCCAAGTTATTTGGTTTCAGTGGTTTTACCTGCCGGGCTGTGATTGGTGCTATCGATGGTTCGGTCCTCCACAAGGCTTCCCTAGTGAAGATAGGTCTTCCGCAGGACTTGCCTGTTGATTTCGAAACTTTTCAGACTTTTTCAAGGCTCTTCAGACTTTCTGATTGTTCAGGGCCTTTGCACGGTTCGGGCGCCAGTTGCGGGAGCGGTGAAGAAAACGCATGCAACCAATATGGTTGATAAACGAACTTCTGGTTTATTGCGCAGCAACTTTCGCTTATATAGTTCTTCTGTGACCACGCCCCCGCCACCATATAACAACATAATGTTTTATTGGACACCCGGTGTGTTTACCTGTAGCACAGCGGATCCCTGGTGCAGGTAGCACAGGAGTATGGGCCGATCTAATTGGCCCCCCAAACATGGGGTTGGGCACAGTAAAGGGGTCACACCCCCTATCTCTTTGAGAACATTCAGGAATATTCTCCAACATTCTCCAACCCTCTCTAACATTCTACGACAGGGAGCAAAAGCAAATCATTCAGACAAATTCCTTTTTATGATTCTATTTCTATGTCTCCTAAAATATGTACTTTAAAAGGCTCCCCGTTCGTGCCAATTACTGTCATATCATTTCTCCCTTTTTCTACCCCTTTTGGAAGTTTTTGAATTGTTGATTTTTCAGCCCCTGTATCTACTAAAAATTAAAATTCCTCCTTCTGGGGACCTATTAGTAACTTTATCAAGGGCTCATTTGATGTTGTAGTCCCCAGAAAATAAAGCCCCTTACACCCCTATTCTCTTTTTAACATTTTCTCATCCTGCTTTTTCTTCCTACATTTCTTCTGGATGTGCCCTCTCTTACTGCAATAAAACCAAAGAGGGCCCCCTGGATGTCGAAGAAAATTCTGCTGCGATCCCCCACGGAACCTGCCTGTTTTTCCTTGCCCTCTCATTCCCATATCTCTTCCTTGATTTACCTCCCTTACTGCTGCTACAAAAATTTTTGCCTTCGTCTTCACATTCTCCTCATCCCTCTGGACATACACTTTCTGTGTTTCTCTCAACAGCTCTTTCAGACCTCTATCGGGCCAATCTTCTAATTTCTCCAGCTTCTTCCTAATGTCTGGGCAAGCTTTCCCATATCCTTTTTTTAAAACTTCTAACTTCACTTGTATTAAGGGGAACTGTCACAAATCCTAATCCTCCTTGATTCCCACCAAGTGGTACTGCCCTTAAGGGGTACATTAAAGCAGTCTCGTGCTGCCTCTCTCTGTTTTGTGTAGCAATTGGCTTGTCACCTTTCATTGACGGAGAAGGTGACGGAGGTAATGCCGGTGCCAGCGGAGCAACTGACGGCAGATTATGCAAATGCGGAGGAGGCAGACGGTCTAAAGGTTCTCATTTTTCTTTATCTTTGCTATTCTTTTCATTCTACTCCTCCCTAGGTTTTAATGTGAGGAGGGGCACTGAACGTAAAGTAGAATTCTGGATCCATAAGTATGCATAATCACTTTCTTCCTGTGAAAATGGTTTTGGCCAAATTGTCACGCAATATTGCACTAATTTCATTTTAGTTTTTCCTTTTCTTTTTTCCCTTACTATCCCAATATTTAATCATAAGACCTTGATGTAAACACTTTAAAAATACAAAAATATGTCTCTTGAATCAATCTTTTTTTTTCTTTCTCCCTGCTATGTTGCAACATTTTGTCAATTAACTTATGTTTACCTCACCATATGCCTGACAAACACCTAAAAGATAAGAATGCTTATCAGGTCGTCTCCTGGTGCATGATGGAGACAATGAAGGTAGCAGGACACCCAAAAAGACTGAAAGATAAGGATGACTTATCTCCGGGAAGTCTGGAAATCTGTATGTATCAGGGACTTATGCAAAAAAGGGACCCCTTTTCTTTTCCTGTATAAAAATCGCCCAAGAAGAACCGAAAAGCAGCCAGCAGCTCGGAGGAGCCAGCAGCTCAGAAGGACACGTGGAAGCCAGTTCCTGTGACTACAAACTCCAGCCAGCTCGGCGCAAAAAGGCGGCAAACAGCTCTGAAGGCCCAAGCGGAAGGCGGCGAGGCGGCTTTCTTCTAGACCCCCCCTCTCTTGGCACTTCGGCTTCAGCTACGGGACAGAGAAGCGGCAGGAGCAACAGACCCTATGCACCCGACCACAGCCAGAGGCCAAGGCCGGCGGACGGTGATAACATCTTAATTACCCTCCTTCTTTTCTCTTCTTAACGACTCTTCTCTCTAAAGTAACTAATTGTATAAATCCTAAATAAATCCTTTTAACTTGTTTAAATCATAAAGCCTGGTTATTTTTGTAAACTCACGCGTCGTCTATGAGTAGTGGCTGAAATTTCCTCGCAAACAAAATATAAATAATAACTCAGATCGTAAAATTTTATTGGCGTCATGGACAGGATAAAATTGAGCATCAATGTTTAATACCTTGTATGACACAATTTGCCCGATCAGCAGTCCAAAAAGTGCAAAATGAAACCCCTAAGTTGTTAGTGGTGAATACAGAGGAGGAATATCAGGAAGAAGAAGAAGAAGATGATATCGATTGGTGCTCCTGTGTACATGGCAAAGAGTGATCCATGTAAATGTGATCCTTGTAGGTATGGGTGCAAATGGTGTCATACTTCTGTATCCTCAAGCTCTGAGGAAGAGAGTGAATAAAAGGAATACAAATTCATAAATGATTATAAAAAAAGAAAGCGGGGAATTGTAATTTATGTTGATTAATTCTTATTCCTAACCAGTAAAATTCAGGAAAAGAACTAAACTGAGTAAGAAGTGAATGTGGGGCTAAGCAAAGCAGTTGAGACATGTAATTTTTCCACTGAAACAGTGTGAACAAAACAAGGCCCTAACGAGACTAACTTCTATCTCGGAGATAATTAAAAGTGTAGGTCCTGTTCTTAAAACAAGACACTGCCAAGGCTAACTAGGCACCAAAGGAATGTGAACATCTGCACAAGAAGAACATAAAGATGTCATAACTAGCAGATAAGAGGAAAATTATGGCTAGGGTCTGATATTGTCTTGTAACAACACAATGAAGTCAGCGAAATCAAGAAAGGTAAAAGGTTCAAGCTTGAGGAAGACTTCTTACTTCATCCAAAGACCCCCTGACGACTCCCGTATATCTCCCCAAAAGAAGACTCCGCCCAGACTCCGCCTATGATGAATATTATAATGACATGATGTAATCCTATGAATATGTGTAGGAAAAAATCCGCGGAGGCTTAAAGGACGACACGCAGTCACCAATATGGTTAAAGTGAAGTCGTTTATTAACAGTGGACACTCGCTTTATATAGAGCCTTTGTTTATATAACGATATCTTGCAGGTGGCTATATCTTGGACACAAATTCTGTTCTCACAGAACTTCTGCTGGCTACCTCATTATCCTGTTATTCTTCTTTTCTACTGCCAGCTCCCTTATCTTTTTCCCATAGCTCATCTTTCAGTAACCTTGCAACTGGGTCTTGAGGCCCTTAGTTTACTCTAGCTAAAGCTAAAGAGTCAGGATTGCTCACATGTCTGTTTCCCAACAGTTTTCCAGACAGTTTCCCAACATATCCCCCTTTTTGTTTTTGAGCAATCCTGACTTACTTCATCACGTGAGATAACATGCTAATAATACATTGCCATAAACAACATACTAATAATACAAAAGCATCAAAACCAATAATAACAAATATAATTGATAAACCTTGTCTAATTAAATCTCTAAGCTATCCCTATATCCTTAAGTGATTTAACCATTCATTTAACCCAATATATGCAAGAGTTAATTTTTCATGTTATCTTAATCAATTGTTTTTGGTTGTGAATTGACTCTGAATGATCAGATAAATTCATGCAAATACACTCCATCAAAGTCTTCACAAACATAACCTAAAATCTAATAATAAAAAGTCAGTGGCAGCACGATATTATAAAACTGCATGTCTGACACTATCAACATCTTTTAGCATCTGTGTTAAAATACCAGAAGTTCAGTTCATCTACTTAGCAGTGCAACAGAATAGCACAATCAACAATCAACACATAGACAAGGGATCCCATAATCAACATATAAACGATCACATGAATTACAACATTAACAAGAACCTATTATCAATACAATATGAAAAGCACATTTAACACTGCAATGGAAGGACTTAAATACCTTTTTATTATGAGGAAGGTCTGGTGTCCACTGGTGCATAGAACCAAGAGGGTAGAGGAGGCTTATCCGACAAAAATTGGTCGGGGGGCCCCAAAAGCGTCCCCAGACCCCTCCCGGGTCACGGCACAGTGGAGTCCTGGTTTCCTTCATGGTTGCCAAACTGAGGCTCAAAAAGGCCTAATAAAATTGTTTAGAGACAGAATTCCAAGCCTTTAAACAGCAAAGGCACACTCTTCCCCCCCCCTTTTTTTTTTTTTTTTTTTTTTTCTGTGGTCTGCAGCAGGGCTCATTTTTTGAGCAGCAGCAGTGTCTGTGGGGGTAGAGACAGCAGCTGCAACAGATACACTGGCAATGCTCACCAGCCATATCTGAGTTGTGCCCTTGTGTGAGGGGGGGCGAGAAGCGGCTGCGGAGGCAGGAGTGGGGGTGCTCTCTGTACGAGGAGCAGCTCTCACTCTCCGCAGCAACTCTTGGCCTCCAAAAAGGCATACTCGTTCTCATAAAATCTGGTGAAGTTAGCCTAAAGTTAAATGAAGTGGTACAATTTCCCAAACCAAAACTCAAGTGTAATTACCAAGTTGTTTTTTTTTTGTTGTTGTTGTTGTTTTGGTTTTTTTTGTTTGTTTGTTTGTTTTTTGTCTCTGTATGAAACACCAGTGGACCATGCACCACAATATAAATCAATATTGAGAACCATATTGCAATGATGGTCCTTAAGCAGCTTTATCTGCTTCTAGCATTTGCTCAGAAGCTTCTAACAATTGGGCTGCTGTAGCACCTTTTGGGAGTAGTCCTAATGCACGTTTAGTTGTTTTCATTAGCATTGTCATATGCTGACATATAAAAAATTTTGTTTTCATCTCTTCTGTCAAGTCGGGATGTGATATTACCACTGAATATAAGTGATCCACAAATTTTGGATATGGCTCCACTCCCTCATTTAATATTTGTAAAAGAGGGAGTTGCTTGTGCAGGATCATGCACAGTTTACAAAGCTTTATACACCAATTCTTGTGAAAGTTGTAACACTTCAGTTTGAAACCATGCCTGCAAATCTGCACATACAAAAGGACAAGCACCAAGTAACATTTGTGCTTGCACTCTGTATAATGCATCGGTGTTCTGTCTAGGAATCACAGCTTCATTTTCACACAGCATTTGCCATTTATGATGAAATTGCAATTGTTGATTCCACCTTTCCCCCCCCCCCACTATCCCCTCTACCACCCTCCCCTCCCCATGTTGGATCTAGAAGAGGTGGAGCAGTGGGTGTTAAAGGGTTAAGGGAAGTAGGAGCAGGGATAGGGAACTGATCAGGGGATAAAAATGGATTAGTGCCCCTGGGTTGTTTAGGGTATTCTCCGGAGCAAAAAACTAGGGTTTTTTCAGGGGTATACTCATCCTTGGTCTCCAGTTCTTGCAGTTTCTTCAGCAGTTCCCTGAGTTGCTTGTCTCTGAGTCCCAGTTCTTTCCTTGGTTGTTGCTCTATAGCAGGCACTGATGGTGTTGACAGGTGAAGCAGAGGATTAATTGATGGCAACTGTGGTCAAGAAGATAAATCAGGCATTGGAGGTCGAGAGGAAGGCAGCGGTGGCAGAGTGTTTGGGAGCCGTGGCAGGCGGGCAGGTGGGGGGGGTCTGCATTCCAAGGTTCCTCGCCTGTGTTCTCCGGCTTCTCTCCCTCTGGGTCCTCCGACGATTCTGGTGGTGTTTTCAGTCGCTTTTCGTTTTGCTTCTCAGTCCCATTTTTGCTTTTCATCTGACCCTCCAGGGTCAAATGGCACAATTGGCTGAGCTTGAATCAGTATAGTCCCTTCAGGTGCTGGTGGGGGCACCTTAGGTGTCTCAAATAACTGCCTAGAGGTCAAGTCCATATTTTGAGCATTCATCGGTATTGGTAGATCAGGTGTTAAGGCAGCAAACGCTGAGGCTGCTACTCTTTCACTTTCCATCTCTGTTAAGGTTTCTCTAATCAATTTCCAGAGTGCGGCTAAGCGTCGTGCCTCCTTATCTCCATCGTTAATTTTATCCCATAGAGCAGTACCTATGGCTTCCCAAGTAGGTAACTCAAAAACGGTACCCATCGAGGGGATCAAGTCTCTATCCGGTGCCCATTTCAGTAATTCACGTAAGGTCCTGCTTTCGTGTGATAAACCTCTCTTAGAGAGAATACATTGGAGGAGCTTAACTACTGCCTCTTCTTCTTTAGAGAGTGTAGACCCCATCTCCTCCCCAGCCGCTCACCTTTTTCTTGGCAAGATTCTTCAGTTTCGAGGTACCTCTTTCGTTCCGTAGCCGGGCACCAGCTACACAGACCGCCGGGGCAGCAGTCTCCTTTCGACTGGCTTCTCCGCTCCTGCCGCACCGTTCCTTCGGTCGGCTTTCTCGCTACCCTCTCATTCCAGCTGTCTTCATCGCTCCTGGAAGCAACAGCGAGAGGGTCCCTGTTCGGGCGCCAAATGTGTGTAGGAAAAAATCCGCGGAGGCTTAAAGGACGACACGCAGTCACCAATATGGTTAAAGTGAAGTCGTTTATTAACAGTGGACACTCGCTTTATATAGAGCCTTTGTTTATATAACGATATCTTGCAGGTGGCTATATCTTGGACACAAATTCTGTTCTCACAGAACTTCTGCTGGCTACCTCATTATCCTGTTATTCTTCTTTTCTACTGCCAGCTCCCTTATCTTTTTCCCATAGCTCATCTTTCAGTAACCTTGCAACTGGGTCTTAAGGCCCTTAGTTTACTCTAGCTAAAGCTAAAGAGTCAGGATTGCTCACATGTCTGTTTCCCAACAGTTTTCCAGACAGTTTCCCAACAGAATATGTATGTAAACCCACCTTCTTTTGAGTATGCATAGAACTGTAATCAATAAAAGGTAATTCCAGAGTTTTAGGGGTGTGCATGTGAGTGGAGTGGAGACTTCCCACGCACCCAGTGCTGTTTTGCTTATTGCAATTTTATTAATTAAATTAAACCATTAACAGAATATTGAGTCTTGGTCATTTATAACAAGAAGGACAATGGAACTCATTTCAAAAACGGTCTTATAAGTAATTGGGCCAAAGAACATGGTATTGAATGGGTATACCATATCCCCTATCATGCACCAGGTAAAATTGAAAGGTACAATGGACTGTTAAAGACTACCCTGAAGGCAATGGGTGGTGAAACCTTGTCACGGTTTAACACTGGCCCGGCAATTAAACCGAGTAACAGACGCTCTCTATTAATCTCTCTCTCCTCCCTTATAAGAAAGGAGAGAGAATAAGGGAGAGAGACTTATGGGTTGGAAACTAAACTACACAACTTTAATGAAACAGTAATGATAAATAGGAAAAATTAATAAATATATACAAATATACAAGAAAATGGATACCACATTCCTCCCCCCTTTCCCCCAGTAGCTCTCACGTCACCACCGAGGCTGCAGGGCAGCCCTGGGAAAGTCCAGGCTGGACTCCTGGAGTCGGCAGCAGTTGGGAACTGGAGGCAGGAACACACAGATAAGGGCTGGCACGGATCAGGAGCACAGCCAGGCAAACGGACGGGATCCTTCCAGGATGCCGGTGAAGGAATGGAAGCAGGAAAGGCAGGAAGGGCAGGCAGCCGGAAGCTGGAAGCAGGAAATCTGGCTTGGCCCTCGTGATCCCTCAAATTTATACTGAGGATGACGTATATGGGATGGAATACTCTGTTTGGTCAATTCTGGCATCTATCTTGTCCGTTCCTCCCCAAAGGAGGGATGCAGGTGGGACCTCTTTATGTTTTCTTCAGAGCTGAGCAGTGTCCTTGGCTCTGCACACCAGTCTCTAGCAGTAACTATAAACATCAAGTGTTATCAGTCCTAGAAACACACACTGTCTGAGAAACTTGCTCTTAATTTCAGCAAGTGCAACTACTTACAAGAGACTTAGCTAAAAGCAAAAGTACAAGACAGAAAATCACCTTTATCCTGGCCCAAACCAGGACATTCCACCCCTTATTCCATACCATTTGCGTCATGCTCCAATCATTACTATCTCTTATCCCTAAACATAACTATACACATATTATTACTACCTCTCTGTGCTAAAATTCACTAAGTAATTCAGTCTGTGATTGCAGATGCTCATCTATTGTAGCAGATTCTCAAAAGAAGGAGCAATTTTCACAGTTCATGTCCATGGTCCACAAGTTGCAGGTTGCAGACGTTAACTTCAAGGAAGTTACTGGGTGCCAGCCGATGGATCTAGTTCTGATTTCACCATCACAAAATCATCCTGAAAAACACTCATAGAACACTGTTAGTTTGTACAACAACTCACATAACAGTAGTTAAGGAGGGATACAAGTTCATGACTCCCAAAGAGTCCATGCATTACTGATTAAGCTAGACAAGCAGAAATTAGGAATTCTCACCTAATGTTAGATTCCCTTGTGGTACACACTGTACTTCTCCATCTTTCATCATCACCCACCAAGTGTGTCCAGGCCCTTGAGCGAAAACAACCCCACGAATGGGTTTGCCTTTGCCCGAGGCAGGATAAACCCAAACTGTTTTCCCTAGCAGATTCTTTTCATGCACCACAGGCACTTTGTCCCCATCTACTGTGTGTAGAAGATCTGACTGAGCAGGACCAGCTCGATTGATGGAACCCCTGGTATTAACTAACCAGGTAGCTTTTGCCAAGTGCTTGTCCCAGTTTTTGAAAGTTCCACCACCCAATGCCTTTAAGGTAGTTTTTAACAGTCCATTGTACCTTTCAATTTTACCTGAGGCTGGTGCATGATAGGGGATATGGTATATCCACTCAATACCATGTTCTTTAGCCCAGTTATTTATAAGACTATTTTTGAAATGAGTTCCATTGTCTGACTCAATTCTTTCTGGTGTACCATGTCTCCACAAGACTTGTTTCTCTAGGCCCAGAATAGTGTTCCGGGCTGTGGCATGAGGCACAGGATATGTTTCCAGCCATCCTGTACTTGCCTCCACCATTGTAAGCACATAGCGCTTACCCTGGCGGGTTTGAGGCAGTGTGATGTAATCGACTTGCCAGGCCTCCCCATACCTATATTTTGACCATCTCCCTTCATACCACAGAGGTTTCAACCTTTTAGCTTGCTTAATTGCAGCACATATGTCACAATCGTGGATAACCTGCGCAATAGCGTCCAAAGATAAATCCACCTCTCGGTCACGAGCCCATCGATATGTTCCATCCCTGCCTTGATGACCTGAAGCATTGTGGGCCCATTTGGCTAAAAACAGTTCACCTTTATGGTCCCAGTCCAGATCTATTTGGAACACTTGAGCAGCTTCATCTGCTCGTTGATTGTTTTGGTGTTCTTCAGTAGCTCTATATGAAGGTACGTGGGCATCTACGTGACGCACTTTTACATCAAGTTTCTCTAACCTAGCAGCAATGTCTTTCCACAGTTCAGCAGCCCAGATAGGTTTATCTCTACGTTGCCAGTTGTTTTGTTTCCACTGCTTTAACCAACCCCATAAGGCATTTGCTACCATCCATGAGTCAGTATAGAGATAAAGTTTCGGCCACTTTCCTTGTTCAGCAATGTCCAAAGCCAATTGGATGGCTTTGACCTCTGCGAATTGACTTGATTCACCATCTCCTTCATCTGTTTTTGCAACTAGTCGTGTAGGATTCCATACAGCAGCTTTCCACCTTCGATGGCCTCCTACCAATCGACAGGATCCATCAGTGAAAAGAGCATATTGTTTTTCATCCTCTGGTAATTGGTCATATGGTGGGGCTTCTTCAGCCCGTTTTACCACTTTTTCTGGTGGCATTCCAAAGTGTTTGCCTTCTGGCCAATGTGTTATTGCTTCTACAATTCCTGGACGATCAAGTCTTCCTATCCTAGCTCTCTGTGAAAGTAAAGCAATCCATTTACTCCAGGTAGCATCGGTAGCATGATGGGAAGATTCTCTACCTGTGTACATAAAACCCAGTACAGGTAATCGTGGCAACAGGAGGAGCTGTGCTTCAGTACCAATCACTTCTGAAGCAGCTCTAACTCCTTCGTATGCGGCCAGTATCTCTTTTTCAGTGGCTGTGTAGTTGGCTTCGGAGCCTTTGTAGTTTCAACCCCAAAATCCTAGAGGTCGGCCTCGAGTCTCTCCTGGAGCTTTCTGCCAGAGGCTCCATGTAGGACCATCACCTCCATCTCCGGTGTAAAGAACATTTTTAATGTCTGGCCCTGTTCGAATTGGTCCAAGGGCCATTGCCTGCACAATCTCCTGTTTAATACTCTCAAAAGCAGCTTGTTGTTCTGAGCCCCATTTAAAGTCTTTCTTCTTTCGGGTAACCTCGTAGAGAGGTTTCACAATCTGATTATAAAGAGGAATATGCATCCTCCAGAAACCAACAGTTCCTAAGAAGGACTGAGTTTCTTTTTTGGTAGTTGGTGGGGCCATAGCTGTTATTTTGTTAATCACGTCCATTGGGATGTGGCGACGTCCATCTTGCCACTTAACTCCCAGAAACTGTATCTCTTGTGCAGGTCCTTTGACCTTGCTTCTTTTGATAGCAAAACCAGCCTCTAGAAGGATTTCAATTATCTTCTTACCTTTCTCGTAGACTTCCTTTGCTGTGTCACCCCACACAATGATGTCATCGATGTACTGTAGATGTTCTGGAGCTCCACCCTTTTCCAAGGTGTCATGGATCAGTCCATGGCAGATGGTAGGACTGTGTTTCCACCCCTGGGGCAGTCGATTCCAAGTGTACTGGATACCACTCCAGGTGAAAGCAAACTGTGCCCTGCATTCTGGTGCTATAGGAATAGCAAAAAATGCATTAGCAATGTCAATAGTAGCATACCACCTGGCTGCCTTTGACTCCAGCTCATACTGAAGTTCTAGCATGTCTGGCACAGCAGCACTTAGTGGTGGAGTAACCTCATTCAGGGCACGATAGTCCACTGTCAGCCTCCACTCTCCATTAGGCTTTCTCACTGGCCATACAGGACTGTTGAAGGGTGAGTGAGTCTTGCTGATCACTCCTTGGCTCTCTAGTTGCCGGATCAGCTTGTGAATGGGGATCACAGCATCTCTCTTGACACGATATTGTCTTCGATGCACTACTGAAATAGCATTCGGCACCCGCTGGTTTATAGTTCTCAACAAACCCACTACAAAGGATTTGTCTGAAAGGCCAAACAAAGCATGCAGCCATTCTCCATTCTCAGTCTTAATAGCTGCAGTACCAAAGGACCACCGGTACCCTTTCGGGTCCTCAAAATCACCTCCCATGAGGTAGTCTATGCCAAGGATACACGGAGCATCTGGACCAGTCACTATCGGGTGCTTATGCCACTTTATTCCAGTGAGGCTCACATCAGCCTTCACAATAGTCAGTTCTTTGGATCCCCCTGTCACTCCAGAAATAGTGACGGATTCTGTCCCTTTCTGATTCGATGGCATTAGTGTGCACTGTGCACCAGTGTCCACCAAGGCTTTATACTTTTGTGGCTCTAATGTGCCAGGCCATCGAATCCACACAATCCAATAAATTCGGTTGTCCCTCTCCTCCACCTGGCTGGAGGCAGGGCACCTCTAAGCTTGAGCACATACAACATTGTCAGTATGTGCATTACTGGAGTTTGCATCCCCAGTACTCACACCTGATGTAGAGGGATCTTGAGTCACCAACATATTTGAATTGGGTAACTCCACACTGGAGACTTGAGCAGCCATCTTTTTAGAAGGACCTCCTTTTGCCTTCGTCTTAGTCAGCAACTTACGTACTTGCTCCTCTAGGACAGCAGTAGGTTTCTGATCCCACTTTTTCATGTCCTCTCCATACTCACTTAGGAGTGACCATAAGATTCCTCTTACTGAATTCTGTTTCTCTCGATTCTGTCTCATAGGAGGGCGTCTCTTCTTAATGGCTGCAATGCGGGGTCCTCCGTCTGTCTGAGGGGAAAGGGGTGAATGCAGTTTCTCAGATTGTCTCTTTATAGCTGAGACCCAAGCCCGACGAGGGGCTGTGACAGCATCTTCACACTCTCGTACTGTTTTAATCACATCACCCACAGTCGCATCCACATCTGCAGGAACCCATAGCATTACTGATAGTGTATGGTTAAAAGGTGGTGGTGCAGCATGCACAAACCTTTGCAGCATAGGTCTAGGGCATGGTACGTGATAAGGATCTTCAATGTCATCAGTATTATAGATCACGTCTCGTACAGCCAATTCCTCCAGATACTTGAGAGCTTTACCAAGTGTGGGTGCTTTGACCTGTGGGCAGGCTATTTCCTCTTTATAGGGATATCTCTCCCTTACAGCTGCCAAGAGTCGTTTCCATAGGCTAGTGGTTCCAGCCTTTTCCCCAAATGCCCGATCAATACCTGCCTCTCTGGCCAGGGATCCCAAGTGTCTGGCTTCCCTCTGAGTTAATGTTATGGTAGCAGCCCCGTCCGTCCAGCATTGGAGTAACCAAGAGAGAAGTGGTTCACCTGGAAATCGGCTGTAGTCTTTTCTCAGAGTACGCAAGTCTCTCATGGAATAGGACTGAACAGATTCTGAGTCTGAGTCCTCAGCTGACTCTGCTTTAGAGTCTCTTCTAGCTGCTCTACGAGGAGAGCCAGTATCCTCTATTTCCTCTATCACCTGGTCGTCTTGTTCAGACTTGGAAGGGTTAAGGCTCATTTCTGATTTCCATTGTTTTCCTTTTCTCCTAGTTACAGGGTCAACAAGTAACTGTGTGGGCTGAGGGGGAGAGGCTGTGGTATCTGCAGCAGTAGCAGCAGCAGGGCTTGCTTTCTGAGCAGCAGCAGTGTCTGTGGGGGTAGAGACAGCAGCTGCAGCTGTAGCAGAAACACTGGCGATGCTGGCCGGCCTTATCTGAGTTGTGCCCTTGTGTGAGGGGGGGCGAGAAGCGGCTGGAGTGGGGGTGCTCTCTGTACAAGGAGCAGCTCTCACTCTCCGAACAGCAACTCTCGGCCTCCGAAAAGGCATGCTCAGTCTCATTATTGTGGTTTTTGTGTTTCTTCTCACCACTATATGAGAAAAATTAACAACACCCACCAGAAGATTGAGAAATGAAATGCTATTGTTACTAAAATCTGGGGGAGTCAGCCCAAAATACGATGGAATGGTATAATTTCCCAAATCAAAACTAGGAGTGTAGTTACCAACCAAGTTTTTTATCTCTGTATGAAACATTACTGCACCATGCACCATGATATACATCAGTATTGAGGACCCTATTGCAACGATGGTTCTTAAGCAGCTCTTACGAAAGAAAACCCACATAGTAACAGCAACTCCAGCTGCAAAAATACATATCACATACCCTAAATACCAAAGGTACGGCATGATTGGTTTAATCTCCAACCCTGTGAAATTTCCAAAGAACAAGGTCTGATTCCAGCTCAGCAAAGCCATTCTTCCACTGGAGTTGGAATTCAAACTATTCAGGCAAATTAGTCAAAATTTAAACTGGACTCGAGCCAATTAGCTCGAGCCCCACGTTGGGCGCCAATAAATCTGTCACGGTTTAACACTGGCCCGGCAATTAAACCGAGTAACAGACGCTCTCTATTAATCTCTCTCTCCTCCCTTATAAGAAAGGAGAGAGAATAAGGGAGAGAGACTTATGGGTTGGAAACTAAACTACACAACTTTAATGAAACAGTAATGATAAATAGGAAAAATTAATAAATATATACAAATATACAAGAAAATGGATACCACATTCCTCCCCCCTTTCCCCCAGTAGCTCTCACGTCACCACCGAGGCTGCAGGGCAGCCCTGGGAATGTCCAGGCTGGACTCCTGGAGTCGGCAGCAGTTGGGAACTGGAGGCAGGAACACACAGATAAGGGCTGGCACGGATCAGGAGCACAGCCAGGCAAACGGACGGGATCCTTCCAGGATGCCGGTGAAGGAATGGAAGCAGGAAAGGCAGGAAGGGCAGGCAGCCGGAAGCTGGAAGCAGGAAATCTGGCTTGGCCCTCGTGATCCCTCAAATTTATACTGAGGATGACGTATATGGGATGGAATACTCTGTTTGGTCAATTCTGGCATCTATCTTGTCCGTTCCTCCCCAAAGGAGGGATGCAGGTGGGACCTCTTTATGTTTTCTTCAGAGCTGAGCAGTGTCCTTGGCTCTGCACACCAGTCTCTAGCAGTAACTATAAACATCAAGTGTTATCAGTCCTAGAAACACACACTGTCTGAGAAACTTGCTCTTAATTTCAGCAAGTGCAACTACTTACAAGAGACTTAGCTAAAAGCAAAAGTACAAGACAGAAAATCACCTTTATCCTGGCCCAAACCAGGACAAAACTTTAAAAACTGGGACAAGCACTTGGCAAAAGCCACCTGGTTAGTTAACACCAGGGGTTCCATCAACCAAGCTGGTCCTGCTCAGTCAGATCTTCTACACACAGTAGATGGGGACAAAGTGCCTGTGGTGCATGAAAAGAATCTGCTAGGGAAAACAGTTTGGGTTTATCGTGCCTTGGGCAAAGGCAAACCCATTTGTGGAGTTACTTTCGCTCAAGGGCCTGGAAAGACTTGGTGGGTGATGACGGAAGATGAAGCACAACGTGTACCACAAGGGATTCTAATACTGGGTTAGAATACCTAATTTTCGCTTGACTAGCTCAGTTGATAGATCGTGGAATTTTGGGGGTTGTGGATTTGTGCCCCACATTAATTGCTGTTATGTGACTTGTTGCATAAACTAACAGTGTTCAATAAGTGTTTTTCAGGATAATGTTGAGGTGATGAAACTAGGTTCATTCACTGACATCCAGTAACTTCCTCAAAGTTAACATATGTAATCTGCAACCGGTGGACCCTGGACATAAACTGTGACAACTGTTCCTTGCCTTAAGAGTCTGATACAATAGATGAACATCTGCAATCATAGACTAAATTAACCTAGTGGGTTTTAGTATAGAGAAATAGTAATAATTTGTGTTTAGGTGTATTTAGGGACAAGAGATAGTCATGACTGGAGCATGATGCAAATGGTATGGAATACGGTGTGGAATGTCCTGGTTTGGGCCACGATAGAGCTCATTTCCTGTCTTGTAATTTTGCTTTCAGCTAAGTCTCTCATAAGTAGATGTACTTGCTGAAATTAACAGCAAGCTTCCCAGTCAGTGTTTGCTTCTATGTTTATAGTTACAGCTAGAGATTAGTAAGCAGAACCAAGGCCACTGTTTGGTTCTGAGGAACATCTTGTGCTCTAGAAAGAGAAAGGGAGTAAAGAGGTCACACCTGCAACCCTCCTTTACGGAGGAGCGGATAATATGAATGACCAAAATTGACCAGAGTATTCCATCCCATACGCATCATACTCGGTATCAATTTGAGGGATCATGAGGGTCGAACCCCTTTGTCTTCACCCCTCGCTCTTCCCTTTGGCCCTTCTTTGCCTGTTTCTGTTTGCTTTGGCATCCTGGGGGAATTCCATCCATTTGTCTGCCTGTAGATCCAATCGTACCAGCCTGATTCTGTGTGTTCCTGCCTCCAACTCCCAATTGCTGCTGACTCCGGAAGTCCAGCCTGGACTTTCCCAGAGCTCGCTGTCCTGCAGCCTTGGTGGTGACATGAGCATTATTGAGGAAAGGTGGGAGGAACGCGGTATCCTTTTCTGTATATTTGTATATATTTTTTTTCCTTATCATTACTGTTTCATTATAGCTGTGTAGTTTAGTTTCCAACCTTTAAGTCTCTCTCTCTTATTCTCTCTCCTTTCTTTATCAGGGAGGGGGATTAATAGAGAGCATCTGTCATTTGGTTAATTGCCAGCCCAGTATTAAACCATGACACAAGCTGACCTTAAATATTTTCAGGGATGGGGCATCTACCACATCTCTGAGCAGCCTGTTCCAGTGTTTCATGACCCCCATTGTAAAAAGTTTCTTCCTTATATCTAGTTTAAATCCATTATTCCTTGGCCTATTGCAACAGGCCCTGCTAAAAAGTTGCTTCCCACCAGTCTGTGCCTAGCCCACCAGCTGGAGTGCGCACAGCCCAACCTGGGGACAGATGAGGAGCTGATGGAGATACCCTGAAAAAATCAAGATCCTTAGGGTAGCAAGGAAAGTGCAAAGTAAGATGAGCACATTTTATGTTTTTTTAAAAGGGCAGACTTCAAGGATCTGCTTGGTAGGGTAGAATAGGACAAAGCCCTGGATGGGAAGGGAGCCCAGGAAAGCTGGTCCATATTCAAGGATCACATCCTGCATGCCCAGGACCAATGCCACTACTCATAGACGTCGCACAAATTTACAAAAATAACATCTTTATGATTTAAGCAAATAACAAACACTTACTTTAGGGAAAGGAGACAATAACACCACCTTTAAAAGAAAAAAACAAGTTTACAAGAGGAGAGAATTTACATAAATTAGTCACTTTGGGGAGAGAGTTGTTAAGAAAAGGAAAGAACAAGAGAGCAATTAAGTTTCATCACCGTCCGCCGGCCCTGGCCTCTGGCTGGAGTGGGGGGGGCATAGGACCTGTCATTCCTGCTTGGTTGATGTTCTAGGCTTTTCCTTTCCTCTGCTGTTGCTGTCCCGTAGCTGAAGCCAAAGTGGAGAGAGAGAAGGGGGGGAAGAGAGAGCTGCATCTTCTCCTTTTCTCTTGGAGTTTTTATACAGCAAAAAGGGTTCTGTCTTGTCATAAATCACTGGCACACAGACTTGCTAAAGATGACACAGACTTTGCCATCCCAAGAATTTCTCTTTTATTTATTCTTATCTTTCAGTCTTTGTTACTTTGCTAACTTTATTGTATTTGTCTGGACCATATACTAGGAGGCGACCTGCTAAGCACTCTTATCTTTAGGTGCCTGTCAAGCATGATACAAAACAGAAGCTAGTTAAGTTTAGGGTAAAAATCTGTTAATTGAGAATATGTTTGGTATATTTTTAAAAGAGCAGAAAAAATACTGATTCGAGAGACATATTTTGTATTTTCCAAGTGTTTACATCAAGGCCAGAATAGATGAGCAAGGAAATCCAGGGCACACTTAGGGGTAAAAACAAAGTTTACAGAGGATGGAAGCAAGAACAGTTACCCTGGGAGAAGTACAGAGAAGTAGTCAGCAAGAGTGTCGGCCTGAAGCAGAAATGACACAGGAGAGTGATTTGGATCCTGAGATAACTGTTCAATCTATGTCTCTGAAAGAGATATGAAATATAAGAAAGGATTATGCTCGGAATGAAGGTGAATTACTGACAGCATGGATGCTGCTAGGACGAGGGAGCAGATACGGAAGACCTGGAGGGCAGAGAGGTGCCGTAGACGGGATAGTTAGCCAGAGATGGGAGCATTGATAAGGTAATTAGGAGAAAAGCCAGTACTTATAATCTTTGGAAACGCATTTTGCCAGCGGTAAAAAGCCGATATCCTTATAAGGAGGATATAGAATGTCACCCTATTAAATGGATCACCATGGAAAGAGGCATCAAATATGGGAGGGAGATGGCACTTCGGGAGGGCATCTATGATGATGGGAAACACCTGAAGATCCTGACAAGGTGCCATGCAGGAGGCCTCTACTTAAAAAGCTCACAAAGATCTCCCCTCCTATGTACTGCCACATTTTGTGGGTGTCACGGTTTAACACTGGTTAGCTCAGTCGGTACAGCATGGGACTCTTAATCCCAGGGTCGTGGGTTCGAGCCCCACGTTGGGCGCCAATAAATCTGTCACGGTTTAACACTGGCCCGGCAATTAAACCAAGTAACAGACGCTCTCTATTAATCTCTCTCTCCTCCCGGATAAGAAAGGAGAGAGAATAAGGGAGAGAGAGACTTATGGGTTGGAAACTAAACTACACAACTTTCATGAAACAGTAATGATAAATAGGAAAAATTAATAAATATATACACAAACACACAAGAAAATGGATACCACATTCCTCCCTCCTTTCCCCCAATAGCTCTCACGTCACCACCGAGGCTGCAGGGCAGCCCTGGGAAAGTCCAGGCTGGACTCCTGGAGTCGGCAGCAGTTGGGAACTGGAGGCAGGAACACACAGATAAGGGCTGGCACGGATCAGGAGCACAGCCAGGCAAACGGACGGGATCCTTCCAGGATGCCGGGGTGAAGGAATGGAAGCAGGAAAGGCAGGAAGGGCAGGCAGCCGGAAGCTGGAAATCTGGCTTGGCCCTCGTGATCCCTCAAATTTATACTGAGGATGACGTATATGGGATGGAATACTCTGTTTGGTCAATTCTGGCATCTATCTCGTCCGTTCCTCCCCAAAGGAGGCTGCAGGTGGAACCTCTTTATGTTTTCTTCAGAGCTGAGCAGTGTCCTTGGCTCTGCATACCAGTCTCTAGCAGTAACTATAAACATCAAGTGTTATCAGTCCTAGAAACACACACTGTCTGAGAAACTTGCTGTTAATTTCAGCAAGTACAACTACTTACAAGAGACTTAGCTAAAAGCAAAAGTACAAGACAGAAAATCACCTTTATCCTGGCCCAAACCAGGACATTCCACCCCTTATTCCATACCATTTGCGTCATGCTCCAATCATTACTATATCCTATCCCTAAACATAACTATACACAAATTATTACTACCTCTCTGTGCTAAAATTCACTAAGTAATGAGTCTATGATTGCTGATGCTCATCTAAAGAGTCCATGCATTACTGATTAAACTAGACAACCCCTGGTATTAACCAACCAGGTAGCTTTTGCCAAGTGCCTGTACCAGTTTTTGAAAGTTCCACCACCCATTGCCTTTAAGGTAGTTTTTAACAGTGCATTGTACCTTTCAGTTTTACCTGAGGCTGGTGTGTTGCGGCGAGCCATTCTCTCAGGGACTCGGCTCTTCTCCGGAGCTCTCTCGCCGTCCCTCTCCTCAGGCATCTTCATCACTTGTCTTCTCTCTGCTTCTGGGAGCATGCCTTTTATTTTGCCCTTCAGCCCCGCCCATTTCCGGCTGGGGCAGGCCCTAATTATTGGGCACAGCTGGGCCTAAGCTCCCAGTTCATTATCGGCGACACCTGAGGACTTGTGGTTCTCTCTACATTTCCCCCCTTTTTGTTGTTTGTTGAAAAATAGCAATAATTTACAATTAATTTATTACTTTTTTCATTATTTTTCAACATTTTTTCGCCTATTTTTTGAGGAGGGAAAATTCGGGCTCTTTAGCCTCTGTTAGCAGGAGATGAGGTCTTAAAAACACCAGCTCAGTTTTCGCTGGTACTCGCCACCTCGGGATGCCTAGCCATGCAGAGGCTTCTCCGAGCATTCAGCGCACCAGTCTTATCGCGTGTCCCTGGGAGGCTCCGTTTCAGGACCGCACTATCGCGTGTTCCTGGGGGCTCCGTTTCAGGACCGCGTCGCGTGTCCCTGGGAGGCTCCGTTTCAGGACCGCACTATTGCGTGTCCCTGGGGGCTCCGTTTCAGGACCGCACTATCGCGTGTCCCTGGAAGGCTCCATTTCAGGACCGCACTATTGCGTGTCCCTGGGGGCTCCGTTTCAGGACCGCATCGCGTGTCCCTGGGAGGCTCCGATACAGGACCGCACTATCGCGTGTCCCTGGGAGGCTCCGTTTCAGGACCGCACTGACTTGATGCGCACTCAGAGCTCCGCTTCAGCTTCAGCATTCCTCGGGACTGAATTCCACGCGTCAACTTGCTGCGCCCTTTGAGCCTCATTCTTCTCTCCTGGCTGGCTCGCCATTCCGGGCTGTTGTCTTGCCGTGCTGGGCTTTTACTCCGAACTCTTCACGTCGCCTACAGCATTTAAGCCTGGCCTTGGGGAGCTTCACTCGTGGTTGCATATTTGGAGCTCTTTATAGAGCATCCCGCACCAAAATAGTGGCACCATCTGACGTGGTTGCGTATTTCAAAGCTCTTTATATCGCCTTCCGCATTTAAGGCAGGCTTTGTAGAGCTTCCCGCACCAACGTGGTCGTGTAGAGCTTTTATAATACCTCAGTGTTCACGGCTGCTGTTGTTGCCCGCATTCTCCACCAATTGTTGCGGCGAGCCATTGTCTCGGGTACTCAGCTCTTCTCCAGAGCTCTCTTGCCATCCCTCTCCTCCGGCATCTTCATCACTTGTCTTCTCTCTGCTTCTGGGAGCATGCCTTTTATTTTGCCCTTCAGCCCCGCCCATTTCCGGCTGGGGCAGGCCCTAATTATTGGGCACAGCTGGGCCTAAGCTCCCAGTTCATTATCGGCGACACCTGAGGACTTGTGGTTCTCTCTACACTGGTGCATGATAGGGGATATGGTATATCCACTCAATACCATGTTCTTTGGCCCAGTTATTTATAAGACTATTTTTGAAATGAGTTCCATTATCTGACTCAATTCTTTCTGGTGTACCATGCCTCCATGAGACTTGTTTCTCTAGGCCCAGGATGGTGTTCCGGGCTGTGGCATGAGGCACAGGATATGTTTCCATCCATCCTGTACTTGCCTCCACCATTGTAAGCACATAGCCCTTACCCTGGCGGGTTTGAGGCAGTGTGATGTAATCGACTTGCCAGGCCTCCCCATACCTATATTTTGACCATCTCCCTTCATACCACAGAGGTTTCAACCTTTTAGCTTGCTTAATTGCAGCACATATGTCACAGTCGTGGATAACCTGCGCAATAGCGTCCAAAGATAAATCCACCTCTCGGTCACGAGCCCATCGATATGTTCCATCCCTGCCTTGATGACCTGAAACATTGTGGGCCCATTTGGCTAAAAACAGTTCACCTTTATGGTCCCAGTCCAGATCTATTTGGAACACTTGAGCAGCTTCATCTGCTCGTTGGTTGTTTTGATGTTCCTCAGTAGCTCGATATGAAGGTACGTGGGCATCTACGTGACGCACTTTTACATCAAGTTCCTCTAACCTAGCAGCAATGTCTTTCCACAGTTCAGCAGCCCAGATAGGTTTATCTCTATGTTGCCAGTTGTTTTGTTTCCACTGCTTTAACCAACCCCATAAGGCATTTGCTCCCATCTATGAGTCAGTATAGAGATAAAGTCTCGGCCACTTTTCTTGTTCAGCAATGTCCACAGCCAATTGGATGGCTTTGACCTCTGCAAATTGACTTGATTCACCATCTCCTTCATCTGTTTTTGCAACTAGTCGTGTAGGATTCCATGCAGCAGCTTTCCACCTTCGATGGCCTCCTACCAGACAACAGGATCCATCAGTGAAGAGAGCATATTGTTTTTCATCCTCTGGTATTTGGTCGTATGGTGGGGCTTCTTCAGCCCGTTTTATCACTTTTTCTGGTGGCATTCCGAAGTGTTTGCCTTCTGGCCAATGTGTTATTGCTTCTACAATTCCTGGACGATCAAGTCTTCCTATCCTAGCTCTCTGTGAGAGTAAAGCAATCCATTTACTCCAGGTACCATCGGTAGCATGATGGGAAGATTCTCTACCTGTGTACATAAAACCCAGTACAGGTAATCGTGGCAACAGGAGGAGCTGTGCTTCAGTACCAATCACTTCTGAAGCAGCTCTAACTCCTTCGTATGCGGCCAGTATCTCTTTTTCAGTGGCTGTGTAGTTGGCTTCGGAGCCTTTGTAGTTTCAACCCCAAAATCCTAGAGGTCGGCCTCGAGTCTCTCCTGGAGCTTTCTGCCAGAGGCTCCATGTAGGGCCATCACCTCCATCTCCGGTGTAAAGAACATTTTTAATGTCTGGCCCTGTTCGAATTGGTCCAAGGGCCATTGCCTGCACAATCTCCTGTTTAATACTCTCAAAAGCAGCTTGTTGTTCTGAGCCCCATTTAAAGTCTTTCTTCTTTCGGGTAACCTCGTAGAGAGGTTTCACAATCTGATTATAAAGAGGAATATGCATCCTCCAGAAACCAACAGTTCCTAAGAAGGACTGAGTTTCTTTTTTGGTAGTTGGTGGGGCCATAGCTGTTATTTTGTTAATCACGTCCATTGGGATGTGGCGACGTCCATCTTGCCACTTAACTCCCAGAAACTGTATCTCTTGCGCAGGTCCCTTTACCTTGCTCCTTTTAATAGCAAAACCAGCCTCTAGAAGGATTTCAATTATCTTCTTACCTGTCTCGTAAACTTCCTTTGCTGTGTCACCCCACACAATGATGTCATCGATGTACTGTAGATGTTCTGGAGCTCCACCCTTTTCCAAGGTATCATGGATCAGTCCATGGCAGATGGTAGGACTGTGTTTCCACCCCTGGGGCAGTCGATTCCAAGTGTACTGGATACCTCTCCAGGTGAAAGCAAACTGTGCCCTGCATTCTGGTGCTATAGGAATAGCAAAAAATGCATTAGCAATGTCAATAGTAGCATACCACTGTAGGCAGCAGGTGCCAGGACGGTGCTCGCCCCGCCTGTGCCCAGTTGGGACTGGCCCAGGTGCGCATGCCCGCATTCTCCACCAGATGTTGCGTGAGACGAATCTCGCCGTGGGCGCGAGCTCGGTTCGCGAACAGAGTCGATTGAGCTAGTGTTGGTTCAGGCTAGTATCAGAGAACTAACTTCGATCCGCCTGGCTCTGGAACCTCTCGAACCACACCCTGCCGAAATCGGGCATGCGCACCTGGGCCAGTCCCAACTGGGCACAGGCAGGGCGAGCACCGTCCTGGCACCTGCTGCCTACATACCACCTGGCTGCCTTTGACTCCAACTCATACTGAAGTTCTAGCATGTCCGGCACAGCAGCACGTAGTGGTGGAGTAACCTCATTCAGGGCACAATAGTCCACTGTCAGCCTCCATTCTCCATTAGGCTTTCGCACTGGCCATACAGGACTGTTGAAGGGTGAGTGAGTCTTGCTGATCACTCCCTGGCTCTCTAGTTGCTGGATCAGCTTGTGAATGGGGATCACAGCATCTCTCTTGACACGATATTGTCTTAGATGCACTACTGAAATAGCAGTCGGCACCCGCTGGTTTATAGTTCTCAGCAAACCCACTACAAAGGATTTGTCTGAAAGGCCAAACAAAGCATGCAGCCATTCTCCATTCTCAGTCTTAATAGCTGCAGTACCAAAGGACCACCGGTACCCTTTCGGGTCCTCAAAATCACCTCCCATGAGGTAGTCTATGCCAAGTATGCAAGGAGCATCTGGACCAGTCACTATTGGGTGCTTATGCCACTTTATTCCAGTGAGGCTCACATCAGCCTTCACAATAGTCAGTTCTTTGGATCCCCCCGTCACTCCAGAAATAGTGACGGATTCTGTCCCTTTCTGATTCGATGGCATTAGTGTGCACTGTGCACCAGTGTCCACCAAGGCTTTATACTTTTGTGGCTCTAATGTGCCAGGCCATCGAATCCACACAATCCAATAAATTCGGTTGTCCCTCTCCTCCACCTGGCTGGAGGCAGGGCACCTCTAAGCTTGAGCACATACAGCATTGTCAGTATGTGCGTTACTGGAGTTTGCATCCCCAGTACTCACACCTGATGTAGAGGGATCTTGAGTCACCAGCATATTTGAATTGGGTAACTCCACACTGGAGACTTGAGCAGCCATCTTTTTAGAAGGACCTCCTTTTGCCTTCGTCTTACTCAGCAACTTACATACTTGCTCCTCTAGGACAGCAGTAGGTTTCTGATCCCACTTTTTCATGTCCTCTCCATACTCACACAGGAGTGCCCATAGGATTCCTCTTGCTGAAGTCTGTTTCTCTCAATTCCGTCTCATAGGAGGGCGTCTCCTCTTAATGGCTGCAATGCGGGGTCCTCCTTCTGTCTGAGGAAAAAGGGGTGAATGCACTTTCTCAGATGTTCTCTTTAAAGCTGAGACCCAAGCCCGACGAGGGGCTGTGACAGCATCTTCACACTTTCATACTGTTTTAATCACATTACCCACAGTTGCATCCACATCTGCAGGAACCCATAGCATTACTGATAGTGTATGGTTAAAAGGTGGTGGTGCAGTATGCACAAACCTTTGCATCATAGGTCTAGGGCACGGTACGTGATAAGGATCTTCAATGTCATCAGCATTATAGATCACGTCTCGTACAGCCAATTCCTCCAGATACTTGAGAGCTTTTCCAAGTGTGGGTGCTTTGACCTGTGGGCAGGCTATTTCCTCTTTATAGGGATATCTCTCCTTTACAGCTGACAAGAGTCGCTTCCATAGGCTGGTGGTTCCAGCCTTTTCCCCAAATGCTCGATCAATACCTGCATCTCTGGCCAGGGATCCCAACTGTCTGGCTTCCTTCTGAGTTAATGTTATGGTAGCAGCCCCGTCCGTCCAGCATCGGAGTAACCAAGAGAGAAGTGGTTCACCTGAAAATCGGCTATAGTCTTTTCTCAGAGTACGCAAGTCTCTCATGGAATAAGACTGAACAGATTCTGAGTCTGAGTCCTCAGCTGACTCTGCTTTAGAGTCTCTTCTAGCTGCTCTAGGAGGAGAGGCAGTATCCTCTATTTCCTCTATCACCTGGTCGTCTCGTTCCGCCTTGGAAGGGTTAAGGCTCATTTGTGATTTCCATTGTTTTCCTTTTCTCCTAGTTACAGGGTCAACAAGTAGCTGTGTGGGCTGAGGGGGAGAGGCTGTGGTATCTGCAGCAGTAGCAGCAGCAGGGCTCGTTTTCTGAGCAGCAGCAGTGTCTGTGGGGGTAGAGACAGCAGCTGCAGCTGTAGCAGAAACACTGGCAATGCTGGCCGGCCTTATCTGAGTTGTGCCCTTGCGTGAGGGGGGGCGAGAAGCGGCAGGAGTGGGGGTGCTCTCTTTATGAGGTGTGTGCTCGTTCCCCTAGTTGTAGTTGCATTATTCCTCACCAACATATGATAGCACATGAAAATATTCACAGACACCTGAACAACAATGGCTACAAGAATCAGGAGGCTCAAAACTATAACAAGCATAATGCCATTTTGACAAGAATCCATTGAACTCAGCCCAAGAGAGGTATATTTCCTCAAAAGAAGGCTGAAAATGTAATTACTAACAATGTTCTTAATCCTTGTATGAAACACTACTGTACCATGCATCATGATATACATCAATATTGAGGACCATATTGCAACGATGGTTCTTAAGCAGCTCTTACGAAAGAAAAACCACATATTAACAGCAATTCCAGCTGCAAATAAAGAGATTGCATACCCTAAGTTCCAAAGGTATGGCATGATTCGTTTAATCTTTAACCCTGTGAAATTTCCAAAGGAAAAGGTCTGATTCCCACTCAACGAAGCCATTCTTCGACTGGAGTTGGAATTCAAACTATTCAGGCAAATTAGTCAAAATTTGAACTGGACTCGAGCCAATTAGCATGAGCCCCACGTTGTGCGCAAATAAATCTGTTTTGGTTTAACACTGGCCTGGCAATTAAACCGAGTAACAGACGCTCTCTATTAATCTCTCTCTCTTCCCGGATAAGAAAGGAGAGAGAATAAGGGAGAGAGACTTATGGGTTGGAAACTAAACTACACAACTTTCATGAAACAGTAATGATAAATAGGAAAAATTACTAAATATATACACAAATACACAAGAAAATGGATACCACATTCCTCCCCCCTTTCCCCCAATAGCTCTCACGTCACCACCGAGGCTGCAGGGCAGCTCTGGGAAAGTCCAGGCTGGACTCCTGGAGTTGGCAGCAGTTGGGAACTGGAGGCAGGAACACAGAGATATGGGCTGGCACGGATCAGGAGCACAGCCAGGCAAACGGACGGGATCCTTCCAGGATGCCGGGCGAAGGAAGGGAAGCAGGAAAGGCAGGAAGGGCAGGCAGCTGGAAGCTGGAAGCAGGAAATCATGGCTTGGCCCTCGTGATCCCTCAAATTTATACTGAGGATGACGTATATGGGATGGAATACTCTGTTTGGTCAATTCTGGCATCTATCTTGTCCATCCCTCCCCAAGGGAGGGCTGCAGGTGGGACCTCTTTCTTCCTCTTGGAGGGCAAAATGTTGGGAACTGGAAGCAGGAACACACAGATAAGGGCTGGCACGGATCAGGACCACAGGCAGACGAACGGACGGGATCCTTCCAGGATGCCGGGGTGAAGGAAGGGAGGCAGGAAAGGCAGGAAGGGCAGGCAGCCGGAAGCTGGAAATCTGGCTTGGCCCTTGTGATCCCTCAAATTTATACTGAGGATGACGTATATGGGATGGAATACTCTGTTTGGTCAATTCTGGCATCTATCTCGTCCGTTCCTCCCCAAAGGAGGGATGCAGGTGGGACCTCTTTATGTTTTCCTCAGAGCTGAGCAGTGTCCTTGGCTCTGCATACCAGTGTCTAGCAGTAACTATAAACATCAAGTGTTATCAGTCCTAGAAACACACACTGTCTGAGAAACTTGCTGTTAATTTCAGCAAGTGCAACTACTTACAAGAGACTTAGCTAAAAGCAAAAGTACAAGACAGAAAATCACCTTTATCCTGGCCCAAACCAGGACAGACGCATAGTAAGGCCATTTGTCCTGTAGAGCCAAACGCTGCTGTTCGGCGGGGAACTGTCGAAGAGGCGGCTGCTGCATCAGTTAATTGTTGTGTCGGGACTAGTTGGGCAATTCGAGTTCCTTTTGGAATTACCATAGGTGGTGTCCAAGTCATAGCCACAATACAAATTTCTCCAGTATAGTCACTGTCTATTACTCCTGGCAAGACAAACAAACCCTTAAGTCCAGCAGACGATCGTCCTAATAAAAGGGCTCCACATGGTTTTTCTTGATATTTCACTGGACCGGTGATACCCGTAGGGATCTTTTGGGGCTTGCTGTCAATGAGAGTCACATCTACTGCGGTTGCCAGGTCCAGCCCAAGGCTTCCACTGGTTGCTGGTTGAAGGGAGGTGGGTGGCTGGAGTTGTCGTTGAAGGGAAGCGGAATTGGCTGGTTGTCTAAGGGAAGTGTGGGTGGATGATTGCTGGAGGTAGGTGGGGGTGGCTGATTGTTGGAAGGGAGTGGAAGTGGCTGGTTGCTGGAGGGGAGTGGAAGTGGCTGGTTGCTGTTGTTCGAAGGGGTCCACACTAGAGCCGGCTGGTCGGAGGAGGGAGGGGGGGGGGAACAAGGAGGGGTGCTGCGGGCCGGGAACGTCCCTGTCGGATGACGTACGGCATGGGGGTGGGGCCGAGGGCGGGGCCCAATGGAGGTCGGGACCAGCCCCGGAGCCACCCTCGCCGGATGATGCGGGACACAGCGTTTCCGGACTCTGGTTCAGTCCGCTTCCGGCACTGCAAGCGGTCACTTCCGTCCCGTCCGTACATCCTGAGCCACGTGGCTCAAGACGGCCGGCACAGGCCACATCAGAGGGAGGTGGGGGAGGGGGGGGGGGGGAGGGGGGGGTAGCGGGTTACATCGGAACTTCACTGGAATTTTGAGCAAGCTGTACAATTATTTCATCTCCTGTTGGGGGACAGGGATCGCAATCAACCCCTAACTGATGCAAATCTGGTATCGGCTGCCCTTTTAAGGTTGCCGAAGCTACAGCGGCAATTTTCTTCTCTGTCTGATAACGGTGCAAGCAAGTAATCACTGTATGCCACGGTTTCATTAACTTACGAGCTGTCTTATCCTCTTCTATTACCTTATACCACAAAATATCTCCTAAGCTTTTCCATTCTTTCTCATCAAATAAGTTAGCAGGGTCAGTAAAAAGGAGGAGAGGCAGTATCCTCTATTTCCTCTATCACCTGGTCGTATCGTTCCACCTTGGAAGGGTTAAGGCTCATTTGTGATTTCCATTGTTTTCCTTTTCTCCTAGTTACAGGGTCAACAAGTAGCTGTGTGGGCTGAGGGGGAGAGGCTGTGGTATCTGCAGCAGTAGCAGCAGCAGGGCTCGTTTTCTGAGCAGCAGCAGTGTCTGTGGGGGTAGAGACAGCAGCTGCAGCTGTAGCAGAAACACTGGCAATGCTGGCCGGCCTTATCTGAGTTGTGCCCTTGTGTGAGGGGGGGCGAGAAGCGGCTGCGGAGGCAGGAGCAGGGATGCTCTCTGTACGAGGAGCAGCTCTCACTCTCCGAACAGCAACTCTCGGCCTCCGAAAAGGCATGCTCAGTCTCATTATTGTGGTTTTTGTGTTTCTCCTCACCACTATATGAGAAAAATTAACAACACCCACCAGAAGATTGAGAAATGAAATGCTATTTTTACTAAAATCTGGGGGAGTCAGCCCAAAATACGATGGAATGGTATAATTTCCCAAATTAAAACTGGGAGTGTAATTACCAACCAAGTTTTTTATCTCTGTATGAAACACTACTGCACCATGCACCATGATATACATCAATATTGAGGACCATATTGCAACGATGGTTCTGAAGCAGCTCATACGAAAAACAAACCACAAAGTAACAGCAATTCCAGCTGCAAAAATACATATCACATACCCTAAATACCAAAGGTATGGCATGATTGGTTTAATCTCCAGCCCTGTGAAATTTCCAAAGAACAAGGTCTGATTCCAGCTCAGCAAAGCCATTCTTCCACTGGAGTTGGAATTCAAACTATTCAGGCAAATTAGTCAAAATTTAAACTGGACTCGAGCCAATTAGCTCAGGCCCCACGTTGGGCGCCAATAAATCTGTCACGGTTTAACACTGGCCCGGCAATTAAACCAAGTAACAGACGCTCTCTATTAATCTCTCTCTCCTCCCGGATAAGAAAGGAGAGAGAATAAGGGAGAGAGACTTATGGGTTGGAAACTAAACTACACAACTTTAATGAAACAGTAATGATAAATAGGAAAAATTACTAAATATATACACAAATACACAAGAAAATGGATACCACATTCCTCCCCCTTTCCCCCAATAGCTCTCACGTCACCACCGAGGCTGCAGGGCAGCTCTGGGAAAGTCCAGGCTGGACTCCTGGAGTCGGCAGCAGTTGGGAACTGGAGGCAGGAACACACAGATAAGGGCTGGCACGGATCAGGACCACAGGCAGACAAATGGACGGGATCCTTCCAGGATGCTGGGGTGAAGGAAAGGGAAGCAGGAAAGGCAGGCAGCCGGAAGCTGGAAATCTGGCTTGGCCCTCGTGATCCCTCAAATTTATACTGAGGATGACGTATATGGGATGGAATACTCTGTTTGGTCAATTCTGGCATCTATCTTGTCTGTTCCTCCCCAAAGGAGGGATGCAGGTGGGACCTCTTTATGTTTTCCTCAGAGCTGAGCAGTGTCCTTGGCTCTGCATACCAGTGTCTAGCAGTAACTATAAACATCAAGTGTTATCAGTCCTAGAAACACACACTGTCTGAGAAACTTGCTGTTAATTTCAGCAAGTGCAACTACTTACAAGAGACTTAGCTAAAAGCAAAAGTACAAGACAGAAAATCACCTTTATCCTGTCCCAAACCAGGACAAACTGCAAGGTAATACCACTGGGGTAGTGTTTCCAGAAGGATGGCTGCTCCAGTCTCCCAAGAAACACCCATTGCTGTCCCCAGCAGACAGGTCTCCAACCCAACTGTGAGTCAAGGAAGTAACAGTGAGAATCCAGTTTGCCACACAAATCCTTCTGTTCAGTGGGGGCACTGCATTCAACATTAGAGGGGCCCTGCCTCCAGCCAGGTGGAGGAGACTGATAATCGAGTTTACTGGATGGTGTGGATTTGGTGACCTGGCACAGCAGAACCACAGAGATACAGAGCCCTGGTAGGCACTGGTGTACAGTGCACCTTGCCACCATTGAATCACAAAGGCACAGACTATTACCATCTCTGGAATCACAGGAGGGTCTCAAGAACTGACTGTGTTGGAGGCTGACTGAAAATGATGGGGAGACCCACGTATAGTGACTGGCCCAGATGCTCCGTGCATCCTTGGTATAAACTTTCTCCAGAAAGGGTATTTCAAGGACCCAAAAGGGTATAAGTGGGTCTTTGGTGTAGCAGCTGTGGAAACTGAGGACACTAACTAACTGTCTACCTTGCCCAGCCTTTCAGATGACCCTTCTGTGGTGGGCCTGATGAGGGTGCAGGAACAGCAGGTACCAACTGCTTCTAACACAGTACATTGTCAGCAGTACCATACCAACAGAGACACCCTGCAGATAAAACGTGAAATAGTCCATGCAGTGGCCCTGGGACCTGTCCAAATAAGACAGGATATTAAGAGTGTGCTTGAAACTGCAACCATTGATTATGGTCCCATCTGGAGCATCTCACAGAGAGCACCCAATGAGACTCGAGGTCGACCCCTAGGGTTTTAGAGTCGGCAGTATAAAGATCCAGAGGCCAATTACACTCCAACTAAAAGAGAAATATTGGATGCTTATGAAGGAGTTTGAGCCGCTTTGGAAGTGGCTGTTACTGAGGAAACACTCCTCCTAGTACCCTGACTGCCAGTTCTGAACTGGATGTTCAAAGCAAGGATCTTGTCTACACACCATGCCACTGATGCTACCTGGAGTAAGTGGATTGCCTAGAAAAATCAGTGAGGTCAAATAGGGAGCCCAAGTGGTCCAGGCATTGTGGAGCTGAAAAACTGACCAGAAGGTAAAGATTTTGGAATGCCACCAGATGAAATAGTGAACCATGCTAGGGAAACCCCTCCATATAATGAACTTTCAGAAAATGAGAAGCAATTTTCTCTCTTCACCAATGGATCCTGATGCCTTGTAGGAAGTCAGCGGAGGTGGAAAGCAGCAGTTTGGAATCCTACGTGACAAGCCACTCAAGCAGCTGATGGGGATGGTGAATCAAGCAAGTTTGCAGAGGTAAAAGCCATCCATTGCTGAACAGGAAAAGTGGCCAGAGCTTTAGCTCTACACTGACCCATGGATGGCAGCAAATGCCCTGTGGGGGTGGCTGAAGTGATGGAAACGGGACAACTGGCAGCGCAGGGGGAAGCCTATTTGGGCTGCGACTCTGTGACAAGATATCACTGCCCGGTTAGAGACACTAACAATAAGGGTATGGCACGTGGACACCCACGTACCTAAGAATCGGTCCAGTGAAGAACACCAGCAAAACCATCAGGTGGACCACGCAGCTCAAGTGTTTCAAAGAGATTTAAACTGGGAGCACAGAGGTGAGCTGTTCTTAGCTCGCTGGGCCCATGACACTTCAGGTAACCAAGGGCAAGATGCAAAGTACCAATGGACCCATGACTGAGGGGTGGATTTAACTTTAGACATTATAAAACAGCTTATTCATGATTGTGATGTATGTGTGGCAATCAAACAAGCTAAACGGTTAAAACCTTTGTGGTACAGGGGATGTTGGTGTAAATACAAGGATGGAGAGACCTGGCAGCTTGATTACATCACAGTCCCTCAGACTCTCCAGGGTAAGCGCTATGTACTCGCAATGGTTGAAGCAAGCACTGGCTGGTTGGAAATGTACCCTGTGCCTCATGCCACTTCCCATAATACTATTCTGGGGATTCAAAGGCAAGTGTTGTGGTGGCACGGTACCCCAGAGAGGACTGAGTCAGACAATGGGACTCATTTCAAAAACCATCTCATAGACATTTGGGCTAAAGAACGTGGTGTAGAGTGGATATACCATATTCCCTATCATGCACAAGCATCTGGAAAAATCAAATGCTACAATGGCTGTAGGAGAATAGCAGAGGAGCAGGCCTGCAGGATAGAGGAGTGCTGCAGATTCCCTGGCACTTACTGACCCTGAAGAAGAACAAAGAGCTGTAAATAACTTAAGGAATTTGCCATCTGGCGGATGTTATGTCCTGGTACCAGGTGCCTCCGGTGGGAACGGGTAGATAAGGTTTTATGTTTGTAGAAAGAGCACTTTGAGGTGCAAATTGTAGATCAATCAATAGATATCGAGATAGTATATGTGTAACAAACCACACAATAAACTGATTCTGATTGTGCACAGCAATTGGGGTCCATGCCTTCATGTCTTCCATCAAATGGCTTGCTGAAAAAACACCCTGAAAGCAATGGGTGGTGGGACTTTCAAAAATTGGAATATGCATTTGGCAGAAGCCACCTGGCTAGTTAACACTAGGGGATCTATCAATCGAGTCGGTTCTGCTCAATCAGACCTTTTACATACAGTGGATGGGGATAAAGTCCCTGTTGTGTGTGAAAGGAACCTATTGGGAAAAACTGTTTGGATCTATCCTGCTTTGGGCAAAGACAAACCCATCTGTGTGACTTCCCCTGTTTAAGGTCCAGGACAGACTTGATGGGTTATGCTGGGAAGAGCCATGGAACCCCCTCCTGTGTTGGCCCTGCTGCAAGGGGCCCTCAGGCACCTATCCCTGCCGCCATCGAGACCGGGTTTTATATATATATTTGTTTATAGTTGTATTTTTGTTACTTTATCCCTTATGTTTTTGCCTTTCCCCTGTGCTCATAAATCTGTCTTCAATTGTTTTCAGTTTCTAACTTTAAGTCTTCAGTCTTTATTCCCCTTTTATCTTCCCTTTGTGGGGCAGAAGGCAGGGAGGGGGAATAGAGAGTAATTCTGTCCTTTGGTTTGTGGTCTGCCCAAACTGCTAAGCTGTGACACCGTTCAGCCAGTTTTCAACTCACCTCACTCTGCTCATCCAGCCCATACATCAACTGCTTGTCCATTGGGATTTTAAAAAGAGAATTTCAAAGACCTTCCTTAACTCTAGTTAGCCTATATCCACTGCTCTCCCCTCATCTACCAAGTCAGTCACTTTGTTGCAAGTTATCATGTTGATCAAGCATGACTTCCCCTTGGTGAATCCATGCTGACTACTCCTGATGACCTTCTAATCTTTCATGTGCCTGTAAATGATTTTGAGGATTAGTTGCTCCATCACCTTCTTAGGGATTGAGGTGAGGCTGACCAGCCTGTACTACTCTAGGTTCTTCATCTTACAAATAGAAGTGACATGCAAATTGGTAACAACAGACTAGGAGAAGGCTGAGGTACTCAACAAATTATTTTACTCAGTCTTCACTAGCTATCTCTCTTCCCAGACCTCTCAAATGGATGGACTTTAGGGCAGGGACTGGGGGAGCAAAGTCCCTCCCATCATAGGAAATTATCTGGTTCATGGACACCTGAGGAACCTGAATATATATGTCTATGGGACTTGACAAGATGCATCCCAGAGTACTGAGGAAACTGATAAAGAAAGGAGAGAGAATAAGGAAGAGAGACTTATGGGTTGGAAACTAAACTACACAGCTTTAATGAAACAGTAATGATAAAAAGGAAAAAAATAATAAATATATACAAATATACAGGAAAATTGATACCACGTTCCTCTCTCCTTTCCTCCAATAACTCCCACATCACCACCAAGGCTGCAGGGCAGCCCTGGGAAAGTCCAGGCAGACTCCTGGGGTCAGCAGCAGTCAGGAGCTGGAGGCAGAAACACACAGATTCAGGCTGGCACAGATCAGGACCACAGGCAAATGAATAGAAGGAATCTTCCCAGGATGCCAAAGCAAACAGGGACAGGTGAAGAAGAAAGGGACACAAGGAAGGAAAAAGGGCCAGCACAGCAATTGGGGTCTTCGCCTTCATGTCTTCCATCAAATGGCTTGCTGAAAACCACCCCGAAAGCAATGGGTGGTGGGACTTTTGAAAATTGGAATATGCATTTGGCAGAAGCCACCTGGCTAGTTAACACTAGGGGATCTATCAATCTATTTTTCGATCTTTCAAACAATCTTTCCCTAGGATAATGCAGTGGTGTCCAAGAGTCTCAGGAAGAGTTTGCAGCACATGAGGGTATGGACCCTGACAGACCCTCTACCTGCTTTGAGAAACTGCCATGATGAGGATCTGCAGCCTGGACGTAACTAAAGTGTTGTTTAAAGACAGGGCATCACCAGGTGAATAAGTATGGAGAGAAGCGGAATAGAATAAGGGGTAGAATGTCATGGTTTGAGTATGAGGAACTAAAGAAGGAGGGCTTTCAGACTCTGAGAAGGGCAGAACACAGGGGGGTCTATTCCCGCCCATACTCTATAAAGGTCAGGCAGACCAGCAACTTTTCCTTTCTTTTCACTTGCTCTTGACTATGCTGCCTTTCCCCTGCACTCCTTTACAACCAGCTCACCACATGCTCTTCTGAGTCCATATCTATCTAGCGGTGCTGCAAGAGACCCTCAGGCACCTACCCCTGCTGCCATTGAGACCCAGTTGTGTATATATATATTTATATCTATATTTATATATGCTTGCATTTTTGTTACTTTATCCCTTCTGTTATTGCCTTTCCTTTGTGTAAGTAAAACCTTGTTACAATCCGAGCTATTATTTTATATTTTGATTGCGATGAAAAATCAGCCACTACTCATAGATGTCACACGAATTTACAAAAATAACAGGCTTTATGATTTAATCAAATTACAAAGATTTATTTCAGGAAAAGGAGACAATAACACCACCTTTAAAAGAAAAAACAAGTTTACAAGAGGAGAGATTTTACATAAATTAATCACTCTGGGGAGAGAGTTGTTAAGAAAGGAAAAGAAAAAACAGGAGAGCAATTAAGTTTTATCACCGTCTGCTGGCCCTGGTCTCTGGCTAGGGGGGCGGTGGCGTAGTTCTGTTCCTGCTTGGCTGCTGTTCTCCGCTTTTGTTTTTTCTCTGCTGGTGCTGTCCCATAGCTGAAGCCGAAGTGGTGAGAGAAGAAGGTGGGGGAAAGAGAGAGAGCCAGCATCTTCTCCTTTTCTCTTTGAGTTTTTATACAGCAAAAAGGGTTCTGTCTTTTCATAAATCACTGGCACACACTGCCAAAGATTTGTCATCCTGAGAACTTCTCTTTAAATTATTGGGATCCTTCAGTCCTTGTTACCTTGCTAAATTTATCTTTGTCTTGACAATGTACCAGGAGACCTTCTCATTAGAATTCTTAGCTTTAGGTGCCTGCCATGCATGATACAAAACAGAAGCTAGTTAAGTTTTGGGGTAAAAATCTGTTAATTGAGAATATGTTTGATTTTTAAAAGAGTAGAAAAAATACTGATTCAAGAGACAAATTCCATATTTTCAAAGTGTTTGCATCATTTCACCCCACATCGAGTCAGCATTTCTTATATACATATATATATAATTATTATATATATATATATATCCCATTTTCTGTGGTTATCTTGCGTCACGTGGTTCTTTTTGGAATCTGTGCTCTTTAGCGGGAAAATTGCATCTCTGAGGCTTCCATTAAGGAGCAACCAGGAACCCCACCCAGCCTGGCAACAGTTCTTCCCACTACATCTTTCCTGCCTCAGAAGCCAGTATACTGTTAACACAGGGTTGGGGGGGGGGGGGGGGGGGGGCGGTAAACTGTCCATTGTACCACACATTTTGCATATTGTATTTATTTACCTCACCACATGAGTTTTGAGGCCAGGAGAGTGTGTTTTCAGGATATATATATATATATATATATATATATATAATTTTTTATGTTCATTATTGGGGTTGTGTTTTTTGTGGGTTTGTTTGCTTTTTGTGTTTTTTTTTTTTTTTCCTTGCACCAGCATTGGGAAATTTTTTCAACAATGTATCTAGATAAATTACAGACATGCAAAGTCTAAAAGGTAGCAGAGAGCATATGTATAAAGAGTTACAAAGTATCAACTTAATATGAAGAAGATATGCGTATGTGCAAAGCAATTGTCTCAGATAGTGACATTTACAACATGTATAGAAAAGAGAGGTAAAATATTGACATTTACAGAACCTTAGCAATTAATTTAGAAGGAGAAAATGTTGATTATACTTGCAAACTCATAATAACAACAGCAATAATAATAAAAATAAGAAGAATGATAATGAAAATAATAATGAAATAAGATAAAATCATCACAAACATAACATAGGTCCATTTCATACACATACAAATTACATCTGATTGTCCACCATCAATAAAATGCATTACAGGTAACAGCAACCCAGGAACAATCATGGACAAAATCATGATGTTATAAACTACTTTGCCTAGACTAAAGAGGTGGCTAGCCTCCCAGCCATCAGTAAGTAATGCTTCAGCACAAGTTAACCAAGACATAACTTCTAATACTACAAAACATACTGTTTATTTCCCGACCCTTGGAAGGGTCTTATATAATCTATTTGTCAAGTAGACCATAATGTTTTACTGTCTCTGAGATGTAAATTGTCAGCAGTCAGAGGATGTTCTCCCCACTGAATTTTACATAAATCACATGAGGAAATTGTTTTACATTGTTATTGTGATACAGACCAGCCACGAGATTGTGCTTCTTTACACAAATCAAAAATACCCGAATGACCTCTTTTGCAATGAAGCAATTCTAGTAATTTTCCCCATTCTTGGATTTCACCTTGATTGAGAGCATCTCCGATTTCCATTACATTAATTCTTGCGAATTAATCACCTGAATTATATTTGCTTGCTCCATCTTTTAAATTAGATTAGTGAGAAAGTACCCATCCTACATGAAAATTAGGATTTTGTTTAGCAATTTGTAGTATTTCTTTCCACTTCTCTGTATGCCATACAGGCACTCTATTAATTTCCCCGTTATTATTTTCCCAAAACGTCACCCATTCTTGTAGCAGACAAACCTTTCATGGGGCATGGCGCTTCAAAGTCAAACAGGTGTTCTTGCCAAGATGCACAGTGCTCCGACCTTGCTGCCTTTAGACTTGGCTAGCCTTGTTTGGCACTTCTGCTCTAGACTCAGCTAACCTCCTCCTATGGGTGCTCAAGAGTGAGCCAAGCATATGTTCCAAAGCTCACCTTTTATTGGCTGCCCAATCCTGCTCACGCGCAGCTGGGGTAAGCCCTAATTGGGCACAGGTGGGCTTAACACAAGCCTCCCACCTCGTAATTAGCAACACCTGATTGCCTCATTTCACTACACATTCTACACAGCCTTTAAAGACAGCAGAAGAATGTGTATAGATATATACAGGTTCTTTAGTGGCTTTTGCTTTTATGAATATGCTTAAAACAGTATCCTGTTCGCCCCCTTGCGTGCTTCTTTTAGCTTGATTTATTATATGTTCGCCTGTGGAAGGTTTGATTGCAGCTGACTTAAAAAGCTATACCTTTCCTTCCCTTCGGGAAGAAGCATTTATGAATCAGGCTGCATTCATATCACTGTTGTACTCTGGGGCTTCTTTAATAGGGCAAGGAGTTTTCATTATTAAATCTTTTTCATTTGTAGATCCAATTGGTTCCTGAATTTTCAATTGTTTATCTGGGCCTTCTTCAATTTGAAAAAGTTCAGAAAAGTATTCAATTTGGCTATACCATTTTCTAATTGTTCCTTTCTGAGAAATTCCTTCAGGAGGTGGCTTTCTGGACAGTACCTGGTTAATAACCTTAAAAGGCCTTTGGAGGAGTACCTTTTGGTTTTTAACTACCTTGAATATCTCCTTAAGTGCTGTGCTGACTGTGAGCAGACCCTTTTCCAGGACTAAATAACATTTCTCTGAGTCCTTTAATGATTGAGAATAAAAAGATATGGGTCTTGTAGCTCCAGTTGGCCCCTTTTGCCAAAAGTGTTATGATAAAGCACTGGAGGAAAAATCCCATTCTATTGTTATTGGGTCCTCTGGGTGAAGCGGTCCCAGGGTTTGAACAGTCTGTGCCTCTAGGAGTAAGAGTTTTAATGCCTCGTCATGATTTTGATTCCATTCCCAGTGTTGGTGTTTCTTTAACAAGTCATATAATGGCCTAGCAATGATTGTATGTGCTTTTGCCAACATTGCAAAGTTCCCATAATTTCTTGTAATTCCTTTTTATTTGTGGGTGCCTTTATTTCTCCTAGGTGAGAGAGAGTATCATTAGGGATATTCCATGTCCCGCCTTTCCATTTGATTGCTAGAAATTTTGTTTCTTGGGAAGGAGGCTGCCTTTTCTCCTCAGGAATTTCTATGTGCAAGCTCGTTAAGTGCCCAATTATGGCATCATAAGATACTCTCACGGCTTGCTCATTTTGACCACCTATCAGTACATCATCAATGTATTGATAGATTTTTACATTTGGGTTGTTTTTTATTTCTGGAATATTTTCCAGCTCATGTGCAAGAGCATGGTGGGCAAGCGTGGGAGAATATTTGTAGCCTTGAGGCAACCAGGTGAAAGTATACTGTATTCCATCCCAAGTAAAAGTAAAATATTTTTGATCCTCAGAATCAATGGGAATTTGGAAAAACATATCTTTCACATCAAGAGAAGCAAGCACTGGGTGTGCTGCTTCCTGTATTTCTAGCACTAGATCTGCAATGTTTGGAACAGCTGCAGTTAATTTCTCAGTACTAGCATTCAATTTTCTATAATCTACGGTCATTCTTCTCTTACCATTTGTTTTTCTTACGGGCCAAATTGGGGAATTGTAAGGTGAATGGCAAGGCACAATGATACCTCTTTGTTTTAGGTCAGAAATTACTTCTCTGATACCTTCTTTTGCTGCTATGGGAATAGAATACTGTTTAACATTTGTAATTCTGCTTTGGGGGAGGCATGGGGCAGTTCGTAACAGTCTAACTTTAAGTGTAGGGTTGCCGAAATTCCAAAATCAGCTGTTTTCATCTCTCCAGGACCAACCAATTGATACATCCATTCCTAATAGATTGTAAAGAACGTCATCTACTATCATTTGGGTTCAAATTAACTCCTCATCTCCTGGTAGCTTTAGGGAAACTTTAGCAGGTTTTGTAAAACAGGCTTTCCCAAAGCATCATTCACGAATATTGGCTTCAGAGAAGAATCAATGCCATAGTTTTTTGCTAAATCAGATTTTACTGTGGAGATCTGTGCGCCGGTGTCTATTACTAATGTTACAGGGTAGCACTTTGGCCCAACAGCACAAGTAAGCTCTAAATCACCATTTTTATTCAAGACCAATCTTAGCACATTTTGCCAGTCTTTTGGAGGGCTGGATATTTTAGGATTTGATTGTTTATTATTTTCGGACCAATCACTTTGATTTGTGGGGATGTTTTCCCACGGTTTATTCAGGGGGTCAGTAGAATTTACTGAACTGGGATCAGGACCTTTCTCTTCTCTATGCCGTATTTTTTCTTTCTTTTCATTATCAGAGAGGGCTTTTTAGTTTCCCGAATTATGGGAATTTCCAGATCTTTCCCCTGAATTTGACCTGGTGGGCCATTCCTCTACTAAGGCTTTTAGATGGCCATAAGTAAAATTGTGACTTAAAAGTGAAGGAGGGATGCCTTTTCGCTTAGCTTCCTCTTTAAGCTTCGCAAAAGGCCCCAGTTCACCCCTCTGTAAATTGTTTCTGTCTCGGAGGGTTCTATTCTGATGATTATTATTATTTCCTTGTCTGCCCCCCCTATTTACAACTGTCCATTCCCCCTGTGATTTCTCCTTCTGGTAAGGAGGAATTTGGGGAGGCATGGCAGCTGCAGCAGCATAAGTCAATTTTTGATTATCATTATCATTTACTGGGGTTTGAAGAATTTTTACAGATGTACAATCGGCTTTGGGTGCCACATATTTGCGTCCAAATTCTGTCAACTCTGTAAGCAGATCAAACCAAGTTTAGTCTGTGCCTAGTAGTGAATTTGCATTTGAATTTTCAATTCTAGCCTTGATCTGTAGGGCTAGATTTTGCAGTTGTGCAGGTAGCCCTTGGATGAGACTATCCATTCTTTCAGGTCTTACCCTTAGCATAAGTGGGTCATCCTGGTTGATTACTAGAGCATGGTCATATATCATCTGGATCACACTGGCTTTGTGAACATTGTCCAGTAGCTGGGTGAGAGCCCCCCACAATACATGGGGTTCTCCCCTTGCTACGGGGTCAGTGAAGTCCACATTATAAGTGGCTCATTGTGTCAGGGTCCATGGAGCTCTGGAATTGCCAGTAGTTAACATAACTCCAGGACCCCAGTGGCCTGAGGCTTCTTTTTCTGATAATAATATGTGATCTCCACCCGAAGATGAAACCCTTACTACATAATCTATATCAGTTTCCAAGGGTAATCTGCCAAATTGTCTTTTCAATTGTGTCAACTCCAGAGTTTCCCTTTTGTGGGAGGGGGGTAACAGTAATTCTGTCCTTTGTTTTTTGGTCCTCCCAAACTGCTAAGCTGTGACACTGCCCTCTCCACTGTAGCCTCCAGAGTTCTGTTTTGAACTTGTGGCACTCACCATTACCAAAATTTTAATATGGAGGATCAAAACAATTCTCATAACTTCTTTACCCCGAATTCCTTATCCTCTTAAGGTACCAATGCAGCTGAAGTTATCAATTCATGTATAGCTTTCCAGAAATGTTTTCCCACTCTCATCCCCACAAATATAATCTAAGCAAACAGATATGAATCCTACAAGAAACATTTTACATTTCACTGCTCAGTAAGCAGAGCTTTGTGTTTTCACTTTCCTGCACTTACACATTTTCTACCTGGACTGTAAGGAATTCACAACATAGGTTTCTACACATTAATAACGCCTAGTCCATTTCTAGGTTTGCATAAAGAAATGTCTTGCCAAAGCCCCAAATGAGAAAAAAAAAACAAACTAGAGACGTGGAGAGTGGCAAATGAAAATGCCTGAAGAACTGAACCCTTAAGGAGGATGAACATAAAAATGCATGCTCTTGGATGTAGGAAGGAAATAGCACTGAACCGCTCGCTCCTTTAAAGCCAGGGGATTGTGTGATCAGAAGCAGAAATTTAAAAACAATGAATCTTAATATAGAAAATTGAATTACTTCATGTGCTACTGGATTAGTCAACAGCTGTGTGAAGTCTCTGTGGACTGCAGTGTTAAATTCATCTGTCTTAAATTTTTCAATAGTTAAAGCTTGTAGTCCCCATAAATTAATAAAATCTTATTTTTGCAGATGGGGTGAGATTTTGCAACTTAATGTATGCCATTATTTGGCTACTAAAATTAGTTACTGTACTTTTTCACTTTGTCAGCAGTGAGACTGAAACAAAAACAATGTGAACTCAATACATGAACTCTAAAATGTAACACATTTTGTGAGTAACTCGCAAAATGTGAGTAAAAAAAACAAAATGTGAGTAACTCACATAAAATGTGAGTTACACAATAGTAACACAAAAAATGTTGCTGTTATCAAAGGAGCAATCAAAATATTTATTTTATTAATGTTTATGCCCACATAAAGCTTAAATAAAGTAAAATAATGACTCTTATAATGCACACATCATGAGATGCCACAGACTGATATTAATGGAAATTTATTTTCTTTTCTTCATGTACCTATTTAAAAAATTCTCAGTTGACTTAAGCCAAAATACTTTCTTTTCTTGTCCTAAAATTAAAGCTTCCTGTTTAAATAACATTTTTCCAATATTTACCTTGTTAATTTTGTTTTATATTACCTTATTTCCCCTACCTGCACATCTTTCACGCATTTACTAAAGCTATTTCTAAAAATGTAAGGCAAACAACATGCAGCAAAGAACAGACATTCAAGACTATGGTTCTGAGTCTAATTCTTGGTGGTATTGTGTTGGGTTGAACTTGGCTGGCTGCCAGGTGCCCACCAAGCCACTCTGTCCACAAGACAGGGGAGAGAAAATATGATTAAAAGCTCGTGGGTTGAGATAAGGACAGGGAGATCATTCAGCAAAACAGATTCGGTGAATTTATTTTAATTTATTGAGAATTAATAGCAGAGTAGGATAGTCAGAAGCAAAAAAAAAAAACCCACCTAAAAACACCTTCTCCGTGCCCCTCCCTTCTTTCAAGTTCAACTTCACTGCCAACTTCTCTACCTCCTTCTCAGAACAGCAAAAGGGGACAGAGAATGGGGGTTGTGGTCAGTTCATGATGTTTTGAGTCTGCTGATCCTTCCTCCTCACACTCTTCCCCTACTTCAGCATGGGGTCCCTCCCATGGAAAACACTCCTCCATTAACTTCTCCAATGTGGGTCCTTTCCTCAGGGTGCAGTCCTTCAGAAACAGACTGCTGCATCATTGGATCCTCCATGGGTTGTAGGTGGATATCTGCTACAACGTGAACCTCCATAGGCTGCAGGGGAACAGCCTGTCTCACCATGATCTTCATCACAGACTGCAGGGTTATCTCTGCTCTGGCAGCTGGAGCAACTCCTCCCTCTCCTTATTTACTGACCTTGATGTCTGGAGGGTTGTTTATCTCACATATATTTATTCCTCTCTCACAGATGCTGTTACACAGTGTTTTTTCCCTCTTCTTAAATATGTTATCAGAGGCACTACCACTGTCTGTCAGACGGTGCGGGCTTGCGGAGCAAAGAGACGACTCAATATGAGTTAGCAACAAAGCTCAATTTTATTAAGCAAAGTGTTACATTTATATGGTCTTGGCGTCTTCGTGGCTCATGTTGATTGCCTGCATGTTGCTGTTCACACACCTGTTGTTGCGTTGCGATAGGGTACTGCTTATCGTCCTTGTCCTGCTTTGCTGACTGCAGGCATCCTGTTTGCACCTTTTTATCTGCCGTAACTTTCTTCTTCTCGCAGGCTCAGAACTAGTTAAATACAACTGTTTATGTGCTGTCTATGCGATACTTTCCCATCCTGTTATTCTTCTTTTCTGTTGCCAACTCCCTCATCTTTTGCACATAGCTGATCTTTTAATAACCTTGCAGCTGGGCCTCAAGGCCCTTAGCTAATTCTGGCTAAAGCTAATTAGTCAGGATTGCTCACATGTCCGTTTTCTTCCAAAAAACTCCCAACAATTCCCCCTTTTTGTTTTTGAGCAATCCAGACTTGCTTCATTGTGCGAGATAACAGGCTAATGATACATCGCCATAAACAACATACTAATAATACAAAAGCAATAATAACAAATATAATTGATAAGCCTTGTCTAATTAAATCTCTAAGCTATCCCCCTATCCCTAAGCGGTTTAAGCATTCATCTAACCCAGTAAGTGCAGCAGTTAATTTTTTCATGTTATCTTTATCAATTGCATTTGGTTGTGAATCGACTCTGAATGATCAGACAAGTTCATGCAACACATTCCATCAAAGTCTTCTCAAACATGACCTAAAAGCTAACAATTAAAATCAGTGGCAGCACGAATTTGTAAAACTGCATGTCTGACACTATCAACATCTTTTAGCATCTGTGTTAAAATATCAGAAGTGAAGTTCATCTGCTTACCAGTGCAACAGGCTAGTTTGTGTATATCACCAAGGGCTTTTCCTGCTGCTATGTGTGGGACAAATGAAGCAGCAAGAACCCTTTCTGCTGTACCCCAAATTTCAAATTTGTCATTACATTCAGGGCCCAATTGTTGTATTGAGCATTTTGATTGAAAATGGTGTTGTTTACTTATTAGTGCTCTCATGAGGTCATGCTCTTTTTTCTTCTCATGAGGATATATGCTCTTTCCCCCCTCTTTTTTTTTTTTTCTTTTTTTCTCTCTTTTTTTTTTCTTTTTCTTTTCTCTTTTTTTTCTCTTTCTTTTTTTTCTTTACTTTTTTTTTTCTTTTTTTTTCTCTCTTTTTTTTCCTCTTTTTTTTTTCTTTTCTTTTTTTTTTTTCCTCTCTGTCACGGTTTAACACTGGCCCGGCAATTAAACCGAGTAACAGACGCTCTCTATTAATCTCTCTCTCCTCCCTGATAAGAAAGGAGAGAGAATAAGGGAGAGAGACTTATGGGTTGGAAACTAAACTACACAACTTTCATGAAACAGTAATGATAAATAGGAAAAATTACTAAATATATACACAAATATACAAGAAAAGGGATACCACATTCCTCCCCCCTTCCCCCAATAGCTCTCACGTCACCACCGAGTCTGCAGGGCAGCCCTGGGAAAGTCCAGGCTGTACTCCTGGAGTCGACAGCAGTTGGGAACTGGAGGCAGGAACACAGAGATATGGGCTGGCACGGATCAGGACCACAGGCAGATGAATGGATGGGATCCTTCCAGGATGCCGGGGTGAAGGAATGGAAGCAGGAAAGGCAGGAAGGGCAGGCAGCCGGAAGCTGGAAATCTGGCTTGGCCCTCGTGATCCCTCAAATTTATACTGAGGATGACGTATATGGGATGGAATACTCTGTTTGGTCAATTCTGGCATCTATCTCGTCCGTTCCTCCCCAAAGGAGGGATGCAGGTGGGACCTCTTTATGTTTTCCTCAGAGCTGAGCAGTGTCCTTGGCTCTGCATACCAGTCTCTAGCAGTAACTATAAACATCAAGTGTTATCAGTCCTAGAAACACACACTGTCTGAGAAACTTGCTGTTAATTTCAGCAAGTGCAACTACTTACAAGAGACTTAGCTAAAAGCAAAAGTACAAGACAGAAAATCACCTTTATCCTGGCCCAAACCAGGACACTCTCTTTTGAGATATTTGTATTTATTTTTCACCTGCAGAGTAGGGTGTTGGAGATTTAACACCAGTCAGCACACCTTTCAGGATGCATATGTCTAATGTACAAAATAGAAACAAGGGAAAAACTACAACAAACACATGATCTGTCAAGAATGATTCATTCACCACTCCTAACTATACATATGCATCTAAGCTCATGTTTATAATATTTAGGGAGGTGACTTGATCAACATGCTCATTATTCACAATGGGTGTGGGTTTTACCATTAAAATTAGCTAAGGCCATACCTTCATCCTATCTGCCAGGACTAAGTTCTTACCAAATCTTGGTCAAGTTTTCATCCTGTTATGGATCCTGGTTCTAAAAAATAGCTAACTGTGAAATATGTCTTTGGCATCCAACCACAGGGACTCATTTTTCTGAGTTTCAAAACAAAAATCACTATGGTCACTCAGATTGCAAATATTTAGCTCTACCTGCTGACATCAAAAGAGACGCTGGTTTTTCTATGGAGATGTTGATGAAAAAATTAAAAATGCAATACTGGATATTATCTGCCAGGGTACTTTTTAGAAAACTCAAAATTACTGCTGTCTAATGACATATTGAGAGTTCTCTTTTAGGTGACTGTTTAAGCTGAAATAATCTGCCAAAGAAGCAATTTTAAGAAAAATAGAAAATATTACACAGCATTTGTTTTCTGATAATATCCAGTGCATTTCATAATGGACCTTACCGATACATGTGTAATATTATTTTCAGCACAGCACAGTAATCTTTTTACAAAATATTTGGACAGAATAACTAGAGTGATTGAAAAACCTTTGTCCTGAAGATCACCCCTATGAAATACAAAGGTAGAGGTGAACAAAAGCATTTATTCTGAAAACCTGACAAAGTCTACATTTTGATATACAGACCAAATTTTCCTTAAATATTTAGTTATAAATTGAAAGTTGGTAGCTGTGGTGTCTGCAGCAGGGCTCATTTTTTGAGCAGCAGCAGTGTCTGTGGGGGCAGAGACAGCAGCTGCAGCTGTAGCAGATACGCTGGTGATGCTCACTGGCCGTATCTGAGTTGTGCCCTTGCGTGAGGGGGGGGCGAGAAGCGGCTGCGGAGGCAGGAGTGGGGGTGCTCTCTGTACCAGGGGCAGCTCTCACTCTCCGCAGCAACTCTCGGCCTCCGAAAAGGCATACTCATTCTCATGCCTGTGTTTTTTGTCTTACTCCTCACCAATATATGAGAAAAATTAACAACACCCACCAGAAGATTCAAAAATGAAATGCCACTGCCACCAAAATCTGGTGGAGTCAGCCTGAAATAAGATGGAGTGGTAAAATCTCCCAAAACAAAACTGCAAGTGTAATTAACAAAAAAGGTTTTTTTTTATCTCTCTGTGAAACACCAGTGCACCATGCACCACAATATACACCAATATTGAGGACCATATTGCATGATGGTCCTTTAAGAAGCTTTATCTGCTTCTAGCATTCGCTCACAAGCTTCTAACATTTGAGCTGCTGTAGCACCTTTAGGGAGTAGTCCTAATGCACATTTAGTTTTTTCATTAGCATTGTCATATGCTGACATATAAAAAAAATTTGTTTTCATCTCTTCTGACAAATCCAGATGTGATGTTATTGCTGAATATAAGAGATCCACAAATTTTGAATACGGTTCTGCTCCCCCATGTTTAATATTTGTAAAAGAGGGGGTTGATTGTGCAGGATCATGCACAGTTTGCAAAGCTTTATATGCCAATTCTTGTGAAAGTTGTAACGCTTCAGTTTGAAACCGTGCCTGCAAATCTGCACGTACAAAAGGACAAGCACCGAATAACATCTGTGCTTGCACACCGTATAATGCATCGGTGTTCTGTCTAGGAATCACAGCTTCATTTTCACACATCATTTGCCGTTTATGATGAAATTGCAATTGTTGAGAAGGAGTTAACAGAGTATCAATGAGCACCCTTGTGTCATACGGCGTCTACAACCGAGCAGTAAAAAGATGTTGCAAAAGAGATTGAGTAAATGACGATTTCAAACCGTACTGCGTAATGGCAGCTTTGGCTTCTTTTATCATTTTCCAATCTAATGCGACCCATTGACCTCCTCCTCCTGGTCCCACAATCACTGGAAAAGCCATTGGACCCATACTGGGAACCATTTCTCCTTCAACTATAGCATTTTGAATAATTCCCTTCCACCTAGTTACTGGATACACGCTTCCATCCCCTCCCCCCCCCATTATCCCTCCCACCACCCTCCCCTCCCCATGTTGGATCTGGAAGAGGTGGAACAGTGGGTGTTAAAGGGTTAAAGGAAGTAGGAGCAGGAATAGGGAACGGATCAGGGGGTAAAAATGGATTAGTGCCCCTGGGTTGTTCGGGATGTTCCCCGGAACAAAAACTAGGGTTTTTTTTTCAGGGGTATACTCATCCTTGGTCTCCAGTTCTTTCAGTTTCTTCAGCAGTTCCCTGAGTTGCTTGTCTCTGAGTCCCAGTTCTTTCCTTGGTTGTTGCTCTATAGCAGGCACTGATGGTGTTGACAGGTGAAGCAGAGGATTAATTGATGGCAACTGCGGTCAAGAAGATAAATCAGGCGGTGGAGGTGGAAAGGTGGCAGAGCAGCCGGGAGCTGCGGCAGGCAGGCGCAAGGGAGGTCTGCATTCCAAGATTCCTCGCCTGTGTTCTCCGGCTTCTCTCCCTCTGGGTCCTCCAACGATTCTGGTGGTGTTTTCGGTCGCTTTTGGTTTTGCTTCTCGGTCCCATTTTTACCTTTCATCCGACCCCGAGGGTTAAATGGCACAGTTGTCTGAGCTTGAATCAGTACAGCCCCTGTAGGTTCTGGTGGGGGTTCTTTAGGTGTCTCAGATAACTGTTCAGAGGTCAAGTCCATATTTTGAGCATTCATCGGTACTGGTAGATCAGGCGTTAAGGCAGCAAACGCTGAGGCGCTGAGGCTGCTGCTGCCCTCTCACTTTTCATTTCTTTTAATGTGTCTCGAATCAGTCTCTACAACATGCCTAATTTTCCAGCCTCCTTATATCCTTTGCTATTTTAATCCCATAGGGACTTCCCAATTTCTTCCCACATTTCCAGCTCAACAGCCATACCAACAGTGGGGATCAGGACTCTCTCTTTAGCCCCCTTGATCAGCTCATGGAGCTGTTTCGAATTACTAGGAATCCCTCTCATAGAGAGTATAATGAGATCGTCGCTTCCTTTTCCATTTCTCAATTGGGAAGTTGAACTCACTGGCACTCAGAGGGCAGCTGCTCCCTTTTTTTTATCAATCCTCATTAGTGCCACTGGCCTTTCCTCCAGTCACTGCTCTCACGGAGGATCAAATCCACGTCGGAGTCACTCGTGGAGAGTCAAAAAGCCAACCACGTCGGAGTCACTCTTGTGGAGAGCCAAATAGGCGACCACGTCGGAGTCACTCTTGTAGCCGCATCACGTCGGGGTCACAACTTGTCTGAAGGGTGCGGGCTTCCGGAGCAAAGAGACGACTCAATATGAGTTAGCAACAAAGCTCAATTTTATTAAGCAAAGTGTTACATTTATATGGTCTTGGCGTCTTCGTGGCTCATGTTGATTGCCTGCATGTTGCTGTTCACACACCTGTTGTTGCGTTGCAATAGGATACTGCTTATTGTCCTTGTCCTACTTTGCTGACTGCAGGCATCCTGTTTGCACCTTTTTATCTGCCGTAACTTTCTTCTTCTCAGGGACTCAGAACTGGTTAAATACAATTGTTTATGTGCTGTCTATGCAATGCTTTCCCATCCTGTTATTCTTCTTTTCTGTTGCCAACTCCCTTATCTTTTGCACATAGCTGATCTTTTAATAACCTTGCAGCTGGGCCTCAAGGCCCTTAGCTAACTCTGGCTAAAGCTAATTAGTCAGGATTGCTCACATGTCTGTTTTCTTCCAAAAAACTCCCAACAACTGTCAATGATTGTCTCAGCTTTGGCCTGCAGTGGGTCTATTTTGGACCTGGTTGGAACTGGCTCTGTCTGACCTGGGAGTCATCTTCTGGTGTCTTCTCACAGAAACCACTCATGCAGTCCTGCTGCTACCAAAACCTTGACATGAAAATCCAATACAAGTATACTTAATAGCTCTTGTATTAAAGCATGTTTTCTGAGAAACTTGGAGTATTTGAAACAGAGTGAATTAAAGACAGGTTGGCAGCTTTCCACCTGAATTTCCTTGCTTTTGAATGTCTATTAGTTCTGTACAGTGTGTACTTAGCACTTTTAAATAAAAAAAATAAATCCATATCTTTCTTAAGATGTTTTTTCAAACATGAGGCAAAATGCTGTACATGGAAATTGAGAGAAGCAAAATAATTCTTCCCATGAAACAGTTAATTCACTATAATTGTCAACACATCAGTCTGAAATTATTAAGAACACCTGTTCCCTTTCATTGGTCTTCACAGTATGTTTATTCATCTGCTCAATCATTTTCAGGATTGGGAACCAATAACGTATCTAAAAAAAAAGAAACATAACTTAACTAAAAAAGAAACATAACTTTTAAAGACCAGTTGTGCCAGTTTTTAGTCTCATGGAGCTCCCTGCCCTGTCTTTCAGCAATACATTGTAGCAAGCAGGGTGATCAAATTCAAGTGGTTGGAGGCTGTCAGGATGTCCAGAAAGAAAGGTGTTTTTCAGGTGTTGGAAAATAACCAGTCAGATTTTGCCCTGACTGCTAAGTAATCTTTAGCTGTCACGGTTTAACACTGGCCCAACAATTAAACCGAATGACCGATGCCCTCTCTAAACCGCCCCTCTCCTCCCTTATAAAGAAAGTAGAGAGAATAAGAGAGAGAGACTTACAGGTTGGATTATAGGTTGGAAACTAAACTACACAACTTTAATGAAACAGTAATGATAAATAGGAAAAATTACTAAATATATACAAATATACAGGAAAATTGATACCACGTTCCTCCCCCCTTTCCACCAGTAAGTCTCACATCACCACCAAGACTGCAGGGCAGCCCTGGGAAAGTCCAGGCTGGACTCCTGGAGTCAGCAGCTGTCGGGAGCTGGAGGCAGGAACACACAGATATAGGCTGGCACGGATCAGGACCACAGGCAGACAAACGGACGGAATCATCCCAGGATGCCAAAGCAAACAGGGACAGGCAAAGAAGGGGAAGCAGGAAGGATTTGACCCTCATGATCCCTCAAATTTATACTGAGTATGACGTGTATGGGATGGAATATTCTGTTTGGTCAATTCTGGCCATCTATCTTGTCCGTTCCTCCCTAAAGGAGGGTTTGCAGGTGCGACCTTTTTACTCCTTCTCTCCTTCCAGAGGGCAAAGTGTTCCTCAGAATTGAGCAGTGGCCTTGGTTCTGCATACTGTTCTCTAGCAGTAGCTATAAATGTTGAGCGTTATCAGTCCTATAAGCAGACATTGTCTGAGAAACTTGCTGTTAATTTCAGCAAGTGCAGCTACTTAGAAGAGACTTAGCTGAACGCAAAAGTACAAGACAGAAAATCACCTTTATCCTGGCCCAAACCAGGACAACATGGTACTTCTCCATCTTCCACAATCACACACCAAGTGTGTCCAGGCCCTTGAGTGAAAGCAACCCCACAAATGGGTTTGCCTTTGCCCGAGGCAGGAAAAACCCAAACTGTTTTCTCTAGAAGATTCTTTTCATGCACCACAGGCACTTTGTCCCCATCTACTATCAGTAAAGGTTTGACTGAGCAGGACCAGCTTTTGATGGAACCCCTGGTGTTAACTAACCAGGTGGCTTTTGCCAAATGCTTGTTCCAGTTTTCATAGAATCATAGAATTGGCTGGGTTGGAAGGGACCTCAGAGATCATCAAGTCCAACCCTTGACCCACCGCTGCGGTTGCTAGACTATGGCACTAAGTGCCACATCCAGTCTCTTTTCAAATATCTCCAGGGACGGAGAGTCCACTACTTCACTGGGCAGCCCATTCCAATGTCTGATCACCCTCTCTGTAAATAAATTCTTTCTAATATCTAACCTAAACTTCCCCTGGCACAACTTAAGACCATGCCCCCTTGTCTTGTTGAAAGTCGTCTGGGAAAAGAGACCAACCCCCACTTGGCTACAACCTCCTTTCAGGTAGCTGTAGAGAGTGATGAGGTCTCCCCTGAGCCGCCTCTTCTTCAGGATGAACAGCCCCAGCTCCCTCAGCCTCTCTTCATAGGGTCTGTGCTCAAGTCCTTTCACCAGCCTGGTTGCCCTCCTTTGGACCTGCTCTAGGACCTCGATATCCTTCCTGAACTGAGGGGCCCAGAACTGGACACAGTACTCGAGGTGTGGCCTCACCAGCGCTGAGTACAGGGGCAGAATCACTTCCTTGGACCTGCTGGCGACGCTGTTCCTGATACAGGCCAGGATGCCATTGGCCTTCTTGGCCACCTGGGCACACTGCTGGCTCATGTTCAGCTTCCTGTCAATCCAGACTCCCAGGTCCCTTTCTGCCTGGCTGCTCTCTAGCCACTCTGTCCCCAGCCTGTAGCACTGTATGGGGTTGTTGTGGCCAAAGTGAAGGCCGTGTTGAACCTCATCCCATTGGAATCAGCCCAACTCTCCAGTCTGTCCAGGTCCCTCTGCAAACTTTTTAAAGGTTCCACCACCCATTGTGTTACGATCCGAGTTATTATTTACATTTTGTTTGCGAGGAAATTTCAGCCACTACTCGTAGATGACGCGTGAATTTACAAAAATAACAAGGCTTTATGATTTTAACAAGTTAAAAGGATTTATTTAGGATTTATACAATTAGTTACTTTGGAGAGAAGAGTCGTTAAGAAGAGAAAAGATGGAGGGAGTAATCAAGATGTTATCACCATATGCCGGCCCTGGCCTCTGGCTGGAGTCGGGTGCGTAGGGTCTGTCGCTCCTGCCGCTTCTCTGTCCCGTAGCTGAAGCCGAAGTGCCGAGAGAGGGGGGGGGGAAGAAGAGCCGTGCTTCTCCTTTTTCTCTTGGAGTTTTATACAGCAGAAGGAGTTCTGTCTTTTCATAAATCACTGGCACACAGACTTGCTAAAGATAACACAGATTTTGCCATCTCAAGAACTTCTTTTTTATTTATTATTATCTTTCAGTCCTTGTTACCCTGTTCAATTTATTATCTTTGTCTGGACCGTGTACCAGGAGGCGACTGGATAAGCAGTCTTATCTTTAGGAGCTTGTGAAGCACGATATAAAACAGAAACTAGTTAAGTTTGGGGAAAAAAATCTGTTAATTGAGGATGTTTGGTATATTTTAAAAAGAGCAGAAAAAATACTGATTCGAGAGACATATTTTGTATTTTCAAAGTGTTTACATCACATTGCCTTTAAGGTAGTTTTTAACAGTCCATTGTACCTTTCAATTTTACCTGAGGCTGGTGCATGATAGGGGATATGGTATATCCACTCAATACCATGTTCTTTGCCCCAGTTACTTATACGACTGTTTTTGAAATGAGTTCCACTGTCTGACTCAATTCTTTCTAGTGTACCATGCCTCCATGAGACTTGTTTCTCTAGGCCCAGAATGGTGTTCCGGGCTGTGGCGTGAGGCACAGGATATGTTTCCAGCCATCCTGTACTTGCTTCCACCATTGTAAGCACATAGCGCTTACCCTGGTGGGTTTGAGGCAGTGTGATATAGTCGATTTGCCAGGCCTCCCCATACCTATATTTTGACCATCTTCCTTCATACCACAGAGGTTTCAACCTTTTAGATTGCTTAAGTGCGGCGCATATGTCACAATCGTGGATAACCTGCGCAATACTTTCCAAAGTTAAATCCACCCCTCAGTCATGAGCCCACTGATATATTCCATCGCTTCCTTGATGACCTGAAGTGTCATGGGCCCATCAAATTAAAAAAAGTTCACCTTTATGGTCCCAGTCCAGATCTATTTGGAACACTTGAGCAGCCTCATCTGCTTGTTGGTTGTTTCGATGTTCCTCAGTAACTCAATATGAAGGTACGTGGGCATCTACATGACGCACTTTTACATCAAGTTTCCCTAACCTAGCAGCAATGTCTTTCCACAGTTCAGCAGCCCAGATAGGTTTACCTCTACGTTTCCAGCAACGTAGCAATATCCAAAAGCCAACACCCAAAGCCAATTGGATGGCTTTTACCTCTGCAAATTGACTTGATTCACCATCTCCTTCATCTGTTTTTGCAACTAGTCGTGTAGGATTCCATACAGCAGCTTTCCACCTTCAATGGCTTCCTACCAGACGACAGGATCCATCAATGAAAACAGCATATTGTTTCTCATTCTCTGGTAGTTGGTCGTATGGTGGGGCTTCTTCAGCCCGTTTTACAACTTTTTCTGGTGGCATTCCAAAGTGTGTGCCTTCTGGCCAGTGTTGGGAGACTTTCTGGAAGAAAACGGATATGTGAGCAATCCTGACTATTCAACTTTAACCAGAGTGAGCTAAGGGCCTTGAGGCCCAGCTGCAAGGTTATTAAAAGATCAGCTATATACAAAAGATATGGGAGTTGCCAGTAGAAAAGAAGAATAACAGGGTGGGAAATCATCTCATAGACAAGACATAAAGAGTTGAAATTAACCCGTTAGATAATGCACTGTGGCATACGAAAAACGTGTTGTACCAATCCGCAAAATGCTTGTATTATGTTATCAGCCGGCCTGTGTATAAAACGGCTACTGCTGCTCTCAATAAACGGCAATACTTGGATAACATTAATCTGTGTGTTTTCCACTGTTCTCCCACAGGCCAGTCTGTTACTACTTCTACAATTCCCGGATGATTGAGTCTTTCTGTCCTAGCTCTCTACATTTATTCCATGTAGAATCAGTAGCATGATGAAGGGAAGATTCTCTACCTGTGTACATAAAACCCAGTACAGGTAATCGTGGCAACAGGAGGAGCTGTGCTTCAGTACCAATCACTTCTGAAGCAACTCTAACTCCTTCGTATGCGGCCAATATCCCTTTTTCAGTGGTTGTGTAGTTGGCTTCAGAGCCTTTGTAGTTTCGACCCCAAAATCCTAGAGGTCGACCTCGAGTCTCTCCGGGAGCTTTCTGACAGAGGCTCCATGTAGGACTGTCATTTCCAGCTGCAGTGTAGAGCACATTTGTAATGTCTGGCCCTGTTCGAATTGGTCCAAGGGCCATTGCCTGCACAATCTCCTGTTTAATACTCTCAAAAGCAGCTTGTTGTTCTGAGCCCCATTTAAAGTCTTTCTTCTTTCGGGTAACCTCGTAGAGAGGTTTCACAATCTGATTATAAGAAGGAATACGCATCCTGCAGAAACCAACAGTTCCTAAGAAGGACTGAGTTTCCTTTTTGGTAATTGGTGGGGCCATAGCTGTTATTTTGTTAATCACGTCCATTGGGATGTGGCAACATCCATCTTGCTGCTTAATCCCCAGAAACTGTATCTCTTGCGCAGGTCCCTTGACCTTGCTTCTTTTAATAGCAAAACCATGCCTTAGACGGATTTCAATTATCTTCTCACCTTTCTCGTAGACTTCCTTTGCTGTGTCACCCCACACAATGATGTCATCGATGCACTGTAGATGTTCTGGAGCTCCACCCTTTGCCAAGGTATCATGGATCAGACCATGGCAGATGGTAGGACTGTGTTTCCACCCCTGGGGCAGTCGATTCCAAGTGTACTGGATACCTCTCCAGGTGAAAGCAAACTGTGCCCTGCATTCTGGTGCTATAGGAATAGCAAAAAATGCATTAGCAATGTCAACAGTAGCATACCACCTGGCTGCCTTTGACTCCAGCTCATACTGAAGTTCTAGCATGTCCGGCACAGCAGCACTTAGTGGTGGTGTAACCTCATTAGGGGCACGATAGCCCACTGTCAGCCTCCACTCTCCATTAGGCTTTTGCACTGGACATATAGGACTGTTGAAGGGTAAGTGAGTCCTGCTGATCACTCCTTGGCTCTCTAGATGCCGGATCAGCTTGTGAATGGGGATCACAGCATCTCTGTTGGTACGATATTGTTGTCAATGCACTACTGAAGTAGCAATTGGCACCCGCTGGTTTATAGTTTTCAGCAACCCCACTACAAAGGATTTATCTGAAAGGACAATTAAAGCATGCAGCCATCCTGTGTGGGAAAATCCGCGGAGGCTTAAGGACGACACGCAGTCACCAATATGGTTAAAGTGAAGTCGTTTATTAACAGTGGACACTCACTTATTATAGAGCCTTTGTTTATATAACGATATCTTGCAGGTGGCTATATCTTGGACACAAATTCTCTTCTCACAGAACTTCTGCTGGCTTCCTCATTATCCTGTTATTTCTTCTTTTCTACTGCCAGTTCCCGTATCTTTTTCCCATAGCTCATCTTTCAGTAACCTTGCAACTGGGTCTCAAGGCCCTTAGCTAACTCTAGCTAAAACTAAAGAGTCAGGATTGCTCACATGTCTGTTTTCTTCCAGACAGTTTCCCAACATATCCCCCTTTTTGTTTTTGAGCAATCCTGACTTATTCATCACGTGAGATAACATGCTAATAATACATTGCCATAAATAACATACTAATAATACGACAGCATCAAAACCAATAATAACAAATATAATTGATAAACCTTGTCTAATTAAATCTCTAAGCTATCCCCATATCCTTAAGTGATTTAACCATTCATTTAACCCAATATATGCAACAGTTAATTTTTCATGTTATCTTAATCAATTGTTTTTGGTTGTGAATTGACTCTGAATGATCAGATAAATTCATGCAAATACACTCCATCAAAGTCTTCACAAACATAACCTAAAAGCTAATAATGAAAAGTCAGTGGCAGCACGATATTGTAAAACTGCATGTCTGACACTATCAACATCTTTTAGCATCTGTGTTAAAATACCAGAAGTTCAGTTCATCTACTTAGCAGTGCAACAGAATAGCACAATCAACAATCAACACATAGACAAGGGATCCCATAATCAACATGTAAACGATCACATGAATTACAACATTAACAAGAACCTATTATCAATACAATATGAAAAGCACATTTCACACTGCAGTGGAAGGACTTAAATACCTTTTTAGTATGAGGAAGGTCTGGTGTCCACTGGTGCATAGAACCAAGAGGGTAGAGGAGGCTTATCCGACAAAAATTTGTTGGGGGGCCCCAAAAGCATCCCCAGACCCCTCACGGGTCACGGCACAGTGGAGTCCTAGTTTCCTCCATGGGTGCCAAATTGAGGCTCAAAAAGGCCTAATAAAATTGTTTAGAGACAGAATTCCAAGCCTTTAAACAGCAAAGGCACACTCTCCCCCCCCCCATTTTCCCCCTTTTTTTTTTTTTTTTTTTTTTTTTTTTTTTTTTTTTTTTTCTGTGGTGTCTGCAGCAGGGCTCATTTTCTGAGCAGCAGCAGTGTCTGTGGGGGCAGAGACAGCAGCTGCAGCTGTAGCAGATATACTGGCAAGGCTGCAGGGCAGCCCTGGGAAAGTCCAGGCTGGACTCCTGGAGTCAGCAGCTGTCGGGAGCTGGAGGCAGGAACACACAGATATAGGCTGGCACGGATCAGGACCACAGGCAGACAAACGGACGGAATCATCCCAGGATGCCAAAGCAAACAGGGACAGGCAAAGAAGGGGAAGCAGGAAGGATTTGACCCTCATGATCCCTCAAATTTATGCTGAGTATGACATATATGGGATGGAATATTCTGTTTGGCCACTTCTGGCCATCTATCTTGTCCGTTCCTCCCTAAAGGAGGGTTTGCAGGTGCAACCTTTTTACTCCTTCTCTCCTTCCAGCGGGCAAAATGTTCCTCAGAATTGAGCAGTCGCCTTGGTTCTGCATACCGTTCTCTAGCAGTAGCTATATATGTCGAGCGTTATCAGTCCTATAAGCAGACACTGTCTGAGAAACTTGCTGTTAATTTCAGCAAGTCCAGCTACTTACAAGAGACTTAGCTGAAAGCAAAAGTACAAGAAAGAAAATTACCTGTATCCTGGCCCATACCAGGACATTTGTTCATACTGAAAGCTGAAAAATTCTTTCAAGAGCTGATGGCTAATTACTCCTCCTCATTGCATCAATTTGATTTAACTTATTACCATGTTAGATCTGTTAATTAAATTTCTTTTGGGATTCTGCAAAATTGCAATGTAATTTAAAATGTTTAAATTGGTTTTAGGAAGAGACAAAGGTTGAAACCTCATCCACTGAATCACCTGAGACCCACATCTCTCATCTTCTTCCATCCATATGTACAATCATTCCCAAGGCCCAGTTTTTCTTAGCATCACTGTCATTGTGAGACTTGGAGAGCTGGCCTTTTTGACACATCTTCCTCTAGAGAAAGCAGCGTGGTGTGATATTCAGGTGGCAGATGGATTTGAAAAACCTTAGTCTCAATGTACCTTTGTGCCAAGCCAAATTTTTTTCAGCTGGGGCTGACCCTGGTTATGCCATTGGATCTTTAAAGTGAAGATACTTTTGTCAGAAGCTGTTTTGCACCAAGAGTTGCAGGTCTATTATGGTCCCAGTAAGAAAGGCACTCAGACTGTTAAGTATCATTTAAAATGTTATTTATTAGCACCGAGACTATAAAGGAGAAGACTGTATAGATAATCTTACATCTCTTCAGATGCTGACAATTCCTATCTGTGCAGTATGAAATGGACCTCTGATTAGGGCACAGTGCACTGTGCAGACTACATCCGTTCAAAAGTTTCCTGCTTTTCTCCTCTGAGCTCTTACTCTATTTTCTTACAAAAAAACAACACTTCATTTCTACTGTCCAAGAAAAGAGTGATCACATGAAAACTTGTTGCTGCAGATTTAAATAAAGGCAAGGCCTAGTTCCAAGCAGAAGCTGCATACAGACTCTTCTTACACTGAGCTAGCTGAAGATTTGTGCAACACAGCACAGGCCCAGGCTTACTCAAGCTAACTGCATTGTGGATCACTAACTCTTTGAGGTCTTCTCACCAGGATCACTACAGAAAGTGAAAAGCAAAAACTAATCCTTAATGTTTATTAATTCATTTAACATTGAATTTCATTTGTGTTAATAAAAACAACAGTATAAAAGGAGACAAATTGCTTTGTAATGAAACAGAGAAGGATCTTAACAGATCAGTTCCTGTGGGAAAAGGAGAGCAGGCCAAGTTGTTTGTGTGAATTTACCTAATGTAGAATTAGAACTTGTGATCATAACCAGTACAGTTCAAGGCTAAACCGAGAAAGGACCAGGCGAAGCAGTCCAAACTCGTAATTTTCCACTGTTTCACTTAGAAGCAAAACAATTTTCCACTGTTACAGTGAAAAGCAAAACAAGGCCTAACGAAGCTAGCTTTCTGTCTGGGAAATAATTGGGAGTGTAAGTCTCGTTTTTAGAACAAGGCACCGCCAAGGCCAGGGAGGCGCCAGCTTGGCCCCAAAAGCATGTGAACATCTGCACAAGGAGAACATAAAGATGCCACAACCAGCAGATAAAAGTTATGGCTGGGGTCCGATATCCATATAACAACATGAAGCCACCTGGAATCAAGGGAGATAGAAGTTTAACCCTAAGGGGGACATATCCCCGAGAGGACAGCTCCGCCCACACCCCGCCCAGACTCCACCTGGTTCCGCCCAGACTCCACCTGTTATGAATATTATAATTACCTGTCGTAATCTTATGAATATGTATGTAAGGCTGTATAAATACCCTAACCCTACCCCCCTGACCTCTGAAACTCTCTGTCCAGCACCAGCTGGGAGTTCCCCGGATCCGCAAATAAATACCTTTGCTGTTTAAAGACTTAAAACTCTGTCTCTAAACAGTTTTATTAGGCCTTTTGGGCTTCAGTAGAAAGTACTAGAAAACAATGTATCAAAATAGAGACTTTATTTGTTTATTTATTTTGGATTTTAAACAGGCATAGATATTCCCCCATTATACTGTCCTCTCAGTATATCCTTATTTGTGCATCTACACTTATGATCAGCCACCTTTTGCCCTGTTTTGTTGGTGTCAAGGTCTCATCCACATCACTCTGCACCTTGCCAACCCAGGCCACTGCCTTCTCACTTGATTACAGGTCATTGGTGCTCAAATCATCTGCAATTCCTGTACTTAGTTGACAGTACTAAGGATCTCAGAAACCAGAGGCTCTTTAAGTGTAGCTTGGATACCAGGGCATCCACACTGAAGATCAAAATCAGGAAAACACTGAATGACTGAACACATAAATGGTGATGCCAGCACAAGAGAAGATGAGCTAATGGCAACCAGCCAAGAGAATACATTTATCTGTCCTTAAAACACTCATACCAGCAATGCATTTTTAATGCATTTTTGCAGACAGACCACAAACCTACTCTTTTTAGGTAGTACTGAGAATGGTAGATGAGAAAATATTTGATAGAATTAAGATGCAAGTCTTAGATTTTCATGTCCAAAGAAGATCAACAAATCTGGTGAAGGGTTGAGAGAACAAGTTGTCATGGTTTTGCTGGGATAGATGTCTAAAATAATTTTTTTTCAGATAAACTGTAGTTTTAAGAAGCTGCAGATTCCAATTATGTGAGAACAAAAGAGAGAAGACGTATTGCTTTAATTTAAACCCAGCTCTGGTATGCAAATTTCTGCAGTGACTGATGTTAAAGGCAGTTTTGGACTATGAAGGTGCAGTGAGCTAGGCAGGGCAAAACCCAGGGCAGCTGACCCAAGTTGGCCAACCAAAGTATTCCATACCATAAACATCACACTCACTATAAATCAAGTTTGTGGGGTTGCTCTCTTCTACCATGTCTGCCTTCCTGAGAGCGTCCCATCTGCCTCATTCATTGCCCCATGCCTGAGGCCTAACTCCTGCACTTGCTGCAACCATCATGTTCTCACTGGAGCTGTTGTGCTTGCAAGCATTGTGCACTTGAGTGCTAGAAGTTCACAGCTTGCAACTATTATCTGGAAACAAGTATGACTTTGTATCTTATATTAATTTGTTATTATTCTATTAAATCTGTGTTAATTTCAACCCATGGGTCTTTCTTTTCCCAATTCTACTTCTCTGGTGGGGTTGGGTGATAGAACAGTCCACACTGAGACACAAGCCTTATGAGGAGCGCCTGAGGGAACTGGGGCTGTTTAGCCTGGAGAAAAGAATGTTCAGGGAAGATCTTATTGCTCTCTACAGCTACCTGAAAGGTTGTAACAAAGTGGGGGGTCAGTCTCTTATCCCAAGTAACAAGTGAGAGAACAAGAGGAAGCAGCCTTAAGTTGAGCCAGGGGAGGTTTAGATTGGATATTAGGAAAACTTTCTTCACTGAAAGGGTTATCAAGCACTGGAGCAGGCTGCCCAGGGAGGTGGTTGAGTCACCATCCCTGAAGATATTTAAAAGATATGTAAACCTGGTGCTTAGGGACAGCTTACTGGTGGACTTGGCAGTGTTAGGTTAACAGTCGGACTCATTCTTATGGGTATTTTCACCCCTAAATGATTCTGTGATTCAACTGAATCTTTATCAGTAGCTTGAGTTCTCTTGGAGCCACCAGAATTCTTACTTCCTAAAACCTCTTGCAGAGAACACTAAGATGTGAAAGAAGAGGCTTGTTTCCAAATGGATACTTCAGAACTGGACACTCAACAATTATTTGCCATTATAAAAGAACAAAATAAAGATCAAATCTGCATGTTCGGAATTGAATTATGTTTTATTTGCAGGGGATATGGTGCATATCTTACTATTTAGGAGAATCCCATAACAGTCAAACTCATAAGTCATGAAGAACACCTCCTGCCATCAAACTTCATTCCCTTCTGCATTCAGTCTTAAACAGATAACATGATTAAAGTCAACACAACCTAAATACACTAATTCACAAAGATTCTAACCAAAGCCACAAAGTATGTTTTGTCTTGCATATCTCTTTAAGACCCAATAACTTTGACTAAAATGGATGCAGATTAACCACGTCACATAGACATGATCTGTCACAAGGCCATGCTAATATAGCTACACTGATGGTGAGCAGACTTAGTGGGATTGTTCTATTGATGTGTTATCATAGTGGATCTGAAATTCCAGTTCAATAACCAAACTCTAAGAACTAGACAGTGGTTGTGGATGCTGTAACTTCTAAAGTTTCACCATTGGAAGAGGAAGAAGTGTAGCACACATGCACAAACTTACTAGGTACCACTAGCTAAACACTGCTTCAGCAATTAAGCTCAAAAGCAGAGTTCAAAATCCTGCCAAGGATCATGGTACTGTGACAATATGAAGAGCTAAGAAATGAAGCAGCATTAATTATCTGAGTTGCAGCCTAAATGGAGCTTCAATGAAGCTTAAATGTACTTGGCTAAGTTATATTAACTTAGAATGTACAGCTTACAGTGAGATCATAGGTACTCTGAAAAGGTTTTGGTTCAATTTTAATACTTTAATGTAAACCTGGTTAATTAGCAAAAAATGCTCATCACACTGCAAGATGAGAAAAATTGGAGCAACATATTAGTTCCAACCACATGATGCCAGGGTAGACATTTATCTTCCCTAATTATGCTGTGTATTAAAATTTAGTACTTAAGAGTTTAATATTTTTATGATTGAGAAAGGTACCCTGTAGAAAAATATCATCAGAAAACAAGAGCCCATATCTACTTTTAAATTTAATTTGTCAGACAGAAGTTATCTATGTAAAATCAGTGTGAAATGTAATTTTATTTATAGAAAGCCAATCTAAAATATTAACTGGCTGCATAGCACATTCAACATTGCCTATTTTCAGAGGGAAAACAAATACATTTCCAATAAATTTCAGGCAATTTTGATTCAGAAGTGTTCAGATATTGAATACTCCTTTAAAACCAATGAACTGGAAAAAACTTTCCAAATGCTGAATGGTTCTCACCATTTTATTACAACAAATCACAATACTGACAGTTCAACTGAAAAACAAAAAAACAAAACATGCATCTGAAGCATCCAATAAAAACAGGGCACTAAATGGAATAAAAGTGTTCCCCTTACCCATTTTTGCATTTTGAACAGTGATTTCATAAAGATTAAGAAGTGTTAGTATGGTGACTTTGTTTCATACTTGTGACAAGAAGGCCCAAGTTGGTGGGGAAAGGAACAAGAAGGAAAAAAAAATTCTCATTTAATTAGATTGCAATAATTTTGAGCCATTTATTTTATTTTGTAAAAAGGCATTATTACAACTAATCGCAAACAAAAGAAATCTTGGCAATTTTACAGTTACAGAACTTAAATATTCAAGCTTATGATGAAAAGCGGCAAGGTGGTTGCAGTGTACAATGTAAACAAATAGCTTTGGAACATGAACAAAGTCCTTGAGAATTCTTTATTAAGAAAACAAAAGCAACTCCTCATTACTAAAATATGATCACAGGTCAGTGTTTAAAAATTCATTTACAAACGTAATTTAAACTGTGTTTAGCCTAAAACCAGTTTTATGAATTCCAATTTGAATGGGGCAGCACTGAGGTCCCTGTATAAGTAAACATTTTAAATTTCTTAGAGGGGAAGAAAAAAAAAGCCACAACATTTGCAGCACAGTGCAGCATAAACTTTAAATATAAAAATATTTTTCTATTGTTGGGATAATAGACCTTGCATTCTGGAAAGTAGTAACAATACCGCTACTGACAGAATATCCAAGTCCATATCTTTCAAGTCACATAAGGCAATTACTGTGTTAGCTTACTGCATATGGCTAAAAGAAAGTCAAGAAAATGTCAGTCTTCGTTATGTTTTCCGGCTACTCCATGTGTATTCAGGTGTACTTTTGTGATCTGATGAGTGTTCAAATGGAGATCTGTGTCCTAAAGGAGATCTTGAACCATAAGGAGACTTTTGATCTAATGGTGACTTTGGGCCACTACCAGAAGCTCTATGGTCCATTTGCCAGTCTGAGTGGTACCTATAATCTCTGGAAGATTTATGATGGCTGTAATCTGAAGTAGAACGATGATCTGAATGTATCCTGTGGTCTGAATGGGAACGGTGATCTGAATGAGGTCGAATGTCTTTTAAACTTCCTTCCAGGTTTGACCTGTGATCTCTGCTCCTACGGTCATCCAACTTTCTATGTTTACTATCACTATAGTATCTGAAAATATTTACTTATATTAGTATTACTGAACACATAGCAAGTTATGTCAATTCAACAGAACTGCATTAGAGGAATTTCTTTGCAATTCTGCATTACTCAAAAATGATACTTGGATGCTTACTACAAGCATACTGCAAAACCAGGAAGGGAATTCTTAACAGATTTTATAATTGCTGAAGCAATTTACCTGCTGTCTTGTTTATAGTGATCCCAGTCTCTGTGGTCTTTTCCATTGTTGAAGGCTGAATAGGATCTTTTCCTAGAGTCACTTTTCTTATAAGCCTCTCCCTGATGTCTGTCCTTATGATGATCATGGTATTGCGACAAATGTCTATCAGAAGCATAACTGTCCCTGCTACTGTCATCATGGTTTGTATTCTCTTTCAGTCTTTCAACATCTATTTAATAAAGCAGAGGTTATAAGTCTCATACACTATAAATTTTTTCTTCACCAATTGAAACAGGACTTCTACCTGTTAGATTTAAAGCAATTTAAAAGAGCATTATAATTTGACAGAAACAAGATCTAAATAACTGAAAGGCAAATGCACTAATGTGAGAGAACTGAGAGAAAGCTCAGAAGTAAATAGAAGACAAGCAAGCTAGAAATGTAGACATGTAGGGCTAAGAAACTAAATTTTTCTACCTTACAGACTGAATGAAGAGGATCAGTGAGGTCCAAATGAGCAGTGAGTGGAGACCAGGTGCCCTTAGTGGAGCAATCTTAGATAGAATGGTAGTAAGTTCCTCTCTAAGGAGAGATAGCCCTAGCATGAACATCAGTTTTAGAGGTACACCTTGTTAATGAAAAGTTTTTAGCGGCATTCCTAAAATATATTACACTAATTTTAAACCCATGATAACATACTCAAAGTTTTACATAAGATGATATAAAAACAAGTATTACAAGAAGGTAAGTGTGGGAGCATAGAAAAACAGTATTATTTTCAAAAATAGAAGACATCCCATGTAACTGATTTCTAACCCTGACTTCAGGGAATATCTCTCTTATGACATGGGGACATTATAACTGACATGGGGACATTACAACTACTACAAACAGGTATAGAGTCTCCAAGAAGTTCAGAAGTGTTGAGTTGGCCCCTCCCTTTTTATTTACTTCAAAAGAATGACCAAATGGCTTGCTACTAAAATCAGTAAGTACCAAGTTCAGTCCGTGCTCAGTTGAATTTCATCAGCAAACTAGTGAAGTTAAGTCAGCCTATCCCTGTGATATGCAGCAGTATGGGAGTTCTAGGAGACAATTTTAAGCTTATTTCATTTTACATACTGTAAGCTATAATACCCAGCAAAATAATATAGAATCATAGAATGGTTTGGGTTGGAAGGGACCTTAAAGATCATCTAGTTCCAACTCCCTCTGCCATAGGCAGGGACACCTCCCACTAGATCAGGTTGCTCAAAGCCCCATCTAACCTGGCCTTGAACACTTCCAGGGATGAGACATCCTCAACCTCTCTGGGCAACCTGTTCCAGTGTCTCACCACCCTCACACTAAAGAATTTCTTCCTAATATCTAACCTAAATCTACATTCTTTCATCTTAAAACTGTTACCCCTTGTCCTATTACTACATGTCCCTGTAAAAAGTCCCTCCCTAGCTTTCTTGTAGGCCCCCTATGCTCAAGATTTCTTACCTGGATCTTGTAGGCCCCCAATTTACTCGAGATTTCTTACCTGGATTTCTAATTAAATACGTATTCACATTCTTGCCAATATTCTGGTCACTGTGTTGCTAAAAGAGACAAGTACAAAAACTGTCATTGATAAATCCCAAAGTTGTGTCTGAATCCTTTAGAAAATCACACAATGTTAGGAGATGGAAGAGATCTCTGGAAATCATCTAGTCCAATCCCCCCTGCCAGTGCAGGTTCATCTAGAGCAGGTTGCACAAGATGACGTCCAGGTGGGCTTTAAATGTCTCCAGAGACAGATACTCCACCACCTCACTAGGCAGCCTGTCCCAGTGCTTTGGCCCCCTCAAAGTAAAGAAATTCCTACTCATGGAGCTTCCTATGTTCAAGTTTGTGCCCATTACCTCTTGTTCTGTCACTGGGCACCACTGAAATATCCTAAGAAAACAGACTAGTTTACTGTGAAGAGCAAAATACATTTAAAAACTATTGAATGTACTCATCAATTGATACTTAATAAAACAGTTACAGAACTTAAAATATAAAAATTTATATTCTAAAAGTCTAAAGTATTACCTGAGATTCTTGGCGTTTTTTGATTGCATGTTTATATAGCTTGTGCAGCTTTCTGGCATCAAATTCTGTAAACTTAGAGACAAAAACCCACAAGTTTCTGAGGAAAAAGAAAGAGAGCTTATAAATGATCCATATATTAGTTTTTATTGTCTCATACATCAGAACATGGACTTAAATGAAATTATTTTAACAGTACTTCAGTAAACTGAAATCATTGTAAAGTATGTTACACAGAATATTACCTAGATGCACAGCAAACATGACTTAGCTGTATTTCAAACATTTGAGACATTCCTTTAATAGTTTGTCATTTTGCAATATTTATCACGACTGCAGAATGCAAAGTGCACAAAAAGCAGTATTAATGGCAATTCTGTTAATAGAATGATTTGTGCAACTGTAGAGAAATAGTTTTCAATTTGTTGTGCAAGCCTTCTGAAAGACTTTGAAATACATCAGAAAACTTGAGTATGAACTACTCAGTAAAGATTCTTCCAAATTGAAGTCTCTTGCACTGTAAGAAATTTTAACTACATGCCTCATTTCCTACAGATATCAGGGACAGGATTTTTCCACAGAATTCTAAAGCCTGGTCAAAACTTTTGAAATCAAAGGAACAATCTGAAAGAGGATGGAAGTAACATAGCAAAAACTTTGTTCCTAATCTATGCTTTGAAAGAAGAAAGGAAAAGAAATAAACTCTTTTGGTGTCAAGAAGCCAAAACCCTAAAGACATTTGCTTCTATGACCGCAGACAGCAGATCTAAAGTCTGGAATTCCTTTAGGAAAGTTTAGAGATGGAGTGCTTAAAAGACTACTGTTCTAAATAGCGTTTAGTTGAGAAACATCTCAAGGGTTTAGGCTCAAGAAGCATCTATATAGTTTTGGCCCAGTGGTTTGCAAAAGCAGACACAAGCAGCCAACAGTGTGCCCAATGACATCTGTATAAGAAATACAGAATTAATACTGTTAATAAAGTGTCTTATGTATTTCATTTGTCTAATATTTTAATAATCTATGTATGGTACTGTAGCTTTATTATGAATTAATGTTATTGTAGCTCTACTATGAATTTCCACTTAAAGAAATTAATTTACCAAGGTGTCTTTAGGACATGGATATTGTTTTTGTATTTCAGTTCACCCTAATATTTTGAAGTAAAGCAAGTACTAACAGCAGAAATATTCTGTTAACAACAGTTTGCAAGGAAATTGAACACTTGACTGAGTGTTGTATATGAAACTGCAAAATAGATTTGCAATCATAAAGCAATAAAGTGCAAGTTATGATAAAACTAACTTAAATTGTATTAAGAAATTAAAGAAATACAAGTTTAAAAAGCAATTTTTTTTACTTTTTTATCCCTGAAGTTATCACCTCACAAATGCATAACACTTAAAACTCTTCTTTCATTTTGAAATAAATCTCTGAGTATGTTATAAATGTTTTTTATAAAGTTCTAGTTAACATATGATTTAATTTTAGAGTTTATGTTTAAAAAATAAAGGATTCAGCAACTCAAAATCATTCAAACTTCAACACAAATTCATAATAGCCTATTTTTAGCATGAATTAAAAAATAACAAAAACTCTGAAGTTGAAAGAAGCCAGATTCTTTAATGGTAAGAACTCTTTTCCACTAAACATTAAATTTACTCAAAATACACTTATTTTCTATGTGCTTTTGGTTTTAAAAAGATGACTCCACCTACTGGACAAAACACATAGCTATGCAAGTATGAAAGTGAAGCCATCAAAAGCCAGAGCCATTTATTATCACATTTTTAAAGTTCTTATTTAATACAGCAGAAAAATACAAGAAAGGAAGAATAAGAAATAAGATAAATAATTAAAAATTCTTCTGCTTAAGCTATGATGTATATTCCTTTTGCAAAAAAATCATGCAGAATAACTTACTTTCTCCACTGTTTAATTTGTTCAGGATTTGTGTACTCCTTCAGACATTCAGTAATATGGTCCCCAATTTTGATTAGGCACTGTCTAGTATGCTCCAGCTGTTCCCTTTCAGAAAGGCCTTTCTCTGGTCTATCTAGTTGTTTCAATGCTGCTTTAACAGGCCTCATTCTTTCTTTACACTATAAAATGTAAAAAAAGAACACATTAATTCAAAGGAAAATAAAAATATTGTAAAACATGACCCACCCTTTTATTGCGCTATTTATACAGGCAAAGGTGGTACTGTTGTAAACCCAAAAAATAACAAGTCTTTGCTCACAGCTCTTTCAGTTTTAATACAAGGTTTTATATGGAAAAGGTAGTATGTTAAAACCAGTTGAAAATTTACTCCTATATGAAAGCATTAGGTTGTATGTAACTAATATAAAAGGTTTAAGAAAGTACTACTTCAATAGAAAAGATTTTCTGAGGAAAAGGCTTTATAACAACTAGGTTTTACAATCATGGGTTTAATTTTCAGCACAACTATATAGGCCAAGCCTTATTCTACTTTTTAGGACCTTGAAAGCTATACAAATTTGGTGTCAAGATTAAGTATGTGAATGTTTAATATATTTTAAATAGATACTTTTAGCAACAATAAAACTTGACATTCAACAGAGGATCAGCATTCCTTCTCTGAGCAGTTTTTCAGCCTGAGTTCTATGCAGATAGTAAGAGAATCTGAACTTTCTAGAATAAAGTTCGTTTTGGTGTGCTTAAATTATTAACAGTAATGACAACACAGATGTCCCCATAGATACACTTCATATGTGCATATTTGAATTTTCCCACTAATTCAATGTGCTGATAGCAAAATCAGATAAACCAATCAGCAAGTTTTAAATTAAAGACTCTTGCTTGGAAATACCATTCAGTCACAATGGCAAGGTAGACATATGAAATGCATATGTGTAACTGTCACAAGGTAGACAAGAAGTCAAATGAGTTAGCCTCAACGACCCACAGCAATAATTTCAATTTGAAAACTTAATCAAGCTAATTAGATCACATCTGACCATAGGATAAGGATGAATATTACAGAACAGAGGGTCTGGCCAAAAAAATGTTTCATATACAAACCCAACCTAGAATTGCTCCCATCAAGTAAGAGAGGCAAGTCTGTATATCCAAAATCAAAAACATGAGGGGTTTTGTAGAACATTATCATAACTGTGTCAACATCTAGGGACAACTGAAAAATAAGTGAATCAGTTCCATTACCAGTTCATGCCACTAAGTAATTAAGCAGCTACATTACACATTGCACTAACTACAGCTTGAAGCAACCTTTAAAAAGACAGTTTACAAAGTACACTACAGTTAAATGTAATAAAAAAGCATAACTGTATATTAGAATCACACACACAAGATATCCTGGAAATTATGGACAAGTCACTTAAAATATTTAGATAAAAACCCAAAAGACAAAATCCACATACATAAATTGGTCAGTCCCATATTGTCATGGTTTGAGCCAGACCGGTAACAAAGGACCGCTCACTCCCCTTCCCCCATTTCAGGATGGCAAGGAGGAAATCCACCTAGAATCTTGTGGGTCAAGACAAGGGCTATGAGGTTTTCACTCACCAATTACGGTCACGGGCAAAACAGACTCAAATTGGGGAAAAAAATCGATTTATCATTAATCAAATCAAAACAGGGCAAAGAGAAAACACACACCTGAGCTTAAATACTTTTTCCCAAGCCCAAATTACTTTGTTCTCAATATCTCTACCTTCTCCCCTCCCACGGCACAGGGGAACAGGGAGTGGGGTTTACAGTCCAGACATCACAGGTTGTTTCCTGCCACTCCTTCCTCTTCAGGGAAAAAATCCGCACAGTCTTTCCCTACTCCAACTCAGGCCCCCTCCCACGGGAGAAAGTCCTTCACAAACCCCTCCAATGTGAGTCCCACGGTGCCACGGACTGCAGGTCCACAACATTTGTTCCGTGATCTTCCCTGGGCTGCAGGTCCACAGCTGCTCCAATGGGATTCCTCACGGGCTGCAGGTCCACAACACCTGCTCTACCATGGTCCTTCAGGGGCTGCTCCACTGTGATTCTCCATGAGTTGCAGGGGACAGCCTGCTGTCTCACCACGGGATGTAGAGAAAAATCTCTGGTCAAGCACCTTCTCCCTCTTCTTCCTCACCAACCTTGGTCTCTGCTTCGGCATTGCTGTCCTCTGACATTGTCCTCTCTTCTTCTGATGTTTTTCTCTCTCACCTCCCCCTCTCCTCTTAATCACCAGGTGTTTCCCCTTCTTGAATATATTAATTGAAGAAGCAAACATCTTTTTGTTCACTGATGGCCTGAGGCAGGACCAGGGATTTTGGAGATATTCAGAAGCTACTCTAAAATGAGTCACCCCTGAGGGACCCCTTCCGGCTACCAGAAACAGCACAGCACCCTATCAACCCAGAACACATACTGATGAGAAAATTTGCCTCTCACAAACAGCACCACAGTAGACCCAGTAAACCTGTCTGGCAATAACGGTCAACAATTGAGATGTGAATGACAGAACTTCCACAGCAGAAAAGTAGCTGCTCAAAGTAACTCTGTCTCCCCTTAGCATCTTTCCAAGGGCCCCCAGCAACCTATCAAACTTTACATTGATTGAGCTTACTTACATTTTCTTTTCTTCCAATATTAATTCTGTTGTGGTCAAAAGTAGTGATATAACTGAAATTCTTTTGTTATCAAAGCTTTTACTCTGATGAGATATTTCTATAGACTTTAAGATTTGTTTCTTCCTCTAACACAGGAAGTCTGTAATACTTCAAGATCAACTTTGAAATTTTATTTCTCATTAGCTTACAAAGAATAAAAGGGGTATTTGATAAGGCTAAGCCAGAGACTACAGCAGCTGCATTAAAATTCATTCACTTCTATAATTTAAGAAGCAGAATCTAACAAATTATTCTTGAGGATGGATATACAGCGTGTATTTTAAAACTACTCAGTGCGTAGACAACTAAACAAATATTCCTCACTATAATGCATAATGCAATCAAATAAAACTGTCGCCCTGAAAACAAAACTGACTTTAAAATAGTGTTGATAAACCTTCACTTATCTAAGATTTTACTGGCAATAGATATCTGTGTTATAATGTCTAACAGGACAAACAAGAACATCAGAAATTAAGTTAATTTATAATATCAAGTGTAAACATTAAGTTTACGGGGACTTACCACACTGAATGTCTTCTGATCCAGTTCTTCAGATTCTTCAGATATAGGAATTGGTTCACTAGTTGCAGTAATATGGACTGGAATATCCAACAAGGAAACTTTTTTATTTTTTTCTTTATTTTCAGATTTGATTTCATTGACCTAAGAACGAAATATGAAAATATATCTGATAAGCAAACCTTATTTTTGGTTTAGAATTAAACTGTAATTAAGGTAATCACTAATAACAGCATTCTCTTCAACAATAACAAGAGAAAAAAGGTAATGTCATTGAATGTCAGAACTTATTTTCTCTCTGAAGGATGGATACAGAGAATGGACAAGTTTCTTGCACTCTAATTTCCATTAAGCTATGTATGTTTAAAGAGGTAATTTCCCATTTAATTTGCCTGTCCTTGTAGTTACAAGTGGTACAATAAAACTTAAAATGATGCAAAATTTTGCAATAGAGTAAAGAATCAAAAGTTCCTTTTCAACTAAAAATTATTCAAAAAAAACCTGGTGGCCATTTCTAGTTCTATATAAGAAAAATATATCTAGTTACCTTTTCTTCCTTAACTTCTTTTTCTTTCAGTGTGGATTCTTTTACTTTGTTTTCTCTCTCTTTTTTAATACTTTTAAATTCCTTTTTATCCCTCTTCAAATCTCCCTTATTTTCTTTTGTCTCTTTTTTTTCTTCAGGTCTCTTGTTTACACCAATATCTGGCTCAAGCTTTTCTTCATTTTCTTTTTCTGTTTTAATTTTTTTATGTGGATGTTTCACTGAAACAATCTTGTCCTGCAATACAACAAGCATATATCACATCAAACTGAGTTCCTAACTAGACAAGCTTCGTAAAATTCAGATGATTCTGTAGGAATCTGAGAGAAGTCACTCAGTTGCTTGTCCTTGTCAGAAACGGAACTTGAAATCAACCAGGCCTCCGCTCACTCACCCCCCACCCCCACTATGGGACAGGAAGGAGAAAATCCACCTTAAGGCTCATTAATCGAGACAAGGATAGGGAGGTTTGCATTTCTCAATTACAGTAACAGGCAAAGAAAAGACAAGTTCAATTTGGGAAGAAAAAACCCCATAATTTAATCTACAAGGAGAAAGAGAAAACATGCATGGCCAGATTCTTAATACCTTCTTCTCCCTCACAGCTCCCTTCTGCCCAGGCCCAGATTACTTAACTCCTGTCTCCCCCTCAGTGGCATAGGGAGGTGATGAGTGGGGGTTGAGTCAGTTCACCACACGTTGTTTCTGCCGCTCTTTCCTCCTCAGGGGGAGGACTCCTCACATTCTTCCCCCACTCCAAGACAGTGTCCCTCTCAGGGGAGAGAGTCCTTCACAAACCCCTTTGACATGAGTCCCTCCCACCAGGTGCAGTCCCTCAAGAACAGACTGCTCCAGTGCAGGCTTCCCACAGAGTCACAATCTGCTTCTGGAACAGTCACCTCCTCTGGAATGGGGTCCTCCATGGCTGCAGATCCACATCTGCCCCTCTCTGCAATCCTGCACAGGCTGCTACTTCATGTCTGCCCACCTGTGACACTTCAAGGGCTACAAATCCACATTTACCCCACTGTGATCCTTCAGGGACTCCTCTACTATGCTTCTCCATAGACTGCAGGGGGACAGCCTGCCATCTCACCATGGGCTATGAGGAAATCTCTGCTTGGGCACCTCTCCCCCTCCTTCTTCACTGACCTTGGTGTCTTTTTTGTGGCATTACTCTCTGACCTCCTCCTCTGCTCTGCAGGTCTCTTTTTTTATTATTTTTTGCAATTTTTTCCCTTTCTTGAATATGTTACTTGCAGAGGCATATCCAGCTTCCTATATCTGTTAGACCTTGGGGAGAGGTGGGGCCAACATTGGAACTGGGGGAGCTTCCAGCAGCTTCTCACAGGAGCCACCACTGTGCCTCCCCTGCTTCCAAAACACCACTGCACTAACCCAAGACAGTGCCATTATTCAGCATACGCAGGACAACCAGGGGATCAGGCCCAGCCAGCATGGGTTTATGAAAGTCAGATCCTGCTTGATCAACTTGATCTCCTTCTATGACAAGGTGACCTGCTTAGTGGATGGAGGAGGGAAAGGCTGTGGACATTGTTTACCTGGACTTAAGCAAAGACTTTCACACCGTTTCTCACAGCATTCTGGAGAAACTGGCTACATATGGCCTATACTGGTGTACACTTCACTGGATTAAAAACTGTCTAGATGGCCAGGCCGAAAGAATTGTGGTAAATGGAGTTCAATCCATCTGGCAGCCGGTCACAAGCAGTGTTCCCCAGGGCTGGTCTTCTTCAGTATTTTCATCTATGATCCAGATGAGGGGATCAAGTGCTGCGTCAGTAAGTTTGCAGATGACACCAAGTTGTGAATGTTGATCTTCCTGAGGGTAGGAAGGCTTTGCAGACAGACCTAGACAGACTGGATCAGTGGGCCAAGGCCAATTTTATGAGCTTCAATAAGGCCAAGTGCCAAGTCCTGCACTTGGGTTACAACAACCCCATACAACACTGCAGGCTTGGGGAAGCGTGGCTGGAAAGCTGCCGGGTGGAAAAGGGCCTGAGGGTGTTGGTCAACACCTGACTGAATATGAGCCAGCAGTGTGCCCAGGTAGACAAGAAGGCCAACAGCATCCTGGCTTGTATCAGAAATAATGTAGCCTGCAGGATTAGGGAAGTGATTATCCCTCTGTACTCAGCACTGGTGAGGCCGCACCAGTGAGGCTGCACCTCAAATACTATGTTCAGTTTTGGGGCCCCCCACTAGAAGAAAGACATTGAGGTGCTTGAGCGAGTCCAGAGAAGGGCAACAAAGCTGATGAAGAGTCTAGAGTACAAGTCTTACGAAGAGTATCTGAGGGAACTGGGGTTGTTTAGTCTGGAGAAAAGGAGCTGAGGGGAGACCTTATTACTCTCTACAAACTGCCTGAAAGGAGGTTGTGGGGAAATGGGAGTCTTCTCCCAATTAACAGGACAAGAGGAAACAGCCTCAAGTTGCACCAGAGTAGGTTTAGATTGAATATTAGGAAAAAATTCTTCACTAAAAGGGTTATGGAAAACGGGAGCAGGCTGCCTAGGGAGGTGGTTGAATCAACATCCCTGGAGGTGTTTAAAGACATGTAGATGTGTTGCTTGGGAAAATGCTTTAAGCACTGGACTCAGTAGAGTTCAGTTATGGTTGGACTTGATAATCTTAAAGGTCTTTTCCAACCAGAATGATTCTGTGACTTAAGTAAGGCTTTTGACAGTATCTCCCATAATATCCTCATAGGTAAGCTTAGAAAGTGTGGGCTGAACGATGAGTGGACAGTGAGGTGGATTGAGAAATGGATAAATGGCGGAGCTCGTAGGGTTGTGATCAGTGGTGCAAAGTCTAGTTGGAGACCTGAGGAATAACCCCATGTACCAATACAGGTAACAGGCTGACCTGCTGGAAAGCAGTCCAGCAGACTGTAACAAAGATGACTGGGGTACTGGATCACCTCTCATATGAGGAAATCCTGAGATATCTGGGTCTGTTTAGGTTGGAGAAGAGAAGACTGAGAGGGTATCTTATCAATGCTTATAAATACCTAAAAGGCAGGTGTCAGGAGGATAGGGCCAGACTCTTTTTCAGTACTGCCCAATATGATATATACACAATATATATTGTATATATTGATACATACACAATGAGAGGATATATGTCCAAATGACAGGAGAAGGGGCAATGGGCACAAGATGGAACATGGAAGTACCATCTGAACACGAGGAAAACCAACTTTACTGTGAGGGTAACAAAGCACTGGAACAGGCTGCCCAGAGAGGTTGTGGAGACTCCTTCTCTAGAGACATTCAGAACTTGTCTGGACACAATCCTGTGCAACCTGCTGTAGGCAATCCTGCTTTAGCAGGGGAGTTGGATTAGATGATCTTCAGATGTGTCCCTTCCAACCCCTATGATTATGTGTATATATCAACTAAATATGTCATTCTGAACTATGTTTTCCTAAAATATTACTGACTTTATTTTCACCAAATCAATATATATGATTTTACTTAAACATTTATGTTCTAATACATAAGGTGGCTAACTTTTCCAATATGGATGAAGATTACCTTGAGTTGGAACCAGAACAAAATTTAAGAAACTGGGAAGAAATTATTCCAGAAGTCCATCGGCGACGAATAGAAGAGGAAGAAAGACAAAAAGAGCTTGAAGAAATATATATGCTCCCAAGGATGAGAAACTGTGCAAAACAGGTACCTCTGAGTTTCAATCAACTAACTTTTATTTAATTTTTGTTGTTGTTGCTTGGTTGTGGTTTTTTGCTGATGCTTTGGCTTGTACTTTTGGGTTGGGTGGTTTTCATAAATGGTGCCCCCCATTTTTGACAGGCTAGATAAAACATTAGTAGTATAATGTCTTAGTGACATAGCTTTTAATTTCTTAATCTGAAATTCCAGATCAGTTTTAATGGAAATGAAGAGAAACACAGTAGAAGCAGAAGATATTCTGGATCTGATAGTGACTCCATCTTGGAAAGAAAACGACCAAAAAAACGTGGAAGACCACGAACTATTCCTCGAGAAAATATTAAAGGATTTAGCGATCCAGAGATTAGGCGGTAAGATGTGGGGGGAACTGTGTGTTTAAAGGGACACAACATAAATTTTTCTTTTTTCTTCTTAGATATTGAAAATATGGAAAACAGTCTACTTTTCCTGAATTGAGTTGAAAATCTTTATTCTAGGCATTTAAGGCTTTACTCTGTATCATTTGGGGTGCTGACATAAGGAACTGTTATATCAAGAATTTGAATCTATTTTGTTCTCTGGTGTTTTACAAGCGATTTCAAAAAACAGGTTTCTAAAGTGGGTAAGCTTTTTTTAACACCACAAATGAAATATTCTATTTCTCATAATTTAGTTTACACAGTTTAAACAAGGAACTCCTGGAAAAACTCAGATGGAAGAGGGAAATTTAAAATATGTGGAAAAATGGTTTGGTTAATTGGGAGGATTATAGAAATATGGCAAGAGTATGTAGAGATTTGACAAGAAAGGCCAAAGATCTCTTGGACTTAGTCTGGGTAGGGAGATGAAAGAAAACAGGATGAGTTTCTTCAAATACATCAATGAGAAAAAGAAGAGTAGGGAAAAAATGAGTCCACTGGTAAATGAAGTGGGAGATACGGTAACAGAAGATGCAGATATGGCAGAGTTGCTGAATGCCTTCTTTGCCTCAGTCTTTACTCCAAAGACCAGCTCTCAGGAATCCCAGTCACTAGAAGTAAGGGCGCATAACTAGAGGGATGAAGACTCTCCACTGGTCAGTGAGGATTGGGTTAGAGATTGCTTGGATAAACTGAAAACACACAAATCCATGGGCCCCAGTGGGGTGCATCCCCGTGTGCTGAGAGGGCTGGCTGATGTTGCTGAGCCGCTTTCCATCATTTTTGCAAAATCTTAGAGAACAGGAGAGGTGCTTGAGGACTAGAAGAAAGCAAATGTCACTCCAGTCTTCAAAAAGGGCAAGAAGGAAGACCCAGGCAACTACAGACCAGTCAGCCTCACATCCATCCCTGGAAAGGTGATGGAGTGTAGAAAATCTGCAGAGGCTTAAGGACAACACGTAGTCACCAATATGGTTAAAGTGAAGTCGTTTATTAACAATTCACACCCGCTTTATATAGAGCCCTTGTTTATATAACGATATCTTGCAGGTGGCTATATCTTGGCCACAAATCCTGTTCTCACAGAACTTCTGCTGGCTACATCATTATCCTGTTATTCTTCTTTTCTGCTGCCAGCTCCCTTATCTTTTTCCCATAGCTCATCTTTCAGTAACCTTGCAGCTGGGTCTCAAGGCCCTTAGCTTACTCTAGCTAAAGCTAAATAGTCAGGATTGCTGACATGTCTGTTTTCTTCCAAACAGTTTCCCAACAATGGAGCAGCTCATTCTAGAGGCCATCTCTAACCACTTGGAAGAAAAGAAGGTTATCAGGAGTAGCCAACATGGATTTACTAAGGGAAAATTGTGCTTGACTAACCTGATATCCTTCTACAAAGGCATGACCAAATGGGTAGATGAAAGGAGAGCAGTGGATACATTGACTTCAGTAAAGCTTTTGACACGGTCTCCCATAACATTCTCGTAACAAAACTCAAGAAATGTGGGACAGATGATTTGACTGTGAGGTGGATTGATAACTGGCTCAACAACAGAGTTCAGAGGGTTGTGATCAGCAGCACAGAGTCAAGTTGGAGGCCTGTGGCCAGTGGTGTTCCCCAGGAATCAGTACTGGGTCCAGTTTTGTTCAATATATTCATCAACGACCTGGATGAGGGGATAGAGTGTACCCTCAGCAAGTTCTCTGATGATATAAAGCTGGGAGGGGTGGCTGATACACCAGAAGGCTGTACTGCTATCCAACAAGATCTGGACAGGCTGGAGAGCTGGGCAAAAGTCAACGTCATGAAGTTCAATAAGGACAAGTGTAGAGTCCTGCACCTGGGGACAAATAACACCAACCACCAGTACACATTAGGGGACATCCTGCTGGAAAGCAGCTCCATGGAGAATGACCTTTGAGTCCTAGTGAACAGTAAATTCTCCATGGGTCAAAAATGTGCTCTTGTGGCCAAGAGGGCCAATGGTATCCTAGGGTCCATCAGGAAAAGTGTGTCCAGCAGATCTAGCGAGGGTCTCCTCCTCCTCTACTCTTCCCTGGTGAGACCACACCTGGAATACTGTATCCAGTTCTGGGCTCCCCAGTTCAAGAGAGACAGGGATCTACTGGAGAGAGTCCAACAGAGAGCTACGAGGATGATTAAGGGACCTGAGCATCTCTCCTATGAAGAAAGATTGAGAGAACTGGTGCTGTTCAGCCTTGAGAAAAGAAGGCTGACAGGGGATCTTCTGAATGTCTATCAATATCTGAGGGGTGGGTGTCAAGAGGAAGGGGCCAATCTCTTTTCAGTGGTGCCCAATAATAGGATGGGGAATAAGGGGTTTCAACTAGAACATAGGAAGTTCCACCTCAACATGAGGAGAAATTTCTTTACTGTGAGGGAGACAGAGCACTGGAACAGGCTGCCCGGAGAGGTTTCTCCTTCTCTGGAGACTTTTAAAACCTGCCTGGATGTGCGTTCCTGTGTGGACTGCCCTAGGTTATCCTGCTTTGGCAGGGGGATTGGACTAGATCTCTAGAGGTCTCTTCCAACCCCTAACATTCTATGATTCCATGTGATTATGTTGATCCAATATTAACTGCCACAGAAGGAGGATGCCATTCAAGTGCTTTATGTCAAACAGAAAATCAAAGAGAAAACATTAATAGAAAAAAGTGAATAGCCATCTTTACCACATGAATGATGTTTACCTCATTTTCCTCAACTTCTTCATCAGATTTTTCTGAGGGTGGTGATGAGGAGTCACTTTTTATTTGTTCTTTAATATTTGCAGCCTTTATTACTCTAGTCTTCTTAGTTCTTGTTTTCCTCCTCTTTGAATTTCCCTAAATGCAAATTATCTTTAGCATGTCAACTGCCAAGTGTCTTTGCAGCACAGTTGCAGAAAAAGATTTGGTTTTTATGTTAAAGAAAGCATTAATTTTATTTATTGCCACTAATGACCACCACTTTTCTCAGGACTGGAGACCAAGCATAGTGCAACAGTAGAGAATATATACAAAGAAGAGAGAATAAAACAAACTATCAATTAATTCCTTAGTCTCATATAATATGAATAGCAATACAGAGAAAAATTGCACTAAGCAGATTTGAAGAATAAAACAAGCATATTAACTCATCTCACTACCAAATATCAATCTTTACTTACTGCACCAGTAAACCTTTGTGCTTCTTTTCTTGCAAGGTCTTTATTCAGTAATTTAATGAGGTAATCTGCACGGGTTTGTAATTGCTTGGCCTGGGGTTTCTTATCTGGATCATCAGGTAAAATCTGGGAAGAGGAATAGTAGTATCAGCTATGAGTACACATTATCCAATTAGGAAGCTGCTGGTCCGGAGCACTCGAAATAGAAATATCTGAATTTTTAAAAAAAGACTAAAACACCAATCCACTCCAACTATACCTGACCAATATGCCAGCATGCTTCAAGGAACACAAAATTTCTTAAACATTGTATTTTCCTCCAAACACAAAACTAATGTAGTCTTGGAAATGGTCTTAAAAGTTTTTACTGTACACTCAAGAAATAAACCTCAGATTTGTTTCTACTCATAGTTTATCTAAAATCTTCAGAGCTCCTGAACCATTGTCAGTCACAGATTCCCTAGTTCTGCCTTGTGCTTCTAAATGCCTTAACTCATTACCACAGAATATTTCAGAAATAAAAAATATAAATAGGTGGTTCCATAAAACAAACAAATTAATGGAAGGCAGATGCAGGATATCAAACATATCTGCATAAAACCCTGGCTCGTCAAATCCAAAAGCTACAGGTTGTTGTCAATGTCATTTGGTTTGCTTCACTCCAATCTTTCCCTAAATGTTGCTCAATACTTCTAGCCAACAACTGCATTACTTAGAAACTGATGAGTATAGCTATTCTCATCCTGTGAATTAAAAACAATTTCAAGCAAAGAAAGCATGGATAGGAAAAAACAATCTTCCCTCCAAAAGATCAAGATTAAAATTAACACAAGTAGGGTCTTTAAACTAGGGAAGCAAAAGATGGAAGAGAAAGAATTCAAGTGACAGAGATTCAAATACATGGTAATACAGAAACATAAGACTCCAAGAAGTATACTTCAATACTTCAAGAATACACAAAATCTTTAAAACTATTTACCAGAAAGGTACAACAGACATGACATAACTTTGTTCAATTTCAGTTATCATAAAATAAGCTCTTTCAGTAACTATTAGCATTATTACCTGAACCTTGATGAAATTTTGTAGATGACATACCTTCTGTGTCAAACTGAGATCCGGATCCATTTTTATCATTTCCCAGCTGCCATAGCCATATTCATAGATACCTATTAATAGATTGGAATCATCTTCTTTACCCCAATCTATATCAAAATGAGCTGCCTTGGTGTGGCATGGGATGACATATCTAGTAGAAATAAATTGAGAACATAAAAAAGTGATCTTCTCAAACTCAGCAATGGAGAGAGGACACATCACTAAGTCCCTGATATATTTAGTTAAGTAATCCAGATGTCTACCAGGTTTTCTTACAATTTCTAGAAAATATTTACTGAAATCAGTACACCAAAACATGTTTTAAGCAGATCAAGATTAAGATATAAAGAAGAACACACATCTATCTGTGGCTATGGATTGAGTCAGAACTGGTGATGTAAACACTTTAAAAATACAAAGTATGTCTCTTGAATAATTTTTTTTTCTTTCTGTTGCAACATGCTGTCAATTAACATATGTTTACCTCACCATATGCCTGACAGACACCTAAAAGATAAGAATGTTTATCAGGTCGCCTCCTGGTGCATGGTGGAGACAAAGTGGCGCAACCAAGTTAGTGCAGTGCTGAGACAAAGCTCCAGTGGCGCAATCAGGTTAGCGCGGTGCTCCGAAAGCAGCTGATCTCTCTGCTGGCTTGCTCAGGAGTGAGCTGAGCTTGCGCTCCTAGCCTTACCTTTTATTGGCCCCCCAGTCCTGCTCATGCGCAGTAGGGGCCCGCACTAATCAGGCACAGGTGGGCTTAACACAAGCTCATGCCCACTACCTGGCAATTAGTGGCACCTGGTTGCCTTATTTCACTACAACCCCCCCTTCTTTTCTCTTCTTAACGACTCTTCTCTCCAAAGTAGCTAATTGTATAAATCCTAAAATAAATCCTTGTAACTTGTTTAAATCATAAAGCTTGTTATTTTTGTAAATTCATGCGTCATCTATGAGTAGTGGCTGAATTTTCCTCGAAATCAAAATATAAAATAATAACTCTGATCGTAACAACTGGCTAACCATGAAGATAAAATATTACTCAGGTATAACTGCTAATTGAATAAGGAAATAGTCCGATACACAAGATGTTAAGCTTGCAAGTTAAACAACTACCAACAGTTACCATCTGCTCCACTTTAACAAATTTTCTCTCAGGCAAAGGTGACACAAAGCAGCTCCTCAACAAGCTTAATTTCTAGTCTGGAATAATCAAGAGTAACTGAACCCAGTTCTCCAATGAATGCTGTTCAGAAGCCAATGCAAATATTGGGTTCTAAAGAGAGAGAAGAAAGAATAAAGAAAGGATGTGGACCATCCATTTTTGCTACCAGTTCTTAAGAGGGAATGGAGAGACACTGGTGTCCCAGTGTCCTTAAGAGTCTGTATTGCTTGAATATATGCACAAAAGCCTTGAATACTTTTCTAAATTATGGCTTTACTTAGGAAAAAAAAAAAAAAGAATACCTTTTTCTTTCTTCTGGATCTGAAGGAATGGATTTATGCAATGGTGCCAACTCTTCTTCATGAGAGAAGACTAACTTTGCATTCACCTGCACTCCTGATATTCGGAATGTTGGGCCTTTAACTTTCCCAAGTTTCCCTCCTTAAAATAAAGGACCAAATTATTAAAACATTTAGCCTTTATGTGTATCTTAGACAAACACAAAGAACAAAAGAAAGTGCAAGGCTTTAGCAGTAGACATTCAATTATAGCAAATTACTTTCTTGATCAAATGCTTTAATTAAAGCTCAGAATCTCAAGGTCTTCCAGATAATAATAGAAGATTCATTTTAAATTTCAAAGTAAAGCAAAAACATGCTGCATTCTACTGTGACAACTCAGTAAAAGGGGGAGGGGGAAGCAAACCCAAGAAGTCTTTTTACTATAATAATTTTTTCTAAAATCACCTAGTACGTTAATTTTTTTAACATCTTCCCCTAACACAACTATTTTGTTATAATCAGTGGAAGAATTACTCAGACCTCTTGACACATTTTATTTCTCCCCCCCCACCCTAAAACACACTTTACCTGCTCTTTCTTGTCCAAAGGAATTCTCCTTTAAAGCTTTAATGCATCCATTATGTACAAGTTCTCCCAGACGTCTAAGGTCTGTCTCAGATTTATCAACTAGCTCAGCATCTCTAGCTATAGCATCTAACCTGTAAAAAAATGGATGTTTTTACAGCTCTGAAACTGCAGTATTATGAATGATTCCTTCATATATGGAAACTAGAGAAGTGATCAAAGTTATCATTCACCCACACTTGCTATACTGTGTACAATTTTGATCCATGCAGTTAAAAGCAGCTACAGAAAAGAACACAAAAATTATAAGTGTTTCACATAGAGGACAATACAACAGGAACTATAAAGGACCCTAACTGTAAATTTTTATGTTACTACATATTCTTCCAAATAAAAAAGGAGCTACTATATATAATAATATCATAGACACTTATAAATATTAAGGAAAAAAAAATTCTCAAAATGCAAATACAGAAAGCTTAAAATAAGAACCAACAAAAAGAAAAAAGCTAGCAATTAGCCTGTTGAAAGCCTATGGCTTTGTAAACTCTATCAAACACTAACGCAAATTAAGCAAGACAGTAGGTCTCCTTATAAAAAAAAACAAGCAGTCTTGCAAAATTGAAATATTTGTCATACTGGCTGTCTAGGAAAAAAAAATTAAAATCACATCATAGTCAAGACAAAATGATTAAGCACACTATTTTCTCTTCAAACTAAGGTTTCTCGGTATATTGTTCTAATTTTAATGAAAAAAAGTGTCCTGGTTTGAGCCAGGAAAGAACCAATTTTCTTTCTTGTAATTTTACACTCAGCTAAGTCTTGCTAGTTTTAGAAACTAGCAAGTTTCTAAGTCAGCATCTGCTTCTAGGACTAAATAATTGATGTTTATAGTTATAGCTAGAAAATGGTATGCAGAATCAGCTTGGTTCTGAAAAACATCTTATGCTCTGGAAAGAGACAGGGAGTAAAGGGGTCACACCTGCAACCCTCCTTCAGGGAAGGGATCACACAGGTGATCAAAACTGACAAGAGTAGTCCATCCCATAAACATCATACTTAGTATAAATTTGCAGGATCAAGAGACTTAAGCTCTCTTTGCCCATGGCTGGTATCCTGAGGGGATTCCATCAGTTTATCTATCTTTGACCACAATCCTTGTCCTCCTGAATGTGTATTCCTGTATCACAGTTTTAAACAGTAACTAGGTGACAGATGGTCTCTGTTATTCGCTACTACCCTCCCAGGGGAAGATGAAAGGGACAAGGGAGAAAGACTTTCAGGTTGGAAGAAAAAAAACTAGGGTAGGTTTAATGAGGTAGTAATGACAAATTACAAATGTATATAAGAATATGCAAATAGAGAACAGGCCCTCCTTAGTTAGCAATTACTTCCTAACCAGAAAAGCCCCACACTGGTCTGGGCAACAGATAGGAGTGCCCAAGTCGAGAGTCCCAGTGACACTTTGCAGCAATTTTAAAACAACCAAAATGGCCCCCCTTGAGAAGGCAGGAGGGAAGCTGACTTCACAAAGATTCTTCTCAAGGGAGCATCATCAGAGCTTAATCCAGCTAAGCCAGCAGTCACAGAAACCACCAGAGAAATCTCATTGGAGCCATTTTATACTGAGCACCATGGGAAGGAATACTGTGATTGGTCCATTTGGGTCACCTGACTCATCCTGTCTTCCCCATAGACTCAGCTGCTTCCCATTATAACTGCCACATAAACAAGTTAGCAGTTGCTGGTTGTGTCATAGGGAGGGGTTTTCCAGCCTCGTCTTTTCAAGCCAAAAGCCAAGCCAAAAGCCAAGCCAAGTCAAAAGCCAAGCCAAAAGCTAAGCCAAGCCGAAAGCCAAGCCAAGCCAAGCCAAAAGCCAAGCCAAGCCAAGCCAAGCCAAAAGCCAAGCCAAGCCAAGCCAAAAGCCAAGCCAAGCCAAGCCAAGGCAAGCCAAGCCAAAAGCCAAGCCAAGCCAAGCCAAGCCAAAAGCCAAGCCAAAAGCCAAGCCAAGCCAAGCCAAAAGCCAAGCCAAGCCAAGCCAAAAGCCAAGCCAAGCTAAAAGCCAAGCCAAGCCAAGCCAAAAGCCAAGCCAAGCCAAGCCAAGCCAAAAGCCAAGCCAAGCCAAGCCAAGCCAAAAGCCAAGCCAAGCCAAAAGCCAAGCCAAGCCAAAAGCCAAGCCAAGCCAAGCCTTTTCCAGGGTCTGTCCTGCAGCCTTCATGGTGACTCGAGCATTATTGGGGGGAAGGGTGGAGGAATGCAATATTGCTTTTGTACATATTTAATAATTTTTCTTTTTGTCACTACTGTTTCATTAAACTGTATAATTTAGTTTCCAACCCATAAGTCTCTCCTTTATTCTCTTTTTCCTATAGGGAAAGGGAGGGGGGTTAATAGAGTCCATCTGTCACTTGTTTCATGGCCACCCCAATCTTAAACCATGCCAACAAGGTTCCAATTCACTATACAAATATAATCAAAGAAGTTTACCTTTCAAGTGGGCCACCAAATTTCTTATAACTCTTGATAAACCTAGTAACAGAAAATAATTTTGCAGTTAAAAAATATGCTTAATTGCACTGATTTTAGAAATCTATTTGTAAAGTCTTAGTATGAGTTTATGTGGACAATGCAAAGAAAATAACTAGAGAGACTAGGACAACTTAGTATATATAGATAACCCTCATTTAAAGCCAAAGTTCTATTTGACTAAGTAAATGATGTAAAAAAAGCCAACATAAGTTACAACTTATTAAATAATTTAGTAGTTAGTTTCCCAAGACAAAGGACTCATAAACATTGTGCCTAATTGTGAAAATATGTGGAATTACAGCAAGTAGAGAATTTAGATATTATGTTAGGTTTCTCCATAAAGGAAAACTCGCTGCAATTTCAAGGACTTAGGAAAACAATATGAAAGATAAAGGAATTCAAGCACAAAAATACCCCTGATGAAAGCAGGAAAAAAAATCTTAGATTATATGTAAAAGAAACAAGGCTCTTTAAGCTTATTTATATATTAAAAATATTTTATAAGCTTTACAATATTTTAGAGAAATATGAATACTCAAATTACAGAAACAAAGTAGCATTTCACAAACCTAAGTAATGCAAAACAATTTCTGCTCCTCCTATCAAAGACATATCTTTAGAAACAAAATATTGATGGAACCAGCTATACAGATTCACTTATGTGCTGTTTTTTAGCTGAGATAGTTAATTTTCTTCAGAGCACCATACCTGCTAGTACATTTCGGATTTATGAAAACACAGGGGTGTTTTAGCTATTGCTGACCAGTGCTTACACAGCACCAAGGCCTTTTTTGCTCCTCACACTGCCCCACCAGCAAGCAGATTGGGGGTAGGCAAGATGTTGGTATGGGACACGGCTGGGACAGGTGACCCTAACTGACCAAAGGGATATTCCATACCATATGATGTCATGCTCAGCATATATAGCTGGGGGAAGAGCAGCACCTGTGAGTGCTGAGGGAACTGGCAGAAGTCATTGCTGGGCCACTGTCCATCATCTTTTACAGGTCCTGAAGAACAGGTGAGATGCCTGGGGACTGGAGGAAAGACAGTGTCACTCCAGTCTTCAAAAAGGGCAAGAAGGAAGACCCAGGAAACTAGAGGCCAGTCAGCCTCACCACCATCCCTGGAAAGGTGATGGAACAGCTCATTCTGAGCATCATCTCAAAGCATGTGGAGGAAAAGAAGGTTATCAGAAGTAGTCAACATGGATCCACCAAGGGGAAGTCATGTCTGACTAATCTGATAGCCTTCTACAATGGCATGACTGTATGGATAGATGAGGAGAGGGCAGTGGATGTTGTGAACCTTGACTTAAGCAAGGCTTTTGACACTGTCTCCTACAGCATCCTTATAGGGAAGCTTAGGAAGTGTGGGTTAAATGAATGGACAGTGGGATGGATTGAAAACTGGCTGAAAGATGGCTCAGAGGGTTGTGATTAGTGGTGCAGAGTCTAGTTGCAGGGCTGTAACAAGTGGTGGTCATCAAGGGTATGTACTGATGCATCCTGGGGTGCATCAAGAAGAGTGTGGCAAGCAGGTCAAGGAAGGTTATCCTCCCCATCTACTAGTGAGGCCCCATCTGGAATACTAATGTCCAATTCTGGACTCCTCCGTACATGAAGGACAAGGAACTACTGGAGAGAGTACAGTGCAGAGCCACTAACATGATTAGGGGACTGGAGCATCTACCATACAAGGAGAGGCTGAGAGAGCTGGGTCTGTTCAGCCTGGAGGAGACTAAGGGGGGGGGGGTCTCATCAATGCTTACAGATACCTAAAGGGTGAATGTCAGGATAGGACCAGACACTTTTCAGTCATGTCCAGTGACAGGACAAGGGGCAATGGTCACAAACTGTACCCCGAGGTTCAACCAAAACATAAAGATCTTCTTTACTGTAAGAGTAACAGAGCACTGCTACACCCAGAGAGGTAGTAGAGTCTTCATCTCTGGAGACATTCAGAACTCACTGGGACACCATCCTGTGCCAACTACTCTAGGTGAACCTGAAGGGGGGTTGGACTAGATGATTTCCAGAGGTTCCTTCTGACCCCTACCATTCTGTTAAAAAGGAGAAAGGACGGGACAGTTGGAGTGATGGCATCTGTCTTCCCAAGTAACTGTTACTAGGCACCAACGCTATTCAAAGGCTGCAAATATTAAAGAACAAATAAAAAGTGACTCCTCATCACCACCCTCAGAAAAATCTGATGAAGAAGTTGAGGAAAATGAGGTAAACATCATTCATGTGGTAAAGATGGCTATTCACTTTTTTCTATTAATGTTTTCTCTTTGATTTTCTGTTTGACATAAAGCACTTGAATGGCATCCTCCTTCTGTGGCAGTTAATATTGGATCAACATAATCACATGGAATCATAGAATGTTAGGGGTTGGAAGAGACCTCTAGAGATCTAGTCCAATCCCCCTGCCAAAGCAGGATAACCTAGGGCAGTCCACACAGGAACGCACATCCAGGCAGGTTTTAAAAGTCTCCAGAGAAGGAGAAACCTCTCCGGGCAGCCTGTTCCAGTGCTCTGTCTCCCTCACAGTAAAGAAATTTCTCCTCATGTTGAGGTGGAACTTCCTATGTTCTAGTTGAAACCCCTTATTCCCCATCCTATTATTGGGCACCACTGAAAAGAGATTGGCCCCTTCCTCTTGACACCCACCCCTCAGATATTGATAGACATTCAGAAGATCCCCTGTCAGCCTTCTTTTCTCAAGGCTGAACAGCACCAGTTCTCTCAATCTTTCTTCATAGGAGAGATGCTCAGGTCCCTTAATCATCCTCGTAGCTCTCTGTTGGACTCTCTCCAGTAGATCCCTGTCTCTCTTGAACTGGGGAGCCCAGAACTGGATACAGTATTCCAGGTGTGGTCTCACCAGGGAAGAGTAGAGGAGGAGGAGACCCTCGCTAGATCTGCTGGACACACTTTTCCTGATGGACCCTAGGATACCATTGGCCCTCTTGGCCACAAGAGCACATTTTTGACCCATGGAGAATTTACTGTTCACTAGGACTCAAAGGTCATTCTCCATGGAGCTGCTTTCCAGCAGGATGTCCCCTAATGTGTACTGGTGGTTGGTGTTATTTGTCCCCAGGTGCAGGACTCTACACTTGTCCTTATTGAACTTCATGACGTTGACTTTTGCCCAGCTCTCCAGCCTGTCCAGATCTTGTTGGATAGCAGTACAGCCTTCTGGTGTATCAGCCACCCCTCCCAGCTTTATATCATCAGAGAACTTGCTGAGGGTACACTCTATCCCCTCATCCAGGTCGTTGATGAATATATTGAACAAAACTGGACCCAGTACTGATTCCTGGGGAACACCACTGGCCACAGGCCTCCAACTTGACTCTGTGCTGCTGATCACAACCCTCTGAACTCTGTTGTTGAGCCAGTTATCAATCCACCTCACAGTCAAATCATCTGTCCCACATTTCTTGAGTTTTGTTACGAGAATGTTATGGGAGACCGTGTCAAAAGCTTTACTGAAGTCAATGTATCCACTGCTCTCCTTTCATCTACCCATTTGGTCATGCCTTTGTAGAAGGATATCAGGTTAGTCAAGCACAATTTTCCCTTAGTAAATCCATGTTGGCTACTCCTGATAACCTTCTTTTCTTCCAAGTGGTTAGAGATGGCCTCTAGAATGAGCTGCTCCATTGTTGGGAAACTGTTTGGAAGAAAACAGACATGTCAGCAATCCTGACTATTTAGCTTTAGCTAGAGTAAGCTAAGGGCCTTGAGACCCAGCTGCAAGGTTACTGAAAGATGAGCTATGGGAAAAAGATAAGGGAGCTGGCAGCAGAAAAGAAGAATAACAGGATAATGATGTAGCCAGCAGAAGTTCTGTGAGAACAGGATTTGTGGCCAAGATATAGCCACCTGCAAGATATCGTTATATAAACAAGGGCTCTATATAAAGCGGGTGTGAATTGTTAATAAACGACTTCACTTTAACCATATTGGTGACTACGTGTTGTCCTTAAGCCTCTGCAGATTTTCTACACTCCATCACCTTTCCAGGGATGGATGTGAGGCTGACTGGTCTGTAGTTGCCTGGGTCTTCCTTCTTGCCCTTTTTGAAGACTGGAGTGACATTTGCTTTCTTCTAGTCCTCAAGCACCTCTCCTGTTCTCTAAGATTTTGCAAAAATGATGGAAAGCGGCTCAGCAACATCAGCCAGCCCTCTCAGCACACGGGGATGCACCCCACTGGGGCCCATGGATTTGTGTGTTTTCAGTTTATCCAAGCAATCTCTAACCCAATCCTCACTGACCAGTGGAGAGTCTTCATCCCTCTAGTTATGCGCCCTTACTTCTAGTGACTGGGATTCCTGAGAGCTGGTCTTTGGAGTAAAGACTGAGGCAAAGAAGGCATTCAGCAACTCTGCCATATCTGCATCTTCTGTTACCGTATCTCCCACTTCATTTACCAGTGGACTCATTTTTTCCCTACTCTTCTTTTTCTCATTGATGTATTTGAAGAAACTCATCCTGTTTTCTTTCATCTCCCTACCCAGACTAAGTCCAAGAGATCTTTGGCCTTTCTTGTCAAATCTCTACATACTCTTGCCATATTTCTATAATCCTCCCAATTAACCAAACCATTTTTCCACATATTTTAAATTTCCCTCTTCCATCTGAGTTTTTCCAGGAGTTCCTTGTTTAAACTGTGTAAACTAAATTATGAGAAATAGAATATTTCATTTGTGGTGTTAAAAAAAAAAAGCTTACCCACTTTAGAAACCTGTTTTTTGAAATCGCTTGTAAAACACCAGAGAACAAAATAGATTCAAATTCTTGATATAACAGTTCCTTATGTCAGCACCCCAAATGATACAGAGTAAAGCCTTAAATGCCTAGAATAAAGATTTTCAACTCAATTCAGGAAAAGTAGACTGTTTTCCATATTTTCAATATCTAAGAAGAAAAAAGAAAAATTTATGTTGTGTCCCTTTAAACACACAGTTCCCCCCACATCTTACCGCCTAATCTCTGGATCGCTAAATCCTTTAATATTTTCTCGAGGAATAGTTCGTGGTCTTCCACGTTTTTTTGGTCGTTTTCTTTCCAAGATGGAGTCACTATCAGATCCAGAATATCTTCTGCTTCTACTGTGTTTCTCTTCATTTCCATTAAAACTGATCTGGAATTTCAGATTAAGAAATTAAAAGCTATGTCACTAAGACATTATACTACTAATGTTTTATCTAGCCTGTCAAAAATGGGGGGCACCATTTATGAAAACCACCCAACCCAAAAGTACAAGCCAAAGCATCAGCAAAAAACCACAACCAAGCAACAACAACAAAAATTAAATAAAAGTTAGTTGATTGAAACTCAGAGGTACCTGTTTTGCACAGTTTCTCATCCTTGGGAGCATATATATTTCTTCAAGCTCTTTTTGTCTTTCTTCCTCTTCTATTCGTCGCCGATGGACTTCTGGAATAATTTCTTCCCAGTTTCTTAAATTTTGTTCTGGTTCCAACTCAAGGTAATCTTCATCCATATTGGAAAAGTTAGCCACCTTATGTATTAGAACATAAATGTTTAAGTAAAATCATATATATTGATTTGGTGAAAATAAAGTCAGTAATATTTTAGGAAAACATAGTTCAGAATGACATATTTAGTTGATATATACACATAATCATAGGGGTTGGAAGGGACACATCTGAAGATCATCTAATCCAACTCCCCTGCTAAAGCAGGATTGCCTACAGCAGGTTGCACAGGATTGTGTCCAGACAAGTTCTGAATGTCTCTAGAGAAGGAGTCTCCACAACCTCTCTGGGCAGCCTGTTCCAGTGCTTTGTTACCCTCACAGTAAAGTTGGTTTTCCTCGTGTTCAGATGGTACTTCCATGTTCCATCTTGTGCCCATTGCCCCTTCTCCTGTCATTTGGACATATATCCTCTCATTGTGTATGTATCAATATATACAATATATATTGTGTATATATCATATTGGGCAGTACTGAAAAAGAGTCTGGCCCTATCCTCCTGACACCTGCCTTTTAGGTATTTATAAGCATTGATAAGATACCCTCTCAGTCTTCTCTTCTCCAACCTAAACAGACCCAGATATCTCAGGATTTCCTCATATGAGAGGTGATCCAGTACCCCAGTCATCTTTGTTACAGTCTGCTGGACTGCTTTCCAGCAGGTCAGCCTGTTACCTGTATTGGTACATGGGGTTATTCCTCAGGTCTCCAACTAGACTTTGCACCACTGATCACAACCCTACGAGCTCCGCCATTTATCCATTTCTCAATCCACCTCACTGTCCACTCATCGTTCAGCCCACACTTTCTAAGCTTACCTATGAGGATATTATGGGAGATACTGTCAAAAGCCTTACTTAAGTCACAGAATCATTCTGGTTGGAAAAGACCTTTAAGATTATCAAGTCCAACCATAACTGAACTCTACTGAGTCCAGTGCTTAAAGCATTTTCCCAAGCAACACATCTACATGTCTTTAAACACCTCCAGGGATGTTGATTCAACCACCTCCCTAGGCAGCCTGCTCCCGTTTTCCATAACCCTTTTAGTGAAGAATTTTTTCCTAATATTCAATCTAAACCTACTCTGGTGCAACTTGAGGCTGTTTCCTCTTGTCCTGTTAATTGGGAGAAGACTCCCATTTCCCCACAACCTCCTTTCAGGCAGTTTGTAGAGAGTAATAAGGTCTCCCCTCAGCTCCTTTTCTCCAGACTAAACAACCCCAGTTCCCTCAGATACTCTTCGTAAGACTTGTACTCTAGACTCTTCATCAGCTTTGTTGCCCTTCTCTGGACTCGCTCAAGCACCTCAATGTCTTTCTTCTAGTGGGGGGCCCCAAAACTGAACATAGTATTTGAGGTGCAGCCTCACTGGTGCGGCCTCACCAGTGCTGAGTACAGAGGGATAATCACTTCCCTAATCCTGCAGGCTACATTATTTCTGATACAAGCCAGGATGCTGTTGGCCTTCTTGTCTACCTGGGCACACTGCTGGCTCATATTCAGTCAGGTGTTGACCAACACCCTCAGGCCCTTTTCCACCCGGCAGCTTTCCAGCCACGCTTCCCCAAGCCTGCAGTGTTGTATGGGGTTGTTGTAACCCAAGTGCAGGACTTGGCACTTGGCCTTATTGAAGCTCATAAAATTGGCCTTGGCCCACTGATCCAGTCTGTCTAGGTCTGTCTGCAAAGCCTTCCTACCCTCAGGAAGATCAACATTCACAACTTGGTGTCATCTGCAAACTTACTGACGCAGCACTTGATCCCCTCATCTGGATCATAGATGAAAATACTGAAGAAGACCAGCCCTGGGGAACACTGCTTGTGACCGGCTGCCAGATGGATTGAACTCCATTTACCACAATTCTTTCGGCCTGGCCATCTAGACAGTTTTTAATCCAGTGAAGTGTACACCAGTATAGGCCATATGTAGCCAGTTTCTCCAGAATGCTGTGAGAAACGGTGTGAAAGTCTTTGCTTAAGTCCAGGTAAACAATGTCCACAGCCTTTCCCTCCTCCATCCACTAAGCAGGTCACCTTGTCATAGAAGGAGATCAAGTTGATCAAGCAGGATCTGACTTTCATAAACCCATGCTGGCTGGGCCTGATCCCCTGGTTGTCCTGCGTATGCTGAATAATGGCACTGTCTTGGGTTAGTGCAGTGGTGTTTTGGAAGCAGGGGAGGCACAGTGGTGGCTCCTGTGAGAAGCTGCTGGAAGCTCCCCCAGTTCCAATGTTGGCCCCACCTCTCCCCAAGGTCTAACAGATATAGGAAGCTGGATATGCCTCTGCAAGTAACATATTCAAGAAAGGGAAAAAATTGCAAAAAATAATAAAAAAAGAGACCTGCAGAGCAGAGGAGGAGGTCAGAGAGTAATGCCATAAAAAAGACACCAAGGTCAGTGAAGAAGGAGGGGGAGAGGTGCCCAAGCAGAGATTTCCTCATAGCCCATGGTGAGATGGCAGGCTGTCCCCCTGCAGTCTATGGAGAAGCATAGTAGAGGAGTCCCTGAAGGATCACAGTGGGATAAATGTGGATTTGTAGCCCTTGAAGTGTCACAGGTGGGCAGAAGATAGGAAGGGAATTGAGCCATTGATAGAGAGGTTTTTAGAATTAGGGCTATTGATAGAATGTGAATCAGATTTCAATACACCAATATTACCAGTCAAGAAGCCAAATGAGACCTACAGACCCCACAAAGCCACCACATACAATTTGGACCCACTTAATATTTTAAGTGTTATCCAGTTAAGCATATTTGGCATTCACATGTACACGGGGGCTGAATTCCTAAGTGTCATAACCTAAGAAAGGCAAACTTGCTTCTCTGTTTTCCGAAGTACCACAGGTGCTTTAACAGCATAAAGCATTAAATGAAAAACAGCCCTCCCCAGTATTCTAATAATTAAATCAAAGACTAATGTATCTGTGCATCTCATTTTGTTAGTAAAGTAAGTTATGTATTTTTAAGTGTTTGCACTGACAGTAATTACCCTGTATAGATGAAAAGACATTCTATGCCAAAGAGTTGACTTTTTGTTGCACCTGTTTCATAAGCATGAAGAAAAGATGCATAGGTGCACAAAAGAAGAAGAAAAAGTAGCATTTATAAAGGAAAGTATAATTAAGGGAAGAGGGAGGGAACAGAGTAATACCTTGAACTGTGAAAGCAACTCATCTCCTACAGTTAGTGGGCCTAGCTCGTTTTCTCGAGTTTCAGCCCTCTTCAGGATTTCATCTATATCCATTTCCTGAAACAGAAGTTTCTCTTTACAACAAAATAATTCATACATAGTTTAGTTTTTCTATTCATCAAGTGTTGATGCACTGTTGCACTTACCTGAGGCTCTTCTTCTTCCCCTTCAGGTTCTTTAAAAAGTTCCTCCGCACCAAACTTCAAAATTGCAGATAACTCTTCCTTATTAAAAGGTGTTGAGCTGAATTACAGAAAGTTTCACATAAACACTTAGTGATTTCTTTTCAAATTACTATAACTTTCTTTTAACTTAAAAGCTATATTAAATATATGTAAAAAAATCTATGTACAAAGACAATATATTTTGCAGTCTCTACTTACATAACTCCTTACCACATTTTTCACCTTTTATTAACAAAATTACTTGCTTTTTTACTCAAATAGTCAGGTATATTTAAGCATAAGTTAATATGAAAGAATAAACAGATATACCTGGAAGGAGTAGAGCCTGTATGTAGTACAGTTTTCCCTGTAGTGTCCATTCTCTGAATTACTAAGTGATCTAACACCATCTTTTTCTTGGCTCTTTCAAGAATATCTTCTTCTACTGATCCTTTTGTGACTAGCCGATAAATATTAACCTATACATATTATTAAAAAGGCTTTATTTACATGCTTACAAATCACACAGGAAAACAATATTCAGATGACATTACCAAAAAAACATCGAGTAACAACAGGGAGAAATGTTATTCATGGTTACAAATCTTCTACATCTTATTTAACTAGTATTCCATATATGAAACCAGTCAATCATGTTACCATAGTCTGTACATAAACTACCTTAAAAGACAGAAGACATTCTTAGACCTCTCCTCTTGAAACTTCTGTGATCAAGCACAAGCATAGCCACAAGGAAAAGAGTTATATTTGATTACTACTTGAAGTCTTTTGCAAAAAAGAAATCCAAGGAGAAATATGAACTATTTAAGTAAAACAGATGCACCTGAAGTATAGCAGTTGCTTTCTAGAATGACATGATGCCAATGAACATGAGAAAAGTCCACAACTCTTTTACCTATGAATCCATATACTATGGCTGACATGCAATCTCTCCACATAGGAAGATTTTTATTTTTAAGGCAAAATAACATTATTTACATTTTTAGACATTCTTGGCAAGTATTAGTTATTCTCAAAATACATGAGGACTGTGATGGCCCAGACAGACAGCTTATGGCTTCCATATGAAACCCTCCTTCAGGTTTGTATCTTAAAACACAAGTGTGCGTACCTGTTTCTTCTGTCCAATCCTATGAGCTCTAGCCTGTGCTTGCAGATCATTCTGTGGATTCCAGTCAGAATCAAATATAACTACAGTGTCAGCAGATGCCAAGTTTATCCCTAATCCTCCAGCTCTGGTAGACAGCAAAAAGCAGAAGTCCTGAAATTATAAAATAAGAAATAACTTTATATATATTAGCTATAATATACTTCAGGAAATTAATATGACACTTCTTTCTATGCTCTGTGAAGCACGCTATGAACTCATACGCTTCTTTAAGGATATCATACACATGTAATGCAATAAGGTGTTTGTCATGCCTAAAACCAGTAGATATCTGTCGGGAGAGTTTTTGGAAGAAAACGGACATGTGAACAATCCTGACTATTTAGCTTTAGCCAGAGTGAGCTAAGGGCCTTGAGGCCCAGATGCAAGGTTATTAAAAGATCAGCTATGGGCAAAAGATAAAGGAAGTTGGCAGCAGAAAAGAAGAATAACAGGATGGGAAAGCACCACATAGACAGCACATAAACAATTGTATTTAACCAGTTAGATAGCGCTCTGTGGCATATGAAGAATGTGTTGTAGCAATCAGCAATATGCTTATATTATGTTATCAGCCTGACTGTGTATAAAAGGGCTACTGCTGCTCTCAATAAATGGCAATACTTTGATTATATTAATCTGCGTGTTGTCCACTGCGCTCTTCCCAACAAATGGTGCTCAACTTGGGGCTCTGAATTGCTGGTAGTTGCTTCATGAGACGGTTTATCTGGACTTCGTGAGACGTGGACGGGGTAGGCACTGTTTGGAAGTTGCGGCAGGAGCCGGAAGTGAGCTGGCCACTCACCCCCATAGGGTAGGCACTGCAAACCTGAGGGAAATGCAGACAGAGGCGGCAGTGCAGTTACTAGGTAGTTTACTCTCTAAGAGAGGGATTCCTAGTAATTCGAAACAGCTCCATGAGCTG